>NC_056743.1:591355603-591955603 GCF_019279795.1 Protopterus annectens | reverse complement strand
GAATCCCTTGCTTACTCTTCTTAGATTCCCTCTCCTTCTGTCTCTTGATCAGAGAATGAGGAATCTACCAGTCCTGGTACTCCCTTTGAAGAGATTTCTTATGGAGACACTGTCTCCAGGGTGATTGAGTTTTAAGTGGGATTGTGCTCAGGTCTCCTGAGGTACATAAGAAGCATTACTGCATATGGATTCTCCTAAACCTTCTGCTGTTCCTCATGTTTTGGTTGCCTTTGATGCATTTTCCATTGCTTCTAAGGCTCCAGACTGTCGGCCCCCTTCTCTCAAGAAACCTGATAGATTCTGTAGGGTTCCTGAGGACTGCAGATTTTTGTACAGGGGTCCTTCTGCTGACCTCTCGGTTGTTATCTGTAGCTTCTGATAAGCCCTGTCAGTTGCTTCCTTCTTCCAGGTTACTGCCATCTGATAAAGACAGTAGGGCCATGGAAAGTCTAGGCAAGAAGGTTTAGACATCTGCTGCCTTGGCTTTTAGGTCTGTTAATTATAAGACCCATTTGTGCAGGTACTTGTTGGCTCTCCTGTCCCAGGCTTGTCAGGTTATTTCTGATCTTCAGACTCTGAAGGTAAAACTTCTGCTCAATCCCTGTTAGCGAGTTCCTCCCTTGTGGCAAGTCATTGCATCAAGTGTAGTTATGCTGCAGCAGGCGCTTCCTCTAGAGTTGCTGCTTTTGGGTTAGTGATTAAGGTGATATTCTTGGCTTTGGCTTCAACCTTTGCCTGATGCTATTAAGGCTAAGTTGACGGATGCCCCTCTTGATAATAATCACTTGTTTGGTGAAGCTGCTGCTGCTATGTTTTAAGTTCCTTCAGGATAAGGGCAAGGCTTTACAGGAACTTAAACATGTTTGTTTCTCCTGTGCCTAAATTTCAGAGAAATAATTCCAATAAGCCAGCCTTTATTCGCAGGCTATCCTGCCCTCCTCATAAGGGTGAAAAGGGTGGCAAGCGGGCTACCCTCCTGCTAAGGCTACTCAGACTTCAGTGCCTTAGAAGTCTCCTTTTTAAGATAAAGTAGGTGCTGTCTGACTGTTCTATTCTATTCTACCCAACCACTTTACTTTTTCTCTTCGCCTGTGTCTCTCTCTCTCTTCATGTTTGGCTACAGATTTCTTAGGATTCATGGGTCCTGTCCATTGTTCGACAGGGGTATCTCATGCTTTGCAAATCCCTTCCCACTTTTTATGGGTGTTACTCAGCCCCCTAAGGGACAACTGTTCCTTCCAAAGGTGCTTTGGAACCTTTTCACTCCGGGTACTATTAAAGAGGTGCCTGTGTCCCAAAAGAGGAGGGGTTTTTACTCAAGGATGTTTCCAGTACCCATAAAAGAGGGTAGCTGGAGATCAGTTCTAGACCTCACTCATCTAAACACTTTTCTGAAGGTGCCCCTCTTTTTGAATCTTATTGCTTCAGACTTTCTCTTTTTTGCTTCCTCAGGCTTATATGGTGTCTTTGGATCACCAGGATGCTTATCTTCATATTCTGATCCATCCCCTTTTCAAGAAGTTTTTACTTTTCTCTGTTGCTTCCTGGCATTTTCAGTTCTGTACTTGCCCTTTGGCCTTTCTACTGCCACAAGGGTATTCACCAAATGCCTTGCTCCTGTGATTGCTTTTTGCAGGATTCCGGAGATACCTGGACGATCTTCTGTTTCAGGTATACTCTCCAGAGATCCGGTTGCAAAATCTTCATTTTGCCATTTCCCTTCTGCGAAGATGGGGTTCACAGTAAACTTCAAAAAGTCTTTTCTGGCTCCTTCTCAGGACCATGTTTTTGTGTGTGTGTGTGTGTGTGTGTGTGTGTGTGTGTGTGTGTGTGTGTGTGTGTGTGTGTGTGTGTGTGTGTGCAGTATTCAGATGATGCCTCTGCTGGCATGAGAGGGTTTCTCAGAGCTCTGGGATGCATGGCATCCACCAACCCTATGCTCCTTCTGGCTAAACTCCGCATGAGAAAGTTTCAGTGGTTTCTGAAGTCTGTCTGGCTTCAACATGCACATCCCGTATAATTTGTAGTTCCTCTTCTACCTTATCTGAAGAAGGAATTTCACTGGTGGATCCAGCAGTTGTCTAAATCCAGGGCTCCCTTTTCATCCCCCTCTTCCCTCTCAGGAGCTGTTCACAGACCCTTCAACTGTGGGAGGAGAAGCAGCTTTTGTCTCCCTAAATGCGCAGGTGATGTGGTCGCCTCTTCAACAGAAAGAGCACATCAGTGTCAAAAAGATGAGAGCTCTTCTGCTGGCACTTGCTTTTCATTCTCTTTTCTCCCCAGAACCTCTCAAGGTATTTACAGACAATACCACAGTTAGTGTTAGTTTAACAGTGTGCCACAGTTATGCAACCGCCTTATTTTAAGTTTTATTTTTATATTTTTTCCCCTAACAGATTTGTTTTTCAATTGAATTGTACATGTTATAGGTCACATTAAAGGTGGGGAAAAGTTTGAAATGATTTATTGTGATCTCATTTTTTATATCACAAAAAACTGGCATTTTAACAGGGGGTGTGTACACCTTTTATATCCACTGCATATTGCCCCTAATGAGAATAACTGGGATCATATCATAAATAATTTTAGGAGTCTCATGCATGAGATAAAGCATTTAAGAGCTGCATCTGTTCATTAGTTGTACAGGAGGCAGTCCTGGGTACATTTTCAGTTTCCCTTCCGCAGATGTATGTTACGCTTAAATATGGATGGGAATAAACTTTTGTTTTATGTGAATGGAGAGTCTGTTCCATGGCAGCAGTATCCTCTGTGAGATATACCTGTTACTCCAAACTACTCACAAGAACCATGAAACAAACTGGAAAAAGGTTAACCCAGAAAAAAGTCCTCAAACAGTCAAGTGCACACAAAAGTCCTGGGAACATGTACCAAGCAGAAACTTGCTATACCAAGTAATTCTTTGAAAAATGTTCTCCTTGAGCAAGTCTTGTAGAATAAAAACATAGCTTTATTACGAAAATGCAGTAGGTTACTGCATTTTCGTAATAAAACTGTGATGTTAAGTTGTCAATCTCGCCTTCATTCTTGCTTGATGGGTTCGGAGCCGATCCTCGGCTCCGACTCGGCACTTGCTAAGCTCGAGAGTCACTTTTACCAGCTCGAGGCAGCCCCATATCCCATGATGCAAGGCGGTAAGTACCCAGATCTCGTTTGCCGCTTCGCTGATGAGGTCCTCCTTTTACCAGCTCCTGGTAAGTGAATTGTTACTTTACTATTTTAGCCCCTTTCTTCAAAAAACCTTAAAATTATTAGTTTTAACTTAGTTTTAGTCCCTTTCTGACAAAAAATTTCCCTGTCTCCTTATAACTTTCAGTCAGACTTTCACCCATCCCATCCCCCCCCTGTTAGGGTGTGTGTGTGTGTCTGTTATTGATACCTTTTAATATATTTAATTTAATTTCTTGGACTGGTGTTGTGTGTGTTATTCACCATGTCTAAGGAAAGGGTCTCAGGCTTTAAGAAGTGTGACTCGTGCTGTCAGAAGATGTCTCTGACAGACGGTCACACTTCTTGCCTTTACTGCCTGGGGCCTCTTCACCTGCAGGACTCCTGTGCTATATGTCATTCTTTTAGCCAGAGAGTCCTGCAGGAAAGAAGAAATAAATTCATTTTGAGGGGCCTTCTTAAGCCGGAGGGCTCTCCGGCTAAGTCGGCCCCATCTAAGACTTTTAAGTCTTCCAAGGCCCAGGCTTCTGTGTCCAAGCCTGTGGCCTCGGCTCCGACTCATTTAGAGTCGAGATCGGCTCCGGCTGGAGCCGATTCTGGGTTACCTAAACCTTCGGCACCGATGGCTATCGGTGCCGACTCTGGTTCGACCACTTTGGTGTCGGCTCCGATCGGTTCCGACCACCATGTGGCCCAGGCATCGGTGTCGGCTCCGATCGGCTCCGACACCCTTACTTTTATGGCCGTATCGGCTCCGGCTGGAGCCGATGCATCGAAGCTACCTGTCGGTGCCGATAAGTTGTCGGCTCCGACAGTTTCTGTGGTTTCATCGGCTCCGATGGTTCCTTCGAGGAAGAGGTCTAGGTCCCCTTCCTTGGAGCCGATAATTTCGGCTCCGGCTTCGCCTCTCCTCTCCTCTCGGAGCGGAGCCATCGGAGCCGATCTTCAAGGTCATCCAGGCTTTCTGACCATGATTTGGAGAGAGTGGTCAGTAGATTACTAAAGTCACAGGCACTGGCCCAAATGCTACATAGTCCGTCTCAGCAGACGACTATTAGTCCACACCCCATTGCAGTTCCTCCTTCGACTCTACCCCAGAGTTTGGAGTTGGAGTCTTCGGGAATGGTTTCTGCTATGGCTGAGGGACAGATACCCCTTCTGCTCCTTCAGCCTCTACTCTTATCTCCTCTTGAGACCTTCCTTAGAGGGATTCGGTGGCCGGGCTTCCTGGTCTCCTCCGAGGGTGAGTGGCATCGGACCCTTGTCCGAACCCGCTCTTCCCCTTGGAGCCTCGGCCTTGGTGAGCTCGGCTCTGACATCTGCCTCGGAGCCTTCCTTTTCGGTGGGTCCTGGAGTTCCTAGTTCTTCGGAGCGGGTTCTCTCGGACCTTCCTGGGAGGGGAGCCTACGAGGTGATGAAGAGTGTGCTGGCCACTGGTCTCAGCCAGCAGTCTGTTCCCTTAGCTCCTCCCTCTATGGTGCCTGTTGACATCTCTGCCACTTCTCTTGCTCCAGGACCCAGAGATCCTCCGCCTCAGGTTTCCCCACTGGGAATATCCCCCTCTTCCGAGGATTCTCCTGATTTGTCGGGAGATCCTCCGCAGAAGAGGACATGTAAGAGGAAACACGTAGACTCCCCCGAGTCTATCACTTCAGATACTGACTTAGATGAGTCAGAGGGATCCCCAAGATTCCCCTCTGAGGATGTCTCCTTCTCAGACATCCTAGAACTCCTTAGACAGAGGGGAAACTGGCCCACCAATAATCCCTCTGAGGATGAGTCAGTATACCTGGAGGCGTTTGGATCTCGGCCCTCCCACCTCCTGGGTGTCTCCGCCTTTCGACCCCCTTATGCAGGTTATTGCTCGAAAGGCGTGGGCTGCTCCTGACTCTGTAGAGCCAGTCCCTAGGAGGCCTTCTAAATTTATTACTGCCCCGTCGGACAAGCAATTCCTTACAAAAGGTGTCCCCGCTGATGCCATGGTGGTGGCGGCTGCCACCAAGAAGGAACTTGCAGATCCTTCCGTACCTGTCCATCCTAATAAGGACTCTAAGACCATGGATAGATATGGTAAGCGGATGTTTTCTTCAGCGACCTTTGCTATGCGTTCGCTGAACTACCTATGTCACTTCACCAGACTCCAAAGGGATATCCTTAAGGAGCTAGGTGAAGTTGTGCAGGATCCTACAGCTGCAGGGGCTCAGGAAAAAATTGCTTCGCAGCTAGGAACCCTTAACTCCATTGCAAACTCCTCCATGCGGCTGATATATGCTGCTGATGGAGCGAGTAGGGCCGCAGGTACAGGTGTGGCTCTTAGACGCCAAGCCTGGATGCAGCTATGTAATTTTGCAGATCCCTTTAAGGCGTCCTTCACAAACTCTCCCTTTGATGGGTCAGCTTTGTTTGGCCCTCAAGTGAAGGAAACGTTGACCAGGTGTGAGCAGGACGGCAAAACTCTTTCTGCCGTAGGGGTCCGTTTTTCCACCCCTTGTAGACCTTATCCCAAAGGACAGAAGGGTGGCAAAATGTGGTTCCGCAAATCCCAAGGAGTCACGCCGGATTCACGTGGTCAGTTTACCCCTAAAGGCAGAGGGGGTAACAACAACAGACGCCGCTCTAGAGGCAGAGGGGGTCCACAAAACCAGGGAAACAGAGAGTCTCTCTCTGACAAGCCCTTTCAGCATCCCTGAGATGTTGCCCGGCTGTCCCTCCTTGGAGGCAGTCGAGGGAAGACTATCACTGTACCCAGAAGCCTGGCGTTCTCTCACTCAAGACAGATGGGTACAGTCGATCATATCCGAGGGTTACAAAATTCCTTTCGAGGAAAGTCCTTTCTATCCCTCAAATTCCCTTCCAGGTGTACCATCCGGTCTAAGGGAAATTGCAGAGTTAGAAGTCTCAAAACTACTGCAAAAAAGAGCCATTCAGCCAGTTACAACAGACCATTCAGAGCCCGGAATCTACTCAAGGTTCTTTTTGGTCCCCAAAAAGACGGGAGACTGGAGACCAATATTGGATCTCAGCAGACTCAACAAGTCTGTGAGGAAGACAAGATTCCGAATGGTCACTCTTCAGTCGATTCTGCCCTTTTTGCAGAAGGACAACTGGATGTGCTCAATAGATCTTCAGGATGCGTACTATCACATAAAAATTCACAGACGCTCCAGGAGATTTCTCCGCTTTTGGCTGGGGTCCAGTCATTTCCAGTTCAGAGCCCTGCCCTTTGGTCTCACCACAGCCCCCAGAGTATTCACCAAATGCATGGCAGTGGTCACGGCTCACCTGAGACGTCAAGGATTCCAGGTGTTTCCGTATCTCGACGACTGGCTCCTTTCAGCCACCACCAGGCATCAGCTTGTTCAAGCCAGGGATTACACAATAAATCTTTGTTCTCATTTGGGCATCTCGATCAACTTCGAAAAGTCATCCTTATTGCCCTGCCAGTCTATTACTTTCATAGGCGCAAACTTAAACACTGTTCGGATGTCAGCTACCCTTACAGACCAAAGAGTTTCAGACATTCAAAGTCATGTCAGGATCATTCTAGCCAACAAAAAAGTACAGGCCAGAATGGTTCTAAAGGTATTAGGCCTCGTGGCTGCGGCCATTACTCTTCTTCCCCTGGCTCGCTTCTACATGCGCCTTCTTCAGTGGATGTTGTTCACTCAGTGGTCTTACCAACAACTTCCAATGCGTCACCAGATTCTGGTGACACAGATTTGCAAAAATCATCTTGCTTGGTGGATCACTTCTCCCCAGATTCACCAAGGCAGACACTTTGTACCCCCATCCCCGGTAGCCACTGTCACCACGGACGCCTCCCTGATCGGGTGGGGGGGGTCATTATCAGGGCAGGATGGTTCATGGGACGTGGCAACCGTTCGAGTACCACCTGCACATAAATGTCCTAGAGATGAGAGCAGTGCTTTTAACGTTGCAAGCCCTCAACGACTTTCTTCCTGTAGGGACAATTGCAGTCCAAACAGACAACATGTCTGTAGTTTGGTATATCAACAAACAGGGCGGAACCAAGTCCTACCCCTTGTGTCGAGAAGCGCTCAGACTTTGGCAATGGGCGATCTCCTCTCATCGGTTTCTGGTAGCAACGCACATCCCTGGGAAAACCAACATTTTGGCGGACAGATTGAGCAGAGCGATTCTCATGCCTCACGAGTGGTCTCTCAAGCGATCTATAGTGGAAGAGATTTTTCTGGAATGGGGTCGCCCATGTTGCGATCTTTTTGCTACTCCTCAAAACAGCAAATGCCCAGACTTCTTCTCTCTCTTCCCTCTGTCAGGCCATCCCCCCAGAGATGCTCTGACCCAGGATTGGCCCCAGGGACTTCTTTATGCCTTTCCTCCTTTTCCCCTGATCCCTCAAGTTATCCAGAAAGCAACCGTTTTGAGAGCCAAAATGATTCTCATTGCTCCTTATTGGCCTCGACAAATTTGGTTTCCGTTCCTCCATCGTCACCTTTTGGTGCAGCCGTGGCATCTGGACCCAGTGCCAGATCTTCTGATTCACCAATCCGGTCAGCTGCACCGGTCTATCCCTTCTCTCAACCTCACAGCATGGTTGCTCCACTTCCTTCCTTAACCAGGCTTCCTTTGATCTCTAACCCTGTTAGAGACATCATAGTAGCTTCTTTAAAATCCTCTACCAGGAGGATTTATACAAGCAAATGGAAACGTTTCTCTTATTGGGCTAAAGCCAAGAAATATTGATCCCTTCACTGCCCCAGTTCAGGCAGTTTTGGACTTCTTAGCGGAGATTTTTCATGCAGGCTCCTCTTCTTCCACAGTTAGAGTTCAATTGGCTGCTATCTCGAACTTTCATGTTGGGATCGCAGATCACAATATTATGTCCCATAGGCTTTGTAGAGCCTTCTTGAAAGGAATTTTCCTCCTGAAGCCTCCAGTCAGGAATCCTCCTCCTCAATGGGATCTAAATTTAGTGCTGACATCCTTGATTCTTCCCCCCTTCGAGCCAGCTGTTTCTTGCTCCCTAAAATTTCTTTCTTGGAAAACCTTATTCCTAGTAGCTATTACATCGGCCAGGAGGGTGTCTGAACTTCATGCTCTATCGGTTCGACCCCCCTATTTGGTCTTTCACAAAGACAGAGTATCATTGAGAACTAATCCGACCTTTTTGCCTAAGGTCGCCTCAAAGACTAATTTGAATCAATCCATTGATCTCCTGTATTTTTCCAAACTATTCAAACAGATCGAACAAAACTACATTATCTTGATGTCCATCGCCAACTCAGATATTATTTGGACAGAACTAAACAATTTAGGAAATCCGATCAACTCTTTGTTTCCTATGCTGATAACAAGAAAGGCCTTCCTGTCTCTAAAGTGACCTTATCTAGATGGCTTTCTTCTGTCATCTCTGAAATTTATCGGCTCAGGGGAAAACAGCTGTGCTCAAAACCTAAAGCACATTCAACTAGAAGCTTAGCTACTTCTACAGCCTTTCAAGCTAGACTTCCTTTAGACACTATTTGTGCAGCGGCCACTTGGGCCACTCCTCATACTTTTGTTTCCCATTACAAATTGGACTTGGCCTCCAGGAACAGAGCCAGTTTTGGCTCTACAGTCCTCAAGAGTCTGTTCCATTGAGCCACCCAGGATAGAGGTGCTAGGGACGCAGTCCCATCAAGCAAGAATGAAGGCGAGATTGACAACTTAACATTAAGAAGTTATGTACCTACCATAACGTTCCATGTTAGTTGTCTTCTCGCCTTCTTTCTTGCGACCCTCCCTCCTTCCCCCAGGCCTGGACAGACCTTTTTCTACAAGGAATTTTATGCTGAAGACCATTCAGAGCTGGTCCTTCTTCCATCCTGTAGGCTTTCTTTCTTCCTTTGGGAAGTGTTTATGCTTGGTGCTATTGCCCTTTGTCATCAAACGAGATCTGGGTACTTACCGCCTTGCATCATGGGATATGGGGCTGCCTCGAGCTGGTAAAAGTGACTCTCGAGCTTAGCAAGTGCTGAGTCGGAGCCGAGGATCGGCTCCGAACCCATCAAGCAAGAAAGAAGGCGAGAGAAGACAACTAACATGGAACGTTATGGTAGGTACATAACTTCTTATTTTTATTCTTCAAGACTTGCTCAAGGAGAACATTTTTCAAAGAATTATTTGGTATAGCAAGTTTCTGGTTGGTATATGTTCCCAGGACTTTTGTGTTACTCCAAACTGTTTTCTTGATGTTGCAGAAGAGGTTTAGTTCTCTAAATTGAGTATTTCTGATGCAGTTTGACTTGCTGATGTGCAGTAAAGCCATCGGAAATTGGTCAGAGGATGCTTTGTATGCCAGACACAGGTCACCTCTTAGACTGTAAGATACCAAGTATAGTGATGGGGCTTTGAGTTAGTTCTTGTAAGATGTGTTTAAGCCTTGTATCCTATTAGCAAGTTATCTCTGTGGACATTCCAGTTGTACGTGTCTGAACAGATGCAAACTAAAGGGGGTATTAAGTGATTGATATAATGAGGGTTGAGTAAAGGGGGGCAGTGGCATGCCTAGATCCAGGCACAATATCTTTGTTTATACGCTGTGCAGTATAGAAGGACTTAAAACAATGGACACATGTAGGTCAAAAGTTAAGTCACTGTCCACATAAATTCCTAAATCCCAGTGAACTGGATCAACTTTTAGGGGTGTATTGTTTATGTGGTAATTCTGTGGGGTAGATAACTTCCCAAAGGATACAGTAATGCATTTTCTGGCATTTAGTTTCAGTCCATGATTTTGCTGCTAGTTGTTTGGGACAAACCTTTCTGCAGGATGGCAAATTTATTTGGGGATTCAATGACTGCTTTTAGTTTGCAGTCCTCTGTAAATTTAGTCACTTAAAACGCATTGGTATTGGCTTTTACTTCAGATAAGTAGATGCCAAACTGGAGAGGTCTCAACACAGAACCCTGAGGGACTCCACTGGAGACTGAATCTCTGTGTGGAGGTAACTTCCCCTATTTTGATTGCATCATATATGTGAGCCAGTTGGCAAACCAGTGAGTCATATGGATTTTTTCCCAGTTTATGTAGGTTTTCTACTATGTCTGAGTGGGGAATTGCGTCAAGGTCAGGTTGAGTTATGTGGTGTGTACTGTTTTGTCTTAATCCATTGCTTTGGTGACATTTTCAGAAAAAAAACTCTAGGTTGGCTAAGCATGACCTGCCCTTGGCAAATCCAAACTGAGACAGGTTCAGTGTTCGGAGGTTCCCTGTGTCCTGATAGAATAATTCCATGACAAATCTTTCCATGGCTTTGCATACGAGACTAGTCAGACATGTGGGTTTGCAATTACCTGGATCTGTGGAACGTTTTCAGTTATGCAGGGAATGACTAGTGGTTTTCCATTTGCATGGTACAAAACCTGTGTGGATATTGGGATTGAACAATGTTGTTAGGGGTGTGGCTAAATTGTGCTTCATGATATTTAAGCTATATGAGAATCAGAAAAATAGCTACCACCAAATGCAAGTCTCCAGGCCCAAAAAACAAATGTAGTCCAAATGTAAACAAACCAAAGAAGGACCAGGAGCAGGCTGCAGATTCCAGTTTCAAAGTAATTTATTCCAGAACAGACATCCAAACACATGTTTGGATGTCGTCTGTTCTGGAATAAACTACTTTAAAACTGGAATCTGCAGCCTGCTCCTGGTCCTTCCTTGGTTTGTTTATATGCAAGATATAGTTAAGTTAAGATTATATCCTTGAATTTTTGAGTCCCTTATTTTATTTTTACAGTGGCTCTAACTATAGAGCAAATAAAGTAGAAGAACGCTTCTGCCTGGTTCTTCTGTTCAAACACAATTCATCAGAGAGGAACAATCCCTCTTTAATTCTTACCGCCTATTCTTCATATATCCTCCTAATTAGCCTTATTGTATAAGGGAATGCAAATGCTTCCATTGCCCTACTCGTAAAATCCCAGTTTACTCTGTGGAATGCTTTCTCTACATCAAGACCCACCAAGAACAAAGGTATTTTCCTACACTTTGATTCCCCTTGGATCATCATTGTTCCATTAATGTTGTCTAGTGTTTGCCTCCCCTCCCCAAAATTGATAGGATCAATGTTATTGTATCTAGTTTGTGTGTGTGTATATATATATATATACACACACACACACACACACACACACACCGGATAGTAATATTGCATACACCCCTGTTAAAATGCCAGGTTTTGTGATATAAAAAATGAGACCACAATAAATAATTTCAAAACTTTTCCCACTTTTAATGTGACCTATAACCTGTACAATTCAATTGAAAAACAAATCTGTTAGAGGAAAAAATGTAAATAAAAAAACGTACAATAAGTTGGTTGCATAAGTGTGCACACCCTTAAACTAATACTTTGTTGAAGCACCTTTTGATTTAATTACAGCGTTCATACTTCTTGGGTAGGAGTCCAGCATGGCACATCTTGACTTGGCAATATGTGTCCACTCTTCCTTGCCAAAGTGTTCTAAATCTGTCAGATTGTGAGGGCATCTTTAGTGCACATTCCTCTTCAGGTCACCCCACAGACTTTCTATTGGATTAAGGTCTGGGCCATTCCAAAACTTTAATTTTTTTCTGGTGAAGCCATTCTTTTGTTGATTTGGAAGCATGCTCAGGGTCATTTTCGTGTTGAAAGGTGAATTTCCTCTTCATCTTCATCTTTCTAGCAGAGGCCTGAAGGTTTTGGGCCAGAAGTGACTGGTATTTGGAACTGTTCATAATTCCCTCCATCTTGACTAATGCCCCAATTCCAGCTGAAGAAAAGCAACCCCAAAGCATGATACAGCCACCACCATGCTTCACCGTGGCAATGGTGTTCTTTTGGCGATGCAAAGTGTTTTTGCGACAAATATACCTTTTGGAATTGTGACCAAAAAGTTCAACCTTGGTCTTATCAGACCATAGCACATTTTCCCACATGCTTTTGGGAGACTTGATGTATTGTTTTGCAAATTTTAGACTGGCCTTGATGTTTTTCTGTGTAAGAAAAGGCTTCCATCTTGCAACCCTACCCCATAGGCCAGACATATGGAGAATATGGGAGATTGTTGTCACGTGTAGTACACAACCAGTACTTGCCAGGAATTCCTGCAGCTCCTTCAGTGTTGTTGTAGGTCTCTTGGCAGCCTCCCTGACCAGTTTTCATCTTGTCTTTTCATCAATTTTGGAGGGACATTCAGTTATTTGCAACTTCACTGTTATCCCATATTTTCTCCACGTTTTGATGACTGTGTTTACTGTGTTTCATGGTATATCCAGTGCTGTGGAAACATTTTTGTACCCTTCTGACTGATGCCTTTTAACAATGAGATTCCTCTGATGCTTTGTAAGCTCTTTGCGAACCATGGCTTTTATTGTAGCAGGCAACTGAGTAAATGTCAGGATAATCCTGCTAAGACAGCTGAACTTTATTTGGGGTTAATCAGTCTCTTTAATTGATGGTAGATGTGTACCCAAGAAGACTAAATGTTGTAATTAAAGCAAAAAGTGCTTCAACAAAGTATTAGTTTAAGGGTGTGCATGTGCACCCTTATGCAGCCAGCTTATTGTATGTTTTTATTTTTTTATATTTCCCCCCAACATTTTGTTTGTTTTTCAATTGAATTGTAGAGGTTATATATCACATTAAAGGTGGGAAAAGTTTTGAAATGATTTATTGTGATCTCATTTTTTTTATATCACAAAAACCTGGCATTTTAACAGGGGTGTGTACACTTTGTATATCCACTGTGTGTATGTATATGTATGTATATGGGATGATCGAAGTCTTAGAACTTTGAATTTCATATGGCCGACACAATATGATCGAAGTTTTAAGACTTCGAACATCTTAAAAAAAAAAAAAAAAAAAAAAGAATAATAATAATCGTGGACTTTTCTGCAAGGGGGCAAGCCCCGCTGCTTAAATATACCAACTCCGAGATCGAACTACAGTAAGGAACAGAGAAAATTTCCCATTCTGTGCTGTATGGCGATCTCTGTTTAGACTGTTCGAAGTCTTAAAACTTCGATCATTTAGTGTCGGCCATATGAAATTCGAAGTTCCAAGACTTCGATCATCTAAATGGGACCCATTTTATATATATATATATATATATATATATATATGTGTGTGTGTGTGTGTATATGCATGTGTGTATTTGTTTGTGTGTTTGTGTATATATATATATATATATATATATATATATATATATATATATATATATATATGTGTATATATGTATATATATATATGTATATATATATGTATATATATATATATGTGTGTGTGTGTGTATATATGTGTGTATATATACATATGTATGTGTGTATATATATATATATATATATATATATATATATATATATATATATATATATATATTATAAAACCTAGTCCCCCTAGCCTCTGCAACTATTTAGTGCATATCCCATTCATGAGCACTTCATATTTGGCGCCAACGCCATAAGGTCACAGTATAACTTTGTCATGTTTTAACTAGTAGCTCGTGCATCATTTGACTACTCTCCTGGGTTTATTAGGACGAGACTGGTTTGTGTATGAGATCCTTTCCAGTCATTTTATCGGTAGTTACTTTCATGTTATCTAAGGAACGTAGCGTACTAAATATAAATATCCTATGCAGGTGACCTCTGCTAGATTTGCGAGTTACAAATGCGCATTGTCTGCAAATACTATATGTATTCGAGGTATCACTAGTCACTTATGCAAGGTCTAATTTAAGTCTGCCTTATGTATGTGCTAACTACTGCCATGACACAAGGTAGTCCTTTACTTTAAGGGTAGACGTATACTTTACTTGGTCTTTATGGGAAATAGAAACGAGGCAATTAGTACAGTGGATGCCTGCTAGCTATTTCCCGGGCTTATTGGTTAATAGAGTTAAGCTAAGGCACAAATTGTGGCGTACTTTCCTCCAATACAACATTAAGGCCAATATGAGTGGATGAAGCTGATTACTTGGGCACATTTCCTGACCACGTGCTAGACTGACTGTGAAATACACATTTAAGATCTGAAACCGCTCTCCTGCCTTTAATTATTGTTTGCATTTTATCTCTGCATCCTCTGGCTTATTTCACTGCATATTGTCTTTGTAATGTGCACGGTTTCTTATATCCTGCCTCTGTTGTGTATTTTCTAAACTTTGTATTAATCACTTGCTGTTGATCATAGCATTGAGGCACCTCAAACAAAGACCTAATAGTGTACTTGTTCTACGTATTGTCTAGACCTTTATTCTGGTGTTTAAACACAATTACAAATGTATAATCCTTACGTGCATTACTAGCAGCCTGCAGCAGTCTCCCTCCTCTATACTTTCCATCCCTTTTCCCATTCAGCTATCTCTTTAGCCATAATTACCTTTACCATTAGGTGGCAGTATAACATGACTGTTCCTAACGTTATCCTAATCAGGATCTCTTTGGGATAGACTTCTCTCAGTAACTCACTCATTTCATTGCTTTTAGCTCTAACTTCAATAGTTTACCCTACAATAATTAAACCATAGACTTAGTCATCCCAAACTCATAACCCAATTCTTCCCTTACCTTTCGTTGCTTGCATTTTCAGTGCCTGTTTCACTATCTTCCTGATTGTTTGTGGCAGACAACCTTTCCTTGGCTCTTTTCACTCCGTTCGCCTTGCTGGCTCACTCTGCTCCCCTACCTTACCCCCAAATCCCACCCACCCCTAGGTCCACTAGACTTGTAACCTGCTAACCACACCCCCTTCCTTATCCAACCACACACTTCACTCCACCCACACTTCCAACCACTCCCACCTCTTCCTCTGTCTAAGCAAATTCTATCACCTCTCACCTACTTCTCTCCTTCTATCCTAGTATACACATACGTACTACCTCCAATCCCATCATGTGCTCAAAAACTGTACCCCTCTTAGCTCAATTGCTTCTACTCCTACATTTATCCTTTCTATACTATCATACTCCACCCTTAACCAGCAACCACTACTTCATACTTCTATTCCTTTTCCTTCATTACATTCACATTCTTGTATCTATATATTCCCTAGTCTTTATCCCATCTATAATCACCTACTTTTTCCCTATACATTCATTCCTTTGCATAATCGCTCTACTCACCCACCAAGCAGCAAAACACTTAAAAACTTAATATTACTCAACATACATACCAAGAAATACAATCTCCTCCCTAACATAATTGAACACCTAACTGCATTGCGTCTTTCAGCTTTTCCCGGTTAGGGGTCGCCACAGCGGAACTCCGGTCTGCTAATGATAGTTGATTTTTACGTACCGGCTTGCCAGGCAACCTTCAACGAAGATACGCCCATTCACGCATATCTCCAGGCAGAAGACGCTCTAGCTGAGAATCGAACCGGACAGCGTCTTACTGTGAGGCAGCAATGCTACCGCAGCACCACCACCACGGGTATACTACCATTCTTATATCCGGTGACATACACCCTAACCCAGGCCCTCATACTATCTCTTCTACATCTAAAGCTATCCTACTAACCTCTCTTAATGCCCAAAGCATAGTTAATACAATTCCCAACCTCCATGCTTGGCTTACGCACAACAAACCAGATATCCTATGCATCTCTGAAACCTGGTTAAAACCACATATAAATAACTTTGAAATAGCACCACCCACATATTCAGTCATTAGAAAAGACAGGACCCATAAAAAAGTGGAGGAGTAGCTCTTGTGTACTTATTCTCCTTAGTAGTTACTCCCTCTGATAAACCTATTCCCCAATTTTCTAATGCAGAACTTACTGTGGCTGTACTTCAAATAAAAATACATAAACACATATGCATAGCTGCACTTTATATTTCCCCCCTGGTGATAATATCCCTATACTCAAGGACATCCTCTCATGGCTGTCAAGCAACATTAATAATGAAACTGTTATACTTGAAGACACAAATATCAATTGGACCTCCATTAAATCTCCCACAAACTCCCTAAACATTAACCTCTATAATTTTTCTCAACTTATTAACTCCACAACCAGACCATCCAAAAATTCCTCCAGTGGTAGCACCCCAGATTGGATCTTAGTTTCTCATCCCCATTACTTCTCTGACAATGGTACCCTTACTGACTTGCTCAAGGATCACCTCCCCATCTTCACTCACCGTCTTTCTTCCCCCCTTCAACTATCCCATAACTATATTTCCACTCGTAATCGAAAGAACTTTAATCCTACTAACTTATCTAATTCCCTAAAATCAATAGACTGGAGCCCTTTGAAAACCCTGCCCCTGGAATCAGCTGTTACCTACTTCAACATAACTTTCTTAAATCTCTTAGACAGTTATGCACCCATGAAATATAAAAGAATAAAAAACAAAACTGCACCTTGGCTTACTAAAAATACTCTAGCTACCATGCGCCTTAGAGATAAAGCCTGGGTGCACTACCACAAAAATAAGACTTCATCCACCCTTAACGAATACAAAACCCTTCGCAATAAAGTTAAAAAACTTATTACAATTGACTGACAAAACCATTTCTCTCTTCTTCGCAATATAACTGCCCCACAAAAATTTTGGGAAGGTGTATCTACTCTCCTTAATCCAGGCAAGAAAGATACACCCAGCCCAGACCCTAATGCATCAGCCATAGACCTGGCCACCCAATTAAATTCATTTTTTTCAACTCAATAGCCAAACTAACCTCATCTTTCTCTAATAATACAATCACCACCATATCTGCTCATCCTCCCCTTCAGTCCATTCCTCTCAATCCCTATCTTTCTCTTTAAAACCCATACCTATATCTACCATAAAAAAACTTCAGAAACTAAAACCATACTCTACTGCCCCCGATAATATTCCCTCTTACTTTCTCAGCGTAGCAGCCGAAGCTACTGCCTTCCCCATCAGTATTCTCATTAATCGCAGTATTCAAGAAGGCTATGTACCCCAACTCTGGAAAAAAGCTTTTATCATACCCTTGCACAAAGGTAGCAGTAACAATAATATAACAAACTTCCGTTCTATTGCCATCCTATCACCCATCTCTAAACTCCTAGAAAAATGTGTTCATCTCCAACTCCTTCCATATCTTATAGATAACAACTTACTAACTCCCACACAACATGGATTTAGACCCAATCATAGCACCAGGACTGCCCTTCTTTCCTTTCTTGAAACCATGAACAAAGCCCAGGACTCAGGACATACAGTGTCTAGTCTCCTTCTCGATCTGTCTAAAGCTTTCGATACCATCTCTCACAACCTTCTCCTTGCAAAACTTTCCAACCTAACTCTGTCTCTCTCCTCTCTCAATTGGTTCACTAGCTACCTCTTCAATAGACAACAATCAGTTAAATGGAAAAATGCCACTTCCTCATTTCTAAATACCCCCACTGGTGTTCCCCAGGGATCCATACTAGGTCCCCTTCTCTTTAATATTTTCATAAATGATTTCCACCACTCAGTCCCCAATACAAAACTTATCTAAAATACTGATGACTCAACTCTTATCTGTACTGCCACCTCCATCCCTGCACTCCTGAATCTGACCCAAGATGCTTTCACAACCAGTGAAAAGTGGATGTTAGACAACCACCTAGCCCTCAATGCCTCAAAAACTAAACTAATGGCATTTACCCCCTCACAAACCCTCACATTAGACAGAAATACATTCTCCATCACCAGTCAGGACAATACATCTCTCAAGCTGGTATCTGAAGCTAAATTATCAGGTGTCCACATTGATGATCAGCTTAAATTTAACTCCCACTTGCAGATTAACATAAAAAAACAACAGAAACTAGGCATGCTCTACCGCCATAATCATTTCCTAACCGCCCCTACTAAGCTCACTCTCTACCACATTTCTCATCCCTTCTCTTCTCTGTGGTGCCCCACTCTTATCCAATTTACAATCTTCTCTTAAGGCAAAACTCTCCTCCTGCTATAACAAAATTGCCAAATTTGCTACTGGCCACAAGTTGTCTTCACATCACTGTGTATCCCTTCAAAAACTTCAATGGTTAGAGCTCCTTAGCCATCTCTTTTATATCCAGCTTTCTCATGCACACAAACTTATTTTCAACTCCTCCCTCTGTCCCTCCCATTCCTCAACCTTTAAAATGCACCTCCCAGAAAGACTCTTAAGATCTAGCAAACATAACCTAATTGAACTATATAAACCCAAATGTCCCCCTGGTAAACATCTCTTGTCCTTTGCACTTGCTCGTATATGGAACTCCCTTCCACCATCCATCCGTACCACCACAAATCCCTCTGCCTTTAAAAAATCATTACACTCACATCTAACATCTCAATGGGAATGCTCCTGCTTCCACCTGTTTTTTTCTTTTAACTTCATATCCAAATGTACCTTATATTGAATTGATTTTATTTAGTATTACTACCCACTGTGACCTATAATTGTCATTATAAGTATGTCTACCTGCTGTGATCTATAATTTTTTTTATAACTCTTCAATTCAAATGTAAATGTAAACATGTGTAACTTTGTATTTTTTGGAGCTTTTCTCCCCAGGACTCCATTGAAAACGGGTTCTTCTTGGCCCAATGGACTATCCTGGTAAACCAACTACAAATAAAATAAAATAAAAAATATATATATATATATATATATATATATATATATATATATATATGTATGTGTGTGTGTGTATATGTATATATATATATATATATATATATATATATATATTTTTTTTTTTTTTTATATATATACATATGTGTGTGTGCCTGTATGTATGTATGCATGTATGTGTGTAGATACACCCACACACACTTTATATTCATGGTTTGAAATTGAAATAGGTCTGTATAAAGATTGAGCTGACAGATCTTTCTGTCTTGAGGTATTACAGCCACCACAGCTTTCTTCCAATATGTTGGTGCCTCCCCCCCTTTTAAAATGCTCTTAAACCAAATCTTCCAGATGTTCATCACTTTCTTTCCTCCTAACTTCTGAGATTGCCTCAAGAATACCATTTGTTATTGGGTAATTTCCTGCAGGTTGATTATACATCACCTTTTTATCTCCTCTCCTATGGTAAGTGTTAATTGATTAGCCTCTTTTACCTTTAACCTTTGCACAAGTCTTCCACAAATATTTGGATTTGTACTCTTTTCTTGATTTTCACATTTCCCTCCTTTATACAGATGTTCATAAAATTTCCCCAATACATGTGCAGGATCACTTATTGATTATTTTTCTTCTATTAGGCTGCCTAAGTTTGATGACAATATTTTCTGCTTTCTGTACCCAAGTTGTGCTAAACGTTTTTTTGCTATGGAATTAGCAAATATAGTTGCTTAAGAGCAATATTTCTAAACTCATGCAGGTTATCCAGATACTTTCATATCTTCTCTTTAGTACTCTACAGTTGTGCCTCCTCTTGTTCTGCGAGACTCCCTTTATTCTGTAATACTTTAACCTTTGTCATCCTCTGTAAGTAATTCATATTACTTCCCTAGCCATATCTCTCTTTCATTTGTATCCAGTTTTTAAACTTCATTTTCATTTTGTCCCACTCACTAAATATAATTTATGGAAAAAAAAAACGTCTGTCTTCCCTAATAACTGTCAGATAATTTCCACTGTTCATGCCTTAAATTCCTGTCTTTTAGCAGGTAGGTGGAAAAGAGCCAGTGTCTTGTTTTTATTACATTATCCTGTATTTTTATTATAGCTTTTTTTGGTGCATTACCTGAAATTGTTATTGGACGTGTGTCTAAACTTTCCATTAAGTGCACCTGTTCCCATGAAATATAATTTCTGTCTAGTGTAGCACAGATATTTTACCTTGAGGGATAATATATAAATTCTGTCAGAGTTCCTACTGCTGAATTAATGTCTTCCATAACAAATATTTTTGTACTTTTCTAAAGAAATCTGTCCTGTTTCATTAAATTCTCCCTTCTAGGTCTCCAGTACGTCCTCGCTATTCTAAATAAAGTTTTAGTCTGTACCTGTAAATATTCCATGCTGAAAGCTATTTTTTCCTCTCAAAATTTTCTTAAGCTCCATAATAGCTATTTTTGGTGACATGTAAATGCAAGCCATTGTAATCTTTCTTCCTTGCCAGTAGCTGTTTATTACCACCATTATTGTAATTTTTTTCTATCACTTTTGGAGCCTGTCTGGCAAATAATATAATTATTCACCTTTTCCTTTGTCCCTGATATTTTGCTGAATATCCATCCTGAAATCCTTTGTAAAATTTACATGTTTGTTTCTTTGCAAATGTGCCTCCTGCAGTATTGCTGTTTGCAGTGTGCATTTCTTAGTGTTACTCAATACTCCCTACTTTCTGTCTATATTTCTAAGGCCATTTATGTTCCAAGTTAATATGGGTAGTGTAGCCATGATGGTAACAAGTTATTGTTCCCACCAACTATAAGTGACAGTTTTTTTTGTTAATTTGCATTTCCAACTTTTGCGTTGTGTGTACACACACTGTTTGGCAAATAGATCTTCTATAGAGCTGTTCTTTGTCATTTCCATTTGAAACTATGTCTCATTTTCAAGACTTTTTAATGAAGATCCTCAAACAAAAAGCTAAATATATTTTCAGAACACTCCAGTAACCTAATACCTTAGAACAAGCACAGAAAATGATGTACATCTTCAAAAATGAAGTTTAAGTCTCTAGCTAGGAACAATTGCCCCAAATAGACAGCTGCATCTAAAAGATTATGGAAGCTAAAATTTAAGGCTGCCAATGCTAAAGTACATGTTGCAGCCTGTGTTCCAGCTTATATTGGTGTCTGTTCTTTTCTCATCCTTGTTCCCCTCCCAGATGTGAAAATCCGCCTGTATGCATTCAGAAAACAAAGTTTAATGTGCATCTTTAAATAAAACTAAATTGTACAGTGTTTTTTATTAAATACATTTAATTATTAAGCTTGCTGGGGAAGTTATCTCTTATTTCCTTTCAGTAATTTCGAACTTTATTTTCCACTTAACTATTTTCGCTTGTGCCTTTAAATTGTGCATTTCCCTCTGCAAAGAAAGCTCAGAACTTTCATGATTAACAGCTTGCACCTGCAGACAGCTTATCTCCATGGAAACATGATCAGCAATGAGAAAAAAGTTAACATCTCCGCAGATGCATGTAGGGATTGTTGTCAATTTCAGAACAAAATCTACAACTGCCTTCAGTTGCAGACTTCTTGACTCCCACTGAACATGTACAAATGGAAAGATAAGTTAATTACATATACAGAAAACTTGGCACTTATCATGGCTTTCGTCATATTTTTGAGCTCTACATGCTTACATAAGGCACTTACTCATATATTAAGCCAAGGACATTAATTTTAGACATTCACTTTTGCAAAAATTATCTCTAAATATAATATAATCTAGTGCACTTTTACACCCTAATGGCCCAAAATCACAGCATATTCACTTAAACTTGCTTTTGTCTAGTCTTCTCTTATTATGTAAAGCCTGTAATTTCCTACAAATAAAAAAGTACTTGTTTTCTTTAATGTCTTTAATACATGCAGCAATCACTGAAAAGGCTCCACCCCATTTAAAATACCTCTGACTACATACTACACAAATCTGCTTTATGTAATATGCAGCTTATTTCATTAAATGTTTTGTACTAATAATAAGAGCAAAATGTTGTAGTTACTTTTTTCATTTACTGTCCTCATAAACATTAATGATATAAAGTGGAGTGTAACGTTTAGCAAAATCAGTAGAAGTCCAGTCTTTCTCAGCTATCTTTTCTTGCAAAGCCCATATTTCACTAATGTGATTGATACTTAATTTCACATTAATTCAGTAATTTCAGTGTTACTGATCATCATCATCTTCATCTCCATGTCACAGCACCAGATTTTGGTTCAAATCTAAGGTACTCTTGATTCTTCTAGTCAACGCCTGTTCTTTTTTTCTGCGTCTCAAGCATTTTCCTTTGCAATATTGGAAAGAATTTCACTGTCAAAATCTCTGAGCTTTATTGTCTGAAGAATGAGAGCAGAGCTCCTGCCTTTTTGATGGCGCACTTTTTTATTGGATAAACTTTTTAATTTCTTCTTTAGTTTGCTCTGTATCAAAAACGGTCTTTGATCTTCTAGGAAAAAATGTTCTGAAGACAACTGGATGCAGCACCTTTGTCCATTCCCTGACTGCTGGAATACATTTCTTCTGTTTTGTCTGGTGTGCAGTGAATAATAATTTTCCACATACACTCTGCTGTATCCAATACTTTTTCCTTCTGCTACAGTTTTGCCAGGATCAACTCTTTCTGCTAGTATGAGTGATTCTTTACTAATGCAGCCCTTGGCTGCTTTCTCATAGGCAGGTTTGGAGTGTACACTCAGTGTGCCCTTTCAATTAACAAATCCTGCTGTGGAATACCAGTCCAGGTGCTTATTTGTGCTTCCATAAAATTAATATTGTTAGTGCCTTCCAGTTTCTCTGGTACAACAGAAAATCTCTAATTTTCGCTACATGCTTTGTCTTCTAACTCCACTATCTTTTGAAACAGCCGTTAAGAAGTCTCATACTCTGCTAGCCTTTTTCTTTAGTTCATCCTCTAATTTTTGCAGTTTTAACCATTCATCTGAATAGCTAGTTAAAGCTGCTTCTGTTTTTTTTTTTCAGTTTTCTATTATTGGTGTTGAGATACTCCTTCAGTGCTTCATTTATTTTAATTGCCTCTAAATACATTTGATTTATTTTTTCCTGTAAATTACTGGAAGTCATCTCTTGTACCAAAGCTGTAGATTAAACTCCGTTTTTGGTGAACAGCTGCAAAATTCTTCCCAGTATGTGTTTTCCCTCTACCTTTTCTAGTTGATTTTCCTTCAGGTTCTCTAAATTTCTTCTTTGCAGACATCCAGGCATTGTAAAATGTAATTTTATTCAAGGTAGCATAATTACTAGCTCTTATTTCTCATTTTCTGTTTTCACACATGGAGAGCTGAAATTAAGCTGTTGATCAGTTACAGCCATCTTGGAAATCTGACATATATTTCTTTTTTTTTTGTCAGTATCTGGAAAAGTAAATTTTATTTGATGTAGTGACTGTGTATGCTGCTGTTTACTTCATCGTGCACATAGTTTAAGTTGTGCTAAGTCACATTCTACAATTTGTGTGGGAACATGTTTTTTTTTTTTCTTTTACTGCTACCCTTAGTCAGCCCTTAGTAGTGCCAGTGTATTATTCTGGTTGGTATTTTTTTATCATCTGATGTGTTAGAGCCTAATGTGGCTGCCCACCATCAAATTCAGTTGCATCTAAAAAGAAGAAAGATTCACCAAAAATTTGCTTAGCCTATGGTTTGTAAATCTGTTGTTGCCGTAAGCCAGCCTGCAGACCACTTCGCTGGTGTGAATGTGTAGCCGTTTATGGTAAGGGGGCCAGACACGTTCTCTTGGGCTGTTCCACAATCTGGCTCAGGTATGGTAGAACCAAACTCTTTAGGTGCAGCAGAGGTCCAGGATAAGAGAACCTCCTGTGTAATTTATAGTAAGAAGAAACAAAAACTTTACCACATGAGTCAGTTTATTACCTTGTGTAGGAGTAATGTGGTATCCTTAACTAAGAGCATCTTACAGTCAGCTAATCTCAGAGACTGTGCTGCTGTTTAGAATGATTGTGAGGTTATCTCGTCTAGATACTAAGTTAGCACCTCAGAGATAGGTGGGGAATTTGATGCAGGCAGTTGTGAAAATCTGTCCATTCTGATTCTTCGGAATGTAAACAGGTTCAAAAACCCAAACACGTTTTCACTTTTCCACATATGGTAGTTAGAGATGTGTTTCACTTGAAGCAATATGGAGCTATGCCAGAGATTGGCAGAGATTATCTTCTAATTGAGGATGAAATTCCAAATGTTTGGCTACTGTTTCTCTGTTACTGGCCGTAGATGATGCCTATAAAATAAACGAATAGCATCAGACAAGTGAGTGCTGAAAATAGTTCAGTGAGAATAATGTTGGCGGTGGACCCGAACCAGATACATCTATTTTCTCTGGTACTCCTTCACAAATAAGCAGGGGTGCCCAAAAGGGAGCTATAGTGGTGGCCAGTTAGAAAGTACCCACATTCAGAATGCTGACTCTGTAGACTCCCATCCCTTCTTTCAGACACCTGTTCCATGGTGACTTCACATCTGTAAGATGTTTATCACATTCCAGTTGCTTCCAACTTCAGGCTGTCTCACACCTTCTCAAAGAATGGTCTTCCAGGGAGTGAGTTATTCAAACAGCAGAAAGCATGGCCTTTTTACCAGAAGACAAAGTCCTGATGATGTAGAGCCCTTTTAGCGAGCTTTCTCTTCAAGAAGCTGCCGCCACAAGAGAGTTTCTCAAAATTGTAGACCTCATGGCACCAGTGATTCTCATGACACCATTGGCTAGACTCCACATGAGAAAAATTCAGTGGTACTTGAAAGAAAATTGTGGGACGCAGCACCTGCATCCCATAGACGTCTAGCTGCCTGTGCTGGATTTTGTGAAATGAGAAATGTTCATCGTGTTTCACTGTTGCAGTCATTACTCTTGGGTTATCCTGCTTGCAGGCTACCCGCAGTCTGCCAGAATTCCAAAGTCTACGTCCGGCGTCAGTTGCTGTCGCCTCTTCCCTGACGTCAGTGCGCCAGGGGTATAAAAGATGCAGCCGACGCCATTTTCTTCAGTCTTTCTTGCCGCACGTTGCCCGAAGTAAAAGCAGTTCGCAAGTGTCGGTCGGTTGGCCGACTCTTGAGATTTTAAAATCCGAATTTCAGAACCAAAGTCTTCATTAAAGCCAAGTACCCCGTTGGGAAAACTTTTTTCTTGCTCCAGACCGATGTCAGAAAAAGTTAACAATTGTATTTCTTGTGGGAAGCAAATACCTCAAGGATTTTCACTCTTACTGTATTCCTAGTCTAGACCCTGATCACAACGTTGCTAGCTGTTGGTTTTGTGCTAGATTTAACCAACGCACTATTAAGCGTTGGTTCGATTTTGCATTTCATTACTTTGGCCGAAGATTTAATTATATAATGCCATCAGAACAGCCGACGACCGGAGTTTACAAAAAACGCAAGGACAAGGAAAAGGATAGGCATCCGAGGTCCAAAACCGACGAGGTCTCCGTTAGGCCAGTCGCCTGTTCTCAGTGAGGTGCTTTCGCAGCCCCTGGCGCCCGCTACCTCAGAGCCACAGGCCGCTTCCGACTCCCACGTGTAGCCGACTGGGCCTCTGGATACTCAAGGTATTGGACACTCTGAAATCATTCCCTCAGATGGGTCCGGAGCCGCTGAGCAGGCATCAGCTTCTGAGGGTGTCTTCAGACCTACACAACTATATGTTAAGCCATCTTCACCTCCAAAGACAAAGACTAAAGCAGCTCTAAAGACAAAGAAACCAAGTACAGCATTCTCCTACTGAGACTTCCATGCCTAAAAACCAGATGCTTAAAATGGCCGAAGACCTATTTACTTTGATCAGGGGTTCCCATCCCCCTCCTAAGAGGCCTAGGCAAGAGACAGAATATGATTCTTCTGATCAGGTTTCTATTTCTTCTGATTCCTCTTCTGAACAGGATTATTCCATGCTTCCCTATGAGGACTCTGATGCTGAAGAATCCATTCCTTCAGCTTCTCCTCCTGCGGATTATTCTTTTGGGGAAACCCTGCATACCATGAGGGAGCATTTCCACTGGGAGAGCCAAGATTATTCTGAATCTAAGAAAAGGCTCAGAGACTTTTTGCTACTTCCTCAGCACAGACCCCTTGCTATTCAACCTGTTCAGAGTCCGGCCTGTCCCCTGACTCTTTACCCCCTGCACCTGCTAAGCCAGACAGATACTACAGGGTCCCGGTTTCTCATAAATTCCTATATAAAAACCCCACTGCTGACCCAGAAACTATATCTCAAGGTCCCAAAGGGGGTCAAAGCTTCCACTGCAAAAAACCCTGTCCCCTCTGATAGGGATTCTAGGGCTCTGGACAGATGGGAGGAAAAGGTTTACACTTCTGCTACCTTGGCTGTAAGGGCTTTAAATTGTCAGTTTCATATGCTTAAATATCAGCAATATTTAATGTCACTGCTTAAACAGAAACTGTTGACAAATACTGAATGTTCAGAGAACAAAGAAATGCAGGATTTATTGCATGCAGCTGAATAAGTGGGAAAGCATACTTCGCAATGTGGTTATGATTCACTGGAGGCCTCTTGCAGGGCCGCTGTTACAGGTTCTGTTATTAGAAGGCATGCTTGGTTAAAGGAACAGTATCTGCCTGATCATGTTAAAGCAAAATTATTAGATGCCCCATTACAGCATGATACTTTGTTTGGTACTAAAGCAGAAGAGGTGTTGAAAAAAATGGAGGATAAAGCAAAATCCATGCAGACAGTTAAGGATTTCTTACATGTACAGCCACCCAGATTTAGCAGAAACTGGCCTTCTAAAAATTGGTTCTTTCCAGTGGCAGACAGACCACAAAGAGGCAGATCTCAGCCCCAAGGCTCATACAGGCCTAAACAATGGGTTGCTCCTACCTCCAAAAGCAGAGAAGACAAATCACAACCTTACAGGAAACAGTCCCAATGACTTTCCTCTGCCAGATCCAAGCACTTTTCTTTTGGCAGCCCCCTTAAGGGGAAAACTAGCACTTTTTTTTCATCAAATTGGCAAATGGTTAACCAAGACAAATGGGTCTTGAACATAGTGTCCCAAGGCTACAGGTTCCATTTTCACACCCTACCAAGGTCAAAAGGTATGCCAGACCTGCCACACAATCAATGGGTAGAGGCACAAAAGCAAATTACAGCCCTCATGGACATGAAGGCCATTCAAGTACCACAACAAGAGCAGGGGCAAGGATTTTACTCTAGACTTTTCTTAGTGCCCAGAAAGGACAAAACCTGGAGACCAATACTGGACCTGTCTATACTAAATACGTTTCTGGAAGTTCCAAAATTCAAGATGTTGACTCTACAGCAGCTACTCCCCATGCTGGGCAAGAAGGCTTGGCTCATGACTTTGGACCTAAAAGAGGCATACCTGCATGTCCCAATCAGACAATCTTGCAGAAGATACCTCAGATTCATAGCTGGCTCAATGCACTACCAATTCTCTGCACTGCCCTTTGGCTTATCTACTGCACCCAGGGTCTTCACAAAATGCCTGGTACCAGTAGTTGCTTTTTGCAGACAGAGGAATTCAAATATATCCCTACTTGGACGACTGCCTTATTCAAGCAGAGAACAAAGACATTTTTCTAAAGCATCTGGCGTTTGTAAAAAGATTACTAATTGGCCTAGGGTACACAGTAAAAAAATAAAATAAATCAAAACTAGTGCCCTCTCAAGAGATAATATTCCTGGGTGCAAGCTTAAATACAACTGCCCAGATGGCTCATCTCACGCCAGACAAACAAAAACAACTGACTTCTTATTTCAAAAAATTGGCAACAAAGACCCACTTACCTGCAAGGAAAATCCTGCAGGCCTTGGGTTTCATGGCATCCTGCATTCTACTAATTCTATATGCCAGACTGCATATGAGGAAACTACAATGTTATCTAAAAAGTGTTTGGACTCAGCATTGCCACAGCCTGGAGACAGTAATTACACTCATTCCCTGCCTGCAACAGGAGATGTCCTTCAAGAATGCAACTGCAGTCCTTACATATGGGTTGTCCTGCCTCAGGCAGCTCTCGGTCGGCCGGATTCCAAAGTCTGGGTCCGACGTCGGCTGATGTCGCCTCCTCCCCGACGTCAGAGCGGCTGGGGTATAAAAGCATCAGCCGACGCCATCTTTCTCAGTCTTTCTTGCCGCGCGGTGCCTGAAGCAGAAGCAGTTCGCAAGTGCCGGTCGTTCAGCTCCTGTGTTTTACGTATCCGAAGTCATCAGAAAAGCTAAGTACCCCGTTGAGGATCTTTTTCTTGCCTCCGCCGATGTCAGAAAAAACTGAAAAATGTAATAACTGTTTGTCTTGTGGTAAACAAATACCTCATAAGGACTTCCATTCTTACTGTCTCCCTGCCTTGTCCCAGACCATGACGTCTCGGCCTGTGCTGCCTGTGCTTGCTTCAATAAGCGCACCCTCAGGTGCCGGGCAGAGTTTGCTGAAGACTTTTTTGGCGATAAATTCTCTTATACCATGCCATCGGAACAACCGACACCTCATATTTCCAAAAAACGGAAGGACCGGGATCGACATCCTCAGCCTGCGACTTCCACCGACACCACGCCAAAAATTACCGCGAGTGCATCGGTCTCTTCTGAGGCGGTTGTTCCACCGCTCCGGACCGACGACACCGCTTTACTGATCACTCCGGCCCCAGAGCCTGCGCCGGTGCCGGTGGTTGATTTTCCTCCAGATACTGAAGCCCAAGATTTGCCTGAGACCATACCAGTGGACAAGGTTACTCCAGCACGTGGGGCAGCTAGCCCCTCTATGTCTATGTCTATCAAGGCCCACACACGTGCTAAGGCTGCTAGCCAGGCTAAGTCTCACCCTCCTAAAGCTTTGCCTCAGCCCACTACTGATAAACAAATCATGTCTTTAGCTGCAGATTTAATTTCTTTAATCAGAGGCTCCCAGGCCCATCCTGACAGAGGATCTCAGCCACCGTCTGACAAAAGGCCCAGGGTTGAGCATACAGACACCCTTTCTTCAGATGAAGCCTCTGGTGACTCTGATCACTCAGATACCCAGGAAGAGTCCTTCCAGGCCTACGAGGATTCAGATGCGGAGGAGTCTATCCCCTCTGCCTCTCCTCCTGAGGATATTTCTTTTGGGGAAATTCTCCACTCCATGAGAGAGCACTTTCAGTGGCAAGGCCAGGAATTCTCCGATTCCAGGAAACGGCTTTGTACCTTCCTTAAGCTTCCCCAACACAGGCCTTTAGCTATCCCTCCAGTGCTAGATGTTCTGGATGATGTGTACTCAGATTCGAGTGCTTCTCCTGATTCTCTCCCCCCTGCTCCTGTCAAGCCGGACAGAGATACTACAGGGTTCCTGAAACTCACAAACATTTCTTTAAGGCCCATGCTGTTGATCTAGAAACTATTTCCCAGGGGCCCAAAGGAGTGACAACATCCACGGACAAGAATCCTTTGCCCTCAGACAGGGAAGCTAGGTCCCTGGAGAGGTGGGGCAAAAAAGTTTATACCTCAACCACACTTGCCATGAGAGCCCTCAATTGCCTGTTTCATATGTTTCAGTATCAGGATTTCTTGATGGATGATTTGCAGAAAAAGTTAGCCTCTCCTGAGCCTTTAGATAGAAAGGCCTTGCAGAATGTGGTTCACAACACACAACAAGTTAGCAATCATTTTCTTCAGTGTGGATATGATGCATTGGAAGCTTCATGTAGGGCAGCTATGACAGGGGCCGTCATACGTAGACGTGCATGGTTAAAAGAACAGCCATTACCAGATCATGTTAAAGCAAAGCTTCTAGATGCACCTCTGGAAAAACACAAGCTATTTGGTGCTAATGCTCAGGATGTGTTGAAATCAATTGAGGAAAAGGCTAAATCAGTGCAAACAGTCAAGGATTTCCTCCAGGTTCAGCCTCCTAGGTTCAGCAGGAATTGGCCTTCTAAGAACTGGTCCTTTCTGGACACTGGCAAGTTTCAAAGGGGAAAAAACAGGCGTGCCCGAGGAAGAGGGCAATACAGCGGCTCCTACAGGGGATGCCAATGGCAACCGACTAATCAGAGAGGTGGCGCAGGGACTTCCTCTGCTCCACAGGGACAATCACAATGACTTGCCTTTGACACCGCCAACCAAGGCTCAAAGAGAAGCACCTTTAGGTGGAAAATTATCCTTATTTTCAAAAAATTGGCACATTTTAACAAAGGACAAATGGATTCTGGACATAATAGACCAAGGCTACAGGTTCCACTTCCATACTTTACCAACAGGACAAGGCATGCCAAACCTGCCACAAAATCAAAGGGCAGAGGCATTCGAACAAGTTTCAAAGCTGAGACAAATCAAAGCAATAGAAAAGGTTCCTCCTCAGGAACAAGGCCAGGGATTTTACTCAAGACTGTTCCTTGTTCCAAGAAAAGAAAAGCAATGGAGACCTATACTGGACTTGTCCGCTCTAAACACTTTTCTCATTGTACCAAAATTCAAAATGCTGACGCTACAGCAACTCCTTCCCATGCTGGGCAAGGGGTCTTGGCTGGTTACTCTGGACCTCAAGGAGGCATACCTGCATGTCCCAGTCAGACACAGTTGCAGAAGATACCTCAGATTTCTTGCAGGGTCAGAGCATTATCAATTCTCAGCATTGCCTTTTGGCTTATCTACTGCGCCCAGAGTATTCACGAAATGCCTGGCATCAGTAATTGCACACTGCAGACTCCAGGGGATACAAATATACCCTTACCTGGACGACTGCCTTATACAAGCGGACAGCAAGCAAGCCTTGACAAAAAACTTGAATTATGTCATTCACTTACTACAGGCTTTGGGATACACAGTCAACTTACAAAAATCAAGACTAGTGCCATCCCAACAAATAACTTTTCTAGGAGCCAAACTAGACACAGAATCACAAATGGCTTACCTCACAGAAGAGAAGCAAGAGCAATTACCACATTACTTCAAAAGCCTAGCAAAGCTCACCCAGATGACTGCAAGGAAATTCCTGCAGGTCCTGGGTTTCATGGCATCTTGCATTCTACTGATTCCACTGGCAAGACTGCACATGAGAAAATTACAATGGTACCTAAAAAGTTTATGGTCTCAACACAGCCACAACTTAGAAGCAATTATCCCACACATCCCATGTCTACAAAGGGAATTTTTGTGGTGGGCCCAAGCAAGCCAGTTAAACAAAGGTATGCCTTTCAACAAGCCTCAAACAAGCCAAACCATTACAGCAGACGCCTCAGACCATGGATGGGGGGCGCACATGAAGGGCAGATGTATTCAAGGGCAATGGACTCCCCAGGAAGTACATTTGCACATCAATCAAAAAGAGATGTAAGCAGTACTGCATGCAATCGAGGCCTTCGGAAAATATCTTCAGCAAGGTCATCTACTAATAAAGACAGACAACACCACTGTTATGTGGTACATAAACAAGCAGGGAGGTACTCATTTTTACCCCCTTTGCAGACTAACAATGACTCTGTGGGAAAAATCCCTGAAACTGAACATACAGCTACAATCCCAGTTTGTTCCAGGCAGGGACAATGTTCTAGCGGACAGTCTAAGCAGAAACATCCTGGATCCACACGAATGGATGTTGCATCCAGACATTTTTGCACAAATAACTTCTGCATGGGGGAGGCCGGACATAGATCTCTTTGCCTCCCACCTCAATCATCATCTGAAAAAGTTCTGCTCGAGGTCACACCATCCGCAAGCCTGGAAAATAGATGCTCTCTCATTCAGCTGGGGCTCTCTAACAATCTATGCATTCCCACCTCTACCATTGATGACCAAGGTGTTACTGAAGATCAAAGCAGAGCAACCGAAAGGCATCTTAATACCTCCAGATTGGCCAAGACAGTACTGGTATCCATTACTAAGGAGCATAACTTGCACCAAACCGTGGCCCCTGCCTCAATGGTCTCCACTCTTGACTCAGCACAATTACAGGACGGTTCATCCCAACCTGCAAACCCTGCAGCTGCCAGCTTGGAGGGTACCATGATTTCTCCCCATATCTCTCTCTCCAAGGAAGTTCAACAGATATTATTGGAAGCGTGCAGACCTTCCACCAGAAAAACTTATTCAGCCAAATGGAAGAGATTCAACATCTGGAATACCAACAAGGGACAGGATGCATCAGTAATGAGCATCCCACAGATATTGGAATACTTGGAAAACATGCTGCATAATGGACTTTCCTATTCTTCCATAAAAATACACGCTTCAGCAATTTCAGCAAGGTACAACACTGATCCACCTGTGTTTTCACATCCTTTGCTAAGACAATTTCTAAGAGGGGTAAAGAATATCAAACCTCCCAGAAAACCACCAGTGCCTGCATGGGACCTCAATTTCGTGTTGGAAAAATTAACTCTTCCTCCCTTTGAACCAGCAGCATCTTCAGAATTGCAATTTCTTTCCTGGAAAACAGTTTTCCTGTTGGCAATAACCTCAGCAAGAAGAGTTTCGGAGATACAGACCCTCATGGCAGTACCTCCATTCCTCATTTTTCATCAGGACAGGGTTTCTATAAGAACCAATCCTTCTTTTATGCCAAAAGTGATATCCAGGGTGTCTCTAAATCAAGCAATTCACCTGCCTACTTTCTTCCCCAATCCTCAAAATAAAGGGGAAAAGCTGCTGCACACTTTGGACATTCACAGACAAATACGCTACTACTTGGACAGAACAAAGGCCAACAGAAAGTCTGACCAACTATTTGTAGCTTACACTCCTGGAGTGCAAGGAAAAGCAATTTCCAAACAAACAATTTCAAAATGGATTGGACATTGCATCAGATTCTGTTATTCTTTCCATGGAAAGGGTGTGCCAGCCAATATCAGGCCACACTCCACCAGAGCTACAGCCACCTCCACAGCCTTCCTAAGAGGGGTGGCTACAAAGGACATTCTAGAAGCTGCTACATGGAGCTCCGTGCATACATTTTCCAAGCACTACAACCTCCCTTTATATTCCAGATCCCGAGCAGGCTTTGCTTCGGCAGTCCTGCAGGGCATTTTAGCTACACCATCCTTATCTTAGAAGCCTACCACCCCCAGCTTGGCTATGGTATTCGACCCATATGTAAGGACTGCAGTTGCATTCTTGAAGGACATAGTACAGTTTTGTACCTACCATAAATGTAGATGTCCGATAGATATGCAACTGCTGTCAGGTTTTCCCTCCCTCCTACCCCTCTCTGTATTGGGTCCACTTCCCTCCTTTTATACTTAGCTGGGGATATCTGTTATGTCTGTTTATTGCTATTGTGTATGTCTGGAATTTTTAATCCAGTTCTAATTTTTGCCTTCCTTGGAGGGCACCTGGCATCTGGGGCAAGAAACACTGAGGAAGATGGCGTCGGCTGATGCTTTTATACCCCAGCCGCTCTGACGTCGGGGAGGAGGCGACATCAGCCGACGTCGGACCCAGACTTTGGAATTCGGCCGACCGAGGGCTGCCTGAGGCAGGACAACCCATATGTAAGGACTGCAGTTGCATATCTATCGGACGTCTACATTTATGGTAGGTACAAAACTGTACTTTTTGATGGTGGGCAGAGGCCTGTCACCACATCAAGGGTCTGCCATTCAGTTTTACCCACAGCCAGACCGACACTGACAACGGATGCATCAGATTATGGCAGGAAAATGTATTCAGGGCACATGGCCTGCAAGCCAGATGCATCTTCACATCAATCAAAAAGAGATGCTAGCTGTTCAAAATGCCCTGACAGCTTTCAAGGATCTACTTCATCCAGGACAACTACTGATAAAGACAATACCACGGTCATGTGGTACATAAACAAGCAGGGAGGTACACATTCCTACCCCCTCTACAGACAAGCAATGACCTTATGGGACACAGCATTGACTTATCAAGTTCACCTGCAAGCACAATTCCTGCCAAGAAAAACAAATACTCTGGCAGACGAACTAAGCAGAAACCTCGTGGATCCCCACGAGTGGAAACTGGATCCACAATTCTTCAGCATGATAACAAGGAAATGGGGATGCCCAGACATTTTGCCTCCCCTCTCAACTGCCAATTGCAGAGATTTTGCACAAGGATTTATCACAAGCAAGCATGGAGAGTGGACGCCCTATCCTTCAGCTGGAAATCTAACAGTATATGCCTTTCCTCCACTGCCTCTCCTTCCCAGGGTACTCCTAAAGGTCAGACAAGAGAAGCCAAAAATGATACTGATTGCACCAGACTGGCCACGCCAGCACTGGTACCCAATCCTAAAGAGCTTGTCTCAAGGTCCAGCATGGATATTGCCTCAAACTTCTCACTTGCTGACCCAACAAAACAATCGGATCCTGCACAGCCAACTCAGGACCTTAAATCTGGCAGCATGGCGGATAATGTAGCCATTCACAACACTCCTCTTTCAAAAGCTGTTATGGATGTTATCTTGGAGGCCCAGAACCAGAAAGTCTTATGCAGAAAAATGGAAGAGATTCTGTGCTTGGAACCAGGAACAAGGCATTGACACGTGTGTACCAAATATCCCTCAGATTTTACAATACCTAACTGAGATGCTGAACAAAGGCCTTTCTTTCTCATCAATTAAGATTCATGCCTCTGCCATTTCAGCCCATTACAATACAGAACCACCTATATCTGCGGTGGTGGTGCTGTAGTGTTGCCTCACCGTAAGACGCTGTCTGGTTCGATTCTCAGCTAGAGCGTCTTCTGCGTGGAGGCATGCGTGAATGGGCATACCTTCGTTGAAGGTGGTGCGTCACGGCTGGCAACTCGGCACGTAACAACTGCCAGTCATTAGCGGACCGGAGTTCCGCTGTGGCGACCCCTAACCGGGAAAAGCCGAAAGACACAACAACAATACGGAACCACCTAGCTTTTCTCATCCTTTAATAAAGCAGTACCTCAGAGGGGCCAAAAACATCAGGCCTCCAAGGAGAACACCAATTCCGGCATGGGACCTCAATTATGTCTTGGAAAAACTCACACTGCCTCCTTTTGTGCCAGCCTCAACAGCGGATATAAAATTCTTATCCTGGGAAACAGCTCTGCTCCTAGCAATAACCTCTGCAAGACAAGTCTCAGAGTTACAAGCACGCATGGCTGTGGAACCTTTTATCATTTTTCATCCAGACAGGGTTTCTCTGAGGACAAACCCAACATTTATACCTAAGGTGGTGTCCAGTGCGGCCCTCAACCAAACCATTCACTTGCCTATCTTTTATCCAAACCCACAGAACAAGGGTGAGAAAATTCTGCATTCTTTGGACATACACAGGCAGTTACGCTTCTACTTGGACAGAACTAAAGCTTTCAGAAAGACTGAGCAACTTTTAGTGTCATATGCTGCAGGATCACAAGGAAAGGCTGTCTCAAAACAGACTATTTCTAAATGGATAGGCCATTGCATCCGTTTCTGCTATTTTCAACATGGCAAATCAGTGCCTAAGGGCATTAGGCCTCATTCTACCAGAGCAGCAGCCACTTCAGCAGCCTTCCTCAGAGGAGTACCAACCAAAGACATCTTAGAGGCTGCAACTTGGAGTTCAGTGCACACTTTCACAAAGCACTACCACTTTCCTCTTTACTCTAAATCCAGAGCAGGCTTTGCCACTGCAGTTCTGCAGGGCCTCATACCTCTCCTAATCCTGTTTAGCCCATCCACTCATCCTCAGCTTTGGGATTCAACCCAAGAGTAATGACTGCAACAATGAAACACGATGAACATAGTACAGTTGTGTACCTACCATAAATATAGATGTTCGAGTGTATTCACTGTTGCAGTCCAGGTTACCCACCCACCTTCTTTGCTGGGACTTATCTGTACTTTTCTATCCTATACAACCGATGTGGTGTATTTGCTTGTAGATGAAGGAAATGTTGTTTTTGTGCATGCATACTTATTGGCATATTTTTCAGCCTACCAGTTTGGGGGCACCTGACATCTGGGGCAAGAAAAACTGAAGAAAATGGTGTCGGCTGCATCTTTTATACTCCTGGAGCACTGATGTCAGGGAAGAGGCGACAGCAACCGACGCCGGACCTAGACTTTGGAATTCTGGCCGACTGCGGGTAGCCTGCCAGCAGGATAACCCAAGAGTAATGACTGCAACAGTGAATACACTCGAACATATACATTTATGGTAGGTACACAACTGTACTTTATAGTGGTGGAGGGATCCGATATCTTTCAATCCAGACCTGCCCTTCTCCTCCAGACCCTCCCCCCAGTTCATTCAGTCTGGATGGAGTCCTCAGATTTTGCATGGAGGGCAATGTACAAGGAAGTTCAAGTACAAGGCAAATGTATCCTTCTTTCGCTACAAAGCATATACACATCAAAGAACTGTTACCACTGATGTGGAACTTACATGTTTTTCATTACTTATGGTCTCCTTTTATTCATCACAGAGGACATCACAGTCATGTGGCACCTGAAGAAACAGGAGAGTAGAAGATCATACCCTCTTTGCCGGTTGGCAGTGGTGGTCTGAGAGCTAGCCTTACAGCATCCTTTGATGCTTCAGGCCTCATACATCACATCAGAGCAACACATAGTGGAAGATAGAGTAAGCAGATCCCGGACGGACTGTAACAAGTTGAAACTCAAGACAGAGGTCTGCCTGGATTTGGTTAGATGTGGAGGACATTTCAAATAGTTCTGTTTGCCTCCTTTCAAAACAGATTGTTCTTATCCTGTTTATTATTGAAAGAAGTAAAAGTCAAAAGTAACCATAAGTCGTTATTAAATGTATTGTATACATTGTTGCAGAAAACATTTTCCAGGATTCATTATAATGCTGTTACTTTTAAATGATTGAAAGTTGGAGTATAAGCCAGTAATTTTGGACATAAAGCCAGTTATCGGAGTCATTCATAATTGCCAAAACGGTAAGAAGATATGTTGAAGATTAACTAAAAGTTAACAGGATTAAACTACAGCCGACCTTAGGGCTTAAAGGTTTTTAGAAATCTGAAAAGGATGATCCACAAATGCTGATACTTAAAGAAGCTGTTTTGAAAGCAGTTTTTTTCCTTAAAATGAAGACTGCTGTGAGAAATTAAATATCTTTTTGAAAAGAAGAATACGACTTAGTTTTATACACTCGCTGCTTAAAGCAGCTAAACTGATTGTCAGACCAGCTGAGAAAAGTGACATTGATATGAATGCAGGAGTTTCATTTGGGCAAAATCAGGTGAAAAAGGCCATGCAATATCTAATTTAAGTTGGGTGTGTCTATACAGAACTGATTTGCTTAATGCTTATTGCAATAATAATCTAAAAGAGACTGTTTTATCTTATCCATTTATAGGAAGGCTGGGAAGCACGGACAGTACAGAGTTATATCATTACCGGCATGTGTGCATCTCATCTGTTGACTGTTTTGGCATTTCCAGACATTCTGAAATTAACAAGTTTTTATGGCCACTGTAATAAAAGCAGTATTCTGAAGACATGACATTATAGACTTAGTTGGATCAGATAATGGCTTACAGTATGCCACTGCTTTGATTAAAGGTCTTCAGAAAAGAAGGAACTTCAGCTTATATCCAGTTTTGCTATATACGATGTTTTGGTTAAGTTGTAAGGGTAGCATGGTCTGTAAAGCTTTTGATGAAGGTGCAAAGCATTAACCGAGATCTGCTGTTTAGACTTTCATTTAGCATTATTGCGATACAATAATACTGCAGTGCCAGGTGTTGCTCTTTTACCCACTTAGTTACTTAATCGGTTAAGTTAAAAAGAAAGGATACTTACAACTGCTTCTTTGAAACAGAAGTTATGCTCAAGAAAGAGTGAGAGAATCTGTTAGGACAAACATTCTACTGTAATGTGTGCTAGACCTCTCCAATTTAAAAGGAGAAGATGAGGCCCTTTATGGCATAGAGGGGTGTAGCCCTGGCTGTTTGCCATATGACTTGTTTTCATCTACCACCACAAGCACTTGGAGGAGTTGGTTAGGAAGCATGGAATAGAGCAGCCTTTGCTTGTTAGTCGTCCTGGATGGACAGTGATGGCTGTAGCTCGTCACTTTGGTAACATCTGGCAGAAGCACTGGGTATTGCAGCCACATGGTCCAAGCTTACAGAACCCATGCTGCTTTGCCTAGTGTGGCATTTGTCAGGGAGCAGCAAGTACGCATGCTTCTTGTGGTATGCAGCAATAGTTGGAACTTGAGTGGGCTGTCTAGGGAGTTAGCTCCAGAGGCAGAAGGGAAGTCCACTTAAACAGCTATCTCTGGTCTGCTTCTGACCACCCAACCTTTGCCTCTATAGAGGCAGAGGTTAACCTCCTGTACAGGGACTGAATGGGTTATTGGTAGGGACTCACTTTTAGAAGTGTTTGAATATGTAAAAGATGTCATGTCATCAGGTGGCACATCTTTTAAGAGGATGCATTGCTTTGTACCATTCAAACTCTCCCAACTTCCATAATCAAGCAGCATTAATACTTACATGGTCATGCTAAAAATCAGCTCTTCCAAACAAATTATCCTCCCTGCTTCACAAAGAAGTAACACTGGGTGTGCCCTGTCTTGGATCATAAATTCCATCCAGAATGAGATGGTCTTAATTACAAAGAAACACCATTTATGTTGATTTATACCCTACCCACAAAAGTCAACTTATTGGACTTGCCTATTTCATCAGTGTGACTACTAGATTTGGCAAACCTCAGGCATATATTAGATTGCATTTGCGGTCTCATTCTCCAAGCTTCTTTGCAGCTGGCATCCTATCTGGGTCTGTCAGTAGTATCTCACTGATGTTCATCGTGCATACAGCTGCAGTAATCACAGATGGGTTCTCTGCCGTCAGGCGGGTCCTCGGTCGGCCGAATTCCAAAGTCTAGGTCCGGCGTCGGTTGTTGTCGCTTTCTTTCCTGATGTCAGTGCGACAGGGGTATATAAGACACAGCCGACGCTATTTTCTTCAGTCTTTTTTGCCGCGCGGTGCCCGAAGCAGAAGCAGTTCGCAAGTGCCGGTCGGCCAGCTCCTGAATTCTGAAAAATTGGAAACCAAAGTCTTCTTTAAAGCTAAGTACCCGTTAGAAACTTTTCTTGCCTCAGACCGATGTCAGACAAAGTTAACAATTGTATTTCTTGTGGGAAGCAAATACCGCATAAGGATTTCCATTCCCTCTGCATACCTTGTTTAGGCCCAGACCACGACGTCTCGGGCTGTCGCTTTTGCGCTACTTTCAATAAGCACACTATTAAGTGTCGGGCGGAGTTCGCCCAACATTATTTTGGTAGAGCCTTTGATTATAAAATGTCGGCGGAGACTCCAACTACCGTTTTGTCCAAAAAACGCAAGGACCGACACGCGAGGTCCGTGGTCTCCACCAACACCATGCATGCCAAAACCGGCTGCACGTGGTCCGGTTCTCAGCGAGACGCCTATGCAGTCCCTGACTACCGACGACACTTGCTTGGCGGTGTCTTCTGTAACCAAGACCGCAGGTACCTCGGCCCTTACTCAGACTACAACCACCAAAGCCACTGTGAGTGTTGAGCCTCCTAATGTGGACAGGTCCACTTCCACCCAGGGTGTCTTTAGACCCTCATCTTCCTTTTCCATTAAGGCCTTTACTAAGTCCAAATCAGCCATGCATCCCAAGAGGCCTGTTGCACAGGGCCCATCTACAGGCCCCATGCCTAAAAGCAGATGCTTCAAATGGCTGAGGATTTAATTACTCTTATCAGGGGTTCCCAACCCCCTCCAGACAAGAGGCCCAGAGTGGAGGAAGATTCTCCCTCTTCTGAACAGGGCTCCATTTTCTCAGAACATTCTGATGTAGAGGAACACTCATACTCCCCTTATGAAGATTCTGATGCAGAACAGTCCATTCCTTCTGTATCTCCCCCAGAGGATTTTTCTTTTGGGGAAACCTTGCACACCTTGAGGGAACACTTCCATTGGGAAGGCCAAGACTTTTCTGATTCCAAGAAAAGGCTTAGGGAGTTTCTTTTGTTACCTCAACACAGACCTCTGGCAATACCTCCTGTCTCGGACATACTTGATGATGTTTACTCGTAGGCTTGTCTTAATCCGGATTCCCTGCCTCCTACCCCAGTCAAACCTGATAGGTACTACAGAGTTTCTAACTCTCACCAATTTCTTTTCAAAAGCCATAATGCTGACCCTGAAACCATTTCTCAAGGCCCCAAGGGAATGAAGGCCTCTACTGCCAAGAATCCACTACCTTCCGAAAGAGAATCTAGATCCTTAGAAAGGTGGGGAAAAAAGGTATACACCTCGGCCACCCTAGCCATGAGGGCCTTAAATTGTCAGTTCCATATGCTTAAATATCAGCAGTTTCTGTTATCTCAATTAAGAAATAAAATGTCTCAACCTGAACAACCAGATTTGAAGGAATTGCAGGATATGATGCATAGTGCAGAACAAGTGGGTAAACACACCTTACAATGTGGCTATGATGCCTTAGAGGCCTCAAGTAGGGCTGCTGTTACAGGATCAGTTATTCGTAGACATGCCTGGCTTAGGGAACAAAGCTTCCCTGATCATGTTAAAGCTAAACTACTAGATATTCCTTTACAAAAGGATGTACTATTTGGTACTAATGCTGAGGAGATACTACGGAAAATGGAAGAAAAAGCTAAATCTATGCAAACTGTCAAGGCTTTTCTACAGGTACAACCACCTCGTTTTAGCAGAAATTGGCCTTCTAAAAACTGGTCCTTTCCAGCCACGGACAAGCCCCAAAGAGGTAGATACAGGCACACAAGGGGCAGAGGACAATCTCAAGGATCATATAGAGGCAGACAATGGCAAACTCCAGCACCAAGAGGTGGCGAAGACAGTGCACAACAATACAGAAAACAAACCCAATGACTTCCTCCTTTTTATGCCAAGCAAGTCTCAGCTGGCAGCTCCCTTGGGAGGAAAGCTGGCATTATTTACAAGAAATTGGCATATCATCACAACAGACAAATGGGTCCTGGACATTATAAACAGAGGCTACAGATTTCATTTTCACACTCTTCCAAAAATGAGAGGCATGCCAAACCTGCCACACAATCAAAGGGCAGAGGCACAAATACAAATTTCAAAACTCATGGACATGAAAGCTATTCAAGAGGTACCTACTCACGAACAAGGTCAAGGTTTTATTCCAGACTATTTCTGGTACCAAGGAAAGGAACCGACTGGAGACCCATTTTGGACTTATCCATCCTAAATACATTTCTACCAGTACCAAAATTCAAGATGCTCACATTACAGCAGCTTCTTCCCATGCTGGGCAAGGAGTTTTGGCTGGTAACATTGGACCTCAAGGAGGCATACCTGTATGTCCCAATCAGACAAAGCTGCAGAAGATACCTCAGATTTCTTGCAGGTTCAATCCACTATCAATTCTCTGCATTGCCCTTTGGCTTATCTACTGCGCCCAGAGTATTCACGAAATGCCTGGCATCAGTAATTGCCTACTGCAGACTTCAAGGGATACAAATTTACCCTTATTTGGACGACTGCCTGATCCAAGCGGACAGCAAGCACATACTTCTGGAACATCTGGCTTAGGTAACACGGTTATTAAATTCTCTGGGATACGCAGTCAACAAAGAGAAATCCAGGCTAACACCATCTCAGAAAATAACTTTCCTGGGTGCCAACTTGGACACAAACACCCAGATGGCCTACCTCACGCCAGAAAAACAAGGGCAACTAACTCAGTACTTCAAAATACTAGCAAATTGTACCAGGCTCACTGCAAGGAAAATCCTGCAGGCTCTGGGCTTCATGGCATCTTACATTCTTTTAATCCCATGTGCAAAGTTGCACATGAGGAAACTTCAGTGGTACCTAAAAAACCTATGGTCTCAACACGGCCACAGTTTGGAAACAATAATACCAATAATTCCATGTTTGCAAAAGGAATTTCTATGGTGAGCCCAAGCATGTCAAGCAAACACAGATCTTCCATTCTGCAAGCCTCAAGCAAAACAAGTCTTCACAACAGATGCCTCAGACTACACCTGGGGGGCGCACATGACAGACAGGTGCATTCAGGGCAAATGGCCCCAAAAGGAAAAGCACCTTCACATCAATCAGAAAGAAATGCTAGCAGTGATAAATGCAATTACAGCTTTCAAGGACCTCTTGCATCCAGGGCAATTATTGATAAGGACAGACAACACCACAGTAATGTGGTACATAAACAAACAAGGAGGAACACATTCATACCCCCTGTGCAGACTAGCCATGTCACTTTGGAACTTGGCTCTGGAATGGCAAATCAAAATTCAAGCACAGTACTTGCCAGGTTTGGAAAACACACTGGCAGACAATCTAAGCAGAGTTATGACAGACCCACACGAATGGAAGTTGCATCCTCAAGTGTTTACAAAGATAATCCAAGCGTGGGGAAGGCCAGACATAGATCCCTTCGCCTACCACAGGAATCCTCAATTGGAAAAGTTCTGTTCAAGGACCTTTCATCCAAAGACCTGGAGAGTGGACGCCCTTTCTTTCAGTTGTGCAGCATGGACAGTTTACGCTTTCCCACCTTTGCCTCTTCTGCCCAAGGTGCTCTTGAAAGCAAGAGCAGACAGACCAAAGATGATACTGATTGCTCCAGACTGGCCAAGACAACACTGGTACCCTCTCCTGAGGAGCCTAAAGCATACTCCTCCCTGGTCCCTACCTCTAATGCCTCTTCTACTGACTCAGCACAACTACAAAACTCTTCACAGCCAGCTGAAAACACTCAATCTTGCTGCATGGAAAATTCCTTAACACCACAACAGACCCTACTCTCCAAAGAGGTGCAGGATGTCATTTTGGAGGCCAGAAGGCCATCTACTAGAAAGGCTTACTCCGCAAAATGGAAACGGTTTTGCGCTTGGAATGAGAAAAAAGGCCAGGATCCCAGAAAACTGAATTTGCCTCAGATATTACAGTATCTAGCTGAGCCGTTGAACAGTGGACTTTCATTTTCCTCCATAAAAATTCATGCCTCAGCCATTTCTGCAGAATTCAACACTGATCCACCTTTATTCTCTCACCCACTCTTAAGACAGTTCCTCAGAGGGGCTAAGAATATAAGACCTCCTAGGAAACAACCAATACCAGCCTGGGATCTTAATTACATTCTAGAAAAAATAACATTGCCTCCCTTTGAACCAGCTGCCTCAACAGAGTTGCAATATTTGTCCTGGAAAACAGCTTTCCTTCTTGCCATTACCTCAGCTCGTAGGGTTTCGGAGCTACAAGCCCTCATGGCTGTGCAGCCCTTTCTCATCTTCCATCAGGACAGGGTTTCCCTTCGAACCAACCAGTCATTTATGCCTAAAGTGGTATCCAGGGTAGCTTTAAATCAAGCCATACACTTACCTACCTTTTACCTCAATCCTCAAAATAAAGGGGAAAGGCTGCTACACTCCTTAGACATCCATAGACAGCTGCATTATTATTTGGACAGAACAAAGTCTTTCAGGAAATCAGAACAACTTTTTGTGTCCTATGCTGTAGGAGCTCAAGGGAAGCCAGTTACCAAACAGACAATTTCAAAATGGATAGGCCACTGCATACGGTTTTGTTACTCCTTTCATGGAAAATCTGTCCCTACAGGCATCAGATCCCACTCCACCAGGGCCACAGCTACCTCTACAGCCTTCCTCAGAGGAGTTCCTACCAAAGATATTTTGGAGGCAGCCACTTGGAGTTCTGTGCATACCTTCACCAAGCACTACCACCTACCTTTATACTCCAAGACTAGAGCAGGCTTTGCTACTGCTGTGTTGCAGGGCATCCTGGCTCATCCCAGATGTCCTTCAAGGATGCAACTGCAGTCCTGACATATGGGTTGTCCTGCCTCAGGCAGCCCTTCGGTTGGCCGGATTCCAAAGTCTGGGTCCGGCGGCGGCTGATGTCGTCCTTTCCCCGACGTCAGAGCGCCTGGGGTATAAAAGCGTCAGCCGACGCCATCTTCTTCAGTCTTTCTTGCCGCGCGGCGCCCGAAGCAGAAGCAGTTCGCAAGTGCCGGTCAACCAGCTCCTGTGTTTTCAGCTACTGAAGTCTTCAAAAAAGCTAAGTACCCCGTTGGGGACCTTTTCTTGCCTCAGCCGATGTCAGATAAAACTGTAAAAGTTAATAATTGTTTAACTTGTGGGAAACAAATACCTCATAAGGATTTCCACTCTTACTGCTTACCCTGCCTAGGCCCAGAACACAACGTCTCGGCCTGTACAGCTTGTGCTTCTTTCAATAAATGCACTCTTAGGCGTCAGTCAAGAGTTTGCACAGGATTATTTTGGGGAAGATTTCTGTTATATCATGCCGTCGGAGCTTCCGACAGCACATTTACCTAAAAAACGGACGGATAAGGACTGACACCCGCGGTCTCGGCCGACACCACGCTTAGGCCTACTGCGAGTGTCTCGGTCTCTTCTGAGCCGGTTTCACAACCGCTACAGACCGACGACACCGCCCCACCGGTTACTTCGGTACCGGAGGCCAGCTCGGTGCCGGTTTCTGTTCTCCCCTCTGAGACCGTAGCCCAGGATATTCCTGACACCATTTCAGTGGATAAGACTACTCCAGCACGTGGGGCTGCCAGGCCTCCAGTGTCTATGTCCATTAAGGCCTACACACGTGCTAAGGCTGCCAAACAGGCTAAGTCTCTCCCTCCAAGATCTGTTTCTCTGGGATCCACTTCTGGTTCTCAAATTTTAAGTTTAGCTGAGGACCTTATTTCTTTAATTAGGGGTTCTCAGCCACATCCAGATAGAGGCTCTCAGCCACCTTCTGTCAAGAGGCCTAGGGTTGAGCAGGTAGATCCCCAGTCCTCCGATGAGGCCATATTCTGCACATTCAGACTACCAGGAGGAGGCCTTCCCGGCCTACGAGGATTCTGATGCGGAGGTATCCATTCCCTCTGCTTCTCCTCCTGAGGAGTTTTCCTTTGGGGAAACGCTTCATTCCATGAGGGAACACTTCAAATGGCAGGGCCAAGAATACTCAGATTCTAGGAAAAGGTTAAGGGAATTTTTAAAGCTACCTCAGCATAGACCCTTAGCTATTCCTCCAGTTTTAAATGTTTTAGATGATGTGTACTTAGAAGCTAGTGTTTCCCCTGACTCCCTCCCCCCTGCTCCTGTTAAGCCAGACAGGTACTACAGGGTCCCAGACACACATCAATTTCTGTACAAGGGCCATACTGCTGACCCTGAAACTATTTCTCAGGGGCCTAAAGGGGTTTCCTCCACTACTGCTAAGAATCCACTTCCTTCGGAAAGAGATTCTAGGGCTTTAGAAAGGTGGGGCAAGAAAGTATATACATCTTCCACCCTTTCTATGCGAGCATTAAATTGTCAATTTCATATGATTCAGTATCAGGAATACATGTTGGATGACTTGCAAAAGAAATTGGCTTTCCCTGAACCATTAGCTAGAAAGGGGTTACAGGAATTGGTTCATAATACTCAGCAGGTTAGCAACCATTTCCTTCAGTGTGGATATGATGCTTTGGAAGCTTCATGTAGAGCAGCAATGACAGGTGCGGTCATACGCAGACATGCTTGGTTAAAGGAACAAACATTGCCAGACCATGTGAAAATTAAGCTTTTGGACGCACCACTAGAAAAACATAAGCTATTTGGTGCTACTGCACAAGAGGTTTTAAAGAAAATAGAGGAAAAGGCAAAATCAGTGCAAACAGTCAAAGATTTCCTCCAGGTACAGCCTCCAAGATTCAGCAGGAATTGGCCTTCTAAGCATTGGTCCTTTCCAGACACAGACAAATTTCAGAGGCAAAAACAGACGTGGCAGAGGTAGAGGGCAAACTCGAGGCTCCTACAGAGGACGTCAATGGCAGCCTCCGAACCAGAGAGGTGGGGCAGGACCTTCCACTGCTCCGCAGGGACAATCTCAATGACTTGACTTTGACTCCGCCATCCAGGGCTCAATTAGAAGCACCTTTGGGTGGCAAATTATTTTTATTCTCACAAAATTGGCACAATATTACAAAGGACAAATGGATACTGGACATAATAGACAAAGGATACAGATTCCATTTTCATACACTACCAACAAGACATGGCAGGCCAAACCTGCCACCAAATCAAAGGGCAGAGGCACTCAAACAAATAACAAACCTACTTCAAATATGAGCAATAGAAAAGGTTCCTTCTGCAGAACAAGGCCAAGGATTTTATTCAAGACTGTTCCTTGTTCCAAGAAAAGAAAACCAATGGAGACCCATTCTGGACTTGTCCGTACTAAATACTTACCTTATTGTGCCAAAATTCAAAATGCTGACTTTACAGCAACTGCTTCCCATGCTGGGCAAGGGGTTTTGGCTGGTAACTCTGGACCTCAAGGAGGCATACCTGCATGTCCCAATCAGACAAAGTTGCAGAAGATACCTCAGATTTCTTGCAGGCTCAGAGCATTATCAATTCTCAGCATTGCCCTTTGGCTTATCTACTGCGCCCAGAGTGTTCACGAAATGCCTGGCATCAGTAATTGCACACTGCAGACTCCAGGGGATACAAATATACCCTTACCTGGACGACTGCCTTATACAAGCGGACAGCAAGCAAGCCTTGACAAAAAACTTGAATTATGTCATTCACTTACTACAGGCTTTGGGATACACAGTCAACTTACAAAAATCAAGACTAGTGCCATCCCAACAAATAACTTTTCTAGGAGCCAAACTAGACACAGAATCACAAATGGCTTACCTCACAGAAGAGAAGCAAGAGCAATTACCACATTACTTCAAAAGCCTAGCAAAGCTCACCCAGATGACTGCAAGGAAATTCCTGCAGGTCCTGGGTTTCATGGCATCTTGCATTCTACTGATTCCACTGGCAAGACTGCACATGAGAAAATTACAATGGTACCTAAAGAGTTTATCGACTCAACACAGCCACAACTTAGAAGCAATTATCCCACACATCCCATGTCTACAAAGGGAATTTTGTGGTGGGCCCAAGCAAGCCAGTTAAACAAAGGTATGCCTTTCAACAAGCCTCAAACAAGCCAAACCATTACAGCAGACGCCTCAGACCATGGATGGGGGGTGCACATGAAGGGCAGAAGTATTCAAGGGCAATGGGCTCCCAGGAAGTACATTTGCACATCAATCAAAAGAGATGTAAGCAGTACTGCATGCAATCGAGGCCTTCGGAAAATATCTTCAGCAAGGTCATCTACTAATAAAGACAGACAACACCACTGTTATGTGGTACATAAACAAGCAGGGAGGTACTCATTTTACCCCCTTTGCAGACTAACAATGACTCTGTGGGAAAAATCCCTGAAACTGAACATACAGCTACAATCCCAGTTTGTTCCAGGCAGGGACAATGTTCTAGCGGACAGTCTAAGCAGAAACATCCTGGATCCACACGAATGGATGTTGCATCCAGACATTTTTGCACAAATAACTTCTGCATGGGGGAGGCCGGACATAGATCTCTTTGCCTCCCACCTCAATCATCATCTGAAAAAGTTCTGCTCGAGGTCACACCATCCGCAAGCCTGGAAAATAGATGCTCTCTCATTCAGCTGGGGCTCTCTAACAATCTATGCATTCCCACCTCTACCATTGATGACCAAGGTGTTACTGAAGATCAAAGCAGAGCAACCGAAAGGCATCTTAATACCTCCAGATTGGCCAAGACAGTACTGGTATCCATTACTAAGGAGCATAACTTGCACCAAACCGTGGCCCCTGCCTCAATGGTCTCCACTCTTGACTCAGCACAATTACAGGACGGTTCATCCCAACCTGCAAACCCTGCAGCTGCCAGCTTGGAGGGTACCATGATTTCTCCCCATATCTCTCTCTCCAAGGAAGTTCAACAGATATTATTGGAAGCGTGCAGACCTTCCACCAGAAAAACTTATTCAGCCAAATGGAAGAGATTCAACATCTGGAATACCAACAAGGGACAGGATGCATCAGTAATGAGCATCCCACAGATATTGGAATACTTGGAAAACATGCTGCATAATGGACTTTCCTATTCTTCCATAAAAATACACGCTTCAGCAATTTCAGCAAGGTACAACACTGATCCACCTGTGTTTTCACATCCTTTGCTAAGACAATTTCTAAGAGGGGTAAAGAATATCAAACCTCCCAGAAAACCACCAGTGCCTGCATGGGACCTCAATTTCGTGTTGGAAAAATTAACTCTTCCTCCCTTTGAACCAGCAGCATCTTCAGAATTGCAATTTCTTTCCTGGAAAACAGTTTTCCTGTTGGCAATAACCTCAGCAAGAAGAGTTTCGGAGATACAGACCCTCATGGCAGTACCTCCATTCCTCATTTTTCATCAGGACAGGGTTTCTATAAGAACCAATCCTTCTTTTATGCCAAAAGTGATATCCAGTGTGTCTCTAAATCAAGCAATTCACCTGCCTACTTTCTTCCCCAATCCTCAAAATAAAGGGGAAAAGCTGCTGCACACTTTGGACATTCACAGACAAATACGCTACTACTTGGACAGAACAAAGGCCAACAGAAAGTCTGACCAACTATTTGTAGCTTACACTCCTGGAGTGCAAGGAAAAGCAATTTCCAAACAAACAATTTCAAAATGGATTGGACATTGCATCAGATTCTGTTATTCTTTCCATGGAAAGGGTGTGCCAGCCAATATCAGGCCACACTCCACCAGAGCTACAGCCACCTCCACAGCCTTCCTAAGAGGGGTGGCTACAAAGGACATTCTAGAAGCTGCTACATGGAGCTCCGTGCATACATTTTCCAAGCACTACAACCTCCCTTTATATTCCAGATCCCGAGCAGGCTTTGCTTCGGCAGTCCTGCAGGGCATTTTAGCTACACCATCCTTATCTTAGAAGCCTACCACCCCCAGCTTGGCTATGGTATTCGACCCATATGTAAGGACTGCAGTTGCATTCTTGAAGGACATAGTACAGTTTTGTACCTACCATAAATGTAGATGTCCGATAGATATGCAACTGCTGTCAGGTTTTCCCTCCCTCCTACCCCTCTCTGTATTGGGTCCACTTCCCTCCTTTTATACTTAGCTGGGGATATCTGTTATGTCTGTTTATTGCTATTGTGTATGTCTGGAATTTTTAATCCAGTTCTAATTTTAGCCTTCCTTGGAGGGCACCTGGCATCTGGGGCAAGAAACACTGAGGAAGATGGCGTCGGCTGATGCTTTTATACCCCAGCCGCTCTGACGTCGGGGAGGAGGCGACATCAGCCGACGTCGGACCCAGACTTTGGAATTCGGCCGACCGAGGGCTGCCTGAGGCAGGACAACCCATATGTAAGGACTGCAGTTGCATATCTATCAGACGTCTACATTTGTGGTAGGTACAAAACTGTACTTTTTGATGGTGGGCAGAGGCCTGTCACCACATCAAGGGTCTGCCATTCAGTTTTACCCACAGCCAGACCGACACTGACAACGGATGCATCAGATTATGGCAGGAAAATGTATTCAGGGCACATGGCCTGCAAGCCAGATGCATCTTCACATCAATCAAAAAGAGATGCTAGCTGTTCAAAATGCCCTGACAGCTTTCAAGGATCTACTTCATCCAGGACAACTACTGATAAAGACAATACCACGGTCATGTGGTACATAAACAAGCAGGGAGGTACACATTCCTACCCCCTCTACAGACAAGCAATGACCTTATGGGACACAGCATTGACTTATCAAGTTCACCTGCAAGCACAATTCCTGCCAAGAAAAACAAATACTCTGGCAGACGAACTAAGCAGAAACCTCGTGGATCCCCACGAGTGGAAACTGGATCCACAATTCTTCAGCATGATAACAAGGAAATGGTGATGCCCAGACATTTTGCCTCCCCTCTCAACTGCCAATTGCAGAGATTTTGCACAAGGATTTATCACAAGCAAGCATGGAGAGTGGACGCCCTATCCTTCAGCTGGAAATCTAACAGTATATGCCTTTCCTCCACTGCCTCTCCTTCCCAGGGTACTCCTAAAGGTCAGACAAGAGAAGCCAAAAATGATACTGATTGCACCAGACTGGCCACGCCAGCACTGGTACCCAATCCTAAAGAGCTTGTCTCAAGGTCCAGCATGGATATTGCCTCAAACTTCTCACTTGCTGACCCAACAAAACAATCGGATCCTGCACAGCCAACTCAGGACCTTAAATCTGGCAGCATGGCGGATAATGTAGCCATTCACAACACTCCTCTTTCAAAAGCTGTTATGGATGTTATCTTGGAGGCCCAGAACCAGAAAGTCTTATGCAGAAAAATGGAAGAGATTCTGTGCTTGGAACCAGGAACAAGGCATTGACACGTGTGTACCAAATATCCCTCAGATTTTACAATACCTAACTGAGATGCTGAACAAAGGCCTTTCTTTCTCATCAATTAAGATTCATGCCTCTGCCATTTCAGCCCATTACAATATAGAACCACCTATATCTGCGGTGGTGGTGCTGTAGTGTTGCCTCACCGTAAGACGCTGTCTGGTTCGATTCTCAGCTAGAGCGTCTTCTGCGTGGAGGCATGCGTGAATGGGCATACCTTCGGTGAAGGTGGTACGTCACGGCTGGCAACTCGGCACGTAACAACTGCCAGTCATTAGCGGACCGGAGTTCCGCTGTGGCGACCCCTAACCGGGAAAAGCCGAAAGACACAACAACAATACGGAACCACCTAGCTTTTCTCATCCTTTAATAAAGCAGTACCTCAGAGGGGCCAAAAACATCAGGCCTCCAAGGAGAACACCAATTCCGGCATGGGACCTCAATTATGTCTTGGAAAAACTCACACTGCCTCCTTTTGTGCCAGCCTCAACAGCGGATATAAAATTCTTATCCTGGGAAACAGCTCTGCTCCTAGCAATAACCTCTGCAAGACAAGTCTCAGAGTTACAAGCACTCATGGCTGTGGAACCTTTTATCATTTTTCATCCAGACAGGGTTTCTCTGAGGACAAACCCAACATTTATACCTAAGGTGGTGTCCAGTGCGGCCCTCAACCAAACCATTCACTTGCCTATCTTTTATCCAAACCCACAGAACAAGGGTGAGAAAATTCTGCATTCTTTGGACATACACAGGCAGTTACGCTTCTACTTGGACAGAACTAAAGCTTTCAGAAAGACTGAGCAACTTTTAGTGTCATATGCTGCAGGATCACAAGGAAAGGCTGTCTCAAAACAGACTATTTCTAAATGGATAGGCCATTGCATCCGTTTCTGCTATTTTCAACATGGCAAATCAGTGCCTAAGGGCATTAGGCCTCATTCTACCAGAGCAGCAGCCACTTAAGCAGCCTTCCTCAGAGGAGTACCAACCAAAGACATCTTAGAGGCTGCAACTTGGAGTTCAGTGCACACTTTCACAAAGCACTACCACTTTCCTCTTTACTCTAAATCCAGAGCAGGCTTTGCCACTGCAGTTCTGCAGGGCCTCATACCTCTCCTAATCCTGTTTAGCCCATCCACTCATCCTCAGCTTTGGGATTCAACCCAAGAGTAATGACTGCAACAATGAAACACGATGAACATAGTACAGTTGTGTACCTACCATAAATATAGAATTTCTAGTGTATTCACTGTTGCAGTCCAGGTTACCCACCCACCTTCTTTGCTGGGACTTATCTGTACTTCTCTATCCTATACAACCGATGTGGTGTATTTGCTTGTAGATGAAGGAAATGTTGTTTTTGTGCATGCATACTTATTGGCATATTTTTCAGCCTACCAGTTTGGGGGCACCTGACATCTGGGGCAAGAAAAACTGAAGAAAATGGTGTCGGCTGCATCTTTTATACTCCTGGAGCACTGATGTCAGGGAAGAGGCGACAGCAACCGACGCCGGACCTAGACTTTGGAATTCTGGCCGACTGCGGGTAGCCTGCCAGCAGGATAACCCAAGAGTAATGACTGCAACAGTGAATACACTCGAACATATACATTTATGGTAGGTACACAACTGTACTTTATAGTGGTGGAGGGATCCGATATCTTTCAATCCAGACCTGCCCTTCTCCCTCCAGACCCTCCCCCCAGTTCATTCAGTCTGGATGGAGTCCTCAGATTTTGCATGGAGGGCAATGTACAAGGAAGTTCAAGTACAAGGCAAATGTATCCTTCTTTCGCTACAAAGCATATACACATCAAAGAACTGTTACCACTGATGTGGAACTTACATGTTTTTCATTACTTATGGTCTCCTTTTATTCATCACAGAGGACATCACAGTCATGTGGCACCTGAAGAAACAGGAGAGTAGAAGATCATACCCTCTTTGCCGGTTGGCAGTGGTGGTCTGAGAGCTAGCCTTACAGCATCCTTTGATGCTTCAGGCCTCATACATCACATCAGAGCAACACATAGTGGAAGATAGAGTAAGCAGATCCCGGACGGACTGTAACAAGTTGAAACTCAAGACAGAGGTCTGCCTGGATTTGGTTAGATGTGGAGGACATTTCAAATAGTTCTGTTTGCCTCCTTTCAAAACAGATTGTTCTTATCCTGTTTATTATTGAAAGAAGTAAAAGTCAAAAGTAACCATAAGTCGTTATTAAATGTATTGTATACATTGTTGCAGAAAACATTTTCCAGGATTCATTATAATGCTGTTACTTTTAAATGATTGAAAGTTGGAGTATAAGCCAGTAATTTTGGACATAAAGCCAGTTATCGGAGTCATTCATAATTGCCAAAACGGTAAGAAGATATGTTGAAGATTAACTAAAAGTTAACAGGATTAAACTACAGCCGACCTTAGGGCTTAAAGGTTTTTAGAAATCTGAAAAGGATGATCCACAAATGCTGATACTTAAAGAAGCTGTTTTGAAAGCAGTTTTTTTCCTTAAAATGAAGACTGCTGTGAGAAATTAAATATCTTTTGAAAAGAAGAATACGACTTAGTTTTATACACTCGCTGCTTAAAGCAGCTAAACTGATTGTCAGACCAGCTGAGAAAAGTGACATTGATATGAATGCAGGAGTTTCATTTGGGCAAAATCAGGTGAAAAAGGCCATGCAATATCTAATTTAAGTTGGGTGTGTCTATACAGAACTGATTTGCTTAATGCTTATTGCAATAATAATCTAAAAGAGACTGTTTTATCTTATCCATTTATAGGAAGGCTGGGAAGCACGGACAGTACAGAGTTATATCATTACCGGCATGTGTGCATCTCATCTGTTGACTGTTTTGGCATTTCCAGACATTCTGAAATTAACAAGTTTTATGGCCACTGTAATAAAAGCAGTATTCTGAAGACATGACATTATAGACTTAGTTGGATCAGATAATGGCTTACAGTATGCCACTGCTTTGATTAAAGGTCTTCAGAAAAGAAGGAACTTCAGCTTATATCCAGTTTTGCTATATACGATGTTTTGGTTAAGTTGTAAGGGTAGCATGGTCTGTAAAGCTTTTGATGAAGGTGCAAAGCATTAACCGAGATCTGCTGTTTAGACTTTCATTTAGCATTATTGCGATACAATAATACTGCAGTGCCAGGTGTTGCTCTTTTACCCACTTAGTTACTTAATCGGTTAAGTTAAAAGAAAGGATACTTACAACTGCTTCTTTGAAACAGAAGTTATGCTCAAGAAAGAGTGAGAGAATCTGTTAGGACAAACATTCTACTGTAATGTGTGCTAGACCTCTCCAATTTAAAAGGAGAAGATGAGGCCCTTTATGGCATAGAGGGGTGTAGCCCTGGCTGTTTGCCATATGACTTGTTTTCATCTACCACCACAAGCACTTGGAGGAGTTGGTTAGGAAGCATGGAATAGAGCAGCCTTTGCTTGTTAGTCGTCCTGGATGGACAGTGATGGCTGTAGCTCGTCACTTTGGTAACATCTGGCAGAAGCACTGGGTATTGCAGCCACATGGTCCAAGCTTACAGAACCCATGCTGCTTTGCCTAGTGTGGCATTTGTCAGGGAGCAGCAAGTACGCATGCTTCTTGTGGTATGCAGCAATAGTTGGAACTTGAGTGGGCTGTCTAGGGAGTTAGCTCCAGAGGCAGAAGGAAGTCCACTTAAACAGCTATCTCTGGTCTGCTTCTGACCACCCAACCTTTGCCTCTATAGAGGCAGAGGTTAACCTCCTGTACAGGGACTGAATGGGTTATTGGTAGGGACTCACTTTTAGAAGTGTTTGAATATGTAAAAGATGTCATGTCATCAGGTGGCACATCTTTTAAGAGGATGCATTGCTTTGTACCATTCAAACTCTCCCAACTTCCATAATCAAGCAGCATTAATACTTACATGGTCATGCTAAAAATCAGCTCTTCCAAACAAATTATCCTCCCTGCTTCACAAAGAAGTAACACTGGGTGTGCCCTGTCTTGGATCATAGATTCCATCCAGAATGAGATGGTCTTAATTACAAAGAAACACCATTTATGTTGATTTATACCCTACCCACAAAAGTCAACTTATTGGACTTGCCTATTTCATCAGTGTGACTACTAGATTTGGCAAACCTCAGGCATATATTAGATTGCATTTGCGGTCTCATTCTCCAAGCTTCTTTGCAGCTGGCATCCTATCTGGGTCTGTCAGTAGTATCTCACTGATGTTCATCGTGCATACAGCTGCAGTAATCACAGATGGGTTCTCTGCCGTCAGGCGGGTCCTCGGTCGGCCGAATTCCAAAGTCTAGGTCCGGCGTCGGTTGTTGTCGCTTTCTTTCCTGATGTCAGTGCGACAGGGGTATATAAGACACAGCCGACGCTATTTTCTTCAGTTTTTTTTGCCGCGCGGTGCCCGAAGCAGAAGCAGTTCGCAAGTGCCGGTCGGCCAGCTCCTGAATTTACGAAAAATTGGAAACCAAAGTCTTCTTTAAAGCTAAGTACCCCGTTGGGGAAACTTTTCTTGCCTCAGACCGATGTCAGACAAAGTTAACAATTGTATTTCTTGTGGGAAGCAAATACCGCATAAGGATTTCCATTCCCTCTGCATACCTTGTTTAGGCCCAGACCACGACGTCTCGGGCTGTCGCTTTTGCGCTACTTTCAATAAGCACACTATTAAGTGTCGGGCGGAGTTCGCCCAACATTATTTTGGTAGAGCCTTTGATTATAAAATGTCGGCGGAGACTCCAACTACCGTTTTGTCCAAAAAACGCAAGGACAAGGACCGACACGCGAGGTCCGTGGTCTCCACCGACACCATGCATGCCAAAACCGGCTGCACGTGGTCCGGTTCTCAGCGAGACGCCTATGCAGTCCCTGACTACCGACGACACTTGCTTGGCGGTGTCTTCTGTAACCAAGACCGCAGGTACCTCGGCCCTTACTCAGACTACAACCACCAAAGCCACTGTGAGTGTTGAGCCTCCTAATGTGGACAGGTCCACTTCCACCCAGGGTGTCTTTAGACCCTCATCTTCCTTTTCCATTAAGGCCTTTACTAAGTCCAAATCAGCCATGCATCCCAAGAGGCCTGTTGCACAGGGCCCATCTACAGGCCCCATGCCTAAAAAGCAGATGCTTCAAATGGCTGAGGATTTAATTACTCTTATCAGGGGTTCCCAACCCCCTCCAGACAAGAGGCCCAGAGTGGAGGAAGATTCTCCCTCTTCTGAACAGGGCTCCATTTTCTCAGAACATTCTGATGTAGAGGAACACTCATACTCCCCTTATGAAGATTCTGATGCAGAACAGTCCATTCCTTCTGTATCTCCCCCAGAGGATTTTTCTTTTGGGGAAACCTTGCACACCTTGAGGGAACACTTCCATTGGGAAGGCCAAGACTTTTCTGATTCCAAGAAAAGGCTTAGGGAGTTTCTTTTGTTACCTCAACACAGACCTCTGGCAATACCTCCTGTCTCGGACATACTTGATGATGTTTACTCGTAGGCTTGTCTTAATCCGGATTCCCTGCCTCCTGCCCCAGTCAAACCTGATAGGTACTACAGAGTTTCTAACTCTCACCAATTTCTTTTCAAAAGCCATAATGCTGACCCTGAAACCATTTCTCAAGGCCCCAAGGGAATGAAGGCCTCTACTGCCAAGAATCCACTACCTTCCGAAAGAGAATCTAGATCCTTAGAAAGGTGGGGAAAAAAGGTATACACCTCGGCCACCCTAGCCATGAGGGCCTTAAAGTTCCATATGCTTAAATATCAGCAGTTTCTGTTATCTCAATTAAGAAATAAAATGTCTCAACCTGAACAACCAGATTTGAAGGAATTGCAGGATATGATGCATAGTGCAGAACAAGTGGGTAAACACACCTTACAATGTGGCTATGATGCCTTAGAGGCCTCAAGTAGGGCTGCTGTTACAGGATCAGTTATTCGTAGACATGCCTGGCTTAGGGAACAAAGCTTCCCTGATCATGTTAAAGCTAAACTACTAGATGCTCCTTTACAAAAGGATGTACTATTTGGTACTAATGCTGAGGAGATACTACGGAAAATGGAAGAAAAAGCTAAATCTATGCAAACTGTCAAGGCTTTTCTACAGGTACAACCACCTCGTTTTAGCAGAAATTGGCCTTCTAAAAACTGGTCCTTTCCAGCCACGGACAAGCCCCAAAGAGGTAGATACAGGCACACAAGGGGCAGAGGACAATCTCAAGGATCATATAGAGGCAGACAATGGCAAACTCTAGCACCAAGAGGTGGTGAAGACAGTGCACAACAATACAGAAAACAAACCCAATGACTTCCTCCTTTTTATGCCAAGCAAGTCTCAGCTGGCAGCTCCCTTGGGAGGAAAGCTGGCATTATTTACAAGAAATTGGCATATCATCACAACAGACAAATGGGTCCTGGACATTATAAACAGAGGCTACAGATTTCATTTTCACACTCTTCCAAAAATGAGAGGCATGCCAAACCTGCCACACAATCAAAGGGCAGAGGCACAAATACAAATTTCAAAACTCATGGACATGAAAGCTATTCAAGAGGTACCTACTCACGAACAAGGTCAAGGTTTTTATTCCAGACTATTTCTGGTACCAAGGAAAGGAACCGACTGGAGACCCATTTTGGACTTATCCATCCTAAATACATTTCTACCAGTACCAAAATTCAAGATGCTCACATTACAGCAGCTTCTTCCCATGCTGGGCAAGGAGTTTTGGCTGGTAACATTGGACCTCAAGGAGGCATACCTGTATGTCCCAATCAGACAAAGCTGCAGAAGATACCTCAGATTTCTTGCAGGTTCAATCCACTATCAATTCTCTGCATTGCCCTTTGGCTTATCTACTGCGCCCAGAGTATTCACGAAATGCCTGGCATCAGTAATTGCCTACTGCAGACTTCAAGGGATACAAATTTACCCTTATTTGGACGACTGCCTGATCCAAGCGGACAGCAAGCACATACTTCTGGAACATCTGGCTTAGGTAACACGGTTATTAAATTCTCTGGGATACGCAGTCAACAAAGAGAAATCCAGGCTAACACCATCTCAGAAAATAACTTTCCTGGGTGCCAACTTGGACACAAACACCCAGATGGCCTACCTCACGCCAGAAAAACAAGGGCAACTAACTCAGTACTTCAAAATACTAGCAAATTGTACCAGGCTCACTGCAAGGAAAATCCTGCAGGCTCTGGGCTTCATGGCATCTTACATTCTTTTAATCCCATGTGCAAAGTTGCACATGAGGAAACTTCAGTGGTACCTAAAAAACCTATGGTCTCAACACGGCCACAGTTTGGAAACAATAATACCAATAATTCCATGTTTGCAAAAGGAATTTCTATGGTGAGCCCAAGCATGTCAAGCAAACACAGATCTTCCATTCTGCAAGCCTCAAGCAAAACAAGTCTTCACAACAGATGCCTCAGACTACACCTGGGGGGCGCACATGACAGACAGGTGCATTCAGGGCAAATGGCCCCAAAAGGAAAAGCACCTTCACATCAATCAGAAAGAAATGCTAGCAGTGATAAATGCAATTACAGCTTTCAAGGACCTCTTGCATCCAGGGCAATTATTGATAAGGACAGACAACACCACAGTAATGTGGTACATAAACAAACAAGGAGGAACACATTCATACCCCCTGTGCAGACTAGCCATGTCACTTTGGAACTTGGCTCTGGAATGGCAAATCAAAATTCAAGCACAGTACTTGCCAGGTTTGGAAAACACACTGGCAGACAATCTAAGCAGAGTTATGACAGACCCACACGAATGGAAGTTGCATCCTCAAGTGTTTACAAAGATAATCCAAGCGTGGGAAGGCCAGACATAGATCCCTTCGCCTACCACAGGAATCCTCAATTGGAAAAGTTCTGTTCAAGGACCTTTCATCCAAAGACCTGGAGAGTGGACGCCCTTTCTTTCAGTTGGGCAGCATGGACAGTTTACGCTTTCCCACCTTTGCCTCTTCTGCCCAAGGTGCTCTTGAAAGCAAGAGCAGACAGACCAAAGATGATACTGATTGCTCCAGACTGGCCAAGACAACACTGGTACCCTCTCCTGAGGAGCCTAACGCATACTCCTCCCTGGTCCCTACCTCTAATGCCTCTTCTACTGACTCAGCACAACTACAAAACTCTTCACAGCCAGCTGAAAACACTCAATCTTGCTGCATGGAAAATTCCTTAACACCACAACAGACCCTACTCTCCAAAGAGGTGCAGGATGTCATTTTGGAGGCCAGAAGGCCATCTACTAGAAAGGCTTACTCCGCAAAATGGAAACGGTTTTGCAGTTGGAATGAGAAAAAAGGCCAGGATCCCAGAAAACTGAATTTGCCTCAGATATTACAGTATCTAGCTGAGCCGTTGAACAGTGGACTTTCATTTTCCTCCATAAAAATTCATGCCTCAGCCATTTCTGCAGAATTCAACACTGATCCACCTTTATTCTCTCACCCACTCTTAAGACAGTTCCTCAGAGGGGCTAAGAATATAAGACCTCCTAGGAAACAACCAATACCAGCCTGGGATCTTAATTACATTCTAGAAAAAATAACATTGCCTCCCTTTGAACCAGCTGCCTCAACAGAGTTGCAATATTTGTCCTGGAAAACAGCTTTCCTTCTTGCCATTACCTCAGCTCGTAGGGTTTCGGAGCTACAAGCCCTCATGGCTGTGCAGCCCTTTCTCATCTTCCATCAGGACAGGGTTTCCCTTGAACCAACCAGTCATTTATGCCTAAAGTGGTATCCAGGGTAGCTTTAAATCAAGCCATACACTTACCTACCTTTTACCTCAATCCTCAAAATAAAGGGGAAAGGCTGCTACACTCCTTAGACATCCATAGACAGCTGCATTATTATTTGGACAGAACAAAGTCTTTCAGGAAATCAGAACAACTTTTTGTGTCCTATGCTGTAGGAGCTCAAGGGAAGCCAGTTACCAAACAGACAATTTCAAAATGGATAGGCCACTGCATACGGTTTTGTTACTCCTTTCATGGAAAATCTGTCCCTACAGGCATCCGATCCCACTCCACCAGGGCCACAGCTACCTCTACAGCCTTCCTCAGAGGAGTTCCTACCAAAGATATTTTGGAGGCAGCCACTTGGAGTTCTGTGCATACCTTCACCAAGCACTACCACCTACCTTTATACTCCAAGACTAGAGCAGGCTTTGCTACTGCTGTGTTGCAGGGCATCCTGGCTCATCCCAGATGTCCTTCAAGGATGCAACTGCAGTCCTGACATATGGGTTGTCCTGCCTCAGGCAGCCCTTCGGTTGGCCGGATTCCAAAGTCTGGGTCCGCGGCGGCTGATGTCGCCTTTCCCGACGCCAGAGCCTGGGGTATAAAAGCGTCAGCCGACGCCATCTTCTTCAGTCTTTCTTGCCGCGCGGCGCCCGAAGCAGAAGCAGTTCGCAAGTGCCGGTCAACCAGCTCCTGTGTTTTCAGCTACTGAAGTCTTCAAAAAAGCTAAGTACCCCGTTGGGGACCTTTTCTTGCCTCAGCCGATGTCAGATAAAACTGTAAAAGTTAATAATTGTTTAACTTGTGGGAAACAAATACCTCATAAGGATTTCCACTCTTACTGCTTACCCTGCCTAGGCCCAGAACACAACGTCTCGGCCTGTACAGCTTGTGCTTCTTTCAATAAATGCACTCTTAGGCGTCAGTCAAGAGTTTGCACAGGATTATTTTGGGGAAGATTTCTGTTATATCATGCCGTCGGAGCTTCCGACAGCACATTTACCTAAAAAACGGACGGATAAGGACTGACACCCGCGGTCTCGGCCGACACCACGCTTAGGCCTACCGCGAGTGTCTCGGTCTCTTCTGAGCCGGTTTCACAACCGCTACAGACCGACGACACCGCCCCACCGGTTACTTCGGTACGGAGGCCAGCTCGGTGCCGGTTTCTGTTCTCCCCTCTGAGACCGTAGCCCAGGATATTCCTGACACCATTTCAGTGGATAAGACTACTCCAGCACGTGGGGCTGCCAGGCCTCCAGTGTCTATGTCCATTAAGGCCTACACACGTGCTAAGGCTGCCAAACAGGCTAAGTCTCTCCCTCCAAGATCTGTTTCTCTGGGATCCACTTCTGGTTCTCAAATTTTAAGTTTAGCTGAGGACCTTATTTCTTTAATTAGGGGTTCTCAGCCACATCCAGATAGAGGCTCTCAGCCGCCTTCTGTCAAGAGGCCTAGGGTTGAGCAGGTAGATCCCCAGTCCTCCGATGAGGCCATATTCTGCACATTCAGACTACCAGGAGGAGGCCTTCCCGGCCTACGAGGATTCTGATGCGGAGGTATCCATTCCCTCTGCTTCTCCTCCTGAGGAGTTTTCCTTTGGGGAAACGCTTCATTCCATGAGGGAACACTTCAAATGGCAGGGCCAAGAATACTCAGATTCTAGGAAAAGGTTAAGGGAATTTTTAAAGCTACCTCAGCATAGACCCTTAGCTATTCCTCCAGTTTTAAATGTTTTAGATGATGTGTACTTAGAAGCTAGTGTTTCCCCTGACTCCCTGCCCCCTGCTCCTGTTAAGCCAGACAGGTACTACAGGGTCCCAGACACACATCAATCTCTGTACAAGGGCCATACTGCTGACCCTGAAACTATTTCTCAGGGGCCTAAAGGGGTTTCCTCCACTACTGCTAAGAATCCACTTCCTTCAGAAAGAGATTCTAGGGCTTTAGAAAGGTGGGGCAAGAAAGTATATACATCTTCCACCCTTTCTATGCGAGCATTAAATTGTCAATTTCATATGATTCAGTATCAGGAATACATGTTGGATGACTTGCAAAAGAAATTGGCTTTCCCTGAACCATTAGCTAGAAAGGGGTTACAGGAACTGGTTCATAATACTCAGCAGGTTAGCAACCATTTCCTTCAGTGTGGATATGATGCTTTGGAAGCTTCATGTAGAGCAGCAATGACAGGTGCGGTCATATGCAGACATGCTTGGTTAAAGGAACAAACATTGCCAGACCATGTGAAAATTAAGCTTTTGGACGCACCACTAGAAAAACATAAGCTATTTGGTGCTACTGCACAAGAGGTTTTAAAGAAAATAGAGGAAAAGGCAAAATCAGTGCAAACAGTCAAAGATTTCCTCCAGGTACAGCCTCCAAGATTCAGCAGGAATTGGCCTTCTAAGCATTGGTCCTTTCCAGACACAGACAAATTTCAGAGGCAAAAACAGACGTGGCAGAGGTAGAGGGCAAACTCGTGGCTCCTACAGAGGACGCCAATGGCAGCCTCGAACCAGAGAGGTGGGGCAGGACCTTCCACTGCTCCGCAGGGACAATCTCAATGACTTGACTTTGACTCCGCCATCCAGGGCTCAATTAGAAGCACCTTTGGGTGGCAAATTATTTTTATTCTCACAAAATTGGCACAATATTACAAAGGACAAATGGATACTGGACATAATAGACAAAGGATACAGATTCCATTTTCATACACTACCAACAAGACATGGCAGGCCAAACCTGCCACCAAATCAAAGGGCAGAGGCACTCAAACAAATAACAAACCTACTTCAAATAAGAGCAATAGAAAAGGTTCCTTCTGCAGAACAAGGCCAAGGATTTTATTCAAGACTGTTCCTTGTTCCAAGAAAAGAAAACCAATGGAGACCCATTCTGGACTTGTCCGTACTAAATACTTACCTTATTGTGCCAAAATTCAAAATGCTGACTTTACAGCAACTGCTTCCCATGCTGGGCAAGGGGTTTTGGCTGGTAACTCTGGACCTCAAGGAGGCATACCTGCATGTCCCAATCAGACAAAGTTGCAGAAGATACCTCAGATTTCTTGCAGGCTCAGAGCATTATCAATTCTCAGCATTGCCCTTTGGCTTATCTACTGCGCCCAGAGTGTTCACGAAATGCCTGGCATCAGTAATTGCACATTGCAGACTTCAGGGGATACAAATATACCCTTACCTGGACGATTGCCTTATACAAGCGGACAGCCAACAAGCCTGGTTAAAAAACTTGGACCATGTCATTCACCTACTGCAGGCCTTGGGATACACAGTCAATTTTCAGAAATCAAGTCTCGTACCATCCCAACAAATACCTTTCCTGGGTGCCACACTGGACACAAACACCCAGATGGGATTTCTGACAAAAGAAAAACAAAAACAATTACCAGAATACTTCAGAAAATTGGCAACACGCGCCCAGATGACTGCAAGGAAAATCCTGCAGGCCCTGGGTTTCATGGCATCTTGCATTCTTCTGATTCCACACGCAAGGCTGCATATGAGGAAACTACAATGGTATCTAAAAGTCTATGGTCTCAACACAGCCACAGCCTGGAAGCATTGATCCCACTCATTCCATGCCTTCAAAAGGAATTTCTGTGGTGGGCTCAGGCAAGCCAGATAAACAAAGGTCTGCCTTTCAGCAAGCCTCATACAAGTCAAACCATAACAACAGAAGCCTCAGACCATGGATGGGGCACATGGAGGGCAGATGCATTCAAGGACAATGGACACAAAAAGAAAAGCACCTGCACATCAACCAAAAAGAAATGCTGGCAGTGATGCATGCAATCAAGGCCTTCGAAAAGTTCATGCATCAGGGCCATCTACTAATAAAGACAGACAATACCACAGTTATGTGGTACATAAACAAGCAAGGAGGTACCCATTCCTACCCTCTTTGCAGACTGGCAATGAATCTCTGGGATATTCCCTACAATTGAAAATAGAGCTACAATCCCAGTTTGTACCAGGGAAGGACAATGTTCTGGCGGACAGCCTAAGCAGAAACATCATGGATCCACACGAATGGATGTTGCATCCAGACATTTTCTTACAAATAACTCAAGCATGGGGAAGGCCGGACATAGATCTTTTTGCCTCCCACCTCAATCACCATCTGAAAAAGTTTTGCACAAGGACACACCATCCTCAAGCATGGAAGGTGGACGCTCTCTCCTTCAGTTGGAACTCTCTAACACTATATGCCTTCCCACCTCTTCCTTTGATGACCAAGGTGTTACTAAAGATCAAGACAGAGCAACCGAAAGTCATACTGATAGCTCCAGACTGGCCAAGACAACACTAGTACCCACTGCTACGGAGCTTGACACACACCAATCCGTGGCTCCTTCCTCAATGGCCACTTCTTCTGACACAGCACAATTACAGGACACTACACCCCAGCTTGAAAACATTGAAGCTGACAGCTTGGAAGATTCCATGACTATTCCTCAGGATACACTTTCCAAAAGGGTAAAAGATATCATCCTGGAGGCGCGCAGACCTTCCACTAGAAAAACATACTCAGCAAAATGGAAGAGATTTCTTATCTGGAACAGCAAAAAGGGTCAAGACCCATCAGTGATGAGCATTCCACAGATCCTAGAATATTTGGCCGAAATGCTCCACAATGGCCTTTCATATTCTTCCATAAAAATACATGCTTCAGCAATATCTGACAAATATAACACTGATCCGCCTGTATTTTCTCACCCATTGCTAAGACAGTTTCTAAGAGGTATAAAGAACATCAGCCCTCCAAGGAAACCACCAGTGCCTGCATGGGACCTCAACTTCGTGCTGGAAAAATTAACTCTTCCTCCCTTTGAACCAGCAGCATCTTCAGAGTTGCAATTTCTGTCTTGGAAGACAGCTTTCCTTCTGGCAGTAACCTCAGCAAGAAGAGTCTCTGAGCTACAGGCCCTTATGGCAATACAGCCATTTCTCATTTTTCATCAGGACAGAGTTTCTTTGAGAACCAATCCGTCATTCATGCCAAAGGTGGTATCCAGGGTGTCCCTGAATCAAGCTATTCACCTGCCTACCTTCTTTCCCAATCCTCAAAATAAAGGAGAGAGACTTCTGCACACCTTGGACATACACAGACCGTTGCGATACTACTTGGACAGAACAAAGTCTTTCAGAAAATCTGACCAGCTTTTTGTAGCTTGCGCTGCTGGATTGCAGGGAAAAGCAATTTCCAAACAGACAATTTCAAAATGGATTGGAAATTGCATTCGATTCTGCTACTCTTTTCATGGAAAAACTGTGCCAGCTGACATCAGGCCACATTCCACCAGAGCTACAGCCACCTCCACAGCCTTTTTTAAGAGGGGTGGCAACAAAGGACATTTTAGAAGCTGCTACATGGAGCTCCGTGCATACATTTTCCAAATATTGCAACCTGCCTTTATATTCCAGATCCAGAGCAGGATTTGCTTCTGCAGTCCTGCAGGGCATTTTAGCTACACCTTCTTTGTCTTAGTGCCTACCACCCCCAGGTTGGCTATGGTATTCAACCCATATGTCAGGACTGCAGTTGCATCCTTGAAGGATATAGTACAGTTTTGTACCTACCATAAATGTAGATGTCCGATAGGTATGCAACTGCAGTCAGGTTTTCCCTCCCACCTACCCCTCTGTGGTATTCTTTTGGGTTTCTACCCCTCATTTTAGCTACGTGGGGTAATCTTTTATGGTGTATTTGTTTTTATGTTGTACTTGTCTGGAATTTTTTCCCTATTTTCAAAATTTAGCCTTCCTTAGACGGCACCTGGCATCTGGGGCAAGAAACACTGAAGAAGATGGCGTCGGCTGATGCTTTTATACCCCAGGTGCTCTGACGTCGGGGAAAGGGTGACATCAGCCGACGCCGGACCCAGACTTTGATATCCCGCCAACCGAAGGGCTGCCTGAGGCAGGACAACCCATATGTCAGGACTGCAGTTGCATACCTATCGGACATCTACATTTATGGTAGGTACAAAACTGTACTTTCCACCTAGTGCCTACCACCCTGTGCGTAGCTTTGGGATTCTACCCATCTGTGATTACTGCAGCTGTATGCACGATGAACATAGTACAGTTTTGTACCTACCATAAATGTAGATGTTCGAGTGCTAATACAGCTGCAGTACAGGTTTCCCTCCCTCCTTCCACTCTTGGTAAAAGCCTAGGGGCTAACCCCTAACCTGATTGGGTTATCCTTCTATGGTATATTTGCTTGCAACTACTGATTTTTGATTATATTGCATTGCATGACTATATATATATATATATATATATATATATATATATATATATATATATATAATTATGTATTGCCTTCCTTCTGGGGGCACCTGACATCTGGGGCAAGAAAGACTGAAGAAAATGGTGTCGGCTGTGTCTTATATACCCCTGTCGCACTGAAGTCAGGAAAGAAAGCGACAATAACCGACGCCAGACCTAGACTTTGGAATTCGGCCGACCGAGGACCCGCCTGACGGCAGAGAACCCATCTGTGATTACTGCAGCTGTATTAGCACTTGAACATCTACATTTATGGTAGGTACAAAACTGTACTTTTTTGCTTTTAGAAAGAAAAACTCAAGACACTAGCCACTTAAATATCTTCAACTAACCTCCAGTGCAGAATACTTGGGTCTGGAAGCCTACATCAGCACACTAAAACTAGCAAATGGACAAACTTCATGGACACTGAATCTTGATGCTGCAGTCCATCTCTCTTCAGTATCACATACCTTGGTATACTTCCTTCCTGTCCACAGGAGGGAAAAAAAAAGGTCCCTTGATTTTTTTTTTCCTGTAAACCATGTAATGAAAAGTACAGTTTTGTACCTACCATAAATGTAGATGTTCGAGTGTTCACACTGCTGCAGTCACTACACTTTGGTTATCCTGCCGTCAGGCAGTCCCGCAGTCAGACAGAGTTCGAAAGTCTTGGTCCGGCGTTGGCTGCTGTCGCTTCTTCCCTGACGTCAGTGCGCCAGGGGTATATAAGATGCATCCGATGCCATTTTCTTCAGTTTTTCTTGCCCCAGATGTCATGTGCCCCCAAGTAGGTAGGCAATATATATTGCTAATAAAACATATATAAAAAATAAAAACAATACCTTCATTTACAAGCAAATACACCACAAAGGTTGTATAGGACAGAAAAGGTATAGATAAGTCCAGCTAGGACAGAGGGGATGGAGGGGTAACCTGGACTGCAGCAGTGTGAACACTCGAACATCTACATTTATGGTAGGTACAAAACTGTACTATGTTCATCATGTTACACTGCTGCAGTCATCACACTTGGGTAGAATCCTAAAGCTAAGGTTGGGTGGCTGGTCTATAAAGAGTTAGGATTGGCTATGAGGCCCTGCAGAACTGCAGTGGCAAATCCTGCTCTGGATTTAGAGTAAAGAGGCAAGTGGTAATGCTTGGTAATATGTGCACTGAACTCCAAGTTGCAGCCTCCAAAATTTCCTTGGTTGGTACTCCTCTGAGAAAAGCTGTTGAAGTGGCTGTTGCTCTGGTAGAATGTGGCCTAATGTTATTAGGGACTGATTTTCCATGTGTGTAGCAGTAACAAATACAGTGTCCTATCCATTTGGAAATGTGTGCTTTGAGATAGCCTTGCCCTGTGATCCTGCAGCATATGCTACAAACAGTTTCTCAGTTTTCCTGAAAGCTTTTGTTTTGTCCAAGTAGAAGCATAGCTGTCTGTGTATGTCCAAAGAGTGCAGAAGTTTCTCCCCTTTATTCTAGGGGTTTGGATAAAAAGTTGGCAAATGGATGGTTTGGTTAAGAGCCACACTAGATACCACCTTTGGCATAAAGGTTTAGGTTTTGTCCATAAAGAAACCCTGTCCTGATGAAATATTATAAAAGGTTCCACTGCCATTAATGTCTGCAGCTCTGAGACTCTTCGTGCTAAAGTTACTGCCAGGAGCAGAGCTGTTTTCCATGATAAAAATTTTAGATCGGCTCTATTGGCTGGCTCAAAAGGTGACAAGGTCAGTTTTTCCAAAACAAAATTGAGGTCCCAAGTTGGTGTTGATACTCTCCGGGGCAGTCATGTTTTTAGCCCCTCTGAGATACTGCTTTAGCAAGGGATGAGAGAATAATGGAGGACCCGTGTTGTAATGAGCTGAAATGGCAGAGGCGTGGATCTTAATTGATGAGAAGGATAGGCCCTTGTCCAGCATCTCAGTTAAGTATTGGAAAATCTGAGGAATGTTTGGGACAAGAGGGTCAAGGCTTTGAGCCTGGTTCCAGGCACAGAATCTCTTCCATTTTTCTGAGTAAGATTTCCTGGTGCTAGGCCTCCTGGCCTCCAAAATGACATCCATAACAGCTTTAGAGAGAGGTGTTGCCTGTTTGACGAATGAATCTGTCATGCAGCCAGGTTTAGGGTTTTGAGCTGACCGTGCAGGATCTGATTGTTTTGTTGAGTCAGAAGGTGTGGAATTTGACGCAAAATCCACGGTGGGCCTTGAGCTAAGTTCTTTAAGATTGGGTACCAGTGCTGGCGTGGCCAGTCTGGAGCAATCAGGATCATCTGTGTTTTTTCTTGTCTGGCTTTTAGGAGTACCTTTGAAAGGAGAGGCAGTGGTGAGAAGGCATAAACTTTTAGGCTTTTCAGCTGAACGAAAGAGCATCCACTTTCCATGCTTGTGTGTGATAAGTCCTTGTGCAGAATTTTTGTAGTTGGCAATTCAGTGGGGAGGCAAAAAGGTCTATGTCTGGGCACCCCCATTTTTGCGTTGCCATGCTGAAGATTTGTGGATTAAATTTCCATTTGTGAGGGTCCATGATATTTCTCCTTAAATCGTCTGCCAGAGTATTTTTCTTTCCTGGCAGGAATTGTGCTTGCAGGTGAACTTGATAAGTTAGAGCTGTCTTCCACAAGGTAATGGCTTGCCTGCATAGGGAATAAGAATGAGTGCCCCCCTTGCTTGTTTATGCACCACATTACTGTGGTGATGTTCATCGTGCATACAGCTGCAGTCATCATACTTGGGTTATCCTGCCGTCAGGCGGGTCCTCGGTCGGCCGAATTCCAAAGTCTAGGTCCGGCATCGGTTGTCGTCGCTTCTTCCCTGACGTCAGTGCGGCAGGGGTATAAAAGAGGCAGCCGATGCCATTTTCTCCAGTCTTTCTTGCTGCGCGGTGCCCGAAGCAGAAGCAGTTCGCAAGTGCCGGTCGGCCAGCTCCTGAGATTTACGAACAAGTATTTCAGCCGAAGTCTTCTTTAAAGCTAAGTACCCCGTTGGGGAAACTTTTCTTGCCTCAGACCGATGTCAGACAAAGTTAATAATTGCATTTCTTGTGGGAAGCAAATACCGCATAAGGATTTTCACTCTTTCTGTATACCTTGCTTAGGGCCAGACCACGACGTCTCGGCCTGCCATTTTTGTGCTAGGTTTAACAAGCGCACTATTAAGCACCGGGCGGAGTTCGCCCTTCATTATTTTGGCAAAAAATTTAATTATATCATGTCGTCGGATACTCCGACGCCAGTTTTAGGCAAAAGACGCAAAGATAAGGACCGACATCCGAGGCCTGCACTGAGTACTGAGACCACACTTAGGCCGACTACCGGTTCTCCGGTTCTCAGCGAGGTGCCTACACAGCCCCTGACTACCGATGAAACTACTTTACCGGTGACTTCAGTACCCGAGGTCGCAGGTTCCTCGGTCTCCATTCCCACTGGTGGAGAAACCGAAAATTTAGCGAGGCCTGCCATTTCTGAAGGCGTCTTCAGGCCTACCACCTTCTCTATTAAATCCTTCACTAAATCTAAAGCTACAATGAAAACTAAAAAAACAGGGTCCTCAGACCTCCTTTCAAGGCCCCATGCCTAAAAAACAGATGCTTAAAATGGCTGAGGATTTGATAACTCTCATCAGGGGTTCTCAATCCCCCTCAGACAAAAGACCCAGGTTGGAGGAAGACTACCCTTCCTCAGACCAGGCTTCTATTACCTCAGACCATTTTGAGGACCAGGATTACGCCTATTCCCCTTTTGAAGACTCTGATGCTTTGGAGTCTATTCCCTCGGTCTCCCCCCCCCCTGAGGACTACTCTTTTGGGGAAACCCTGCATACATTGAGAGAGCACTTCCACTGGGAAGGCCAAGATTACTCAGATTTCCAAGAAAAGGCTCAGGGAATTTCTCCTTCTCCCCCAGCATAGGCCCTTGGCTATCCCTCCTGTTTTAGATATCTTGAATGATGTGTACGGAGAAGCCAGTCTTAAACCAGACTCTTTACCTCCTGCCCCTGTTAAACCAGGCAGATATTACCGGGTTCCTGATTCTCATCAGTTCGTTTATAAAAGCCATACTGCTGACCCAGAAACAATTTCACAGGGTCCCAAGGGGATTAAGGCCTCTACTGCTAAAAACCCTTTACCTTCAGAGAGAGATTCCAGAGCATTAGAAAGGTGTGGGGAAAAAGGTGTATACATCAGCCACTTTAACCATGAGGGCATTAAACTGTCAATTTCATATGTTAAAGTACCAACAGTTCTTGTTATCTCAACTGAAAAGTAAAATGACACAAACAGAACAACCAGATTTGAAAGAGTTGCAGGATTTGTTGCATGGAGCAGAGCAAGTGGGGAAACATACCTTGCAGTGTGGTTTTGATGCTTTAGAGGCCTCATGTAGAGCTGCTGTCACGGGGTCTGTCATACATAGACATGCTTGGCTCAAAGAGCAAACCTTACCAGATCATGTCAAAACAAAGTTATTAGATGCACCACTTCAAAAGGATGTATTGTTCGGTGTTAAAGCTTAGGAGGTACTAAAGAAAATGGAGGAAAAAGCGAAATCTATGCCAACAGTTAAAGATTTCTTGCAGGTGCAACCTCCACGCTTCAGCAGAAACTGGCCTTCAAAAAAATTGGTCCTTTCCAGCCACGGACAGACCCCAAAGGGGCAGATACAGGCCAAGGGGTAGAGGACAACCTCAAGGATCTTACAGAGCTAGACAGTGGCAAGCACCAACCCCAAGAGGTGGAGAAGATAGGCCACAGTCATTTATAAAACAGACACAATGACTTGCCCCTATGTCTGCCAAACAAAGCTATAATGGCAGCACCTTTGGGTGGAAAACTGGCGTTATTTTCAAAAAACTGGCACATTGTTACAAAAGACAAATGGATTCTGGATATTATAGACAGAGGCTACAAGTTCCACTTTCACACCCTTCCAAAAATGAGAGGCATGCCAAACCTGCCACAAAATCAAAGGGCAGAGGCACAAAGGCAAATTTCCGCTCTCATGGATATGAAAGCTATTCAAGAGATACCTGCAAAAGAACAAGGTCAAGGTTTTTACTCAAGACTATTTCTGGTACCAAGGAAGGACAAAGATTGGAGACCCATCTTAGACCTATCTGGTCTAAACACATATCTAGAGGTACCAAAATTCAAGATGCTCATATTACAGCAGCTTCTTCCCATGTTGGGCAAGGAGTCTTGGATGGTAACGTTGGACCTCAAGGAGGCATACCTGCATGTCCCTATCAGGCAAGATTGCAGACGATACCTCAGATTTCTTGCAGGTTCCCCCCATTACCAATTCTCTGCATTGCCCTTTGGCTTATCTACTGCACCCAGAGTGTTTACGAAATGCCTGGCATCAGTAATTGCCTTCTGCAGACAACAAGGAATACAAATCTACCCATATCTGGACGACTGCCTGATCCAAGCGGACAGCAAGGACATTCTATTGCAGCATCTGGCGTTTGTAATAAAACTATTAAGCTACCTGGGTTGCACAGTGAACAAAAAGAAATCAAAACCAATACCTTCTCAACAGATAATTTTCCTGGGTGCCATCTTAAATACAACAACCCAGATGGCCTACCTCACGCCAGACAAACAAGGGCAACTGTCTCAATACTGCAACAAAATGGCAACTTTAACCAGACTAACTGCAAGGAAAGTCCTGCAGGCTCTGGGGTTCATGGCATCTTGCATCCTACTAATACCATGTGCAAAGCTGCATATGAGGAAACTACAATGGTATCTAAAAAACTTATGGTCTCAACACAGCCACAGCTTGGAAACAATTATACCACTCATTCCATGCCTTCAAAAGGAATTTTTGTGGTGGGCTCAAGCATGCCAAAGAAACACAGGTCTCCCTTTCTGTTTACCTCAAGCAACTCAAATCATCACAACAAACGCCTCAGACTACGCCTGGGGAGCACACATGGCAGATCAGTGCATTCAGGGGAAATGGTCCCAAAAAGAGAAGCACCTACACATCAACCAAAAGGAGATGCTAGCCGTGCAAAATGCTCTTATGACCTTCAAAGACCTACTGCATCCAGGCCAGCTATTAATAAGGACAGACAACAACACAGTCATGTGGTACATAAACAAACATGGGGGGGACTCATTCATACCCCTTGTGCAGGCAAGCTATGACCCTGTGGAACACAGCACTGAAATTACAAATTCAACTACAGGCACAATTCCTGATAGGGAAGGAAAACACACTGGCAGACAACTTAAGCAGAAATATGACAGACCCACATGAATGGAAGTTGCATCCTCAAGTCTTCTCAAAGATAACTCAGGCATGGGGACAGCCAGACATAGATCTATTTGCTACCCAACAGAAATTACCAGTTGGATAAATTCTGTTGAAGGACCTATCATCCACAGGCCTGGAAAGTGGACGCACTCTTTCCATTGGACAACATTGACAGTCTATGCCTTCCCGCCTCTACCTCTTCTGACCAAAGTTCTATTAAAAACCAGAGCAGAGAGGCCACAAATGATTCTCATTGCTCCAGACTGGCCACAACAACACTGGTATTCCCTCCTAAAGAGCCTGTCACACTCACCACCATGGATCCTACCTCTAGTTCCTCTTCTGTTGTCCCAGCACAACTACAAAACCCTTCACAGCCAGCTCAAAACCTTAAATCTAGCTGCGTGGAGAATACCTTAAATTCCCAACAGACTCTCCTCTCCAAAGAGATATGCAGGATGTTATCTTGGAGGCCAGGAGACCCTGTACTAGAAAAACCTACTCCACTAAATGGAAACAATTTTGTTCCTGGAATCAAGAAAAGGGCCAGAATCCTTGGGTAATAAATATACCTCAAATTTTACAGTACCTAGCTGAGATGTTAAACAGTGGCCTTTCCTTCTCCTCCATCAAGATCCACGCTTCAGCCATTTCAGCACAATACAATACAGATCATCCTTTATTCTCACATCCTCTATTAAGGCAGTTCCTCAGAGGGGCAAAACATATAAACCCCCCACGGAAACCACCAGCCCCAGCTTGGGACCTCAACTTCGTATTGGAAAAGCTGACCCTGCCTCCTTTTGAGCCGGCTTCTTCAACAGAGCTACAATGCTTGTCATGGAAAACGGCCTTCCTTCTGGCTATTACCTCAGCACGCAGGGTTTCGGAGCTAAAGGCCCTCATGGCTGTGCAACCATTCATCATTTTCCATCAGGACAGGGTTTCCTTACGAACCAACCCTACCTTCGTGCCAAGGGTAGTATCCAGTGTAGCTCTGAATCAGACTGTTCATTTACCTACCTTTTATCCAAATCCACAGAACAAAGGAGAGAGGCTACTACATTCCTCGGACATTCACAGCCAACTTCGTTATTACTTGGACAGAACAAAGTCATTCAGGAAATCTGAGCAGCTCTTTGTGTCCTATGCTACAGGTGCTCAAGGAAATGCTATTTCCAAACAGACTATTTCAAAATGGATAGCCCACTGCATACGCTTTTGTTATTTATTTCATGGAAAATCAGTGCCTGTATACATCAGATCCCACTCCACCAGGGCTACAGCTACCTCTGCAGCTTTCCTCAGGGGGGGGTCCCTACCAAGGACATTTTGGAAGCAGCTACTTGGAGTTCAGTGCACACTTTCTCCAAGCACTACCACCTTCCACTATACTCGAAATCTAGAGCGGGCTTTGCCACAGCAGTCCTGCAGGGCATCCTAGCCCCTCCTAATTCCACTTAGTACCTGCTACCCTTACTTAGCTTTGGGATTCTACCCAAGTGTGATGACTGCAGCTGTATGCACGATGAACATAGTGCAGTTTTGTACCTACCATAAATGTAGATGTTCGAGTGCTCATACAACTGCAGTCCAGGTTACTCTCCCTCCTTCCCCTCTTAGGACAGGGCTTATGACAAACACCTTTAACATACAACCTCTTTGGGGTATTCCTTTATGGTGTATTTGCTTGCAACTACTGTTTTGATTTATCTACTTTGTATGTTTGCATAATATCATGTTTTGCCTTCCTTTCTGGGGGCACCTGACATCTGGGGCAAGAAAAACTGAAGAAAATGGTGTCGGCTGCCTCTTTTATACCCCTGCTGCACTGACGTCAGGGAAGAAGCGACGACAACCGACGCTGGACCTAGACTTTGGAATTCGGCCTACCGAGGACCCGCCTGATGGCAGGATAACCCAAGTGTGATGACTGCAGCTGTATGAGCACTCGAACATCTACATTTATGGTAGGTACAAAACTGTACTTTCTGTCCTTAATAATAATTGTCCTGGATGCAGAAGGTCCTTGAAAACTGTTAGAGCATTTTGAACAGCCAACATCTCTTTTTGATTGATGTGAAGATGCATTTGGTCTGTGGTCCACTTGCCCTGAATACATTTTCCTGCCATGTGTGCTCCCCAGGCCTAATCCAAAGCATCTGTTGTTGGAGTCTGCCTGGCTGTGGGTAGAGTGAAAGGCTGACCCTTGTTGAGGTGACATGCCTGTGCCCACCATCGGAACTCCTGTTGTAGGCAGGGAATTATTGGTATTACTGTTTCTAAACTGTGAGAGTGTTGAGTCCAAACACTATTTAGGTGCCATTGTAATTTCCTCATATGCAGTCTGGCATATGGAATTAGTAGTATGCAGGATGCCATGAATCCTAGGGCCTGCAGAATTTTTCTTGCAGGGAGATGGGACTTTTTTGCCAGTAATTGAAAATATTGAGTCAGTTGTCCTTGTTTGTCTGGCGTGAGATAAGCCATCTGGGCCGTTGTATTTAAGCTGCCACCCAGGAATATTATCTGTTGTGAGGGCACTAGTTTTGACTTCTTTTCGTTTACTGTGTACCTTAGAGAAATTAGCAACATTTTTACAAACGCCAGATGCTTTAGAAGAATGTCCTTTCTCTCTGCTTGAATGAGGCAGTCGTCGTCCAGGTATGGATATATTTGAATTCCTTTTTGTCTGCAAAATGCAATTATTGGTGCCTGGCACTTTGTAAAGACCCTGGGTGCAGTAGATAAGCCAAAGGGCAGTGCAGAGAATTGTTAGTGCATTGTACCAACTTTGAATCTGAGGTATCTTCTGCAATCTTGTCTGATAGGGACATGCAGGTATGCCTCTTTGAGGTTCAAAGTAACAAGCCAAGCCTTCTTGCCCAGCATGGGAAGAAGCTGCTGTAGTGTCAACATTTTGAATTTCGGAACATCCAGGTAAGTATTTAGAGTTGAAAGGTCTAGTATGGGTCTCCAGACTTTGTCCTTTCTGGGGACCAGGAAGAGTCTTGAGTAAAATCCTTGTCCTTTTTCCTGCTGTGGTACTTTTTGAATAGCTCTCATGTCCATGAGGGCTGAAATTTGTTTTTGAGCCTCTGCCCATTGATTTTGTGGCAGGTTTGGCATTCCTTTTAGTCTTGATAAAGTGTGAAAGTGGAACCTGTAACCTTGAGACACAGTATTCAGAACCCATTTGTCTTGGGTGATTGTTTGCCAATTTTGAGAAAAAAGTGCAAGTTTCCCCCCTAAGGGGGCTGCCAAAAGGGAAGTGCTTGGCATACAAAGGGGGAAGTCATTGGGACTGTTTCCTGTAAGGTTAAGACTTGTCCTCATCTCCTTTTGGGGTTGAGGTACCCCACTGTCGTTGTCTGTAAGAGCCTTGGGGTTGAGATCTGCCTCTTGGGCGTCTGTATCTGCCTCTCTGTGGTCTGTCTGACACTGGAAAGGACCAATTCTTTGTAGGCCATTTTCTGCTAAATCGAGGTGGCTGTACCTGTAAGAAATATTAGACTGTTTGCATAGATTTAGCTTTATCCTCCATTTTCTTTAACACCTCTTCTGCCTTAACACCAAACAAGGTATCATGCTGTAAAGGAGCATCCAATAATTTTGCCTTAACATGGTCAGGTAAACTCTGTTCTTTTAACCAAGCATGTCTTCGAATCACAGAACCTGTAACTGCGGCTCTACAAGAGGCCTCCAAAGAATCAAAACCACATTGCAGAGTGTGTTTTCCCACCTGTTCAGCTGCATGCAATAAATCATGCATTTCTTTATAGTCAGGAGCTTCTGAGCTCGTAAGCATTTTCTGTTTTAACTGAGCCATAAAATATTGTTGGTACTTAAGCATGTGAAACTGGCAATTTAAAGCCCTTGCTGCTAAAGTTGCTGAAGTGTAAACTTTCTTCCCCCATTTATCCAGTGCTCTAGAATCTCTGTCAGAGGGGACTGGATTTTTTGCAATGGAAGCCTTAACCCCTTTGGGACTCTGGGAAATGGTTTCTGGGTCAGCAGAACTGTTTTTGTAAAGAAACTTGTGAGAGTCAGGGACTCTATAGTACCTGTCTGGCTTGGCTGGTGCAGAGGGCAAAGAATCAGGAGATAAGCTTGATTCAGAGAACACATCATCCACAATGTCTAGCACAGGCGGAATAGCAAGGGGCCTGTGCTGAGGCAATAAAAGGAAGTCCCTGAACCTTTTCTTGGATTCTGAATAATCCTGACTTTCCCAATGGAAATGCTCCCTCATGGTATGTAAAGTTTCCCCAAAAGAGTAATCCTCAGGAGGAGAGGCTGAAGGGATAGAGTCTTCAGCATCAGAGTCCTCATAGGGGGGTAGAGAGTATCCCTGGTCTGAAGAGGAATCAGAGGAAATGGAAACCTGATCAGAGGAATCATAGTCTGTGTCCTGCCTAGGCTTTTCTCAGGAGGGGGATGGGAACCTTTGATTAGAGTAATGAGGTCTTCGGCCATTTTGAGCATCTGTTTCTTAGGCATGGATGACTGTCCAGGAGCATGCTGTACTTGCTTCTTTGTCTTTAATGGTGTTTTTGTCTTGGCTGTTGCTTTAATGGTAAGTTGTGAAGGTCTGAAAACACCCTCAGAAGCCGATGCCTGCTCAGCGGCTCCGGACCCATCTGAGGGATTAGTTTCCAGAGGCCTAGTTGTCTCCACGTGGGAGTCTGAGGCGGCCTGTGGCTCTGGGGTAGCGGGTGTCAGGGGCTGCGAAAGCGCTTCACTGAGAACCGGCGACTGGCCTAGAAGAGGCTTCGTCGTCGGTTTTGGACCTCTGATGTCTTTATCCTTGTCTTTGCGTTTTTTATGAATCGCGGTCGTCGGTTGTTCCAACGGCATTGTATAATTGAACCTTTGGCCAAAGTAGTGCAAAGCAAAATCAAAACGTCGTTTTATAATGCGTTTGTTAAATCTAGCATAAATCTAGCACAAAACTGGCAACTAGTGACGTCGTGATCAGGGCCTTGGCATGGAATACAGTAAGAGTGGACGTCCTTATGAGGTATTTGCTTCCCACAAAAAATACAATTATTAACTTTTTCTGATATCAGTCTGAGGCAAGAAAAAAGTTTCCCCAACGGGGTACTTAGCTTTATTGAAGACTTCGGATCTGAAATTCGACTTCGAAAATCTCAGGAGTCAGCCGACCAGCACTTGTGAACTGCTTTTGCTTCAGGCACCGCGTGGCAAGAAAGACTGAAGAAAATGGCGTTGGATGCATCTTATACTCCTCTGGCGCACTGACATCAGGGAAGAAGCGACAGCAACCGACGCCGGAACAAGACTTCAGAACTCTGGCCGTCTGCAGGACTGCCTGACGGCAGGATAACCCAAGTGTGATGATTGCAGCAGTGTAACACGATGAACATCAGTGAAACACTAATAAATGTTAGGTTGCCATAATCCCATTTCTGTTAAATATATCTGTGCAATAAGGTTGAATCTACCATGATTAAGTAGTAATAGTTAAAACTGTGTCACTCAACAGTCAAGCAGTTAATCATAAGGATGACTGCAGTAGAGATGTACTTTGTGCCTGACTTCAAAAGTTTTCGAACATCTCCAGAACAAATCTTATCTCCTCCCCTAGACTAAGAAGTTGGCCATTCCACAACTAAAAGGAGGAGCATTGCATGACATTTTTTCAGTTATTTTTTGTTACAAAGAGTGAGTAGTCCATCTGTCCTTTTCAGGTGACTTCAGGAGATTGATAAGCACCCACTTCGATTGATGTTTGGCTTTAAAAAGTGTTGTGTTTTCTTTTGACCTTATGTGCATGATTGTATTTCTGAAGTCCAGGACATCTCCAGAAAATGTAATGAAACAAGTGAGTGTGCTGAAGACATTCTACCAAAGGAATTATCAGTTGCATTGTTTTGTTTGTGAGAAATTGCAGTATTATCCATTTGAACACTACCATTTTTAGTCTTTAAATCATTGAATCCTGAGTCTAAGGATCTTTGTTTGATGACAAGAAGGTCTTTGAATTAGCAGAGATGTCCACCCCTCCTACTGTGGGAGAACTATCCCCTCAGCCAGTCACACATGGAAGCTGATGTAGAAAGATTAACACAGAATTTAAAAGATGGGAAACCTGAAAAGATTCTGGTGAAAGAACCTGCCAGGTGAAAATTCAAGTCCTTTTTGACCCTGTTATTCTGAGGCCTGAAGGTGCTAAACCTGGAGAGTCTACACTTTATCTTCTTGTAGTTTGCAGACTTCTTTGCCAGTGTCCGCCATTAGTTCTGTATGAGGTAAACGTTGGAATCAAATCAACAGCTGCTAAGCAGTCTTCATGAGATTGTCAAAACCACCAGATTCTGATGCCCATTTCCAGGTGCCAGCACCAAATGGCTTTACACATAAGTTTTGGCCCTGACATCCGAAGGCTTGCCCAAAGGACATAACAAGTCTACTGATAAGAAATTCCATAGGGTCTTCTTATCAGCTGGTAATGAAAGTAGACGCCCCGCTCCCTCAGAGAAATGAGGCCATGTTCACCTTTTTTATGGCTGAAATCCCAGAGCTAGACACCTTTCTGTCTCTGTAGAATTGTACTTCAGGAGGTTTGGGGTCATATAGCATGGTGCTGACCCACATGTTGTCCAGATCTCACCATCTGGATTGACTCTTGCAGTGAAGGGAAGGAAATTGTCTTCTACGTGAATATTGAGATTTGGACCTAGATGGAGTACTTAGATTATATGGAACACATCTTCACTTCTAGGTTAGCGAGATGCTTAACTTGTGTAACATTTTTATTTGGGGATCCAAAGAAGTCTCTGAATCTTAGACAAGGTACTTGAATTTTGTAGAGATAGTAGAGCTTAGGCCAGTAGCTGGTCCTGCCTGTTATTTAGGCTTCCATGGAGACAGTTTTAGAGCTGGGATCGAGAGTCGCCCACCCTTAAACCTGACAAGTTCTGTGCAATGCCAGACACCTGTAAATACTGGTTAAAAAAAAAAGTTCTGTGGCCAACCCAGCAGTGCTTTGACTAGACAACAGCCAGGGGATCAAAACCTAACGACCATTCTAGATAACTACCCTTTAATAAGGGTCAAAGGTTGGATTGTTTTGGAAGAAGGGTATAACTCTTCCACCTTGGTTTTTAAGGCTTTAACTTGCTAGACCTGAGTAGTAAAATACCTGGCTGATAGCAGTTAGAAGGTGTGACAGAGGATATTCTTGATCAGACACTTTGGGGCATGATTTAACTGACCCACATGGCCTGCTAAGTTGGGAAGCATACTAGACAACGTGGTTGCCACCAAAGCAGATGTTAACTGTAGGACTGCAAACATAGGTGAGGCACATGTTTTGGCAGTACTTGTTTTGAATGGGGTTTAGTAATTTCTTGTAATCAAATGTTAGTTTCATAGTACAGCATTTTTTTCCAAGTTTTTGTAACTTTGGGAGAAAGGATGTTTTCTCCTTGGTTTCAAGACTGAGATGGAGTTGAGAGAGTTATAGGGTCTAACCCTTCTGCAAAATACACCTCCTTGTGTTGGGGCTGAAAGTGTACTCTTTAGCAGGTCAACTTTGTAAGTATTATTTATTATGATTAAATTATTTACTATGCATGTTCCACAGCTTCTGTTATATGCATATGTGCTTGGCTTAGAATCTGGCCACTGCCAGGTGGTACATAACAGCAGCACTTGGGCCTCTCTTTGGGCAAAAACATTGGATGGACCCATTTCCATGTAGTCATTTTAAAAATGAGGATAAAGGAAAATACTTTAGAGTTTAAGCATCTGTTTTGCCTTCTAATTCCAAAAATAGAGCAAGAAGCAAGTCCAAGGCTTTGAACAGCTCTAACAGAGTAGAGAAACAGTAGAGGCAAGAGATGATAGTGTAGGGAGGGAGTTAAGTCACTTCTGTCTCAAAATGAGCAGTACAAATGGTTTTGAACCCCTCCTTTCCACTCTTCTTCACTTCCTGGATAGTAGAATCTGTCACTTTAAAAGTAATTTGTTTATTTTTGCAATAACATAAGTAAGGGAAGTTGTGTCTTTAGGCTGCAAAGTAGAATTCAGAGCCTTCCCTGCCTTATGAAGATGTCTTTGTCCTCCAAGTCAGGTGGAACTTGTAAGCCCTATCCTATTCAGCTTTTGCTTTTGCAAGTCCTGCCCTCTTTATCTTTGCTATGTGGAGCAATAGGGAGTATTCCTGTAGAAGATCATGGGCAAGGGTACTTCTCCAGGTGCTTCCTAGTACCATAGAAGTGCAGTCTTGTGGTTGCTAGTGTTAGACCTTTTAGGCTTGTACCGAAGTCCTGTAGGTGGTCAGATTGAAACTATTAGCCCTCTAGTCTCTTCTTCCACTACTCCTCCCAGATGCACTGTTAGCTGCCCTGGACCTCTGGGATATGCACCTGCATAGCCACATAAACAACATGGACAGCTTCTAAAGTTCAGGGTAGGCCAACAGCACTTTCATCCCCTTGCCATTTGATGTTTCCACAATGCTCAGAATATTTGCCATGAGCCCACCTCTCGGCTCATGTGTGAGAAGCAAGCAGAGGACATTTGTGACTCGCATGGATTTTCAGACCTTCACTCCCGTGTGCTTCAGACCTGGTATAGTGGGGGCAAATGCCAACATCCTCCAGGTTCAGGGACTTGGAGTGCAATAGGAAATGATGACCTTTATCTTTTTCCTGAGGGCTTTCAAGACAGACTGGTACCTGAGAATCCTGGTGGTCAATACAGGCAATGCTATGATAAGGTAGTAAATAAACGGAGGAGGAACTCTGTCATGTACCACCTTTGCACAGTGGCCAGGGAGAACAGCCCTGAAGTAAGAGTGCATCTGCTAGCCTCCTACATCCATTTAGACTTCAGCTGGAGAGAATTCAGCTTGAGCAGATCCATTTCCATCAACAGTGAGTGAAAGCTAGATTTAAAAGTGTTTCAGTCTCATGCAGTTGTAGGAATTGCCCAGCAAAGGACCCATTTGATAAATATCCTTACAAGGTTGCAAGTACATGAGACAGAGGACATCTTTTATGTCTTTCCAATTCTTGCTTAATTCCCAAAATCTCCCAGAAAACAAGTAGAGTAGCCAGACTGACCCTTATAGCCCCCTTGTGGGCAGGACGACAACAGTTTTCTCTATTGATGTTGCTTTTGTGCAGTCTTGCAGCCTCTTGAAACAAAAGAATGGATCACTAATGCACCCTGGGCCTGCAAACCTCAGATTGGTAGCCTGGATTATCTTAGATTAATAACCTTCAGGGCCATTTCTTAAGAGGTACTTGTCACAAATTTCTGGAGGAGGGCAGGAACATCCGCATCAGATGGTTTTGAATCTAGTGAATAAGATTTTCCTTCTGGTGCACAAGTAAGGGCAAATCTTTCTAAAACTATTGCTTAAGTGGCCTTTCTTATACTTCCATCAAAATATTCTTTTCTACCATTGTGACTGAGAAACTAACTTGGGCCCTTTTTGAACCAAACTCTTTAGTGATACTGAAGTTCTTGCCCTGGAACACCTTATTTCTGGTGGCTGTTACTTTAGATAGTAGGATACTTGAGCTGTAAGATTTCAAGCTGTGACCCTTACACGTCTTTTCCATAAGGAGAGGGTGGGCTTAAGAAACCAACCTATTTTTCATATGTAAAGTGGTCTCTGAAGTAGAACTTGACCAAGTTACTGCACACCTTTTTATTTGTCCTAACCAGCAAAATAAATGATCGAATATGTTACACCTGTTGATGTAGACCGCTCAGGTATTGTGCATTCAGAAAACAGATTTCAGGAAGATAGGTTCCCTGTTGAAATTTCAGAACTCCCAGTGCCATGTCTTGAAACAGTATGGGGAAAAAGGACAAAGTGCAGGAAAACAGTGAATATTGAACATCCCTGTTCTCCTTTAACCTTTTTTTTTTTTTTTTTTTTTTTTTTTTTTTTTTTTTTTTTGCAGAGTGTGAGCCCCCCACCCCCTCAGCTTTATATGTACCAACTCCAAGATTGCCATACCCCCATGAAAAGGGAATGGTTTGAGAAACTTAATATATGCAAGTGCAGATCATCAGTTATTCAGTATAGTGTCTGCATTTCAAGACTTGGCATTGCAAGTTCCACATTTCAAATGGTTACCAGTTCAGCTTTTGATATTTCTTATGCCAGGTAAAAAGGGGCAAATGAATGCTTAAGCAGGCTAAATGGCTCTTTAGATGCTTTTTGTTAGGAAATCAATGGGAAAACTATGGGTGGTCCTGATTAGAGTACACAATAAAGTGGCAATAGCCACTGTGACAGACTTACTTAGAAATGCTACATTTCAGGGGAATCTGAGGGATCCACCTGCACATTTAAATAAACAGAGATCTCTCAGGGTAAGGTACCTGCTATGTCCCCAAACGAAAAAATGTCAATATCAAGGTGCAGGTACTCCACGACTATCGAAGCAAACCATCAACCAAAAAAAGCAAAAATCAATAAAATTTTTTTTATACTTTTGCTGTTCAAGTATAAAAATTTTTTATTGATTTTTGCTTTTTTGGTTGATGGTCCACCTGCACATTTGTCCACACTTCTTCCAGGCATTATATATACACTGGATCTGTAGTCTAGGAATGGGGCAAGGTTTGCCAATGTAATCCTGTAGTGCATGTTAGGACATCTTCCACCCCACAGGGGCAGCTAACTGCTTTAGTACATTTCCCATGGATAAGTAGTACTGCAGCAGTAATCCTTACTGTGATTATAGTAGAGCTATGTGAACAGTCTTACCATGACAGTAGATGGCGGAGTACTTAAATTACTGCTACAGCATAGGCTGCTTCTCTCCACCCCGTTGTGGCTACACAACCTTGCTACCATAGATGTCTGAGAGGAAATGAGAAGGATATATTAAAAAAAAAAAAAAAAAAGTAAATGCTGAACAGTTTTTGTATAGGTAATCCTATCTGAGCCAGTTGGCAATCCAGTGGGTGACATAGGGGGTTATTCCCATGTTTATTTAGCTTTTCTACTATGCCTGAGTGGGGAAGTGTTCAAAACTTTGATCTGGTCAAGGTGTGCAGTGTATACAGTCTTGCCTTTATCCATTGTTTCGCTCTAAAGATATTTGAAAAAACTGAGGAAGTCTTGACATAAAAGATAAATGACTGCCTTAGCAATTTCCCATCAATAAGTGATGTGTTAGTTGAACATCTACTTAGTATGGTGAGCCTGCTCCTACTGATGTACTTTTCATTGTAATTCAAAGAACTGTTGGAAATCCACCATTACCCTACTTGCCTCCAAGCCAGACTCTTGCCTGTCAGTACCAGCCCCTGAAGTAGCTTGTTAATTTTGCTAGAACGTACACATGCCAGACTCCTTTATCTTGCCTAAGCATTTATAGCCCAGTGCACACTCAAACTCAATTTAGTCCTCCTAACCCTACTTCTTAAAGTTCTAAAAAAGCTAATAACAGCAACTGTTTTGTAAAACTGTATTTAATGTGTTATCTGAAGAATACCTTACCAAAGCCATTGCTTTACCCAGTTTCAGTCCTCATTAACAGAGTAGTTGGAGAAGATGTTGTTCCTGTCACCTGGAAAGCCTCACTTATGTTTCTATTTTACCTGTTTTTCAAAAAAAAAAAAAAAAAAAACGGTTGTGGGCCTGTCAGTCCACAGATTTTTCTGTTAAAAACACTCAGTATCCCAGTATGGTTTTTGGTGTGGATACTGTACAAGAACTTTACTTCTACCCATTGCTAACAACCTTATTTTTTTTCTAATCATTAGTACTATGGCTTCTGCTTTTCATTGTGCGTGCAGTGTTCAGATTGCATGTGATGCAACCATGTTCTTCACTTCTAAGTAAACAATCCCACATTATCCAGGTGTTCCAAAGGCCCTTTACTCAGCTCCCTATTATAAGTGCAAAACCCACTTGTGTAAGTCTTGACACTTGAAAATTAAAGTGCAGTTCTCACACACAGAAAAAGAAGCAAGTTGCAAAAGTAAACTTTTAATGCATTGTTTTGCAATGGAATTATGCCCCCTTCCTCCGCTGGTTTGGAGAACTGTACCCACACACCCCTAATATTCATATATATAAACTTCAAACTTGCTGTACCACAAAGTAGAGAATATGCCAGGATACTGTAGTGTTACAATTGGTATACATTCCCTTTCTTCATAGTTGATTTTAATTGTTGCCATGGTTGCAATTGCTGACCTCAGGCTTTCAACAGATATTATCTTTGTGCAATGTAGAAACTTGGATAAGTGAGTTGTATGTAAAATTCAATGCTAGTAAAATCTAGAGAATACTTTTCTATCCAGGGTTGTCCCAGTCATTAGATTGGTCTCACTTATTTTGCTAGACAGGGTTTGCAATGCCCTTCAGACTGCTGTGTCATTTTTAATTACCCACTTAACATAAATTGAATCATTGTATCACTTAATACACTACTGCAGTTGCAGCCTTTGTATGCTGTATCAGGTGTAGCACACTTCGTGGACCCCCCCCCCCCTCCAAGCACCATGCCTGACCACCTCCACAGCTTTTATCCTACCCAGCTTCATTAATATTTGCTCATTTTAAGCATCCAAATTACAACAAGCTTATCAAGTTTTCTTATTCCCATCAGGTCACCATGGCAGAACTTACCTCTTCTAAAATTAACTGGATAGAACTAAGTAAGAGATGGGCATATTAGTCAATGGACTCCTTGTTTTCAGTATGGAGAAGCACAGAGATTAAATAAACTGTGGTGCTTGTGTTGTATTCTGTTTGTATGGAGTGAATGATGTATGCACGGGAATGCTAAGTTGTATTAAAAAAAAAAAAAAAAAAAAAAAAAAGGAAAATTCAATGTATTTTTGTGACCCGCTAGAGAGAGAGCTTATTTAATGAATCATATCCCTGTCTGTGATATTACTTATGCTCGGCTAATTAAACTCCGGATTTATAAGCAAGGAGGAGAAATGTGCAATTGGCAATGTGAATTTACAAAAGTGGGAAATTCATGTGATGGTATTTTGGGATCATTATGTTAAACAATGTACACGTTCTTACTGTTTGCTTGAATGAGTCAGTTAGTTGCACCCTGTGATACAGACGTCCCCTTCTGTGCTGTCATCAGTAGTGCAGGTCCCACTTCTTTTGCAAAGAGAAGACTCGAACAACCCCCTCCTCACTTTGAGTGCCTTCAGGAAATGCCTAGTTATTTTTTCGTAATTTAATTGCATGCCAGAGATGCAAAGTTAACTTAAGATTTTTTCATCTCCTTTCTCAACAGTGCAACCATAAAGGCAGCAGTGGTGTAAATACATGAATATACTGTATGATTTTTATCTCTATACAGTCAGTCTATAACTATACTCCTGGAAAATGTGGATGATGTCCTTCAAGGATGCATCTGCAGTCATAACAAATGGGTTGTCCTGTCGTCAGGCAGCCCTTCGGTCGGCCGGATTCCAAAGTCTGGGTCTGGCCTCGGCTGGTGTCGCACTTCACCCGACGTCATCTCTGCTGGTCTTCGGGTATAAAGGCATCAGCCGACGCCATTTTCCTCAGTCTTTCTTGCCGCGTGGCGCCCGAAGCAGAAGCTGTTCGCAAGTGCCGGTCGGTCAGATCCAGAGATTACTACTACCGAATACTACTTCGAAGACTTCTAAAAGCTAAGTACCCCGTTGGGGACTCTTTCTTGCCTCAGCCGATGTCAGAAAAAGTAAATAACTGTTTAACTTGTGGGAAACAAATACCTCATAAAGATTTCCACTCTTACTGCTTACCTTGTTTAGGCCCAGACCACGACGTAGCAGCCTGTTTAGCCTGCTCTTCCTTCAACCGACGAACGCTTAGACGTCGGTCGGAGTTTGCTGAACAGTTTTTCGGCTCAGATTTTGCGTACATTATGCCGTCGGATCCTCCGACTACACAAATTGTTAAAAAACGCAAAGAAAAAGACCGACACTCGCGGTTCGCGGTTTCGGCCGAAACCACGGTTAAGCAAACCGCGAGTGTCTCGGTTTCGGCCGAAACCGAGCAAACGGGTCAATCTTCAGCCGAATCCATGACTACTACCGAGGCTCCTGCTACCCTAGTTGAATCGGCCTCTGAAGTTTTGCCTACTAATGTGGTTTCTAGTGAATTATCAGACACCATCCCTTTGGATGTCTCTACCCCAGCACGTGGTGCTGCTAGGCCTCCTGCAGCCATGTCTATTAAGGCCTTTGCCAGGGCCAAAGCAGCAAAAACTGCTAAATCTGTGCCTGTTAAGCCCCCCTCACACAGGCCCAGTTCCAGTTCTCAAATGCTTACTCTGGCAGAGGATCTAATCTCTTTAATTAGGGGATCCCAATCTCACCCAGACAGGGCCTCTCAGCCTCCAGAAAAGAGACCTAGAGCAGAGCCCCCAGAGCCAGTGTCCTCAGATGATTCTTCGGATGACTCAGACATTACAGACCATCCAGAGGCTCCTTTTTCTACTTATGAAGATTCCGATGCTGAAGAATCTATTCCTTCTGCCTCTCCACCAGAGGAATTTTCCTTTGGGGAAACCTTACATGCCATGAGAGAAGAATTCCAATGGCAGGGACAAGATTTCTCAGATTCAAGAAAAAGGCTTAGGACCTTTCTACACTTACCACAACATAGGCCCTTAGCTATACCTCCAGTTCTGCCTGTTGTGGATTATGCATTTAATGATGTTTGCACTGCTCCTGATACTTTACCTCCAGCCCCTGCCAAACCAGATAGGTTTTACAGGGTACCAGACACTCATCACCACCTATACAAGGCCCCACTTGCAGATCCTGAGACTATCTCCCAGGGGCCTAAGGCAGTAGCTTCGACCTCAGCAAAGAACCCTCTCCCTTCTGAAAGGGAATCCAGGTCCTTAGAGAGATGGGGGAAAAAAGTTTACACCTCTGCTACTCTCTCAGCTAGAGCTTTGAACTGTCAGTTTCATATGATCCAATACCAAGAGTTTATGCTTGATCAGTTAACTAAGAAACTGTCTTCTGATGACTCCTTAGATAAGAAATATGTTTTAGAAATGGTGAATAACATTCAGCAGGTTAGTAACCATTCTTTAAAATGTGGCTATGATGCACTGGAGGCTTCATGTAGATCAGCCATGACTGGCACAGTGATAAGAAGGCATGCATGGTTGAAAGAACAGGTCTTGCCGGATCATGTTAAAGCAAAGCTGTTTGATGCTCCTATGGATAAGGCCAGTCTATTTGGTACCCCTGCTCAGCAAGTAATGAAGAAAATGGAAGAGAAGGCAAAATCTGTACAAACAGTTAAGGATTTCTTACAGGCTCAGCCCCCAAGGTTTAGCAGGAACTGGCCTTCCAAAAATTGGTCCTTTCCAGACTCCTCAAAAACTCAGAGAGGCAGGAATAGACGTTCCAGAGGCAGAAATCAATCCAGAGGAGGTGCCTACAGAGGACGCCAGTGGCAAGGCAATAACCAGCGAGGCACAGACACAACCACTGCCACTGCAACAGGACAATCACAGTGACTTGGCTCTGACACCGCCTACCAGGGAACAAATAGCAGCACCTTTAGGCGGAAAGTTAGCCTTATTTTCAAAAAACTGGCACTATATCACAAAAGACAAGTGGATTTTGCAAACCATAGACCAAGGCTACAGGTTTCACTTCCACACCTTACCAGTAAAAAGAGGAATGCCAAACCTACCTCCAAATCAAAAAACAGAAGCTCTAAAACAGATAGCTCAATTAACAAAGATGAGAGCTGTGGAAAGAGTACCACTAACAGAACAGGGCAAAGGATTCTACTCCAGACTCTTCCTAGTACCAAGAAAAGAGAAAGGTTGGAGACCTATTCTCGACCTGTCCGTCTTAAACACATTCATCATTGTCCTAAAATTCAAAATGCTGACCCTACAGCAACTTCTTCCCATGCTGGGCAAGGAGTGTTGGCTGGTAACTCTAGATCTCAAGGAGGCATACCTGCACGTCCCCATACGACCAAATTGCAGAAGATACCTCAGATTTCTTGCAGGATCAGAGCATTATCAATTCTCAGCATTGCCCTTTGGCTTATCTACTGCGCCCAGAGTATTCACAAAATGCCTGGCATCAGTAATCGCTCATTGCAGGCTACAGGGAATCCAAATTTATCCATACCTGGACGACTGCCTGATACAAGCGGACAACAAAAGCAAGCTGACAAAAGACTTACAAAGAGTCATTTGCTTACTACAAGCTCTGGGATACACAGTCAATTTAAAAAAGTCAAGACTGATACCATCCCAAACGAGAACATTCTTGGGTGCGGAATTGGACACAGTAAAACAGATGGCATTCCTAACTGCAGAAAAACAAGAACAACTCCCTCTTTACTTCTTGGCATTAACAAAGCAGAGCAAACTAACAGCAAGAAAAGTACTGCAGGCCTTGGGCTTCATGGCATCATGCATAATCCTGGTCCCCCATGTCAGACTACATATGAGAAAACTACAGTGGTACCTAAAGAATTTATGGTCTCAACACAGGCACAGCTTAGAAACCGAAATCCCACTAATCCCATGCCTGAAACAGGAGTTCCTATGGTGGGCTCAAGCATGCCAGTCAAACCCAGGCTTGCCCTTCCACAACTTTCAAACAAGCCAAACCATCACAACGGACGCCTCAGACCTAGGCTGGGGGGCACACCTGTTGGACAAATGCATACAAGGATTATGGACTCCAGACCAGCTGCACCTGCACATAAATCAAAAAGAAATGCTGGCAGTAAAACTAGCAATCCAGAATTTCAGACCTTTCCTCAAAGAAGGCCATTTAATGATAAGGACAGACAACACCACAGTCATGTGGTACATCAACAAACAGGGAGGCACTCATTCATACCCCCTATGCAGAATGACTCTGGACCTTTGGAATATGGCCCTGAGCTGCAATATCCAGTTACAGGCAATGTTTGTACCGGGAAAAGAAAACACCCTAGCAGACATGTTAAGCAGAACTACCTCGGATGCTCACGAATGGATGCTACACCCGGACATCTTCAAGGCCATCACAAAAAAATGGGGAATGCCACAAATAGACCTATTCGCATCCCCACTCAATCACCAGCTCAAGAAGTTCTGCACAAGGACATACCCACTCGCATGGAAGGTGGACTCTCAATCCTTCAGTTGGAAAGGCCTGACAGCATATGCATTTCCACCTCTACCTTTGATGCACAAGGTACTCCTGAAAATCAAAGAGGAACGTCCAAAGATATTTCTGATAGCTCCGAATTGGCCAAGACAACACTGGTATCCATTGCTGAGGAGCATGTCTCGGGGGAGAATGTGGACACTACCCCTGATGCCTTTGATGTTAACTCAGAACAACTACAACATCATGCATCCAAACCTAAAAACTCTGCAACTGACTGCCTGGAACATCACATAACAGCAACTAACCCAGATTTATCCCAAAGGGTTAAAGACATTATCCTTGAAGCCCGCAGACCTTCAACAAGAAGGAACTATGCAGGAAAATGGAAAAGGTTTGTCATTTGGAGTACTGAAAGAGGAAAAGATGTCTCTAAGATAGATATTGCTAACATCCTGGAGTACTTGGCAGAGCTTCTCCATACAGGCCTGTCCTACTCCTCCATCAAGATACATGCATCAGCTATTTCTGCAGAATACAGCTTCGATCCCCCTGTCTCCTCACATCCTCTACTCAGACAGTTCCTCAGAGGAATCAAGAATGTAAAACCTCCTAGGAAACCACCATTACCAGCATGGGACTTGAACTTTGTGCTAGAAAAATTGACACTCCCTCCATTTGAACCAGCAGCAACAGCAGATCTTCAACACCTATCATGGAAAACTGCTTTCCTACTGGCAATTACTTCGGCAAGGAGGGTTTCAGAGCTACAGGCCTTAATGGCAGTACAACCCTTCCTAATCTTCCATCAAGATAGAGTGTCCATGAGAACTAATCCTACATTTATGCCTAAGGTGGTATCCAGAGTGTCTCTAAACCAGGCAATCCACCTACCTACCTTCTTTCCCAATCCACAGAACAGGGGGGAAAGACTGCTGCATACCTTGGATGTACATAAACAGTTACGCTACTACCTGGACAGAACCAAAGGTAACAGAAAAACTGACCAGCTTTTAGTAGCCTATGCAACAGGAAGGGAAGGAAAAGCAATTTCCAAACAGACAATCTCTAAATGGATAGGAAATTGCATAAGATTCTGTTACTCCTACCATGGAAAACCAATTCCACAGAACATAAGACCTCACTCTACAAGGGCTACAGCCACTACCACAGCTTTCTTACGAGGAGTGGCAACTAAGGACATTATTGAGGTGGCTACTTGGACCTCCGTGTATACATTTGCCAAGCATTATAACTTACCTCTATACTCTAGATCCCGAGCAGGGTTTGCCACTGCTGTATTGCAAGGGATCCTAACTACACCATAATAATTCTTCCTCCTCCCCTAGTTTGGCTATGGTATTCTACCCATTTGTTATGACTGCAGATGCATCCTTGAAGGACATAGTACAGTTTTGTACCTACCATAAATGTAGATGTCCGAACAGGATAGCATCTGCAGTCAGGATTACCCACCATCCTTCCCCTCTGTGGTACTCCTAGGGTACTTACCCTCCTAATAGCTAGCTGGGGGGGTCTCTTATGGTGTATTTGTTTGTATATATGTACATACATGATTATTGTTTATGTTTGCCTTCTACTTTTTTGGAAACATTGGCATTTATCCAAAATTTAGCTTTCCAAAAGGGCAACTGGCATCTGGGGCAAGAAATACTGAGGAAAATGGCGTCGGCTGATGCCTTTATACCCGAAGACCAGCAGAGATGACGTCGGGTGAAGTGCGACACCAGCCGAGGCCAGACCCAGACTTTGGAATCCGGCCGACCGAAGGGCTGCCTGACGACAGGACAACCCATTTGTTATGACTGCAGATGCTATCCTGTTCGGACATCTACATTTATGGTAGGTACAAAACTGTACTTTCTTCATGTTTCACTGTTGCAGTCACCTGTGGGTTATCCCTGCCTGATAGCCCTCGGTCGGCCCGAATATCAGTCTGTTTTTTGTGTCAGCTGCAGTCGCCTGTAGTCTGACGTCAGGTACTGTTCTGAGACTTGAATATATGATGGGGTTTGTGTCAATGTCAACCTCACAAATAGTTGACATTCAGTTGAAACATAAAACATTACTTTTTTTTCTGCAGCCCCCCTGCACCCATTATATATGGGGTATGCCCCCACACCCCCCTGCTCATTATGTATACCAACTTCAAGATTGCAGTACAAGAGGAAGGGGAAAAACCTCACTCCAAGTTGTACCGTGATCTCAGAAATTAACTACTAGCCTTCAGAATATTCTCCATTTTTTGTTTTAATATTCTGAAGGTCATTATTTTTGGCTTTCAGTATTCCAAACAGCTCTGTATTTGATGTACTTGAACTTTTCACTCCAGGCCTCTACTGAAATCGGTAAATTGCAGATGGCAAAGTGCTGGAAAAAAAAATTAAAATTTGGACTTTTTTTTTCAAGATGAATGTCTCTTTGACTGGCTGAGACAAATTCTACCCATAATGCTTGTAAGTTTTTATGAGGTATGTAGTGTTGTCTAGAAAGATATTCAGTAACCTTGGATGTGCCCCACCCAGTCCGAATTCTCTCCAGAGCCACATTGATACGAGTTTGAGTACATCATCAATTAATGAGACTACAGAAAAATCTGTCTTCATATCCAAGTACTGGTGTTTCAGACGACCACTTAAAACAGTTAGCCCAGTATTGTGAAATGTCTTTAATTGAAATGTGGTATTGACTTGTTTAAACTGTGTAGCAGTAATCTGTCTGACAAACTTATCTGATGTTGTCTTTTCTGTCTGGTTTCAACCTGTGGTTTATTGGACCCAACTCTGATCGGAGACTGGCCATATTCTTAGACTTCAGCCCATCTAGCTCTGCTTCCCCTTTCAATAATTCCGTGCTCCTTAGGACTACCCCATATCTCATTTGCCACCATTCCTGTGTAGCATCTTGGTCATGTGCTACGGATTACTTGTATTCTTTTTTTTCTAGCTTTTAGCTGAGTTTTTGTCCTCTCCCCTGTTTGCCTGTGTTACAATTTAATGGCTGTTATTTTCAGTGTAGTGTGTTGTGTAGTTTAGATAAGTTGGCTAGGTTTTTAGGTAGGGTCCTGTTAATAGCTAGATTTGCCCACCTTTTCCTGCCTTTGATAGATTTAGATTAGGTTTTTTGGTTAGGGTGTGCATCGAGTGTTTATCACTGTTGTGTTTTTTTTTGTTGTTCTGTAGTGGCAGTGTGGTATTCATTATGGGTAAGGGTTTTAAGAAGTGTTTGGACTCTGGGCACAAATTCCCCTCCCAAGATCCACATGACCTGTGTGTTTATTGTTTAGGGGCTGAGCAGTTGGACTCCCCTTGCTCGATCTGCAAGACATTTGGCTCAGTTGCTGTGAATGAGAGAAGAGCCAAACTGGTTCTCAAAGGATTTCTAGTAGCTGGCAAGTCTTCTTCAGCCTCCTTCAGCAAAGGGGATAAAATGGGTCAGGGTCATTGGAGTACCAAGGATCCCAAGGCTGCCAAGGGGGACCACAAACATTCGGCTCCCACTTCTGCTGCTTCCCTTGTGGCTTGGGCTCCATCATCAGCTCTGACCCCTTGGAGATGGTCACCTTTGGTGCGAGTTGTGGGGAAGGCTCAGATGTCCTTCAAGGATGCATCTGCAGTCATCACATATGGGTTGTCCTGCCTCAGGCAGCCCTTCGGTCGGCAGGATTCCAAAGTCTGGGTCTGGCCTTGGCTGATGTCGCACTTTCCCCGACGTCAGAGCGTCTGGGGTATAAAAGCATCAGCCGACGCCATCTTCCCCAGTCTTTCTTGCCACGTGGTGCCCGAAGCAGAAACAGTTCGCAAGTGCCGGTTGGCCAGCTCCTGTGATTCAGCTACCGAAGACTTTGAAAAAGCTAAGTACCCCGTTGGGGACTCTTTCTTGCTTCAGCCGATGTCAGATAAAGTTAATAATTGTTTAACTTGTGGGAAACAAATACTTCATAAGGATTTCCACCCTTACTGCCTCCCTTGCCTAGGCCCAGACCACGACGTCTCGGCCTGCTCAGCCTGTGCTTCCTTCAACCGACGAGCTCTTAGACGTCGGTCGGAGTTTGCAGAGGAATTCTTTGGGGCTAGTTTTGCTTACAAGATGCCGTCGGAGACTCTGACTTCGCATTTAGTTAAAAAACGGAAGGACAAGGACCAACACACGCGGGCCGCGGTTTCGGCTGAAACCACGGTCAGGCCTACCGCGAGTGTCTCGGTTTCAGCTGAAACCGAGTCCTTGGTACTTCCTATTACCGAAACCACACAACCGACTACCTCGGCCCCGGAGGCCCCGGCAGAGTCGGTTATTGAATTACCTACTGAAACCGGTGTCTAGGAAACGTCCGACACCATTCCTTTAGACAAGTCTACTCCTGCACGTGGTGCAGCTAGACCCCCTGCATCCATGTCCATTAAGGCTTTTTCTAGGGCTAAAGCTGCTAAACTTACTAAAGCTTTGCCTCCCAAGGTTTCCTCTCAGAGACCTTCTACTGGCTCACAGATTCTTAGCCTAGCAGAGGATCTTATCTCTTTAATTAGAGGTTCTCAACCTCAACCGGACAGGGGCTCTCAACCACCTCCAGACAAAAGGCCCAGGGTTTAGCCCTCTGACCCCCACTCCTCAGATGAGTCCACGGATGGTTCTGCTCTGTCAGACCCCCAGGAGGAGGCTTATTCGGCCTACAAGGATTCTGATGCTGAAGAATCTATTCCCGCGGCCTCCCCTCCTGAAGAGTTTTCCTTTGGAGAGACACTGCACTCTATGATAGAACATTTCCAATGGCAGGGTCAGGAATTCTCTGATTCTAGAAAGAGATTAAGGACCTTTTTACATTTACCTCAGCATAGGCCTTTAGCTATACCTCCTGTTTTGAATGTTATTGATGATGTGTACTCTGATGCTAGTACAGCCCCTGACTCCCTCCCTCCGGCTCCTGCCAAACCTGATAGGTACTACAGGGTCCCGGATTCACATCTACACCTGTACAAGGCCCACTCTACTGACCCAGAAACAATTTCCCAGGGCCCAAAAGGGGTTGCAGCTGCCACTGCTAAAAATCCTCTACCCTCTGAAAGGGAGTCTAGAGCTTTAGAGAGATGGGGTAAGAAAGTGTATACTTCTGCAACTCTTTCCATGAGGGCATTAAATTGTCAATTTCATATGATACAGTACCAAGAGTATTTGTTAGATGAATTGCATAAGAAGCTGTCCTCTTCTGAACCCCTTGATCGTAAATCCCTTCAGGATCTGGTACATAACTCCCAGCAAGTTAGTAACCATTTTTTGCAGTGTGGTTATGATGCATTGGAAGCTTCATGTAGGTCAGCTATGACAGGTGCAGTTATACGTAGGCATGCCTGGCTGAAGGAACAATCTTTACCAGACCATGTTAAAGCTAAGCTTTTGGATGCTCCTATGGAAAAGCAAAAATTATTTGGTTCCACGGCTCAGGAGGTCTTGAAGTTTGAAGAAAAGGCAAAATCTGTGCAAACAGTCAAAGACTTTCTGCAACAAGTCCAACCACCGAGATTCAGCAGAAATTGGCCTACTAAGAATTGGTCCTTTCCGGACTCAGACAGATCTCAGAGAGGCAGGAATAGGCATGCCAGAGGTAGAGGGCAAGCTAGAGGCTCCTACAGAGGCAGTCAGTGGCAGCCTACCAACCAGAGAGGTAGTGCAGGAACCACAACTGCTACACCAGGACAGACTCAATGACTTTATTTTGACCCCACCGACCAGGGCTCAATTAGAAGCACGTTTGGGCGGAAAGCTTTCTTTATTCTCAAAAAAATTGGCACTACATTACAAGGGACACATGGACACTGCAAATAATAGACAAAGGATACAGGTTACATTTCCACACATTGCCAAGAAGAAGAGGAATGCCAGACCTGCCACCAAATCAGAGGGCAGAGGCTTTGAAGCAAATTACCAAATTAATACAAATGAAAGCCATAGAAAAGGTACCTCTTTCAGAACAAGGCCAAGGATTTTACTCCAGATTATTCCTTGTTCCAAGAAAAGAAAATCAATGGAGGCCTATTCTCGACTTGTCCGCACTGAATACTTACCTCATTGTGCCAAAATTCAAAATGCTGACTCTACAGCAATTCCTTTCCATGCTGGGCAAGGAGTCTTGGCTGGTGACTCTAGACCTCAAGGAGGCATACCTGCATGTCCCTATTCGACAAAGTTGCAGAAGACACCACAGATTTCTTGCAGGGTCAGAGCATTATCAAGTCTCAGCATTGCCCTTTGGCTTATCTACTGCGCCCAGAGTATTCACGAAATGCCTGGCATCAGTAATTGCACATTGCAGACTTCAGGGGATTCAAATCTACCCATATCTGGACGACTGCCTTATACAAGCGGACAACAAGAAAATCTTGTTAAAGGACTTGGACTATGCCATCCACCTACTACAGGCCTTGGGATATACAGTCAACATCCAAAAATCAAGACTTGTTCCATCCCAAAGAATAACCTTTCTGGTTGCCATCCACCTACTACAGGCCTTGGGATATACAGTCAACATCCAAAAATCAAGACTTGTTCCATCCCAAAGAATAACCTTTCTGGTTGCGGATCTAGACACAACCACCCAAATGGCCTTTCTCACAGAAGAAAAACAAACACAACTACCGGATTACTTCAAGAATCTGACAAGACAAACTCAGCTGACTGCAAGGAAAATCCTGCAGGCCCTGGGTTACATGGCATCCTGCATTCTTCTGATTCCGCAAGCCAGGCTGCATATGAGAAAATTACAATGGTACCTAAGGAGTGTATGGACTCAGCACAGTCTCAGCTTAGAAACTTTGATCCCACTCATTCCATGCCTTCAAAAGGAATTTCTGTGGTGGGCTCAAGCCTGCCAGTCGAACAGAGGGTTGCCCTTCAGCAAACCAAGAGCCAACCAAACCATCACCACGGACGCTTCAGACCGAGGTTGGGGAGCACACATGGAGGACAAATGTATCCAAGGGCTATGGTCTCAAAGAGAGCTGCGCATGCACATAAACCAAAAGGAAATGCTGGCAGTGATACACGCAATCGAGGCCTTCAAACCTTTCCTTCATCAAAGCCACCTGCTCATAAGGACAGACAACACCACAGTTATGTGGTACATAAACAAGCAAGGAGGCACCCATTCCTACCCTCTATGCAGACTGGCAATGAATCTATGGGAACTTTGCTTGAAACTCAATATACAACTGCAGTCCCAGTTCGTGCCAGGGAAAGACAATATACTGGCAGACAGCTTAAGCAGAACTACCATGGATGCACACGAATGGATGCTGCACCCAGACATCTTCTTACTCATAACACAATCATGGGGAAGGCCGGAAATAGATCTGTTCGCTTCCCACCACTGTCCTCAACTGAAGACATTCTGCTCAAGGACATACCACCCACAAGCATGGAAAGTGGACGCTCTCTCTTTCAGCTGGAAAGCTCTAACAGTCTATGCTTTTCCACCACTCCCATTAATGACCAAGGTTTTACTGAAGATCAGGGCAGAGCAGCCCAGAGTGATTCTGATAGCTCCAAACTGGCCAAGGCAGCACTGGTACCCACTGTTAAAGAGCATGTCACAGACGAAACCGTGGCCTCTCCCCCTATGGCCACTTCTACTGACGTAAAACAATTTCAAGACTCTGCATCCCAACCTGAAAACCTTGCAGCTAACTGCCTGGAGAATACCATGACTCCTCCTCAGGATAACTTATCCCAGAGAGTGAAGGATATTATTATGGAGGCTCGCCGGCCTTCCACAAGGAAGGCATATTCAGCAAAATGGAAAAGATTTCTCACTTGGAACACAACAAAAGGCCTAGATGTGACAGTGATGAACATGGCACATATACTGGAATACTTGGCAGAATTGTTCCACAATGGCCTGTCTTAGTCTTCCATTAAGATACATGCCTCAGCAATTTCAGCAGAATACAATGTTAATCCGCCTGTCTTCTCGCATCCTCTCCTAAGACAGTTTCTAAGAGGAATCAAAAACATCAATCCTCCAAGGAAACCACCTTTACCTACTTGGGACCTTAACTTTGTGCTGAAAAAACTAACACTTCCTCCCTTTGAACCAGCAGCATCGGCGGATCTACAGTTTCTGTCTTGGAAAACTGCATTCCTTCTGGCCATAACCTCAGCAAGAAGAGTATCTGAGTTACAAGCTTTAATGGCAGTGCAGCCATTTCTTATCTTTCATCAAGACAGAGTTTCTTTGAGGACCAATCCTACATTTATGCCAAAGGTGGTATCCAGGGTATCCTTGAACCAAGCAATTCACTTGCCTACATTCTTCCCAAAACCACAAAATAAAGGGGAGAAACTTCTGCACACTCTGGACATACACAGACAATTACGCTACTACTTGCACAGAACTAAAAGTTACAGAAAGACTGACCAATTGTTTGTAGCATATGCTGCTGGGGCACAAGGAAAAGCAATTTCAAAACAGACAATTTCAAAATGGACAGGAAATTGCATTCGTTTTTGTTACTCCTTTCATGGAAAAACTGTGCCAGCAAACATTAGACCTCATTCCACGAGAGCCACAGCCACCACCACAGCCTTCCTAAGAGGGGTGACTACCAAGGACATTTTAGAAGCTGCTACATGGAGCTCCGTGCATACATTTGCCAAGCATTACAATTTACCTTTATACTCCAGATCCAGTGCAGGCTTTGCTACGGCATTCCTGCAGGGTATATTAACTACGCCATCCTTTACTTAGTTCCTCCACCCCCAGATTGGCTATGGTATTCTACCCATATGTGATGACTGCAGATGCATCCTTGAAGGACATAGTACAGTTTTGTACCTACCATAAATGTAGATGTCCGATAGGTATGCATCTGCAGTCAGGTTTACCCTCCCTCCTTCCCCTCTGTGGTATTCCCAGGGTGCTTACCCCTCTATTAGCTAGCTGGGGGTTCTATTATGGTGTATTTGTTTGTGTGTATGTATATATATATATATATATATATATATATATATATATATATATATATATCTTTGCAAATGTTCGGAATTTATTGCATTTCTCCAAATTTATTCTTCCTAGAGGGCACCTGGCATCTGGGGCAAGAAAAACTGAGGAAGATGGCATCGGCTGATGCTTTTATACCCCAGACACTCTGACGTCGGGGAAAGTGCGACATCAGCCGAGGCCAGACCCAGACTTTGGAATCCGGCCGACCGAAGGGCTGCCTGAGGCAGGACAACCCATATGTGATGACTGCAGATACATACCTATCGGACATCTACATTTATGGTAGGTACAAAACTGTACTTTTCCTGCCATCAGTGTTCAGAGTTGGGTGCTCTGTCAGGTAGAACTTTTACACCCTTTTTTTTTTCATACACCCAGTGGGTGTCCTCATTGGAGTCCTCCCCATCTTCACTCTAGATCTGAGCTTTTCTGTTTCAGATCTGATTTTGGAAAGTCTGTCCACTAAGTGGGTCTCCAAGCCTTCTTTGGTAGCTGTCAGCTCTTTTGTCCCATTCAGTAGGGAATTTAGGACCCACTGCATTGGAACAATTGATGCAGTCCTTTTTACAGATGCAGATGCAATTAGGACTCATCCCCTCTGCTTTGGGCCCTCGACCTGAAGCTTTGACTCTGTTACGGTGGTTTCCTCCCTCTGGCCCATTGGCTCTGAGGTTGTTGAAGCAGGTTGCCCTTTCTCCCTTAGGGTTGGATTCAACAGCCTGACTGATTTTGGAGTAGACCCCTACCTTAGTTTCCTTTACTCTGGCAACATTGGAACCGAGTAGACCCTGAAGCAGGGTTATCGAAGCAGGGGGTATCTGGTTCGGGTTCAGTGGTCCCTGTTTTGGGATTGTCCCTCCTGCTAAGGTCTTGTCTGAATAGTTCCACTCTGGTCTTGGCATTGAGGCAGGTTGGAGCAGCCTCTGGGGTCCTGTGCATCCCCTAGATCTTCAGATCCTAGGTCCATTGGCTACGGTAGGCCCGGAGGAGCTTCTGCCTTTGATGTTATTCAAAGGATGTTCTCCCATCAAGAGAAGGAGTGGTCAGGTTCAGCTGGTGTGTCTCTCCCCCCCCCCCATCTGCACATGTGGATGTGATTCAACTTCTTCTGGAAAAGCTTACCCCGATTGGTCTCCAGTCTGTCCTTCCTTTTAGGTCTCCAGCACCTGGACTACCCATAAGAGTCACTCACTGCTGACACCAATGTCAAATAAGCAGATGGGTCCCCAAAATCTGCTAGTGAGGATCTCTCTTTTGGCAATGTTTTGTAGCTGCTTTGCCAATGCGGGGCAGATGGACCACTGAAGACCCATCTCCTGAGGAGTCTGTTTTTGGAGGCTTTCAGGGTGGAATCATCTTGGGTGGTTCCTCCTCCAGACTGTGTTACTGACGTGGTGTCCCTGAGGGCGCAGAAAGAGACTGATACAGTGGACCTGATCCCCAAGAAGCCAGATAAGATTCTCACCTCCCATGCTCCCAAAAGACTGACAGCACTGGAGTAAGGGTCTGGCTGTGGATGCTGTCGTAGTGGCAGCAGCCACTTTTAAAAGGAGATCTTGGAAGAGAGCTTCTTGATTTATCCCTTGAAATCTCAGGCATGAGACCAACTGGCAAGTGTTCTTACTCATCAGCCACCTTTGCATTGGGGGCTTTGAACTGTTTAGCCCACTTGACTGAACTTCCGCGTGACATTGTCTTAGTGCTGCTTACTGCTGAGGAAGTTCACCGGAAAAGTTTGTGAAAGAGGAAACACATGGACTCCACTGAGGAGTCCCTCACTGAAGACACAGACTTTGATGATGGGGAAAGATCCACTCGGTCACCCTCTGAGGTTATCCTTTGGTGATATCCTCGAAATCCTTAAACAGCGAGGTGGTTGGCAGCCCTCTAATCCGACCTCTGAGGAGTCTGTGTTCCTGCAGGCGTTTCACGCCTGGCCCCCTATCTCCTGGGTTACTCCACCTGCCGATGAAGTGGACCGGCTTATCGTGCAGCGTGCATGGAAGGCTCCTGACACCGTCGAGGCTATTCCCCAGAGGCCAGTTAAGATTTTGTCCCCTCCTGCTACCGATCCCTATTGGTCTAAACGTCTTCCTGTGGATGCTCTGATGGTGGAGACCACAACCAAAAAGGATCTGGCGGAAGAAGAAAGCCAGACTGTCCATCCACCCAACAGAGTCTCAGGCCCTGGACAGGATAGGGAAGCGCACCTTTGCATCAGTGACCTTTGCTATCAGGTCCCTGAATTATGTGGCACACTTTACCAGGCTTCAAAGGGATTTAATTTCCGAGCCGTCTGAAACCTTGGCTGGTGCCATGTCTGAGGTCTGTGGCAAAGTGGCCTCTCAGCTCGCCACCATTGAGTCAATATCTAACTCGTCCATGCGACTGATATCTCACGCATCAGAAGGAGCAGCGGGTTCAGCTGTGGTCTTGAGACGACAAGCCTGGATGCGCTTGTGCAATTTCACGGAACCCTTTAAGGCTTCCTTTCTTAACACTCCCATTGAAGCCTCTTCTTTGTTTGGACCCAATGTTAAAAGCACACTGGCCAGATGTGAACAGGACGGTAAGACCCTTTCTGCCATAGGTGTCTGTTATTCTTCCCTTCAACGTGCTTTCTCCCAAAACCAAAAGAGTGGGAAGATATGGTTCAAGAAGTTTCAGGGTCCTGTCCGTGACACACAGGCCGAGTTCTCCCCTAGAGGCAGAGGGGGAAACTCACAAGGAAGACTCCCCTTTCAGGGCAGAGAGGGTCCACGTAACCAAGGTTCCAGGGACTCTTCTTGGTCAATCCTTCCTTCGCTCCTGAAGTGCGGCCCAACTCCTTTCCTCTGAAGATGGTTGAGGGTCGTTTCACCTTGTATCCTTCTACATTGCTAACCATCACCACCGATTCTTGGGTACAAAGGATTATAACCAGAGGTTATCGTATCCCCTTCGATCTTTGTCCTGTCCCTTCAAAAAATCTTCCTGATGATGTTCCACCCAGTCAAAGGGAAGAAGCAGCACTAGAGATAGAAAAGTTGCTAAGAAAAAGTCATCCAAACAGTCCCTTCAGACCAGATAATATCCGGATTCTCCTCTAGACTATTTTTGGTGCCAAAGAAAACCGGGGACTGGAGACCAATTTTGGATCTCAGTGTATTGAACAAGTTTGTAAGAGTACAAAAATTCTGGATGGTCACATTACAGTCTATCCTCCCTCATTTGGAAAAAGACGATTGGATGTGCTCGATAGATCTTCAAGATGCGTACTACCACATAAAAGTGAACAAGCCATCAAGAAGATTTCTGCACTTTGTGCAGGAGCCAGTCACTACCAGTTCAGAGTACTGCCCTTCAGACACTCTGCAGCCCCCAGAGTGTTCACAAAGTGCATGGCAGTCATCGCAGCTCACTTGTGACTACAAGGATTCCAGGTGTTTCCATACCTAAACGACTGGCTCATCTCCGCCCCCACCAGACATCTATTGGAAGAAGCCCCTGGTTGCACAAAGGCTAGGCATAACCATAAACTGGCAAAAATCCAATCTCACCCCACAGAATTCATGGGGTCATCTTGGATACAAAGAATTGTAGAGCATCCATTCCATAGCACAGAATTCTATGGATAAAGCAACAACTGATCCCAATCCTTTCAAGGGAGAAATCCACAGCTCACTCTGTCCTACAGCTGTTTGGTTCCATGGCAGCCTCCAACACCATTGTCCCCCTGGCCAGGTTTCATATGAGGCTTCTACAATGGCTACTGCTCACCCAATGGTATCCTTTTCTGCATCCTCTTTCAGCCAAGATTCGAGTGACCCACAGGTGCAAACAGGATTTAAATTGGTGGATGACACTCAACCCATCACAATGGTCTCACCCCTTCTCCCCCCAGCAGCCCAAGGCTACAGTGACCATGGATGCCTCCCTGATGGGGTGGGGTGAGGGCTATGTCAGGGACAGACAGTCCAAGGCACTTGGTCCGAATTGGAGGCCCAACTGAATATAAATGTTGTAGAGCTGAGGGCGGTGCTTCTGGCGTTGCAAGCATTCCATCCCCTGCTGCCGTCTGGGACGATTGCGATACAATCAGACAACATGGCAGTGGTCTTGTACATCAACAAATAAGGTGGAACCAAATCTTACCCCCTTTGTCAAGAGGCCATGAGGATATGTCAATGGGCGATGGCTACCTACCGTTTTCTTCCAGCAACACACACTCCCGGGAGTTTCACCGTGATAGCAGACAGACTCAGCAGGTGCATTCTACAACCTCACGAGTAGTCCCTGCATCCCTTGATAGCGGCGGAGATCTTTCACCGCTGGGGCCATCCTTGCTGCAACCTCTTTGCATCCCCGACCAACTATAAATGCAGCAACTACTTCGCCTTGATTCTCCCTCCGGGACAGTCACCCAGGGACGCTCTAGTCCACGATTGGCCCTCGGGTCTTCTTTATGCATTCCCACCTTTGCCCCTCATTCCCCAGCTTCTGAAGAAAGCCCGTCGGTTGAAGAGCAAGGTGATCCTCATAGCACCATATTGGCCTCATCAGATTTTGTTCCCCATCCTTTGGCCTCACCTGCTAGATAAACCATGGATTCTCCATCCATCCCTGGGTTGATCTCACATCCACAGAACTTGATTCATCCCAACATGGACAGCCTGAGGCTTGCAGCTTGGCTCCTCCAGTTCTTTTGATTGACAGGCAGAATGATCTTTCTTTACCAGTATGGAGCATTCTTACTGCATCTCATAAGTCTTCCACTAGAATTACTTATCTAAGATAGTGGAAAAGATTTACATGTTGGCTGAAAGAAAAACAAGTAGATCCCTTATCAGCACCGGTGTCAATAATACCAGAGTATTTGGCCAACCTATTTCAATCAGGTCTATCGGCCTCTACCATTAGAGTTCATTTGGCTGCAGTATCTAATTTCCATGAGGGTATCCAAGACTCCTCTCTCATGTCACACAAATTATATAAGACCTTCATAAAAGGTGTGAATCATTTGAAGCCCCCTTTTATTTTATTTTATTTATTTATTTAACATTTGTTGACCGGGAATGTCTGACTAGGTTCCACAGAGCCTGTTTTCAGCGGAGGCCCGGGGAGAAATGCTCCAGAGAGCATTTTAGAGAACCTATTCAACCATGGGACCTGTCATTAGTTCTACAAGCTCTGACAATGCCACCCTACAAACCAACTTCTTGCGACCTCAAATATTTGTCATGGAAAACCTTGTTTTTGGTCACCATTACTTCTGCCAGACGTATCTCTGAGCTTCAGGACTTATGCATCAAGAGTCCATACTTGATTTTTCTTAGAGATAGTGTCTTTGAGAACTAATCCTTCATGGCTGCCAAAAGTGATCTCTGAAATGTCCATTAATCAAACCATTGAATTGCCAGTTTTCTTTCCCAATCATTCAAACAGAGGAGAGTATTGGCTTCATACCCTAGATATTCACAGGCAAATTTGCTTCTACTTTAACAGGACTAAGGCCTCTCGTAAATCTGACCAGTTATGTTTGGCCTATTCTGGACCTAGATTAGGATGTGCTTTTGCTAAGGTCACATTGGCTAGATGGGTGAAACTGTGTGACCTTCATTTATACACAACGTAATATCCCATTGCCTACTACCATAAAGGCTCATTCAACAAGGTCGGTGGCAACTTCTGCTGCCTTCCATGCCAGAGCTTCTTTACATGACATCTGTGCAGCTGCAACTTGGGCTACGCCTCATACCTTCATCATTCATTACAAATTAGATTTGGCCTCCAGGGGAAGAGCATCTTTCGGTTCTATGGTGCTCGGGAATGTCCTTCCATGAGAGCCTCCCAGGAATAGAGGTAGCTGGGGACTCTGTTCCATACATAAGGAATGAACGAGGATTAACAATATCAGATAAAGAAGTTATGGCTTACCATAACGTTCCATCTGTATTGTTGATCCTCGTTCAGTCATTACAACCCTCCCTCCTTCCCCCTCCTGTGGCTTCAAGCAGATCTCACCATCCGGTTCTTTTAGGTCATTTGACCAGAGGTAGCCTCTACCTTCTTTTGACTTGCAAACTCAATCTGAGGTAACAGAGAGGGGAATTCTGGGTAAGAGTTTAGCTCGAGAGTTTGTAGCTGACGCAAGCTTGGGTGATGGCCGGCTCGATTCTGAGGTCGGAACCAATACCCACTCGTAATGACTGAACGAGGATCAACAATACAAGTGGAACGTTATGGTAAGACTATTTCTTTTTTCTATTTCTTTAACTTCTCCATTACAAATCCTCTTTTCTACTTTTCCTGTTTTTAAAATACAAAAAAAAAAAAAAATAAGAAAACAATTTTCCATATCTGGATGCCTTTGCCTGTATTTCTCTCCAAATGTCTGTGGTGCTGCTCTTTGTGTTGATTAGTATTGCTTTCTCGTTTGAGTAAATATTACACCATATTAAATGTTTCTCCCATGATCATATTTCTTCCTCAGATGTCTCCTGATCTTCCTGTTTCTCTTTACTTTGAGGACTCCTCATTTCATCATGCTGTGATGTAACCTGTATTAGACTCAATACACTAAATCCTTCACTTAGCAAATATTCCATAACTTCAGCTTCTATTTATACTTTACTTATCTTCTGTTTTACATTCCCACTTTCTTGTCTTATTTTTTATTGTGAAATTTTGCATATCTGGATGCCTTTACCTGTATTTCTCTTCAGATGTCTTTGAAGTTGCTTTTATTGTGTTGATTAATTTGGTTTCTCCTTTGGATTAATATTGTACCATATCAGATCTCTCTTTCCCATGTCCATATATTTTTTAATTATTTATTTGAATTTGTTGATTGGGAGAGTCCACTGGATAAGAGCAACCCATTTTCAGTGGAGGCCTGGGGAGAAAAGCTCCATAAGTAGTTACATTCATGGCAAAAGAGGTTACATTGTTGAAAATTACAGTAGTAAAGGATATATAATAAGCAAAAGGTATTCTAGCATAACATTTCTTACAGAAGAATATAAAGTTACATATTAGATAGGAGAATATAATATGAAAATCACTTTTCAGACATTTGAGCAACTTTGGAAAGATAGGACATATAAGATAAAATTATTTTTAAGATTGTTAGAATTATTTAAGCATTCCTAGTAAAGAATAGTATATGGGTTATTTATTGAATTAGAAAGGTCATTTAAGCATTGTGAGGTATTAATGCATATAGAGTGCAATTTATTAGACTTGCACCATATAGAATACCACTGAGAAAGGGGGATAACTTCATTACCAGCGGAAATCAGATGTTCTGTTGCAGGAATAGTGTAGTGATCCTACATTATTATAAAGAGGGGTCATGGGTCTAAGAGTAGGGGGGGTATTTAAGTTAGGTAGGAGCATGAGAAGGGTATTCCCATTTGGAGAACAGATGGGAGTGCTGGGTGGATTTGAAGTTGTTATGGTTTAGTATAATGCGTAGTGGAGGGGGGAAAGAGAGTTCCATAGTTTGGCTATGGTGTCTGACAGTAGCAATTGGCCGGGGGGGGGGGGGGTTTGTGGACTTGTAGGAGGTTTTGGCTCTCGAATCTGAGGGTGCGGCTGGGTGTGTAGGGTATTACGGATGTGGCGAGAGAAGGGCATTCTACAGGTTTGTAGATGAGTTTGTGGGCAGTGCTAAGTTGTAGGTATTTTAGGTAGTTGGGGAGTTTTAGCCATTGGAGGATATGTAGGGAGTGGCAGTGATGAGAAGAGTTATTAGAACTGGTTGCAAATTTGCAGATTTTGTGGTAGAAGGATTTGAATTTGGAAGGAAGGCCAAGTTGAAGGTTGGAGAATAGGGGGGTGCCATACATGAGAGAGGGGAGAAGGAATATAGTTGTGAGAGTTTATCCAGTGGAGGGGCTGAGGTAAGTTATGTCTATAGAGGAGACCAATTTTTTGATGGGTTTTCTTAATTGTGGACTAAATGTGGGAATCAAATTTTAAGATGTTCTGTAGTCCTATCTCACCTTCATTCTTGCACTTGGGTTCAGAGCTGACCCTTGGCTCCGACACGGCAATTCTCTAGCTCAGTCTTCTGGTTGGCTTGCGGCAAGGAGGTATCCCATCATGCACCACTGATGTATCCCAGATCTCATTTGCCGCTCAACGAGTTCAGAAGTGCTTCTTCTTGGCCGTGGCTAAGTGGAGTTTTTTCCTTATTATTCAAATTATAGTGTTTGAAAAAGCTTTATTTGCTGTTTTAGTATTCGTTTATAGTCTGGTGTCTGTTGAAGACCTTGTCTGGCATTGTTTACTGTGTTTTTGCTGTTTTTTCTTGGCCATTCTTCCGCAGGCCTGTTTGTTGTATCCCTGCACTCGCTATTTGGTTTTGTTTTACTAGTGGGCTTTGCCTAATTGTTTTCTTCTTTCAAAGCTATCTTTCACCAAGGGCTAGGCCCGATTAAGTTAGAAGACCTAGTCCTCTATCTACCTGTTTCCTCAGGGCTAACGATTTATGTTAGAGGTAGTTCCTGTTTTGTGTTTAGCTCTAGTCACTGGGACTTGTTTTTTTTTTTCTGTCTGTCTTAGATATCGGTATTGGTTTCAGATATGTCTAAAGACTTGAAAGACCACAAGGCTTCTGGGTTTAAAAAATGTATCCCGTGCGCTCAAAAAATGTCCCTGACAGGTGGGCATACTATTTGCGTATACCACTTAGTTGCTATTCACCTTCACGAATCTTGCTCATTTTGCCATGCTTTTAGTCCTAGAGGCCTTCAAGAGAGAAAGAACAAACTTATATTAAAAGGTCTCTTAAAACATTTCTTTGAGGAAGAATTGGCTTCTTCCTCCTCCTCTAGTTCCAAGTCACCATCATCTAAGAAAGACAAAGCTAAACCTGCAAAAAGGCGGTCTCCCACTCACTCTGTGTCGTCTGAGCCGCCAGAGAAAATTTCTAAATCAACTACTTCCTCTTCGGCTCCATTGGTTTCGGTGCCAACAGAGATTATTGATATGGAGCAATCAGTTGTGGTTCCAAAGATCACGGAGCCGATAACTGAATCTGTGGCTCAGAGCCAGTCGGCTGAACTCCATCCGGTTTCTCTAACACTCAGATTGCCAATTTTTCAGCAGTTTAGGTCCCCCACGTTTTACTCCAGGTCCTCTAGGAGCCTTTCTGATGAGGATGTTGAGAGAGTGGTGCGCAGACTCCTGAAGACATCGGCGCTGGAAAATTTACTTTCGGCGCTGGAAAATTTACTTTCGGCTCTGTCCCAGTCGGCTCCGGAGCCTACTGAACCCATACACCCTATCACTGTTCCTCCTTCGACCCACTCAGGCACTTGAGCCGGAGATGTCGGTGCCACTTGCTGTGGAAAGGTCGGTTTCAGCTACCTCTGTGGGCCTCTTGGTTCAGATATGCGCTCCGACACCTTTGATACTGTCCATGGGGGTCCAGGGTCCTAAGCTCTCTGGTCGGGCCAAAGGGGGATGCTTGGGCCAGAACTTCTTGGGTTCCGAGCTTACCTCTCGGTGCTTCGGCTCGGGTGAGCTCGGACCCCATCTCCTCGGTACCGAGGACTGCCTCTGCTCCTTCGGAACAAGGGGCATCCTCAGAGCTGAGGGGGTCGACCTTTGAGCCAATGAGTGTTCTGTCCAAGTCTTCAGTTCCAACTAGGGGCACCGACACCCCCCCCCCCTAAAGCGCCAACCTCGGTCTCAGCACCTTCTCTCATCCAACACAGCGGAGACTCGCAGCCTCAGGAACCCTCCATGAGTGGTCCCCAGTCTTCCGAGACCTCCCCAGAATATCCTTCTGAGGAGCCCCCTCGGAAGAAAACTTGTAAGAGGAAGCATGTTGACTGCCTCAATGAGTCCCATTACATCAGACACTGACCTCGAGGAGTCAGAAGGGTCCCCCAAGTCGTCCACTGATATCTCCTTCGCAGATATCCTTGAGATCCTGAAACAGGCGGCTAGCCCACCACCTCCACTTCTGATGAGGAGTCAGTATACCTGAAGGCTTTGGGTCTCACCCCTTCGCCTCTTGGGTATCTCCACCTTTCGACAAATTTTGGATCTAGTGAGTCAAAAGTTGTGGGAATCTCCTGATACTGTGGAACCAGTTCCTAGAAGACCTAATAAATTCTTATCAGCACCTCAGGACAAAGATTTTCTCACCAAAGGCGTGCCAGTAGAGATGCCATGGTGGTGACATCAGCCACCAAAAAGGAACTAGCTGAAACTTCCTCCACTGTCCATCCACCGAACAATGAGTCTCGAACAATGGACAGGTATGGGAAGCGTGTCTTTTCTTCAGTGGTTTTTACACTCAGATCACTGAACTACCTTTCTCATTTCACTAGGCTGCAGAGAGATCTCCTTAAAGAGCTACAAGATGCTCTCCATGATAACGTATCTGAAGTGGTATCTAATAAGCTTAACGCACAGCTGTCTACCTTAAATTCTATTAATTCCTCCATGAGGCTAATATCTTATGCGGTGGATGGAGCGAGTAGGGCAGTGGGTTCAGGAGTTTTCTCTTAGAAGGCACTCCTGGATGCGTTTGTGTAATTTTGTGGAGGCCTTTAAGTCTACATTTACCACTGCCCCCTTTGATGGATCCTCATTGTTGGACCTAAGGTAAAGGACACATTCACCAGGTGCGAACAGGAAGGGAAAACCCTGTCTGCCATGGGAGTCCGTTTTTCCATTCCTTCTAGACCATATCCCAAAGGGCAGAGGGGGCGGAAAGATGTGGTTTAAAAAGTCTCAGAGGTTTTTTCCAGGACACACAGGGTGATTCCTTCTCCAGATGCGGAGGAGGAGGAAATAATGATAGATGTCGCCCTAGAGGCAGGGGTGGCCCGCAGAATCAGGGAGACTGTGATTCCTTTTGTGGTCGTCCGTACCGGTGCTCCTGAAAGGAAGCCTGACTGTGCGTCTCAGGAGCCAGTCGGTGGAAGTGTATCTTTGTACCCAGAAGCCTGGCGCATCATCACACAAGACAAGTGGGTACAAAGAATAATTACCAAAGGATACTGTATTCCCTTCTCTTTCACTCCTCCTCAGACCAGAAGAATCCCCGATGTTCCACCCAATCACAGGGATTTAGCAACTGCAGAAATCCAAAAGTTGCTTGAAAATAGTCATCCAGCCCATCCTCGCAGACCAAGTAAGGATTAGGGACTTACTCCAGATTATTTTTGGTGCCAAACGAACAGGGGACTTGAGACCCATCTTGGATCTCAGTAAGTTGAATGAATCAGTAAAGAAGTCCAAGTTCCGAATGGTCACGTTACAGTCGATGCTCCCACTGTTAGGGAAAGACGTTTGGATGTTCTCCATAGATCTCCAAGATGCGTACTACCACATAAAAATGAACAGAGCATCAAGGAGTCACTTACGCTTCCGGCTGGGGGCCAGTCATTACCAATTTTGCACCCTGACCTTTGGTTTCACCGCAGCCCCCAGGGTGTTCACGAAATCTATGGCAGTGGTAACAGCTCACTTTGAGACACCTTGGATTCCAAATGTTTCCATACCTGGATGAGTGGCTCCAGACTGCCACCACCAGGCATCTACTATTACAGGCCAGAGACGCCACTATTATGACTTGCTTGCAACTAGGAATTACAACAAACTGGCAAAAATCTGCATTGTCGCCCTCTCAGCATGTGAATTTCATTGGCGCAGAAATAAACACCGTCTCAATGAGGGCTTACCTCCCCATAGAGAGTCTCCAGAATCTCAGGTAACAAGTTTGGAGTCTACTTGCACAGCAAAAAGCAAATGTGATGACAGTACTCAAATTGTTAGGAATGATGGCCTCCACGATAACATTAGTCCCATTAGCCAGGCTGCACATGAGGGTTCTGCAGTGGTTACTTTTTGCCCAGTGGTCTCTCCAGCAGCTACCTCTTTCTCACCCCATCCTGATAACAGAATCGGCAAACAGGATCTTTGCTGGTGGACTCAGTCCAGCCATTTGACCACAGGCAGACCATTTGTTCCATCTCCCCCAGTCACCGCTGTGACCACGGATGCCTCCCAGATAGGGTGAGGGGGGCATTATCTAGGGAGAACAGTCCAAGGCACGTGACAGGAACATGAGGCTCACTTGCATATCAATGTCCTGGAAATCCAATTCAGTAAATCCAAAAAACAACTTCAGGATAAAGGTACCTTCGGTGTGAGCACAAACTGCAAGTAATCTCCAAAAATGCACCAAGTACCACCACGGCTCTCTGAATTTCAATTCTTTTATTAAGACAGGCAATCAAAATAGTAAGCGCTTTCAGGTTACATATTGAACTGGATTATAACCCCAACTATACACATGAAGGTAACAAGCTTCCAAATATAACAGAAGCTTTTAAACATTTTTTGAAAGCTGAAACCAATGCACTCTTGCAGTTTCAAAAGACGGAACCGTTAAATTCTAATGATAGTGAACAACGTAATAAGCATACTATTAATGTCCTTCAGCTAGCATGAAAGATAGAGAATCTTATAACAAAGCTGAAGAATGTGCAATGGCAGCGTAAGCACAAGGAGGTGTGTCTTTGCTTCCATGTAGTACCTAGGGGACAAAGAATCGTAAAAATGGTGACTTACGGCACTTTGTATCCAGGACTTTTAGCCAAATGGCAGAAACTCAATAGTGACACCAGCTTCTCTTATATGAAGCTCCTCATTGAGCAGTATGTACAAATAGAGAATGATGTCAGTGATGAAATAACGATCCAGCAGATGGAAATGATACCGCTTATGAGCGAAAGGAATTATATGGCGTTTCGTGAAGACATACTTTCATATGTGTCTGTACTAGACTGTAGATTGCTTCTCGACAAGAAGAAGAAACTTGAATGCGATCTAAAGGACTTTAATGTCAGAAACGTCTTCTCTTGGCCGAGAGAACCTAGAGGGCCAAGAGAACCAATATCAGCAGGGCGTTTCAACCATCCCCCTTCCGTTCACCAATCAAAGGGACTGCAGAAGACCAACGCCCCCACTCAGCTCTCTAACATGCAGAGAGGCGATAACAGAAGTGAGATGGAGGCAACGGCTTCAGCTAGTAGCTGTGAGGCAATGATAACGACTGCAGAGCAACAGTCTGCAAATTCTACCAATTTGTCTAAATCCAAAGTGAAGCGGATTAGCCTAGTGGATGGTATTGAAGATGTTTCTTCTTTAAATAGTGAGCGACAACAGGAGAATGCAATTAGCGAATCCAGTTTATTGTTGACTGGAGATGTAAGAAGGAAACAAGTTAATGTAAACACTGTTCAACCTGCTTTAATCCCGGTTGTCCATCATTTTCCTTTACCGATTTGAGAATAGAAGAAATGGACTCCCACCAGGATCAACAGGAAATGGAAAGTATCAGGAGACCTGACAGCATTTCAGAACAAAATACAGAGACAAGTGAATTTGAACTAATTGTTAATGTGTCTCACTATGAACTAGGGGTTTTTGAAAAATCACTTCTAAATAAGGGTTTGTCTTTTATGCCATCAAAAGGGACTGACATTATTGACTTTATTCTTGACATCAAAATGTTTCTTAGAAATATTGCACTGAAAATGTTATATAAAAATTATCATGACACTGAGCATGTTTTATTTAAGAAACCTAGTGTCTTTATACCGTATGTGCATCCCCTTTTAGAAGCATTTGAGCAAGCCTGTAAAAGGGATTTTTTTTGCAAATGGCTAATGAACGGATGTTCAGTTGTAACCAAACCTTTTTTAATTTAAGTGAAGGTGAATGTGAAGCATTTGTCAGTTTAAGTAATAACAATTAAATTGTTATTAGGCCTGCGGACAAGGTGGACCACTGTTTGACAGGCAGTACAATGAAAGGACAATGCAAGCAATGTTGGATGGGAATGAAACTTATCAATTGATAAATTATGTACAGTTAAATAAGTTCATAAGTAATATGCATAGTAATTTATACGACTTACTAATGTGTGATGTTATTGATCCTGATTTGTATAAGTATTTTGTAGTCAAACTACCAACTATTCCAACTTTTAGGGGTCTTCCTAAGATCCATAAGGATCTTCAGAATCCCAAGATGAGACCAATAGTCTCAAGTAGAGGGTGGTTGACAGAACCACTCTCCATATATGTTGAGAAGCAGCTTGGAGAGGTAGTTCGAACTACACATACTATAATTAGAGATACTCAGGAATTTCTTGCAGCATTCTCTGAATGTGTAAACGACAATGTTGACTTGTCTAACATTTGGCTTGTAACTTCAGACATAATGTTATTATTTACAATGATACCTAATGTGGATGGCTTGGAATATTTAAGACAGATGTGTGCAAGAAATGTTAGTGATGTAATGATGAAATGCATGCTATTGCTTGAACTAATTTTGGAGAACAATGTCTTTGTATGTATTGATAAATACTATTTACAGACAAAAGGGGTGGCGATGGGGACTCCTTGTGCGAACTCATATGCCAGTTTATTTATGGCCCAATGGGAGAAGACATGCATCATTGACATGGATTATGGTAGGAATATTAGATACTACAAAAGGTTTGTGGATGACGTTTCTTTTCCTATGGGAAGGCACTGAAGCTGATATGTTCATTTATTGAATATATTAATCAAACAACTATTTTTTTTTGAGGTTTGAAGGGAAATGGTCTAGATCAGAAATTGAATTTTTAGATGTGTTTATCAAGAGAGAAAGTGGTAGTTTTATGACTTCATTATACAGGAAAAGCTGCGGGAAGAATAGTCTGCTTCATCATACAAGCATGCATTCCAGACATATATATCAAAATATAGTCATTAATCAAGGTCTAGAAATATCCAGCCTAACTAGTGATGATACTAAATGTGAACAGACATTAAATGACTTGAGAGAGGAGTTTGTTATGAGGGGATGTTTTAGAAAAGAAAGTGATGTATTAAAAGATCCAGCAGTGGTAAATAGAAAAGGGAAAGGAAGACCTCACTTTAGGAAAAAGAACGTTAATACCGCTAAATCAACCCAAGTGACTAGATATGTTAATTCAGCTAGTATACAAGTTAGGTTAAATATGCCATACTCCAATAGTAATAGGAGCATATGTAAGGTGATCAATAGAAATTGGGCCATTTTGACTACCAATGATGAAATCGAGTTGGCCCTAAACCTAGATATAGTTACCAGAATAATAAGTCCCTGAAAAGGCTGCTATGTTATGAAGGGAATAAAGGGAGTAGGGTGACATCTGGTAGGCAAGGGACTTTTTCATGCAGAAACTGCAGTCAGTGTTCCTATATGATGGGTTCCAATAGTTTTGTACACCCTGACACTGGGAACTTATACATTCAGCCATTATGCTGATTGCAAGTCGAGGGATCTTGTCTATTTAGCTTGCTGTGTGAAATGTACTAGCTTCTATATAGGCAAGACAAATCGAACTCTGAGAGAGTGAGGGAGCATATATATGCGATTAATCGTGAGGATGAGACTAATGCACTGGCCAAACATACATTGGATAATGATTTAAGTCATAAGTTTAGTTTCATGGTGCTAGAGTTGGTTAATAGAGGCAATAGATTGGGGAATATAAAGAACTATACAGAGAAAGAAGAAACAAAATTGATATTAGGATGCAGTCAGATTGAGGGAAAGGGTTGAATGACCGGGTTTTGATTAAACCATTTTTGAGGGATAGACCCCTGAAACACTGAGACATGGGTTATGAACTACATCTATTGATATAGATGTTAATACACGTTAATGATTTTAAGCATGTGTATGTTTATTATTAATATTGTTCTATATATGAAGAGTCTTTATACCTATAAAAAAATGTATACAGTTTTAAAATTCTACTGGCATATTTAATGGTTTAAATAGATATATTTATATTATTTTATGAAATTGTGTATGTGTGTGTCTATGTATATATATATATATATATATATATATATATATATCTATGAGAGAGAGAGAGAGATGTGTTTTTGCTAAAGGTTCCTGCTTATGAAATTATATATATATATATATATATATATATATATATATATATATATATATATATATACATGTATATAATTTGTATTGAGGCTTCTATAAACTTAACTAAAGGTTTTTTTGCAAGGGAATAAGTGTATATTTGCTGCCATCTAGTGGCTAATTTTGATATGCTGTAGGAATGTAATATTTTGGTGTCTTTTTGATATTTAAATGTCTAGCAAATGTTATTGAATATATGTCTGAAGGGTTTGGATGTAACCCGAAAGCACTTACTATTTTGATTGCCTGCCTTAATAAAATAATTGAAATTCAGAGAGCCGTGGTGGTACTTGGTGCATTTTTGGAGATTACTTGCAGTTTGTGCTCACACTGAAGGTACCTTTACCCTGAAGCTGTTTTTTGGATTTACTGTCCCTAAGGTCTCTTCACAGGTTAATATTAACCAAAACATTGAACTACCTGTATTTTTCCCAAATTTTTCTAATAAGGGAGAATACAAATTTCACTAGCATGACGTTCGCAGACAGCTACAATTCTATCTTTGTAGAACCAAGGGTTTCAGAAGGTCAGACCAATTGTTTATTTCCTTTTCAGACTCAAGAAAGGGTTTACCAGTCTCAAAACCTACTTTATCACACTGGATTTCAAGCTGCATTTCATTCATTTATACGTCCAGTGGCAAATATCTTCCTTTTAAGGTGAAAGCCCACGCTACCAGATCTGTTTCTACATCGGTGGCCTTTCAAACCAAAATTCCTATGGATAACATTTGTGCAGCAGCAACATGGGCTACCCCTCATACATTCATAATTCATTGCAAGTTGGACGTGCCTTCCAGGAACAGATCTTTCTTTGGTTCCACAGTACTCAGAAGTTTTTTCCCCGTGAGCCACCCAAGATAAAGGTGCTAGGGATGCTGTCCCAAGTGTAAGAATGAAGGTGAGATAGGACTACAGAGCATAAAAAAGTTATGTACTCACCATAACGTTCCATGTTTGTAGTCTCATCTCGCCCTTCATTCTTATTATCCCACCCTCCTGCCCCCTCCTTTGAGGACCCGGGGGAATTTAAACAAAACCGCGGTGGTGCAGCAGTAGCATTGTTGCCTCACAGCAAGAGGTTCTCCCATTCGATTCTCGGCTGGAGTGCGGGGAGTGCCTTCTGTGTGGAGCCTGCATGTCCTCCCCGCGGTTGGATGGTCGTTCGAAAGACATGCACAAATGGGTGTGCCTTCGTTGAAGGTTGGACGTCGAGCTGGCACCTAAAAAAATCTACTGCCAATCCTTATCGGACCGGAGTTCCGCTGTGGCAACCCCTAACCAGGAAAAAACAAAAGACGAACAACTTTCTTTCTAAGTTTGAGTCCTTTCTCCATGGTTTGTTCTTTCCTCTATAGTTCTACTACTAGCAGCAAACAAGATCTGGGATATGTCAGCGGTGCATGATGGAATACCTCCTCGCCACGAGCCAACCAGAAGACTTTGAGCTAGAGAATTGCCGAGTCGGAGCAGAGGATTGGCTCCGAACCCAAGTGTAAGAATGAAGGGCGAGATGGACTACAAACTTGGAACGTTATGGTGAGTACATAACTTCTTTTTTTCATCAATGGTGATGCCTAGTAGCTTGGTACTGGGAACAATTTCTAGGGGGATGTTATTCTGGCTTTTAATGGAGAATAGGATTTTTTTGAAATTGGAGTTTTTGGTAGGAGTAAAAATAATTAGTTTTGTTTGCGTTTAGGGCTAGGTGATTGGATTGCATCTACGATTCAGTTTTGGAGAAGGCTGATTGAGTTTTTAGCAGTTCAGAGGGGCAGGAGGGTGAGCAGATGATGGTGGAGTCATCTGTGTACTGGATAACTGAGGCTTTGGGGATGTTGTGGTGGAAGTTGTGGATGAATATGTTAGAGAAGTGGGCCTAGTACAGATACCTGGGGAACTCCTGTGGGAGTTGGTAAGAAAGCAGAGGTTGATGCTTTCCATTGGAAAGCTTGTTGGTGGTGGGATAGGTAGCTGGAGAACCAGGCTAAGGTAGAGGAAGAGAGATTTAATTATGAGAGCTGGGACAGGAGTAAGAAGTGTGAAATGGTGTCATATGCTTTAGAGAGGTCTAGAAACAGTGATGATACTTATTTGCCATTGTCGTGTGCTAGGTTGATGGTTTCAAGAAAGGATAGGAGGGCAGTCATGGTGCTGTGGCCGGGCCAAAACCCGTGTTGAGTAGAGGAGAGGAGTTTCTGTAGGGTTAGGTATGGCATAAGTTGTGAGTGTATAGTCTTTTTGAGTATTTTAGAAAGAGGAGAGAGTATTGCTATGGGTCTGAAATTGGTTGTGTCTGTTTTTACCACCTTTGTGGAGAGGGATGTTGAAAGCATGCCTCCAGATAGTTGGGACGTAAGATTCTTGTATGAATCTATTTATAGGAATGGATATCGGATTAGGCTATGGCTTCAGCAGATAGTTTGAGGAAGGTTGATAGTAGGTTGTCTGGTGCGTTGTGACATGGTTTTAGCTTGAGGAGCAGCCTTTATTATGTTTGTGGGGATGGGTGTTAGGCTGAAAGGGGGGAGTTTGATTGGGGGGTTAGGAGGGCAGGAGAGGGTGGTGTTGGAGGAGGGGGTCAGGGAAGGAGGATAGTTTTGCTATGCAGTCAGAAAGAATAAGTTGAATTTAGTGGTAGTTTCAAGGCTTGTAAGGTTAGGATCTCGGCAAGGGTTGTTTTTACTACCGGGGTTCATAATGGAGGAAATGGATTTCCAAAATTCTTAGGGTTGGTTGAGTGCATGAATTGGAATTTGCAGTAGTAGGTTTTGCGATCTTTTGTTAGTTTTTTGGCCAGGTTACATAATTGTTTAAATTGTAGGGAGGTAGGTGGGTTTTTTTTTTTTGTTTATAATACTGTTTTCACTTTGTCTCGTTGATGCATAATATGTTTAGTTTCGTGAGATAGCCAGGGGCAGAGATTAGTTTTGATTTGTTTGGTTCTAAGGGAAGCTGGCTTATTTAGTAGGGTAAGGAAGGTTTGGTTGAAATAAGATACAGCACCGTCTAGTGGGAGGGTTTTTAGGGGTGACCAGTGAGTGTGCTTAAGGCAATCTGAGAAGATTTCAGGGTTGAAGGAGGCTAGGTTGTGGGTTTTCGCATATTGGTGCTGCTTTCCTATGTGAGAGGGTAGGCGGTCTGTGAAGGCTGGAAGATGGTCGCTGAGAGGGTCTGGTAGTATTTTGGCATTTGAGGTAAGGTTGGGGTGGGTTGTTAGTATCCATTCTATGATGGTACCAGATGTACCGTCTTTATTTGGCCTGGTAGGAAGGTTTATGAGTTGGGTGAAGTTGTATAGATTGAATGAGACGGGGTGTCTAAGAGAAGCCCAATTAATGTTTATATCACCTAGGGTATAGGTTTCATTTTTGATATTGGAGCTAAACCAAGAGAGGATGTTTTCATATTATCTACTGGTGGGATGTAGATGGAACAAATGCAGATAGATTTGAAGTTAAGTTTTAAAAAACCTACTGTCATTTCAGAGTTGGCAAAGGTTGGGATGGGGTTTGTGTAAGGAGTAAGGGTGTGAGTGGAGGGGTAGATAATAGCTACTCCACATCCTTTTCCCTGAGCTCAGTCATTGCATAGGATGTGGTAGCCTGGATGGAGGCTGTCGTCGTCGTCAATGGAGATTTTAAGCCAGGGCTCAGAGATTGCGCTTATATCAGGGTGGTTGTGAGAGAGCCAGGCATGGAGATTGGGAATTTTGTTTTTGAGGCTTTGTGCATTAAGGGTGGTGAGGCGGATGGATTTGGAGGCTTGGTTTGTGAGATTTACATTGGGGTTGGGTCCAGGGTTAGGATGGATGTCAACTGAGAGTGAGAGGGAGATATGGAGGAGGAGTTGACTGGGGTAGTGCAAGGGGGATAGTGAAGTAGGGCTGAGGGGGGGATAGTTTTTTTTAGTTAGAATGTAGAATAGGGTGAGGGGAGGGAGGGGTTGGGAGTATTGTGGGTTTGCACATAAGGGATGGGTTGGAAGAAGAGTTCAGGGAGATTTCTGAATATGTGTGGGTTGTGTATGGGAGTTGTGAGGTTGTGCCTTGTGAGTTCTGGTGTAGGTGTGTGTTGGTGAGGTGTGTAAGTTGGGTAAGATGGGTGTGGGAGATTAGTAGTAAGGTTTGTATAATAGTTTGTGAGGAAAAATTGGGCATTGTTGTTGTATCACTTATGTATCCAGCATGCTTGTAAGTTCTGTGAAAAACGCACATTTCCCCAGGTGAAATTCCCAGTCAATAGTTCACAAATAACTGCTGTAACCAGTTTAAGCGAATAGATGCCATTTCAAATTGTGATGCAGGTCCAGGCCCATCTAGTTGAGTAAAACACAGTTGCCTATCTTTGGTAAACCAAAAGTGATATCTTCTGATGAAAGTTAGGTGCCATAACCAATTCTCCAACAGAAATAACTGATATCCACAATGAAAGGCACCAATAAATTGTAATAGCACTTTAGAATTTACAGGATATTGTAGCTCCAAACCTCCTCCTCGACCTTGAAACTCTGTGCTGGCTTCACACAGTGTGTTATTGTAGACAGAATTTCTGCCTTTGAAAACAGCCAACCAATGGTTCGCCCAAGGCTGTGAGAAAAAAAAAACCTAGATCGAGAATCGCTGTTGCAGAACTTAATGTAGTAATATGCCATTCCATACACATTCACCTATTCCAAGCTCGATGTTAATCGCTAAACCACACTGTCTGTAACATAAACCAAATCTTCAAATGGATTGTTGTTGTTGTTGTGACTTTCGGCTTTTCCCGGTTAGAGGTCGCCACAGCGGAACTCTGGTCCACTAATGATTGGTAGTTGATTTTTACGTGCCGAGTTGCCAGCCCTGACGCACAACCTTCAACAAAGGTACGCCCATTCACGCATGTCTCCACGTAGAAGACTCTCTGAAAGTCGAACCGGACAGTGTTTTACTGTGAGGCGACAACACTACCGCAGCACCACCACCACGGATAAATCTTCAAATAGATTAGCGAACCGAAATCCGGGCTGCTGTGTAGAACACAAATGATGTAGCGCCCGTGTAGTGTAAAATTACAAAGTCCCAGGCCAATTCCACCCTTTAGCAAAGAATAGTCAAAGGATTCACGCAGATGCAAAAAAATAAATTCCAAACAGGTAAGCAGCACCATGCTGATAAATCCAGATGTCCCGGAGAACAGAGTGTATACCACAGTTCACTGATACAATCCTTTCTATTTTAACACAAGCAGAAAGGAATATGAATCATTTCACCTATACGAGGAGGCAGGAGTGTCTGTAGTAGAGCTGAGGCTCATAGAATGTTGCATGAGCACGTAAAACTCCAAACAGACGATGAGTGAAGGGCAGGACTGATCGCCAGACCCTGATGTTTACGATATTTCCCAACTAGAATACAATCTTCTCATAGTAGAAAGTCTCTAGATTTTGTTCTTTATATTTTCGCACTTCTTCAGTTGCTTCTTTTTCCAAGCAGACCAAGGTTTTTTGGTCTATATAATGTTTTTCATAAATTTGTTGTATTAATGAACACACAAGTATTTTTACTCTGCTTTCTTTTTGTATATCTTTTGACCGGAGATTCTGGACTTCTTGCATAATAATACAACTCTGTCATCTTTAAAGCTCTCTCTTGACCGTTCTGTTTTTGTGATTTTTGTGGACTACTGCTTCCTTCTATAGCAGAGGTGGCCATCCTCCCCCTGGGTCTGGCCTAGCCCTGTTGTAGGAATGTTTCCATGTCTTGAGGATTCTACACTCTCAATTTTTCCATTCCTGGCACCAGTGTGCCTACCAGGATTGGGCACTTTATTGTTGTCCTTGTGCACCCAGCTATCAATTTTATTTTACAGCCTACCTCTGCCCATGATGTATGCTATATAAAATACAGACTATATATATCAGTGTCGTTTTGGTGGTATTTTGTAAACATCTGCCTTTTTAATTTCTCCAAGTCTTTTGGGTTTCTAATACCATGAAGGAAATGGGCCCCATTCCCAAGTCAAAGTATAATTAAAGTTCATGAAATTAGTATTGTTTCAATCTGTCAGCCACTAGTGCTCTTCGCAGCACCTGCAATGTGCCCATCAGTAATGCCTCCTGTAGTTCGTATGGCGTTACATGTATTGGTAACATATCCAAATACGACTATAAATTCTTTTTTTATAAGACCTGTTCCTCCTATTACTGTTGGAACTGCTGGTTATCTTTCTTCCACATTGCTCTTGTTTGTGCCTGTAGATCCTGATATTTTATGACTTAGTGCCTCTCTGTATGCAAGACACTGTAGTCACTGGGTGTGGCAATTTCAATGATCAATGCTACTTTTGTCGTTTTTTCTTGGACCACTATATCCGATTTTCTAGCATCTATCTTTTGGACTGTTGGTAATGGGTGATCCCATGTGATATAAACTTTCTCATTTTCTGTGATATTTTGTGGCTCATGTTTCCAGTGTTTTTCAGCCACTTCAGTACCATAATGTTTGCACAATCCCTAGTGAAACAGTCTGGCCACATTATTATGCCTTTCAGTATACAGTCCTTCTGCCATTAGTCTGTCGCAACCAGCAACAAGGTGAGTGAGTGTTTCCAATTGGGTTTTGCAAAACCTACTTTTGTCTGTTTCTCCCACATGTTCAATGGACGGCGTAAATCAGAGTGTGTACGTAGCCCACTATATGGGTTACCAATGTTAACCTTTCATTTCTTGGTTTGAATTCACCTCTCATTAACCATTCCTGCGTTTGTTCCTGATCAACATCAAATTCTTTTAGACATTTTCTATACTTGCAACCATATTTGTTTTTTTTCCACGTTTCTTGCCTTCTCATCTGGTCCTTCACCTTATATTCTTTCTTTTGTTTTGTGGCACATTCAATTGCTGCCTGGTTTTTATCTAATTCTGTTTTGATTTCCATTCCTGCTTGACATCGATATGCTTCTGCTAAATTAAGCAGAGAAGTCATCTTGGATTTATTCTCTTGTTTCAAAACTTTCACTACATTTGGATCTTCAGGTCAGTAGATAATGTGTGGAGTCCCACGATTGCAGGTCTATACATGTAATCAATTTCAAGGAGGCCCATCCTCTCTTCGGAACAGAGAATATATAATCTTGATATACACTGATGTTTATAAATCATGTAAACTTAGTATACGCTGATTTTTATAAATCATTTGGTGAGCATGAAGCAACCTTCTTGTTTTAATATCTAATCTATCCATCACGTTTTGGGGTCAGTCAGTCACTCCAGAACTGTAAGTTAGGACAGGAAGAGCAATTTGATTTGTCGCTTGGATCTTGTTCCTAGATGTCAATGCTGTTCTTAGGATTAATTTGTCTTCTAAAGTATTCCTTACTGAGTTTTATTCACATTTGTTCATGATTTATTGCTGATCCTTCATCAATTCCCAAGTATTTATATACTCCCTCTTGCTCAAGTTCTTTTATGTCACATTCTAGTCCCAAACTGATGTTTTTCTGGCGCTGCAGTTTTCCTGCTTTAAAGGTTGTTTTTGCACATTTACCAAGACCAAATGACATTCTAATATCATCTGAAAAAGTTTTAGCAATCTACAGTTGTGCTTTCAGTACCTCATCTGATGAGCTATATGGTTTTAAGTCATCGACAAAGAGAAGATAAGTCATTAGACTTCGTTGTTTTCCAGGAGCCAAATTATAGCCATGGCCTAAGCTGTTAAGTAAACAGCTTAATGGGTTAATGGCAAGGCAGAATAGCAACTGTGATGAGTCACCCTGAAAATAACCCCCTTTGAATTTTTATCCCTGGGATAATCTGTCCTTTATCATGACTTAATTGCAAAGTGGTCTGCCATTGTTTCATGGTTACTGTAATGTAGTCAATCAATGTAGAGTGTATCTTATAAATTTTTAAGCACTCTTTTATCCATAAATGTGGGATACTATCAAATGCTTTTTTTTGTAGTCCGTCCATGCCATACTTAGATTCTTCTACTTTTTACAGTTCTCCACTATAGCTTTATTTAACAACAAATGATCCTTTGTTCCTCATGACTTTCTTTTATTGCCCTTTTGTTCTACTGCCATAATTGAGTTTTCTTCGAAATGACTATAAACTCTGTCGGCGTCAATTTATCCAAAGAACTTTTTCCAGACTAAAGTAGTGAAATATAAAAGATTTATCGACGACCTCTTGTTTCTTTGCAGGGGGGACCCATGCGATTTTGAGGAATTTATTCTGGAAATAAAAGATAATCCATGTGGCCTGGATTTTACTTATAATATAGGCAGGCACAGGATTCAGTTTTTGGATATAGAATTTGATGTAGGATCTAACAATAAAGTGCAATACAAGCCTTTTCATAAGGTTACAGCAGCTCATAATTTTTTGCATGCATCTAGCATGCATAGTAACCATCTCAAAAATTCCCTTCCATTAGGAGAGTTTAAACAAATTGCGACAAATACTTCGGAAATGGACAGGATGAGCATTGAATTTAATAAAATTGAGACAAAACTCAATGCAAGAGGTTGTTCCAGTAGTATAATAAAGGAAGCTAGAGAGCAGGTTGAACATGAATTGGGAATGAGGGGATTAAATAGAAAAAGGCTTGCACATAAAACAACTTATTTGGAGGAAACTAGAGACCAGTTTTTGAGTATTGGAGGGGATGCACATGAGGACAGTATATTTTTTGTTAATAAATTTTCAGATTTTTCTAGTATTCTAAGGAAAGTAGTATTGTCACTGTGGCCTATCATTGTTGGAGATAAGGTAGGAAAATTGTTTCCCAACACAGTAACATTTTCCTATGGTAGATTTCAAAACTTGAAGGAAATATTAAATACTAAAAGCAAGGTAACAAGGAACAGAAAGGTAGGGACTTACCAGTGTGGGAGATGTAAGGTTTGTGCTAGAGTTAGAAATTTAGATGGAACAAGAATTAACAACGTGAGATATAATGCTTTGAAATTCTTTAATTGCAACTCTTCTGGGGTGGTTTATATCATAGAGTGCAATTGTGCAACCCAGAAATGGTATATTGGACAAACCAGAAGGAGAGTCAAGCTTAGAATTCTCGAGCATTTGGGAGACACCAGAAATAGGAGGTTTGAAAGTCTGGTGGCCAGTCATTTTTGTGAACAGCACGGGGGATTTTCTGATGGGCTAGTTTTTTGTGTTTTAGGTAAACCAAATGATGTGGGTGACAACAATTCAGGTTTTCATAACAGGTTGTTGGAAATGGAATCTAGATTTATTATAAATTACAGTACTCTTTTTCCAAATGGGATGAATTTAGAAATATAAAGTTATAAAATTATAAATTTTGTATAACAATAGTATTTTATTTTTTATTTTATTTATGAAGTCATTCTACTTATGAAATGGTTTATTTGGGATATGCTCAATAACGCATGTTGTTTAAAAAAGTTTTAGGGAAAGTAGTTGTGGCTTTAAGAAGTAAAATATTTAATTGTTTTATTGAAACAAATTATTTATGTAAATGTTTCGGGATGATTTATAAGTGACTGCATTGTGTATCAGATTTATTCCATGAGAAGGCGAAGGCCGAGGTACCAGAATTGATTAAACGAATTCAATCAACACAGTCTGGCTGTTACTTTGTTCGCGACGTTGGTGTTTTGGTATATGTTTCAATTTTTTGAGTGTTTAACTAGAGGTTCATTCTTAAGTAAGAGCATTGTTTTGCCTGTTAGCCAGTGTGGTGTCTGTCCGAGGTGCGCATATAAATAGATTTTCATCATGTTTCACAGTTGCAGTCATTACCATTGGTTATCCTGCTGGCAGGCTACTCGCAGTCGGCCTGAGTTCCAAAGTCTAGGTCTGGCGTCAGTTGCTGTCGCCTCTTCCCTGTCGCCAGTGGGCCAGAGGTATAAAAGATGCAGCCAACGCCATTTTCTTCAGTCTTTCTTCCCGCCCGAAGCAAAAGCAGTTCGCAAGGGCCGGTCAGCCGACTCCTGAGATTTTCAAATTCAAATTTCAGAACCAAAGTCTTCATTAAAGCTAAGTACCCCGTTGAGGAAACTTTTTTCTTGCTCCAGACCGATGTCAGAAAAAGTTAGTAATTGTATTTCTTGTGGGAAGAAAATACCTCATAAGGATTTTCATTCTTACTGTATTCCTTGCCTAGGCCCAGACCACAATGTTGCTAGTTGTTGGTTTTGTGCTAGATTTAACCAACGCACTATTAAGCGTCAGTACAATTTTGCATTACATTATTTTGGCAGAAGATTCAATTATACAATGTTGTCGGAACAGCCGATGACCGGAGTTTATAATAAGTGCAAAGAAAAGGACAGGCACCCGAGATCCAAAACCGATGACGAGGCTTCTGTTAGGCCTGTCGCCAGTTCTCAGTGAGGTGCTTTCGCAGACCCTGACGCCCGCTACCTCAGAGCCACAGGCCGCTTCTGACTCCCACGTGGAGCTGACTAGGCCGACAGATACTCAAGGTATTGGACACTTGGAAACTATTCCCTCAGATGGGTCCGGAGCCGCTGAGCAGGCATCGGCTTCTGAGGGTGTTTTCAGACCTACACAGTTGTATGTAAAACCATCTTCAGTAACAAAGACAAGAACAAAAGCACCTCTAAAGACAAAGAAACAAGTACAGCATTCTCCTGGACAGGCCTCCATGCCTAAAAAACAGATGCTTAAAATGGCCGAAGACCTAATTACTTTGATCAGGGGTTCCCATCCCCCTCCTGATAACAGACCTAGGCAAGACATAGAATATGAATCTTCTGATCAGGTTTCCAATTTCCTCTGATTCCGCTTCTGAACAGGAATATTCCCTTCCTCCCTATGAGGATTCTGATGCTGAAGAATCTATCCCTTCAGCGCCTCCTCCTGAGGATTATTCTTTTGGGGAGACCCTGCATACCATGAGGGAGCATTTCCACTGAGAGAGCCAGGATTACTCAGAATCCAAGAAAAGGCTCCGAGACTTCCTTTTATTTCCTCAGCTCAGGCCCCTTGCTATTCCTCCTGTTTTAGATATTGTAGAGGATGTATTTTCAGAGTCCGGTCCGTCTCCTGACTCTCTACCTCCAGCTCCTGTTACGCCAGATAGATACTACAGGGTGCCTGATTCACATAAATTTATTTACAAAAACCCTACTGCTGACCCAGAAACTATTTCTCAGGGTCCCAAGGGGGTCAAGGCTTCCATTGCAAAAAAACCCTATCCCCTCTGATAGGGATTCAAGGGCCCTGGACAGATGGGGAAAAAAGATTTATACTTCCGCTACCTTGGCTGTAAGAGCTTTAAATTGTCAGTTTCATATGCTTAAGTATCAGCAATACCTCATGTCACTGCTTAAACAGAAAATGTTGGCAAAGTCAGAATGTGCAGAAAACAAAGAAATGCAGAATTTATTGCATGTAGCTGAACAAGTAGGAAAGCATACTTTGCAATGTGGTTTTGATTCTCTAGAGGCCACCTGCAGGGCAGCAGTTACAGGTTTTGTCATTAGGAGGCATGCTTGGTTAAAAGAACAGAATCTGCCCGATCATGTTAAAGCAAAACTATTAGATGCTGCTTTACAGCATGATACTTTGTTTGGTGTTAAAGCAGAAGAGGTGTTGAAGAAAATGGAGGACAAAGCGAAATCTAGGCAAACAGTTAAGGATTTCTTACAGGTACAGCCTCCTAGATTTAGCAGAAACTGGCCTACAAAGAATTGGTCCTTTCCAGTGTCAGACAGGCCACAAAGAGCCAGGTATAGACACCTCAGAGGCAGATCACAGCCCCAAGGCTCATACAGGCCTAAACAATGGGGTGCTTCTACCTCCAAAGGTGGAGAGGAAAAATCACAGCCATACAGGAAACAGACTCAATGACTTTCCCCTGCCAGCACCAAGCACTTATCTTCTGGTAGCTCCTTTGGGGGGAAAACTAGCACTTTTGGCACATGGTCACCCAGGACCAATGGGTCCTAAATATCGTGTCTCAAGGTTACAGGTTTCACTTTCACACCCTGCCAAGACCACACAAAATGCCAGACCTGACACACAATCAATGGGCAGAGGCTCAAAAACAGGTTTTATCTCTCATGAACATGAGAGCCATTCAGCAAGTACCACAACAAGAGCAGGGACAAGGATTTTACTCAAGGCTATTCTTGGTACCCAGAAAGGACAAAGCCTGGAGACCAATACTGGACCTTTCCATCCTCAACACATTTGTGGATATTCCAAAATTCAAAATGCTAACTCTGCAGCAGCTTCTGCCCATGCTGGGCAAGAACGCTTGGCTTGTGACTTCAGACCTAAAAGAGGCATACCTGCATGTTCCAATCAGACTATCATGCAGAAGATACCTCAGATTTATAGCTGGCTCAATGCACTACCAATTCTCTGCACTGCCCTTTGGCTTATCTACTGCACCCAGGGTCTTCACAAAGTGTCTGACACCAGTAATTGCATATTGCAGACAGAGGAATACAAATCTATCCTTACTTGGATGACTGCCTTATTCAAGCAGAGAACAAGGACATTCTACTACAGCATCTGGCGTTTGTAAAAGGATTACTAACAGGTCTAGGGTACACAGTAAACGAAAGGAAATCAAAACTTGTACCCTGTCAAGAGATAATATTCCTGGGTGCAAGCTTAAATACAACTACCCAGATGGCTTATCTCACGCCAGACAAGCACAGACAACTGACTACTTATTTCACAATGTTGGCAACAAAGACCCAGTTATCTGCAAGAAAAATCCTGCAAGCATTGGGCTTCATGGCATCCTGCATACTACTAATTCCATATGCAAGACTGCATATGAGGAAACTTCAATGGTATCTAAAAAGTGTTTGGACTCAACATTGCCACAGCCTGGAAACAACAAGTACCCTCATTCCTTGCCTACAACAGGAGTTTCGATGGTAGGCAAAAGCCTGTCACCTCAACAAGGGACAGCCATTCACCTTACCCACAGCCAGGCAGACATTGACAACAGGATACATCAGATTATGCCTGGGGGACGCATATGGCAGAAAGATATATTCAGGGAGCATGGTCCACAAGTCAAATGCATCTACATATCAATCAAAAAGAGATGCTAGCTGTTCAGAATGCCCTGACAGCCTTCAAGGACATAATTCATCCAGGACAACTGCTGATAAAGACGGACAAAACTACAGTCATGTGGTACATAAACAAGCAAGGGGGGCACACATTCTTACCCCCTCTGCAGGCTAGCCATGAACTTGTGGGAAACGGCACTGACCTACCAAGTACATCTGCAAGCACAATTCCTGCCAGGAAGGATAAATACTCTGGCAGACGAACTAAGCAGAAACCTAATGGATCCCCACGAGTGGAAGTTGGATCCACAAATATTCAGCGTGGTAACAAGGAAATGGGGATGCCCGGACATAGACCTATTTGCCTCTCCTCACAATTACCAATTACAGAGATTCTGCACAAGGATTTATCACAAGCAAGCATGGAAAGTGGATGCTCTATCCTTCAGCTGGAAAAACCTAACAGTATATGCTTTTCCTACTCTCCCTCTCCTCCCCAAAGGTACTCCTCAAGGTCAGACAAGAGAAGCCAAAAATGATATTGATTGCCCCAGACTGGCCCCGCCAGCACTGGTACCCCATCCTAAAGAGCTAGTCTCAATGCCCAGCTTGGACATTACCTCAAACTCCACACTTATTGACCCAACAGGACAGTATGATACTGCAGAGCCAACTCAGGACCTTACACCTAGCGGCATGGCGTATAATGTAGCCATTCAAGACGCACCTCTCTCTAAAGCTGTGATGGATGTTATTTTGGAGGCCAGGAGGCCTAGCACCAGAAAATCTTATGCAGAAAAATGGAAGAGATTCTGTGCTTTGAACCAGACACAAGGTATTGACACAACTGCTTCAAATATTCCTCAGATTTTGCAATATTTAACTGAGATGCTGGATAAAGGCCTTTCCTTTTCATCAATTAAAATTCATGCCTCTGCTGTCTCAGCGCATTACAATACAGAACCACCTATTTTTTTCATCCATTACTAAGGCAGTTCCTCAGAGGGGCCAAAAACATAAGACCTCCAAGGAGAGCACCAATACCTGCATGGGACCTCAACTATGTCTTGGAAAAATTCACACTGCTTCCATTTGAGCCAGCTTCTACAGCTGATATAAAATTCTTATCCTGGAAAACTGCTCTGCTCCTAGCAATTACCTCCGCTAGACGAGTCTCAGAGTTACAGGCACTCATGGCTGTGGAACCCCTTATCATTTTTCATCCGGACAGGGTTTCTCTAAGGACAAACCCTACATTTATGCCTAAGGTCGTGTTCAGTGTGGCCCTTAACCAAACTATTCATTTGCTTACTTTTTCCCAAACCCACAGAATAAGGGTGAGAGACTTCTGCATTCTTTGGACATTCACAGGCAGCTGCGCTTCTACTTGGACAGAACCAAAGCTTTCAGAAAAACTGAACAACTTCTAGTGGCATATGCCGCAGGATCACAAGGAAAGTCTATCTCAAAACAGACTATTTCAAAGTGGATAGGCCACTGCATTTGTTTCTGCTATTCACAGCATGGCAAATCAGTGCTTAAGGGCATTAGGCCACACTCAACCAGAGCAGCAGCCACTTCAGCAGCCTTCCTCAGAGGAGTACCAACCAAAGACATCTTAGAGGCTGCAACTTGGAGTTCAGTGCATACTTTTACAAAGCACTATCACCTACCTCTCTACTCTAAATCCAGGGCAGGCTTTGCCACTGCAGTTTTGCAGGGCCTAATAGCTTCTCCTAATTCTATTTAGCACCAGCCTCCCAACCTTAGCTTTGGGATTCAACCCAATGGTAATGACTGCAACAGTGAAACACGATGAACATAGGTCAGTTGTGTACCTACCATAAATGTAGATGTTTGAGTGTATTCACTGTTGCAGTCCAAGTTACCCTCCCACCATCCCCCTTTTTTCTTACGGGAACTTGTCTATACTTTATCCTGTACAACCTATGTGGTGTATTTGCTTGTAGATGAAGGAAAAGTTGTTTTTTTGTGTATGTATGCTTATTAGCATTATTTAGCCTACCTTTTTAGGGGCTTCTGACATCTGGGGCAAGAAAAACTGAAGAAAATGGCATCGGCTGCATCTTTTATACCCCTGGCGCACTGACGTCCGGGAAGAGGCGACAGCAACCGACGCCAGACCTAGACTTTGGAACTCAGGCCGACTGCGGGTAGCCTGCCAGCAGGATAACCCAATGGTAATGACTACAACAGTGAATACACTCAAACATCTAAATTTATGGTAGGTACACAACTGTACTTTCTTACTCATGGCAAATCCTCGTGCAAAGATGTTAATACTTTTAACCAAAAGTTAGGGTACTGCATCTGGACCTGGGGTTTTCCAGTTAGAGGGTTTTCTTAACTTTGTTTCAACCTCCCTGGCTGTTACTTCATCCCATTTCATATCCTGTACTTTTAAACTTCTTTATTTTACTACTTCTATTCATTTAGCATCTTTATGTTCCACAGGATCTTCATAAACACTTCTCCAAAATGTATCTACTCCCTCTTTTTTTTGGTGGTCTTTCAATTCCTTTTACCTTATTTCCCAATTCTCTGTAAAAACTTTTTTGGGTCATCAGTAAATTGCTTATTTTGCATTTTTCCCTTATATTTGTTTGTGTATCTTCTACGTTTTTTCCGCCTGTGCTGAAATTTTTAGTTTATTTGCGATAGTGCATGGTAGATCCTGGCCTGTTTTAATACTGTGCATTGCTTTAATCCCATCTATCTTTCTTAGTATTTTTGTTGATCTATTCCCTCTTCTATAATCTTCTAACAGTGGCAATTCTTGTCTCAATTGCTTTATAGTTTTCTCTATTCGATACTTCCACGATGGTATTTGATTTCTCCCCTTCCTTTCCTTCACTACCCTGTGATCTTGTGGTAGAACTTTATCCGTTATTAATTTAGCTGCACAGTAGTATATCCTGTTTACTTCTGTTATATCACATGGAGCTATATGGACAGTCCTGATTACTGCATTCATTTGTTTTATCAGACTTCGTACTTTTTGGGTTTTATTGACCTTCTGCAGTCTGTCTCTCATTGATCTTCATGTATCTGTCCATGTCGATTAAATCGAGCAACTTTTCTCTCAGCTCATTTTCTTCCAAATTGAGGGCACATCCCTTATTTTCCATTTCCTGTGGGCATTCTATAGAAAGTTGTATAGCATCTTCTGTGGCACATTCTCTTCAATTTCATCCTGTGTCATCTGTTACTCTGTCGTATGGGAACTCACTGTCCCATTACTCGTCAACAATGACTGCATCAGAGTTTCCACAGCTTTCTGTTCCTTTCCTTGCTGTCTAGCTTCAAGTGAACATTTATACTGGTTTGTGATAGAAAAGAAACCAACAAGTAAATCCAAAAAACAGAATGGAGTCCACTGGAAAGTATATACCAACGCAGAATGGTCAAAAACAGTCCTTTATTAGAATAAAAACGATTATCAGTATTCACCAGTGTTTAAGCATTTAAACTATATGTTGCACATTTTCATCACAGTTGCTATATTTTGTCATATAAGGGCATGTTTTTACAAAGTTGCCAATACTTTGTTATATGGAACCTAATTTAGAATTCCATGTTTATTGTGCATTTGTTTATCCTTTGTTGGGAATTGCATGATTATACATGAACAATTATTGTTTATATTTGAGTACTGCCAATATATATTAGTTATTTATTTATTATTTATTTTATTTTATGCATGCATCCGCGGTGGTGGTGGTGCGGTAGTGTTGTCGCCTCACAGTAAGACGCTGTCCGGTTTGATTCTCAGCTAGAGCATCTTCTGCGTGGAGATATGCGTGAATGGGCGTACCTTTGTTGAAGGTTGTGCGTCAGGGCTGGCAACTCGACACGTAAAAATCAACTGCCAATCATTAGCGGACCGGAGTTCCGCTGTGGCGACCCCTAACTGGGAAAAGCCAAAAGACACATACATACATGCATTATTTTATGCATGCGATTTGCACTTGTATATGTTTTTTAGCTCAAAGTTCTTTTTAGATACACTGTTTCTTTAATTAGAACTTTGCGCTTTGCCAGGAAGATGCACTGTTTCTTTAATTAGAATTTTGTGCTCTGCCAGGAAGTGATGTCATTTGGGAGGGAGATTTTCAGTGTTTTTAGTATTTAAACTCTGCTTTAATGTTCAGTTCTTGTACGATAAAGTCTCCTGAAGTGTATACTGGTTTCCTTTGGAAGGCTCCAAAATATTGTGATATGGCACCTGACCAACTGCTTCCTGTTCCACTGGTTTCCCCTTAATTTGGATATCCATTGCTCTGTCCTATTGTGGTCTGTCTGCATTCGATTTTTCTACACTGAATCCTTCTCTTTGCAGATGCTCTATATCCTCAATTTCTATTTCTTTGACTTCTCCATTACTAATCTCTTTTTCTACTTTTCCTTTTAGTCTTCTTATTTTTTGTATTGTAAAGTTTTCCATATCCGGATTCCTTTGCCTGTGTTTCTCTTCAGATATCTTTGGTGCTGCTGCTTTTGTATTGGTTAGTTTTGCTTTCTCCTTTGCGTAAATATTACATTATAATAAATCTATTTTCCTTTCCCATGTCCATATTTCTTCTTCATGTTTCCTGATGATCTTGCTTTTCCTTATTCTGGGGACTCGCTACATCATGCTGTGATGTAGTCTGTTAGACCTTCTACATTAAATCCTTCACTTCGCAGGCACTCCATAACTTCAACTTCTATTTCTTTAACTTCTTCTTTACTAATCTTCTTTTCCACATTACATCTTTGTGATGTTATTTTTTTTATTGTGAAATTTTCCATATCTGGATGCTTTTGCCTGTATTTCTCTTCGAATATCTTTGAGACTGCCTTCTCTATATTAGTTAATTTAGCTTTCTCCTTTGCATAAATATTACACCATATCAAACCTCTCTCTTTCCTATGACCATATTTCTTTTTTATATTTTTCAAATATCTGTAGGTTTTGTTGTTTTGCACTTCCGCAGATGCTGCTTTTTCCAGATAGATCAAAGTTTCTTGAACTATATACTGTTTTTCAAAAATCCGTTGTATTAATGAACGCAAATTTTTATATGAAGCTTCTGACAGTTTTTCCTGCAGAAGTCTCTTTTTTTTCCCTCTAATTTCTCTCTTAATAGTTTTGTATATCTTGTGTCTGGAAATTCTGAGCTTTTTACATAATAGTAACAATACATGATTTCTTTCTTATCCTCAGTAGTCCACTCTTTCTTATTTATGGCTCTTCTTTGGCCAATCAATTTTTGTGATTTTTGTGGACTGCTACTTCCTTTGACAACATGGGGGCCATCTTCCGCATGGGCCTGGCCCCATTGTAGGAATGTTTCCATATTTTGTGGATTCTACATTGTCATTTTTTTCCAGTTCTAGCACCAGTGTGCCTAACAGGATTGGGCACTTTTTTATCCTGGTTCTTGTGGACTCCGCTGTTTTGTTTTTGTTTTTGACTTGCTTCTGTCCATGATATATGCTATATAAGTACAGTCTATAATATCAGTGTCACCTTGGTGAGATTTTATGAAAAACAGGGTCCACCTCGCATAGGTACTCACCATGATTTGAGGATGAATTCAGTTTCAGCACTACTACTCCTCTCCTTTGCTTGCTGACTTTTCATCTCTCCATTAGGACCCCATTGTTGTTTTGGTGATATTTTGTAAAAAATCTGCCCAGTCTGGATATACTCATGTCTTACTAGGTGATTCTTACAAAACTCTTATCACATAGTGCATTTATATGGACTCTCCCATTGTGGATAACCTGATAATTGTAGGTACAAAATCAGTGCATTAAACCCTTGTCACACATGGTGCATTTATAGGGTTTATGTGTACTTGGTTTAATTTCTACAAGTCTTTAGTTTCTAAAACCATGACAGGAATGGACCCCATTCCCAAGTCAAAGTATGATTAAAAGTTCATGAAATTAGCCCTGTTTTAAGCTTTAATGTTAGCCAGAAGTGCTCTTCACAGCACCTGCAGTGTGCCCATAATTGACTCTTTTTGTAATTCATATGTAGTTACATGTATTGGTAGCATATCTAAATATGACCTTAAATTCTTTGTTAGACCATTTGCTCCAACTGCAGTTGGAACTGTCTGGGTATCCTTTTTCCACATTGTTCTTGTTTCTTCCTGCAAATTCTGATATTTTATGATTTTGTGTCTCTGTATGCAAGACACTAATCATTGGGTGTAGCAATTTCATTGATCAGTGCTACTTTTGTGTTCTTTTCATGGACTACTAGATCTGGTTTTCTCACATCTGTTTTCTGAACTGTTGTAATGAGTGATCCCATGTGATATAAACGTGATCATTCTATAATGCTTTGTGGCTAATTTTTCCAATGAATCTCTGCTACTTCAATATTTCAATGTTTGCACAATCTCCAGTGCAACAGTCTTGCCTCATTATTATGCCTTTCAGCGCACAAGACCCTCTGCCATTAGTGTATCACACCCAGCAACAAGATCTGCGACTGTTTCCAGTTTTGTTTTACAGACCCTGTATTTGTCTGTTTCTTCCACATGTCCAATATACTTTGTAAACCAACTTGTATGTAGTCTACTATCCAGGGCCACAAATGTTAACGTTTTATCTTTTGGTTTAAACTCACTTTCGCTTAAACCATTTGTGTCAGATCCTGATCGGCTTGAGATTGTTCTTGGAGTTTTCTGTACTTGCAACTATATTTATGCCTTTTCCACATTTCTTGCCTTCTCATCTGATCTTTCTTGTATTCATTATTTCTTTTTTTGCCCATAGTTGCTGTCTGATTTTTCTGTGCTTCTGGATTGATTTCTGTTCCCATTTGATACCTATATGCTTGTGCTAAAACAAGCAGGGAAGTAATTTTAGACTTGTTCTCCTCGTGTTTTAAAACTTTGACCATGTTCGGATCTGGTGAAGTCAGCAGATAAGTGTGCAATCCCATGATTGCAAATCTCTACATGTAATCCGTTTCAAGAAGGCCCATATCTCCTTCAGAACGAGGAATATATAATATTGGTGTACACTAATTTTTATATGTCATTGGATGAGCATGAAGCAGTTTTCTTGTTTTAATGTCCAACTGATCCATTATCTTTTGTGGCCAGTCAGTCACCCCAAAACTGTAAACTAGCACAGGAAGATCAAATTGGTTTATAGCTAGATCTTTATTCCTAGAAGACAGGGTTGTTTTCAGTGTTAATTTTAGTCTTCTAATGTACTCATTTCTGAGTTTTGTTCTCATTTTTTTCATGTTTTATTGCTGCTCCTTCCTCGATTCCCAAATGTTTACATATTCCCTCTTGCTCAAATTCCTTTATATCACATTCCTGTCCCCAGACTGATATGTCTTGGTGCAGCAACTTTCCTGCTTTAAATGCTGCTTTTTGCGCATTTTTCAAGGCCAAATGACATTCTTTTATCATTTGAGTAAGTTCACACCACTTGCAGTTGTACTTTCAGCTCCTTATCTGATGAGCTGTACAGTTTTAAAGTTTCCACAAAAAGAAAAGTCATTACACTTCATTGTTTTCTGGAAACCAAATTGTAATCATAATCTAATCTGTTAAGTAGACAACTTAATGGGTTAAAGACAAGACAGAAGAGCAGCGGTGACAGTGTCACCCTTTGAATTTTTATACCAGGTATAATAATTTGTTCTTTATCTTGGCTTAGCTGCAGTGTGGTTTGCCACTGTTTCATAGTCACTGTAAAGTAATTGATCAATGTACGGTGCATCTTATACATCTGTAAGCACACTTTTATTCATAAATGTGGGATGCTGTCGCACACATTTTGTAATCTGTCCATGCCATACTTACCCTTTTTACAGTTCTCTAGTATGACGTTACTTAACAACAAATGGTCTTTTGTTCTGTATAACTTTCTTTTTTTACCCTTTTGTTCTATTGCCATGGTTGAGTTTTCTTCTAAATGACTATGAACTCTGTCTGCATCAGTTGCAGTATGTAATCTATACATCATCTGAAGGCCAGTTCTTGGCCTGTAGTTTTTAGGAAAGCTTGCAGGTTCATTAAGGAGGAGTATCATTTTTCCTGTTGTTAACCGGGTTGGTGTCTGTTCGGGATGTCTAGTGTGGGTATTGTGATGATTTATGAAAGCAGTTTTATATGTAAACCTCATCACTTGGGGTGCACCAGTAAAGCTTCTGTGCAGTGTGCATACTGTTAGTATTTTTTTGCTAAATGTTTATTTCTAAAACTATTGTCACATGGCATATTTGTACAGTTTTCGTCCAGTGTGGACAACTGATGTTTTTGCATTACTAACCTGTGTAGTATGAATATTTGTATGCACTGTTAGTCTTTTTTTTCCCTTGTAAAACTCTTTGTGGTACAGCTATAACGTTTTCTCACTGCTAGATATCTGCTCCTGTGTTGCCAAGGTATTTTGTCTCTTCACTGCGAAGTACAGGAGCAGTCAAAGCTGTTACTGTCAAGTAATGACATGTTGCTATCATTAAGACGTTTGCACTGTCTTTCTTCTGCACATGGATGCATTCCTAGTTCAGTTTTCTTGTTAACGCCTTCATTGCTTTCCAAGAAATTAAGGTGTCTGGCTTCAGTCTACACCAAATCTTGCCTCATTATCGACATCTTATTTGAGGATAACTTGGGTAGATTCAGCATTGTGGTGTTTCCAATAGCATGACTGCAGACCGTGGATCAAAGTGAATTCTCCATTCCTGCTGATGTTGATACCACATTCAGGAAGCTGAGTTTGTTGCTCCATCTTTGTCATCTGATGGAACTGTCTGATCTTTATTAATAATTAAGCATACATAGCTTATAGCTGTAGCCTTTGCTTTATCTTCTTTAGTGTTGTATACCGAAAAACCCAGAACTGCCTCAAAATGTTCCACAATGCTGAGATGTCTTTCTGGTTCCATCAGGTACAAAATATCTTCTGCAAATAAAGACAGTTTTACTTTACATCATACCAATTATATCCCTGAATTTTTGAGTCTCTTATTTTCTTGTAATGCAAATAAAGGGGAAAGATGACACCCTGCCTGGTTCCTCTGTTCTGTCATAACTTATCAGAGAGGACCCCTCCCACTTCAGTTTTTGCCTCTGGGTGGTCTTCTATCATTTTAATTAACCTTACTATTGTATCAGGAATGCAAATACTTCCCTGGCTCTACTCATAAAATCTCATCTTGCTCTGTTGAATGCTTTCTCTGCATCAAAACCCAACAGCAGTAGTATTTACTTACTTCTTTCTGGATCATCATTGTTCTGGTAATGTTAACTGTTTGCCTCCCATCCACAAAACCATGTTGGTCCATATTTATCAATTTTGGTTTAAAATTGAAATGGGTTTATGTGAACCTACGTCAGATGGATCTTAAACGTCTTTAGGTATTACAGCCACCACAACTTTTTTCCAACATACTGGTGCCTCCCCTGTTTTTGAAATTTGACTCTTCCCTCCTAGCTTCCAAACTTCCACCAAAGTGTCATCTATTCCTGGAGGCTTTCCTGTAGGTTGGTTATATATTAATATTTTTCTCTCATCTCCTATTTTAACTGTTAGTTGTTGAACCTTATATGCCGTTAACCTTGGCATGTTTAAGTCTTCCTTAAATGTTTCCATTTGTGCTCTTTTTTGATTTCCGTAGTTCTCTGCTTTATACACATTTTCATATAATTTCCGAAATATCTTTAATACCTCTACAGAATCTTTTTTTTCTTTCTTTTTATAGGCTCCCAAACTTTGGCAACAACCCTTTCAACTTTCTTGTTGCCCAAGTCATTTTGCCAAAAGTTTTTTGCTCTGGCATTAGCAAAAAAAAATGTGCTTAATACCAATATGTCTAAATTCATGCTTATTATCCAGGTAGTCTCTTATTTTCTCATTAGCACTCTGCAGTTGTGCCTGTTTTCGTTCTGTGAGATAGTCCTTATTTTGTAATACTTTAAGCTTTGTCAGTCCCTATAAGTAATTTATATTGCTTCTTAACCAGGTCTCTCTCTCTCTCTCTTATTTCTACTCTGTTTTTAAACTCCACTTTCATTTTATCCCACTCGCCAGCTGTAACATCTGGAGTGCTTTCAGTCTTCTCTAATAGATAATTTTCACTGCCCATTCTTTAAATTTCTTTCTTTTTAACAGGTAGGTAGGGAAGCAGCAGGGTCTCGTCTTTACTTCAATACCCTGCACTTTTATGTGTGTAATTATTGGCACATCATTTGAAATAGTTATTGGACATGTGTCACAGTTCCCGATTACATGCACATACATGTTCCTGTGAGTTATAATTTCTGTCTAGTGTAGCCCAGTTATTGTACCTTGGTGAATAATATGCCGAGTTTCTACTACTGAATTTGCAGCTTTCATACCAAATAGTTTCATACATTTATTCAGAAATGTACCCCATTTTTGTTATATTGTCCCTTCTAGGCCCCCAGATGCATCTTTATTGTTGCAAATCAAATTTATTTATTATTTTATTTATTTCACATTTGTTAACTGGGTTAGTCCAACTGAGTTTACAAACAAACCCATTTTTAGTGGAGACCTGAGGGGGAAAGCACCAGCAAACACAAGTAAAAATAAAGTGCCAATCTACAAATATTAAATAATCACAAAATAATTGTAAAAAAAAAATGGTTATTAACCATTTGCTTTGCATTGTTAGTAAGCAACCCATTTTCAATGGAGACCCAAGTGGGAAAGAGCCCCAGCAAAAATAAGCAGAGATAAACATACAGGACAAAACCTATTAAAAACAGCACTGAAAATGCAAAATTAATTATAAAGAGAAAAACAAAAGAAAAAAATTATGAACATTAAGGGTTGCACTGATAGTAGTGGACTACAATTTACTACATATGAGAGTAAAAACAAAAAGATAATCATTGTTCAAAAGAAGGACAATGTATAGACATTGATAGGAAGTTATAGACTGCAATCCCCACTTTTAAGTAATATTCCCTGTTGAAAGCTGATTTTTTTTTCTCTTCGAAATTTTTTAAGTTCCATAATAGCAATTTTAGGTGGAATATAAATGCATGTCAGAGTAATACTCATCCATTGCCAGTAGCCCCTTACCAGCACAAGACTGCCATTGTCTTTTTCCTCCTCCATTTTCTATTGCAACATAAGCTGCTGTAGCAGTTAATATAAATATTCCTGTTCTTTGTCCCTGATATTCTGCAGAATATCCATCCTTGAATCCTTTCTTTATTTGCATGCTTATTTCTTTCTAAATGTGTCTCCTGTAGCATTGCTATTCGCAGTCTGCATTTCTTAATAATTATTTCTTTTTTGTCTACATCTGTGAGACCATTCACATTCCAAGATAATATGGAAAGTGTCGCCATTATGGTAAGAAGTTATTACCACCTATTATATATGACAGCTTTTGTTTTAAATGTCCTTTTACAACTTTTGTGATACATGCAACAACTTACGTTTGGCAGGTTAATCCTTTGTACAGTATTTTACTTAACATTGGAACCTGTGTTACATTTTGCAAAATTTTTTTTGTTTGTTTAAATGATTTTATTAAAACGAAAAAAAAATTCACATATCCCCATAACCTGTTAACGTAATAAAGATGCACATAACTATGTATGTCTTCACGTAATGAAGTTTAACTCTCCTAATAGGAACGTTTGTTCCCAATAGACTCCTACTAACACAGGCCGTAATTAGCCTGATATTGAGATTATCCATGCAGAGACTCATCTTATCGCATGTGCTTCCACATACAGTAATTGGTGTCTGTTTTTTATTTGTATTACCCTCGTCAAAAACAACTCGCATGCTTTCAGAAATCTATAACTTTTACCCTGAGGAATTGTGTTCTGTATTTTATTGCTGTGTTTTCAACTTGTCTCCATGAAACTTAAGAGAAAAAAGAAGAATGTAGTCGTCTACTGCAGCCTGAAAGATGAGCTGAAACATTTATTGATAAAATTTCTCATATTTGGTGTTTTCATATTTGTTTCCAGCTAAAATTTGTTGTTCGATTAAGCCAAAGGTCTTAATCTTGGCAAACACTTGTGCAAAAGTAAAAGAAAACACATCAGCTATATGTATATTATGATCTGTACTTTTACACTCCATCCACCATCTGAACAACCTAAGATTACAGCCTATTAAATTAAACATGCTTTTGTCTAGCTTTCTTCTCTTTTTTCACAGTAATGCCTACATTTCTTAATACCAAAAGAGAAGAGGAAGAGCAAAAATAGGCATCCATTTACTTTAGTAACTTTATCACATACAAGAACCACTAATATACTTTACTGTAATATAAAATATGCAATTTATATTGTAAAACGTTTCACAGAAATACTGTTAAAGAACAGAAATTTTTACTTGGCTACCTTTTCTTTCTTCCCTTCCCCTCAGATTCCTTCCAGATACTAATGACATGAAGTAAGGCAAATGCTCTTCATTTCCCTGCAAGTTTAACAAAATCAACAGAAGTCCACTCTTTGAACTTATTCTTATACAGCCGTATTACACAAATACGATTGGTGCTTTGAGTTTCACATTTATTCATTAATTAATGTGTTACTGAGCTTCCTGTTCCAACTCCAGATTCCCATTCAGTCCCAAGGTACTCCCAATTCCTTTGGTCAACTCATGTGCTTTTCTCTCTCAAGCATTTTCCTTAGAACAGCGGAAAAGGTTTCACTGGCTAAGTATGTGCTTTATCAAAAGAGTGAGAAGCATAATCTTCTGCTTGATGACTCACTTTTTGATGGACCAACTTTTGCATTTCCTCCTTAGCTGGTTCTGCATCAAAAAATACTTTGATCCACCAGGAAAAAAAAAGAAATACTTTGAAAACAGGTGGATACAGCGACTCAAATCCCCCACCTGCCTCTTGATGTTCCACGACTACTGGAAAAATGTTTACTCTTTTGCCTGGTGTATAGTGAGTAATCATTTTCCACATTCTGTTGTCTCTCACTTTCATTACTTTGCCCTTTTCCTTACAGTTCTGTCAGGATCAACTCTTTCTGCTGGTAGGTTTGCACCTTTAACCAATAAAGGAACATAAACACAGTGTTACCCTATCAGTTAACAGTCCTGTTGTGGAATACCATTCCAGTTGCTTATTTGTGCCTTCATAAAATTAATAATCTTTTCCTTCTAGCTTCTCTGGTACAGAAGAAAATCTCATATTGTTCCTTAATTCTACAATTTTTTGAAACCTCTCTTCTTGAGCAGTCTTGTACTGAGACTGCCTTTTCCTCATTTCATCTGTGATAGCCCTACTCTGGGCCAGTAATAAAGGGGCCTGAATCTTCCCCACTGACACTGTAGAGGGACGTTCACTTGGAAGAAAAATGGATGCACCCAGCATTTCCAGATGCAGGTCTCTGCATCAAGCACAGTTCCCCTTAAGGAGCACACAGGGAACACACACAGCCCAGGTCTGGGCTTCTCTGTCTCTCTCTCTCTCTCCTCCCAGGTCCTTAGTAAGGCTTCTCACTGGCATAGCTGTTAAGTCCTCCAGCATCCTCTCTGTGAAACTAGTGCTTCGTGTCCCTGCCCCAAGCAGCTGACACACACACACACACACACACACACACACACACTTTGAGATTTGATTTGCACATGTGCGTGCACACAGACACGCCCCTGGGAAAGGCTGGCGCAGGTTTACTAGCTGTGCCCCCTTCTGCCCAGACTGTAAGGTAGTTACTGCCACCAGACACTCCCAAGCCAACTATTCTAAGGCTCTTACAAGGGTACCCAATTATGCAGAGTGAAATTAATATTAATATGATTGGTAGTTTGACCAATGCAGTAATGCTTTCGGGAGTGGCCACAGAGTCACCAAACAGATATGAATACTCTCAAAGCCTAAAATATTCTCTAAAGGACCATCTATAATGACAAGTTTAAATATATATAATAAATAATAAAAGAACATGATAATATTAAATATCTATTTACAGTAAACAGTTTCAGTCACAGGAAATGCTAAAATGACACAGATGAATAGATTCACACAGATGCAGAAAAACAGTACTTAACTAATCTCACAGTTTTGTGACTAATCTTAAGATTTACTATTCTCTGGTCACTTACTAGAGCAAGGCAAGGTGAAGTAGATGAGTGATCTTTCGATGTCAAGTTCCGAAAACAGACAGCCTTGATACTACAGTCTCAACTAGTATTAGAACATTTTTGTCGTAGATTACAGAATGACATCACGTACATCTGGTCGTCTGACTTCTGGTTCCTGTGCAAACCCCCCCCATTGCTAAAAACTGCCAGGATTTAGCACCTATGTGCCAATAACAAACAGAGAAAGCCTTGCTAAGGTCTGCTGCAGCTCCTGGAAGTCATAAGAGTTTCAAGCCTCCATCCTTCCATTGTAGCAATTAGATCTGATGTTATCTTAAGTCACCATTCCTCACATTAGGGTCTTGGATCCGAGATCGGATCCGAGCCATCATACACAAACAGCTTAGCTCAAGCTCCTCCCCTCCCATAATGCTTTGCTGCCCTCTAATCCCTCAGGTCAAATTTGCTGCTTCAGTAAGACAGGCTCAGATTGCTCAGCTCCTTTTAGCAGTAAGTGTTATCATTGGGATTTGTGTTTGGGTTAATTCCTTTATTTTATTTTGTTCGTGATAGCTGTCTTGCCTTTCTTTCCCCTCCCAGCTTGGTTATATAGTCTTTCTTTTGGCGCTCTTTTTCATGGGCTTGCTAGTGTTTGTGTAGTGTGTGTGGTCTAGGTAAAGTAGTTTCTGTCGTTGTTTAAGTAGTGAGTGTTTCTAACGGTTTTGTGTTGGGTTTACGCCCTTTGGCTTGTTTCTAGATGGCGAGTAGGTTTTTCCCTAGGTTTCAGTGATGTCGGATAAACCCTTGGGGTTTGAGATGCTCCTCGTTTGGCTGGAAAATGCCTGTTTGCGACTCACATGAGGAGTGCCTGTATTGTCTCGGTGGTGACCATTTCGAGGTGGAGTGCAACATTTGTGCCGCCTTCAACCCTAGAGTTCTGGTCGACCACCAGAATAAGTTACTGATCAAAGGTTTGGTGAAGGGAGGCCCCGTGGTCACTGGATGTTCTTCGTGTTTCACTGTTCCAGTCATTACATTTGGGTAATCTGCTGGCAGGTTGCCCTCAGTCGGCCTAAATATCAAAGTCTTGGGTCCTGCGTTGGTTGCTGTCTCCTCTTCCATGACGTCAGGTCGTCAGGGGAATAAAACAGACAGCCGACTCCATTTTCTTTAGTCTTTCTTGCCGCGCGGTGCCCGAAGCAAAAGCAGTTCACAAGTGCCGTCCGGCAGACTCTTGAAATTTTCGAATTAGAGTTTCAGAACCGAAGTCTTCAATTAAAGCTAAGTACCCTGTTAGGAAAACATTTTTTTGCTCCATTCCGATGTCAGTAAAAGTTAATAATTGCATTACTTGTGGGAAGCAAATACCTCATAAGGATTTTCATTTGTACTGTATTCCTTGCTTAGGCCCAGATCATAACGTGCCTTGCTGTCGGTTTTGTGCTAGATTTAACCAACGCACTATTAAGCGTCGGTATATCTTTGCTTCAAAATATTTTGGAAACAGATTTAACTACCCTGAAATGTCATTGGATAGCAATCCGACTACCGGAGTTCACAAAAAACGCAAAGAAAAGGACAGAGACGTCGAGGTCCAAAACCAACTAAGCTTCTCCTAAGCCAGTCGCCGGTACTTGGGTGCTTTCGCAGCCCCTGATACCCGCTACTTTCGAGTCACAGACCTCTACCGAGACCCATGTGGAGTCCGGCATGCTGCGAGATTCTCAAAGTATTGTACCTGCGGATGTCTCTCCCTCGGATGGGTCTGGAGCCGCTGAGCGGGCACCGGCTTCTGAGGGTGTCTTCAGACCTCAACTTTTCTATATTAAAACTGACGCCAGCTTCAAAAACAAAGACAAAAGCAACTTCTAAGGCTAAAAGCCAATGCATGAGCCACGTGCTCAGGCCTCTATGCCCAAAAAGCAGATGATCAAAATGGCTGAAGACATAATTACCTTGATCAGAGGTTCCCAACTCCCTCCTGATAAGAGGCCTAGGCAAGACACTGATTATGAATCTTCAGATCAGGTTTCTATTTTTTCTGATTCCTCTTCTGATCAGGAATTTTCTATACCTCCCTATGAGGATTCAGATGCAGAGGAATCCATCCCATCTGCATCTCCTCCTGAAGATTATTCCTTTGGAGAAACCTTGCATACTTTGAGGGAACATTTTCATTGGGAGAGTCAAGATTTCTCAGAATCAAAAAAGAGGCTTGGGGATTTCCTTCTCCCTCAGCATAGGCCTTTAACCATACCTCCTGTATTAGACATTGTTGATGTGTTTTTGGAATCAAGCATGACTCCAGATTCCTTACCTCCGGCTCCTAACAAGCCAGGCAGATATTACAGGGTTCCTGACTCACAAATTTTTATTCAAAAACCCTGCTGTTGGCCCTGAAACTATCTCACTGGGTCCCAAAGGTGTAAAGGCCTCAACAGCTAAGAATCCTACCCCCTCTGATGGAGATTCCAGGGCGCTGGATAGATGGGGAAAGAAGGTTTATACGTCTGTAACCTTGGCAATTAGGGCCTTAAACTGCCAGTTTCATATGCTTAAATATCAACAGCATGTTATGGGATTATTGAAACAGAAAATTATGTTGATTTCTGAATGTGTGGAAAATAAAGAATTACAGGAATTATTGCATGCAGCAGAAAAAGTTGAAAAGCATACTTTGCAATGTGGTTTTGATACCCTGGAGGCCTCCTGCAGGGCCGCAGTTACTGGATCTGTGATTAGAAGGCATGCCTGGCTAAAGGAGCAAAATTTGCCTTATCATGTTAAAGCTAAATTGTTGGATGCACCTTTACAGCATGATACTCTGGTAATAAGGCAGAAGAGCTTTTAAAGAAAATGGAAGACAAAGCTAAGTTGATGCAAACTGTAAAAGACTTTTTACAAGTGCAGCCACCAGGATTCAATAGACACTGGCCTACAAAAAATTGGTCCTTTTCTGTGTCTGACAGAGCTTCACAGGGCAAATCCAGGCACTCAAAGGGCTCTAGATACCAATCACAGGATTGTTACAGGTCAAAGCAATGGGGTGCCTCTACCTCCAAATCTGGAGGAAATAAAGCGCAACCCTAGAGTAAACAGTCTCAATGACTTCCCTCTGCCGTCACCAAGCACTTATCTTTTGGCAGCCCCCTTAGGGGGAAAACTAGCACTTCATGCTCAAAATAGGCAGTTAATAACCCAGGACATGTGGGTATTAAACATAGTATCCCAGGAATACAGATTTCATTTCCACACTCTGCCAATTCCAAACGGTTGGCCAGATCTGCCGCAAAATCAATGGGCAGAGGCACAGAAACAAGTTACATCCCTCATGGGTATGGGGGCTATTCAGCCAGCGCCAGATCAGGAAAAAGTACAAGGGTTTTACTCAAGACTGTTCTTGGTACCCAGAAAAAAAAACATGCTCGTCACCCAATGCTGGATTTATCAATTTTGAACGCATTCTTGGACATACCAAAATTCAAAATGTTAACTTTACAGCATCTTCTGCCCATGCTGGGCAAGAATGCTTGGCTAGTGACTGTAGACTTAAAAGAGGCATACCTGCATATCCCAATAAGGGAATTGTGCAGAAGATACCTCCGCTTCAAGGCTGGTTTTATGCATTACCAAATGTTCTTCGTGTTTCACTGTTGCAGTCATTACATTTGGGTAATCCTGCTGGCAGGTTGCCCTCAGTTGGCCTGAATTCGAAAGTCCTGGGTCCTGCGTCGGCTGCTGTCACCCCTTCCCTGATATCAGGTCGTCAGGGGTATAAAAGATGCGGCCGACGCCATTTTCTTTAGTTTTTCTTGCTGCACGGTGCCCGAAGCAGAAGCAGTTCGCAAGTGCCGGTTGGCCAACTCCTGAGATTTTTGTGTTCGAGTTTCAGATCCGAAGTCTTCAATAAAGCTAATTACCCCATTGGGGAAACTTTTTTCTTGCTCCAGACCGATGTCAGAAAAAATAAATAATTGTATTTCTTGTGGAAAGCAAATACCTCATAAGGACTTTCATTCTTACTATATTCCTTGCCTAGGCCCTGATCACAACATTTCTGGTTGCCGGTTTTGTGCTAGATTTAACCAACGCACTAATAAGCGTCGGTATGATTTTGCTTTAAACTATTTTGGACGCCGGTTTAATTATCCAGAAATGTCGTTGGATAGCCGTCCGACTACCGGAGTTCACAAAAAACTCAAAGAAAAGGAGAGAGATAGACAACCGAGGCCAAAAACCGACGACGAGGCTTCAACTAAGCTAGTCGCCGGTCCTCAGTGAGGCGCCTTCGCAGACCCTGACGCCCGCTACTTTAGAGTCGCAGGCCGCTACCGACTCCCAGGTGGAGTCGGCCATGCCGCTGGAAACTCAAGGTATTGAAGCCTTGGATACTATTCCTTCAGATGGGTCCGGAGCCGCTGAGCAGGCACCGGCATCTGAGAGTGTATTCAGACCTAAACATCTTTACATTAAACCGACTTCAGCTTCAAAGGCAAAGACTAAAGCACCTTCTAAAGCAAAGAAACAAACTCAAGAGCCACGTGGACAGGCCTCTATGCCAAAAAAACAGATGCTCAAAATGGCCGAAGACTTGATTACCTTGATCAGGGGTTCCCATCCCCCTCCTGATAAGAGGCCTAGGCATGAGACTGTGAATCTTCAGATCAGGTTTCTATTTCTTCTGATCAGGAATATTCTCTTCCCCCCATGAGGATTCTGATGCTGAAGAATCTATACCTTCAGCTTCTCCTCCAGAGGACTATTCTTTTGGGGAAACCTTGCATTCCATGAGGGAGCTTTTCCACTGGGAGAGCCAAGATTTTTTCAGAATCTAAAAAGAGGCTCATGAATTTCCTTTTACTACCTCAACACAGGCCACTAGCCATTCCACCTGTGTTAGACATTGTAGATGATGTGTTTTCGGAGTCTAGTCTTACCCCTGACTCCTTACCTCCAGGTCCTGTTAAACCTGACAGATATTACAATGTTCCTAACTCTCATAAATTCCTTTTTAAAAACCCTGCTGCAGACCCAGAAACTATTTCACAGGGTCTCAAAGGAGTTGAGGCTTCCGCTGCAAAAAATCCTACCCCTTCTGACAGATTCTAGGGCACTGGACAGATGGAGAAAAAAGGTTTACATATGTACTACCTTGGCTATTAGGGCCTTAAACTGTCAGTTTCATATGCTCAAATATCAGCAACATGTCATGGCATTGCTTAAACAGAAAATGTTGTTAAACTCTAAATGTGCAGAAAACAAAGAAATGTAGGATTTATTGCATGCAGCTGAACAAGTTAGAAAGCACACATTGCAATGTGGTTTTCATTCTTTGGAGGCCTCCTGCAGGGCCGCAGTTACGGGTTCTGTAATTAGGAGGCATGCTTGGTTAAAGGAACAAAATCTGTCTGATCATGTCAAAGTTAAATTATTAGATGCACCCTTGCAGCATGATACTTTGTTTGGTGTTAAGGCAGAAGAAGTGTTAAAGAAGATGGAGGACAAAGCTAAAACTATGCAAACTGTCAAAGATTTTTTTGCAAGTACAGCCACCTAGGTTTAGTAGACACTGGCCAACAAAGAATTGGTCCTTTCCTGTGTCAGACAGACCTCAAAGGGGCAGATCCCAGGCGCAAGGTTCATACAGATCAAAGCAATGGGGTGCTTCTACCTCCAAAGTTGGAGAAGACAAATCACAACCATACAGTAAACAGTCCCAATGACTTCCCCCTGCCTACACCAAGCACTTATCTCTTAGCAGCACCATTAGGGGGAAAATTAGCACTTTTTTCTCAAAATTGGCACATTGTAAGCCAGGACAAGTGGGTTCTAAATATCGTGTCACAAGGCTACAAGTTCCATTTCCATACCCTGCCAAAGGCAAACAGCTGGCCAGATCTGCCAAAAAATCAGTGGGCAGAGGCACAAAAACAAGTCTCATCCCTCATGGACATGGGGACCATTCAACAAGTACCAGAGCAAGAGCAGGGACAAGGATTTTACTCAAGACTGTTCTTGGTACCCAGAAAGGACAAGGCCTGGAGGTCAATACTGGACCTATCTATTCTAAACACATTCCTGGATATACCAAAATTCAAGATGTTGACTTTGCAGCAGCTTCTGCCCATGCTGGGCAAGAACGCTTGGCTTGTGACTCTAGACCTAAAAGAGGCATACCTGCATGTCCCAATCAGACAATTATGCAGAAGATACCTCAGATTCAAGGCTGGCTCAATGCATTACCAATTCTCTGCACTGACCTTTGGCTTATCTACTGCGTCCAGGGTCTTTACAAAGTGCCCGGTACCAGTAATTGCATTCTGCAGACAGAGGAATACAAATATATCCTTACTTGGACGACTGCCTAATTCAAGCAGAGAACAAGGACATTCTTTTACAGCATCTGGCGCTTTTGAAAAGACATCTAACATGCCTAGGGTACACGGTCAACAAAAAGAAATCAAAACTAGTACCCTCTCAAGAGATAATATTCCTGGGTGCAAGCTTAAATACAACTGCCCAGATGGCTTATCTCACGCCAGACAAACAAAGGCAACTGACTACTTATTTCAAAATGTTGGCAGCAAAGGCCCAGTTATCTGCAAAAAAATTCTGCAGGCTTTGGGCTTCATGGCATCCTGCATCCTACTAATTCCATATGCAAGACTGCATATGAGGAAACGTCAGTGGTACATAAAAAGTGTTTGGACTCAACATTGCCACAGCCTGGAAACTATGATTACTCTCATTCCCTGCCTGCAACAGGAGTTTCAATGGTGGGCAAAGGCTTGTCACCAAAACAAGGGACAGCCGTTCACAGTACCCCCAGCCAGGCAGACACTAACAATGGATGCATCAGATTATTCCTGGGGTGCCCACATGGCAGGCAGATGCATTCAGGGCACATGGTCCTCAAACCAAATGCATCTACATATCAATCAAAAAGAGATGCTAGCTGTTCAAAATGCCCTGACAGCCTTCAAGGACCTACTTCATCCGGGACAACTACTGATAGACAGACAACACCATGGTTATGTGGTACATAAACAAGCAGGGGGCACACATTCTTACCCACTTTGCAGACTAGCCATGACTTTGTGGGACACAGCATTGACTTACCAAGTACATCTGCAGTCACAATTCTTGCCAGGAAGGAAAAAAACTCTGGCAGATGAACTGAGCAGAAACCTTATGGATCCCCACGAGTGGCAGCTGGATCCACAAGTCTTAAGCATGATAACAAGGAAATGGGGATGCCCGGACATACTTCTATTTGCCTCCCCTCACAACTACCAACTAAAAAGATTCTGCACAAGGACTTATCAAAGACAAGCATGAAAGTGGACGCCCTATCTTTCAGCTGGAAAAATCTATCAGTATATGCCTTTCCCCCACTGCCTCTCCTCCCCAAGGTACTCCTAAAGGTCAGACAGGAGAAGCCAAAGATGATACTGATTGCCCCACACTGGCCCCACCAGTACTGGTATTCAATACTAAGGAACTTGTCTCAATGCCCAGCTTGGACCTTACCTCAAATACCTCATCTACTGTCCCAGCAAAACAATCGGATCCTGCACAGCCAACTCAGGACTTTAAACCGGGCAGCATGGTGGATAATGTAGTCATACAAAACACACCTCTCAGTAAAGCTGTGATGGATGTCATTTTGGAAGCCAGAAGGTCTAGTATTAGAAAATCTTATGCTGGAAAATGGAAGAGATTCTGTGCTTGGAACCAGGCACAAGGAACTGATACAGCTGTGCCAAATATTCCTCAGATTTTGCAATACTTAACTGAGATGCTGGACAAAGGCCTATCTTTTTCATCTATTAAAATTCATGCCTCTGCCATTTCGGCTCATTACAATACAGAGCCACCAGTCTTTTCTCATCCCTTATTAAAGCAGTACCTCAGAGGAGCCAAAAATTTAAGGCCTCCGAGGAGATCACCAATGCCTGCATGAGACCTTTTGAGCCAGCTGCTACTGCTGATATAAAGTTTTTATCTTGGAAAGCAGCTCTGCTCCTAGCAATAACTTCTGCAAGACGAGTTTCAGAGCTACAGGTACTCATGGCTGTGGAACCTTTTATCATTTTTTATCCAGACTGGGTCTCTCTGAGGACAAACCCAACATTTATGCCTAAGGTGGTGTCCAGTGTGGCTCTCAACCAAACTATTCATCTGCCAAATTTTTATCCAAATCCACAGAACAAGGGAGAGAGAATTCTGCATTCTTTGGACATACACATACAGCTTATATGCTATTTGGACAGAACCAAAGCTTTCAGAAAGACAGATCAATCACTAGTGACATATGCTGCAGGATCACAAGGAAAGGCTGTCTCAAAGCAGACGATTTCAAAGTGGATAGGCCACTGCATTTGTTTCTGCTATTTACACCATGGCAAGCCAGTGCCTAAGGGCATTAGGCCGCATTCAACCAGGGCTGCAGCCATTTCAGCAGCCTTTCTCAGGGGAGTACCAACCAAGGACATTTTAGAGGCTGCTACTTGGAGTTCAGTGCACACTTTTACAAAGCACTATCGTCTGCCACTCTACTCTAAATCCAGGGCAGGCTTTGCCACTGCAGTTCTGCAGGGCCTCATAGCCGCTCCTAATGCTGTTTAGCTCCAGCCTCCCAACCATAGCTTTGGGACTGTACCCAAATGTAATGACTGCAACAGTGAAACACGAAGAACATAGTACAGTTGTGTACACTTACTATAAATGTAGATGTTAGAGTGTATTCACTGTTGCAGTCCAGGTTACCCACCCGCCATCCCCCTTTTCTTTTGATGGAACCTATCTTTCCTTCTCTGATTTATACAACCTATGTGGTGTATTTGCTTGTAGATGAAGGTAAACTTTATATTGGTGCATGTATTTATTTATATATATATATATATATATATATATATATATATATATATATATATATATAAATTTTGGCTACCCTTTTAGGGGGCACCTGACATTTCGGGCAAGAAAAACTAAAGAAAATGGCATCGGCCGCATCTTTTATACCCCTGATGACCTGACGTCAGGGAAGGGGTGACAGCAGCTGACGCAGGACCCAGGACTTTGGAATTCAGGCTGACTGAGGGCAACCTGCCAGCAGGATTACCCAAATGTAATGACTGCAACAGTGAATACACTCGAACATCTACATTTATGGTAAGTGTACACAACTGTACTTTCTCTGCACTACCCTTTGACTTGTCTACTGTGCCCAGAGTCTTTACAAAGTGCCTGGCACCAGTAATTGCATTTTGCATTCAAAGAAGTATACAAATCTATCCTTACTTGGGCAACTATCTCATTCAAGCAGAAAACAAGGACGTTCTTCTTCAACATCTGGCGTTTGTGAAAAGGGTTCTGACATGCCTAGGGTACACAATAAACGAAAAGAAATCACAGCTGGTACCCTCTCAAAAGATAACATTCCTGGTTGCAAGCTTGAATACAACTGCCCAGATGGCTTACCTTACGCCAGACAAAGGCAACTGACTATTTACTTCAAACAGATGGCAACAAAAGCCCAGTTATCTGCAAGACAAATTCTGCAGGCTTTGGGCTTCATGGCATCCTGCATTGTACTGATTCCATATGTAAGACTGCATATGAGGAAACTACAGTGGTACCTAAAAAGTTTATGGAGTCAACATTGTCACAGTCTGGAAACAATGATTCCTCTCATTCCCTGCCTACAACAGAAGTTTCTTTGGTGGGCAGAAACTTGTCACTAGAACATGGGACAATCTTTCACTCTACCCCCTGCCAACCAAATCCTAACTACAGACGCATCAGACTATGCTTGGGGGGGGGGCTCACCTGGCGGGGAGATGCATTCAGGACATATGGAGCCCAAAACAAATGCAGCGGCATATCAACCAGAAAGAGATATTGGCTGTTCAGAATGCCCTGACAGCCTTCAAGGACTTACTTAATCCAGGACAACTACTGATAAAGACTGACAACACCACGGTTATGTGGTACATAAGCAGGGGGTCACACACTCCTACTCCCTTTGCAGACTAGCCATGGCATTGTGGGACACAGCCTTGACTTACCAAGTACATCTTCAAGCTCAATTCCTGCCAGGAAAACAAAATACTGTGGCAGATGACCTAAGCAGAAGCCTTATGGACCCTCACGAGTGGAGACTGGATCCACAAGTCTTCAGCATGATAACAAAGAAATGGGGGAGCCCGGACATAGATCTATTTGCCTCTCCCCAGAATTATCACCTCGACAAATTCTGCACAAGGACTTATCACAGACAAGCATGGAAAGTGGATGCCCCATCAGTCTACGCCTTTCCTCCTCTGCCTCTTCTTCCCAAGGTCCTACTAAAGGTCAGACAAGAAAAAACAAAAATGATTCTAACTGCCCCGGACTGGCCTCGCCAAAACTGGTACCCAATCCTAAGGAATATGTCTCAACTCCCTCCTTGGTACTTGCCTCAAATACGTTATCTACTGTCTCAGCAGAACAATCAAATCCTGCACAATCGGCTCCAAACTCTGAACCTGGCAGCATGGCTGATCATGTAGTTATTCAAACAACACCTCTCAGTAAATCAGTGATGGATGTCATTTTGGAAGCCAGAAGGCCTAGTACTAGAAAATCTTATGCTGATAAATGGAAGAGATTCTGTGCTTGGAACCAAGCACAAGGAACTGACACAGCAATGCCAAATACTCCTCAGATTTTACAATACTTGACTGAGATGCTTGACAAGGGCCTATCTTTTTCATCAATAAAAATCCATGCCTCTGCCATCTCAGCTCATTACAACACAGAGCCACCGATTTTTTTCTCACCATTTGCTAAAACAGTATCTTAGAGGGGCCAAAAATTTAAGGCCTCCCAGAAGATCACCAATTCCTGCATGGGACCTCAATTTTGTGTTGGAAAAGCTCACCCTGCCTCCATTTGAACCAGCTGCTACTGCAGATATAAAGTTTTTATCCTGGAAAACAGCTTTACTTCTGGCAATCACTTCAGCAAGAAGGGTTTCAGAACTACAGGCCCTCATGGCTGTGGAGCCTTTTGTTATATTTTACCCAGACAGGGTGCCCCTCAGGACCAATCCTTCCTTTATGCCTAAGGTGGTATCCAATGTGGCTCTTAACCAAACTGTTCACCTGCCAACTTTTTATCCAAATCTGCAGAACAAGGGGGAGCGGATTCTGCATTCCTTGGACGTGCACAGACAACTAAGATTCTACTTAAACAGGACCAAATCTCTAAGAAAGTCTGTGCAGCTACTGGTGGCATTTGCTGCAGGATCAGAGGGAAAGGCTATTTCAAAGCAGACTATTTCAAAGTGGATAAGCCACTGCATTCGTTTCTGCTGTTTGCATCATGGTAAACCGGTGCCCAAGGGCATTAGGTCACATTCCACCAGAGCTGCATCTACATCAGCAGCTTTTCTCAGAGGGGTACCAACCAAAGACATTCTAGAAGCTGCTACTTGGAGTTCTGTTCATACTTGTACAAAGCATTATCATTTGCCTCTCTTCTCTTAAGTCCAGAGCAGGCTTTGCCACTGCAGTTCTGTAGGGCCTTATAGCTGCTCCTAATGCTATTTGGTTCCAGCCTTCCAGCCATAGCTTTGGGATTCTACCCAAATGTAATGACTGCAACAGTGAAACACGAAGAACATAGTACAGTTGTGTACACTTTAACCATAAATGTAGATGTTTGAATGTATTCACTGTTGCAGTCCGGGTTACTCACCCGCCATCCCCCTTTCTTCTACAGCTTTTTTTTCCTTCACTGTATTCTACAGCCTTTGTGATGTATTTGCTTTTAGATGAAGGTAAAGTTTATCTTGTGACAATTGCGTGTATTTGTAGTTATATATATATATATATTTTTTTGCTCCCCATTTGGGGGGCACCTGACATCTGGGGCAAGAAAAACTAAAGAAAATGGGGTCTGCTGCCTCTTTTATACCCCCTGACGACCTGACGTCATGGAAGAGGAGACAGCAGCCGATGCAGGACCCAAGACTTTGATATTCAGGCCGACTGAGGGCAACCTACCAGCAGATTACCCAAATGTAATGACTGCAACATTGAATACACTCGAACATCTACATTTATGGTAAGTGTACACAACTGTACTTTCCCCGGCCAAGGCGGGCCCCTCTGGGGCGAAGAAGAGGGTTCCTGTGGAGAAGGCCTCATCCAAACGTCCCAGGCTGTCGGATCCTAAGTCCTCAGATCTGGCTTTAGCCAAGGCAGTTTCGGATCCGAGACCCTCTGGTCCCAGAATTTCCAGGGAAGTCTACTCCTTGATCCAAAGGTTCAGATCCAAGACCTTTGGATCAGACACCTTCTTAGACTCCCTCTCCCGGATCCAAGGCTCCAGATTCAAGACCTTCGGATCTGAGGGTAGGAGCTTTGCCCACAGATCCGACCCTCTTGGATCCGAGGGATTCAAGGGCTGATGTCCTTCAAGGATGCATCTGCAGTCCTTACATATGGGTTGTCCTGCCTCAGGCAGCCCTTCGGTCGGCCGGATTCCAAAGTCTGGGTCCGGCGTCGGCTGATGTCACCCTTTCCCTGAGGTCAGAGCGCCTGGGGTATAAAAGCGTCAGCCGGCGCCATCTTCCTCAGTCTTTCTTGCCGCGTGGTGCCCGAAGCAGAAGCAGTTCGCAAGTGCCGGTCGGCCAGCTCCTGTAACTTCAGCTACCGAAGACTTCAAAAGCTAAGTACCCCATTGGGGACTCTTTCTTGCCTCAGCCGATGTCAGATCAAACGCTTAAAGTTAATAATTGCTTAACTTGTGGGAAACAAATACCTCATAAGGATTTCCATTCTTACTGCCTCCCCTGCCTGGGCCCAGACCACGACGTCTCGGCCTGTACTGCCTGTGCCTCCTTCAACTGACACACTCTCAGGCGTCGGGCGGTGTTTGCAGAGGAATTTTTTGGGGCTAGTTACTGTTAGAATATGCCATCGGAGACTCCGACTTCTCATTTAACCAAAAAACGGAAAGACAAGGACCGACACACGCGGACCATGGTTTCGGCTGAAACCACCCCTAGGCCTACCACGAGTGTCTCGGCCTCGGCTGAAACAGAGTCCTTGATACTTCCGTCCGGCGAAACCGCACAACCGACAACCTCGGCCCCGAGGCCTCTTCTGAGTCGGTAATAGAATTTCCCTTAGAAACCGGTGTTCTGGAAATTTCCGACACCATTTCCCTAGACAAACCTACGCCAGCACGTGGAGCAGCCAGGCCTCCTGCATCCATGTCCATTAAGGCATTCACTAGGGCTAAAGCTGCTAAACAGCCAAAATCTTTGCCTCCCAGGGTTATTCCTCAGGGATCCTCTACAGGTTCACATATTTTAAGTTTAGCTGAGGACCTTATTTCCTTAATTAGGGGTTCTCAGCCACACCCGGACAGGGGCTCTCAACCTCCTCTAGACAAAAGGCCCAGGGTTGAGCCCACTGATCCCCAGTCCTCTGATGAGGCCTCAGATGGCTCTGCTCTATCAGACTACCAGGAGGAGGCCTTTACGGCCTACGGGGATTCTGATGCAGAGGAATCTATTCCCTCGACCTCCCCTCCTGAAGAGCTGTCCTTTGGGGAGACCCTTCACTCCATGAGAGAGCATTTCAAATGGCAGGGCCAGGAATTCTCTGATTTCAGGAAGAGGTTAAGGACTTTTTTGCATTTACCTCAGCATAGACCTTTGGCTATTCCTCCTGTTTTGAATGTCATTGATGATGTGTACTCTGAGTCTAGTATTACCCCTGACTCCCTTCCTCCGGCTCCTGTCAAACCCGATAGGTACTACAGGGTCCCGGACTCGCATCATTTCCTTTACAAGGCCCACTCTGCTGACCCAGAAACTATTTCCCAGGGTCCTAAAGGGGTTGCAACTGCCACTACTAAAAATCCACTCCCCTCTGAAAGGGAGTCCAGGGCTTTAGAGATGGGGTAAAAAAGTGTATACTTCTTCCACTCTTTCTATGAGAGCATTAAATTGTCAATTCCATATGATACAGTACCAAGAGTATTTGTTAGAAGAATTGCATAAAAAACTGTCTTCACCTGAACCCCTAGATCGCAAGTCACTTCAGGATCTGGTACATAACTCCCAACAGGTTAGCAACCATTTCTTGCAGTGTGGTTATGATGCATTGGAAGCTTCATGTAGGTCAGCAATGACAGGTGCAGTCATATGTAGACATGCTTGGCTGAAGGAACAAACTCTGCCAGACCATGTTAAAGCAAAGCTTCTGGATGCTCCAATGGAAAAGCAAAAGTTATTTGGCTCCACTGCTCAGGAGGTCTTAAAGAAATTTGAGGAAAAGGCTAAATCTGTACAAACAGTCAAAGATTTTCTCCAGGTCCAACCACCAAGATTCAGCAGAAATTGGCCTTCTAAGAACTGGTCCTTTCCAGACACAGATTTCAAAGAGGCAAGAACAGGCGTGCCAGAGGCAGAGGGCAAGCTAGAGGCTCCTACAGAGGACGTCAATGGCAGCCTCCTAACCAGAGAGGTAGTGCAGGACCTACAACTGCTGCACAAGGACAGACTCAATGACTTTACCTTGACCCCGCCAACCAGGGCTCAATTGGAAGCACCTTTGGGTGGAAAGCTATCTTTATTCTCAAAAAATTGGCACAGTATTACAAAGGACAAATGGACACTGCAAATAATAGACAAAGGATACAGGTTCCATTTTCATACATTACCAAAAAGAAAAGGCATGCCAAACCTGCCACCGAATCAAAGGGCAGAGGCATTAAAACAAATTTCCAACCTATTGCAAATGAAAGCTATAGAAAAGGTTCCTCTCACAGAACAAGGCCAAGGATTTTATTCCAGACTATTCCTTGTCCCAAGAAAAGAAAAACAATGGAGGCCTATTCTCGACTTGTCCGCACTGAATACTTATCTCATTGTGCCAAAATTCAAAATGCTGACCCTACAGCAACTCCTTCCCATGCTGGGCAAGGGGCCTTGGCTGGTAACTCTGGACCTCAAGGAGGCATACCTGCATGTCCCTATCAGACAAAGTTGCAGAAGACACCTCAGATTTCTTGCAGGTTCAGAGCGTTATCAATTCTCAGCATTGTCCTTTGGCTTATCTACTGCGCCCAGAGTATTCACGAAATGCCTGACATCAGTAATTGCACACTGCAGACTTCAGGGGATTCAAATATACCCATATCTGGACGACTGCCTTACACAAGCAGACAGCCAACAAACTTTGGTAAAACACTTGAATTATGCCATCCGCCTACTTCAGGTTTTGGGATACACAGTCAACATTCACAAATCAAGACTTGTTCCATCCCAAAGAATAACATTTCTGGGTGCGAAACTAGATACAACCACCCAAATGGCTTTTCTCACAGAAGAAAAACAAAGACAACTTCCGGATTATTTCGAAAATCTGACGAAACAAACTCAGCTGACTGCAAGGGAAATCCTGCAGGCCCTGGGTTACATGGCATCTTGCATTCTTCTGATTCCACAAGCAAGGCTGCATATGTGAAAACTACGATGGTACCTAAGGAGTTTATGGTCTCAGCACAGTCACAGCCTAGAAGCTTTGATACCACTCATTCCATCCCTACAAAAGGAATTCCTGTGGTGGGCTCAAGCAAGCCAGTCAAACAGGGGTCTGCCCTTCAGCAAACCAACAACCAGCCAAACCATTACAACGGACGCTTCAGACCATGGATGGGGAGCACACATGGAGGGCAGATGCATTCAAGGGCTATGGTCACAGAAAGAATTGTGCATGCACATAAACCAAAAGGAAATGCTGGCAGTGATACATGCAATCGAGGCCTTCAAACACTTTCAGCATCAAGGCCACCTGCTAATAAGGACAGACAATACCACAGTTATGTGGTACATAAACAAGCAAGGAGGTAGCCATTCCTACCCTCTTTGCAGGCTGGCAATGAATCTTTGGGAACTTTCCCTCAAACTCAATATAGAGCTGCAATCCCAGTTTGTGCCAGGAAAAGACAATATACTGGCGGACAGCCTAAGCAGAAATATCATGGATCCACACGAATGGATGCTGCACCCAGACATCTTCCTTCAGATAACACAATCATGGTGGAGGCCGGACATAGATCTTTTTGCCTCCCACCACAACCATCAGCTGAAGAAATTTTGCTCAAGGACAATACCACCCACAAGCATGGAAAGTGGACGCCCTCTCTTTCAGCTGGAATACTCTAACAGTATATGCATTTCCACCTCTTCCATTAATGACCAAGATCTTACTGAAGATCAGGACAGAGCAGCCAAAAGTGATTCTGATAGCTCCGGACTGGCCAAGACAGCACTGGTACCCACTGTTAAGGAGCATGTCACGCACGAAACCGTGGCCTCTACCACAATGGCCACTTCTTCTGACACAGCACAATTACAAAACTCTGCACTCCAGCCTGAAAACCTTGCAGCTGACAGCCTGGAGAATACCTTGACTCCTCACCAGGATAAGCTATCCAAGAGAGTGAAGGATATCATCATGGAAGCTCGCCGGCCTTCCACAAGAAAGGCATATTCAGCAAAATGGAAAAGATTTCGCACTTGGAGCACCACAAAGGGCCTAGATGCGACAGTGATGAACATGGCACATATCCTGGAATACTTGGCAGAAATGCTCCACAATGGCCTTTCTTACTTTTCCATAAAAATTCATGCTTCAGCAATTTCAGCAGAATACAATACTGATCCACCTGTCTTCTCTCATCCACTCCTAAGGCAGTTTCTAAGAGGAATTAAAAACATCAATCCTCCAAGGAAACCACCAGTGCCAACTTGGGACCTTAACTTCATGTTGGAAAAATTAACTCTACCTCCCTTTGAACCAGCAGCGTCTTCAGAACTACAGTTCCTGTCTTGGAAGACTGCCTTCCTTCTGGCCATAACCTCAGCAAGAAGAGTATCTGAATTGCAGGCCCTCATGGCAGTTCAACCATTCCTTATTTTTCATCAGGACAGAGTCTCATTGAATACCAATCCTTCATTCATGCCAAAGGTGGTATCCAGGGTCTCATTGAACCAAGCTATTCACCTGCCTACCTTCTTTCCAAATCCACAAAACAAAAGGGAGAAACTTCTGCATACCCTGGACATTCACAGACAGTTGCGCTACCACTTGGACAGAACTAAGACTTACAGAAAAACTGACCAGCTGTTTGTAGCATATGCTGCTGGTATACAAGGAAAAGCAATTTCCAAACAGACAATTTCAAAATGGATAGGGAATTGCATTCGATTCTGTTACTCTTTCCATGGCAAAACTGTGCCAGCTAACATTAGACCTCATTCCACCAGAGCCACAGCCACTGCCACAGCCTTCTTAAGAGGGGTGGCTACCAAGGCCATTTTAGAAGCTGCTACGTGGAGCTCCGTGCACACATTTTCCAAGCATTACAACTTACCCTTATATTCCAGATCCAGAGCAGGCTTTGCTACGGCAGTCCTGCAGGGCATTTTAGCTACACCAGCCTTTTCTTAGATCCTACCACCCCCAGCTTGGCTATGGTATTCTACCTATCTGTAAGGACTGCAGATGCATCCTTGAAGGACATAGTACAGTTTTGTGTCTACCATAAATGTAGATGTCCGATAGGTATGCATCTGCAGTCAGGTTTACCCTCCCTCTTTCCCCTCTGTGGTATTTCTTGGGTACTTCTCCCTCTTATAGTTAGCTGGGGTTATCTATTATGGTGTATTTGTTTTATATTACTGTGCATGTTTGGAATTTTTTGCATCTCTCCAAATTTAGCCTTCCTTAGAGGGCATCTGGCATCTGGGGCAGGAAAAACTGAGGAAGATGGCGCCGGCTGACGCTTTTATACCCCAGGCGCTCTGACATCGGGGAAAGGGCTACATCAGCCGACGCCGGACCCAGACTTTGGAATCCGGACGACCGAAGGGCTGCCTGAGGCAGGACAACCCATATGTAAGGACTGCAGATGCATACCTATCGGACATCTACATTTATGGTAGGTACAAAACTGTACTTTTCTGTGTATCCTTTGTTAATGTCCGATCTGAGTAAGTCTGATCTGAGAGTCATACAGGAGCCAATTGTAGTGGAGGACGTTCCCTTGGATCCCTTGATTTTGGTGCAGACCTTTTCTTCTCTTAGTAGGTCTCACAGTAGGGAGCACAAGAGAAGAACCTCAGTTTCCAAGCAGGGCTTTCCCACCAGGTCCGCCATATCCTCTCAATTTTCCAGGACTGCCTTCCCTATGGATATGGACAGGATGATGTGGGCCTTTCTGAAAGGTCAGATGGAGTTGGGGCTTCTGGCTTCCCCGGCCCAAAGGTCGGGAATCCAATCTCCCACTTCCCATTTTACCGCTTCTCCAACCATTGGCTTGGATTCTCAGGGACTAATGATTGGGGTGGAGGTCAGGGGAGTGTTGGTGTCCGGTTTTGGCCCTACCCCATCGGGATTGGTGGTTGGTGTTGCTCCTGCCCCCCCAAGGGGAGTCCATCCCTCTGGCTGGATCTGTGACCCGGGGTCAATGGGGTTAGATTCTGTTCTGGGTTTTTTGGACCGGTCTCTTCCCAGAGTGCTTTGGCCTTCGACAGTTCTGGGCCAGTGCCATCCTGTAGAGCGGGGGGTCTGGTGGGATCTACCTTCTCTTCTGCTAGGGTGTTTTCGGCAGGAGAGGGGGATGGGACCTCCTACAGTCCTTCCGCTTTCCGGGTGGCGAAAAGAACTTTCTCTGGTATCAGAGCTGCCTCCCCCGCATATGGTCGTCCTATCCAGCCTCAGTTTCTGAGCGGGCCTGGTCATTCTGCTTCCGGTCTAGCCTCCAGGGATGTGCCTCTCCTTTAGGGGTCCCCTCCTCTTCTGAGTCTACCCCGTAGCCTCCAGTAGAGGAAGTTCCCAGGAAGCGAACATGTAAGAGTAGACATCTAGACTCCCCTATGGAGTCCTTAACTGAGGATACAGATGCTGATGAAGGGGATGGATCCCCCGATATCTCTGCCGGAGGACGTCTCCTTTGGAGATGTACTCAAGGCCAAATGCAGTTGGTCTGCCCACTCCCTATCCTCTGAGGGAACCGTATTTCTGGATGCTTTCGGTATGTGCCCATTTACCTTTTGGGTGTCCCCTCTGCTGATCCTCTTATCAACCTCTTGGCCAGCAGGGCTTGGAAGGAGCCAGATACCGTGGAGCCAGTGCCTAAGAAAGCAGACAGATTTCTCAGTCCCCCAGCGGATAAAACCTTTTGGTCTAAAGCGGTCACAGTTGATGCTATTGTGGCCGTTGCCACCAAAAAGGAATTGGCAGAACAGAGTTCTTCTGTCCACCCTCCCAATCATGAATCAAGAGCTCTGGACAGATTTGGAAAGCATGTGTTCACCTTGGTTTCCTTTAGCCTGCGAGCCTTAAATTATCTTGCACATTTCACCCATCTCCAGAGGGATTTGATAAAGGAGCGGTCACCGTCCCTTTCTGGGTCCATGTCTGAGGAGGAGTTTAAGGTGATTTCTCCTAAGCTGTCAACCCTTCATTCAGTTGCGAATTCATACATGAGGCTAATTTCCAATGCTGCAGAAGGATCCTCATGGGCTGCAGGTTCTAGAATCACCATTAGGCATCATGCCTGGCTGCCCCTAAGCAGGTTTGCAGAGGCCTTCAATATGTCGTTTATCAATGCCCCTTTGATAGTTCCACTCGTTTTGGTCCCAGCGTGAGAGACATTGACCCACAGTGTACAGAAAGGGAAGACATTGCCTGTTGGGATCAGCTTTTCTGTCCCTCTGAGGTCCTTTTCTAAGACCCAGAAGGGGAGTAAGAAAATGTGGTTTCAGAAGTCGGTTTTTCTTCCAGAATGTTCAGCATGGTTCCTTTTTAATGGGATGGGGAAGAGGTTTCAATGGTAGATGTCACCCTTGGGACAGGGGAGGCCCACAGAAACAAGGTTCCAGGGAGCTCTTCTCTGAGAAACCTTTTCAGCATCCCTGAGATGTTGCCCGACTGTCCTTCCGTGGAGGCATTCACGGGTCGGACATCTTTGCATCCTCTAGTCTGGGCAAGCGTTACAAACTATCAGTGGGTGTCAACAATTATATCCAGGGGCTATTACATTCCCTTTTCGCAAGTCCCCCTGAAATCCAGAACTCTTCTGGACATGCCACCCAGTCAGAAAGAGTTGGCCCAACAGGAGGTTGCGAATCTCCTTCAGAAAAGAGCCATCCAAGAGTTCTCATCAGGGCAGAGAGGATCCAGAACCCATTCCTGCTTCTTTTTAATTCCAAAGAGAACAGGGGACCTATGTCCTATTCTGGACCTCAGCTGCATGAACCTGTTCATACAGAAGTCAAAGTTTTGGATGGTCACTGTGCAGTTGATTGTGCCCCTTTTGCATAGCACAACTGGATGTGCTCAGTGGACCTCCAGGATGTGTGCTACTATATTAAGATGGCTTAACGGTCCAAGAGGTTTCTCAGCTTTCGCTTGGGAGCCGATCATTTTCATTTCAAGGCCCTGCCCTGTGGCCGCACCTCCCCCCGGGTATTCAGCAAGTGCATGGCAGTGATGGCAGCTCATCTCCAGCTGCAGGGAATCCAGGTATTTCCCTATTTGGATGATTGGGTCCTGATGGCCCGTACAAAGCATCAACTATTGGACAACATTCATACCTTACTTACCCTATTCCATCAGTTGGGAAATATGGTGAAAATGGCAAAATCCTCCTTGATTCCTACCCAACATCTGGAGTTCATAGGCACTCTGTTGGATACCACCATGCAGGTCGCAGCCCTACCTCTTCACTGGGTGTCACTGATTCGAGCCCAGGTTCAGATTCTGTGGAGCAAATTTGTCCTGCAGCTTCTCATGTTCTCAGGGCTCTAGGGTCCATGGCATCTGCCATTTACTTAGTACCGATGGCTCGGTACCACATGAGAGTTCTCCAGTGGACGTTTGCAGTTTAGTGGTCAGCATTGCTGCATCGCCTGTCAATCACCATTTGTCTCACCTAAGTATGTCGAAAGCATCTTTCATGGTGGATTCGCTCACCGGACCTCCTAAGTGGGCAGGTCGTTCTCTCCACCGGTTCCCATGGCAACGGTCACCTCGGACACTTCCCTACTAGGGTGAGGGGACAATGTCCTTCAAGGATGCATCTGCAGTCATAACATATGGGTTGTCCTGCCTCAGGCAGCCCTTCGGTCGGCCGGATTCCAAAGTCTGGGTCTGGCCTCGGCTGATGTCGCACTTCACCCGACGTCATAGCTCCTGGGGTATAAAGGCATCAGCCGACGCCATTTTCCTCAGTCTTTATTGCCGCGCGGTGCCCGAAGCAGAAGCTGTTCGCAAGTGCCGGTCGGTCAGATCCAGAGATTTCAGCTACCAAAGACTTCTAAAAAAGCTAAGTACCCCGTTGGGGACTCTTTCTTGCCTCAGCCGATGTCAGAAAAAGTAAATAATTGTTTAACTTGTGGGAAACAAATACCTCATAAGGATTTCCACTCTTACTGCCTTCCTTGCCTAGGCCCAGACCACAACGTATCAGCTTGTTTAGCCTGTGCCTCCTTCAACCGACGGACACTTAGACGTCGGTCGGAGTTTGCAGAAGAGTTTTTTGGTCCCGCTTTTGCATATAAAATGCCGTCGGAGACTCTGACTACTCATTTAGCTAAAAAACGCAAGGAAAAGGACCGACACTCGCGGCCCGCGGTTTCGGCTGAAACCATGGTTAGGCCTACCGCGAGTGTCTCGGTTTCGGCTGAAACAGAGTCCTCGGTTCTTCCTTCGGCCGTAAGCATGCCTCCGACGACCGAGGCCTCAGAGGCCCCCTGAGTCTGGTACAGAAATTCCTACCGAAGAAGCAGGCACACAAGAATTGTCCGACACCATTCCGTTGGACATCTCTACTCCTGCACGTGGGGCAGCTAGACCCCCTGCTTCTATGTCTATTAAGGCCTTCTCCAGGGCTAAAGCAGCTAAACTTTCCAAGGCCTTACCTACAAAAGCTCCCCCTCACAGACCTTCCTCAAGTTCTCAGATTCTCAGCCTTGCTGAGGACCTTATTTCTTTGATCAGGGGATCCCAACCTCACCCAGACAGGGACTCACAACCCCCTCCTGAAAAAAGGCCTAGGACTCAACCCCCTGAACCTGTTTCCTCTGACTATTCCTCTGATGGATCAGATTTATCAGACCATCAGGAAGGACCATACTCACCTTATGAGGATTCAGATGCAGAAGACTCCATTCCTTCTGCCTCCCCCCCCAGAAGAATTTTCATTTGGGGAAACTCTACATTCAATGAGGGAACATTTCCAATGGCAGGGTCAGGATTTTTCTGATTCTAGGAAAAGGCTAAGGACTTTTTTACACTTACCACAGCATAGGCCTCTAGCCATACCACCTGTACTATCAGTTGTTAATGATGCATACAATGATGCCTGTTCAGCCCCTGATTCTCTTCCCCCGGCCCCTGCCAAACCTGACAGATATTACAGGGTCCCATATTCTCATTTCCACTTGTACAAGGCCCACGCTGCAGACCCAGAAACCATTTCTCAGGGCCCCAAGGGTGTTGCAGCTGCCTCTGCCAAAAACCCCCTACCCTCTGAAAGAGACTCAAGAGCATTAGAGAGATGGGGTAAAAAAAGTTTATACATCTGCTACTCTTTCTGCCAGGGCTTTAAACTGTCAATTTCACATGATACAGTACCAGGAATTTTTGTTAGATCAGCTGAATAAAAAGCTTTCCTCTCCTGAACCTTTAGACCGTAAGTCCCTTCAGGAGTTGGTACACAATTCTCAGCAGGTCAGTAATCATTTTTTAAAATGTGGCTATGATGCACTGGAGGCTTCATTTAGATCAGCTATGACTGGAGCAGTGATTCGAAGGCATGCCTGGCTAAAAGAGCAATCCTTGCCAGACCATGTCAAATCTAAACTCCTAGATGCCCCTATGGAGAAACAAAGTTTATTTGGCTCCCCTGCACAGGAGGTACTAAAGAAAGTGGAAGAAAAAGCAAAATCTGTGCAAACAGTCAAGGATTTTCTGCAGGTACAACCTCCGAGGTTCAGCAGAAATTGGCCTTCAAAGAATTGGTCCTTTCCAGACACCACCAGAGCACAGAGAGGCAGAAATAGACGCCCAAGAGGCAGAGGTCAATCAAGGGGTGCCTACAGTGGCCGTCAGTGGCAACCTGACAACCAGAGGAGTGCCTCCACAGCTGCGACTGCACCCACTTCCACAGGACAGACACAATGACTTGGCTTTGACCCCGCCTACCAGGGAACATTTGGAAGCACCCTTGGGCAGAAAGTTAGCTTTATTTTCAAAAAACTGGCATTGCATTACAGGAGACAAATGGACTTTGCAAACAATAGACAAAGGCTACAGGTTTCACTTCCACACTCTACCAAAAAAGAGAGGAATGCCAAACCTTCCACCAAGCCAGAAGTCAGAGGCTCTAAAACAAGTCATCAACTTACTAAGGATGAGAGCAATAGAAAAGGTGCCATCCATGGAACAAGGCCAAGGATTTTACTCCAGACTATTCCTTGTACCAAGAAAAGAAACTCAATGGAGGCCTATTCTCGACCTGTCCGCACTGAACACATATCGTATTGTACCAAAATTCAAGATGCTGATCCTACAGCAGCTTCTTCCCATGTTGGGCAAGGAGTCTTGGCTGGTGACTCTAGATCTCAAGGAGGCATACCTGCACGTCCCTATACGACCAGATTGCAGAAGACACCTCAGATTTCTTGCAGGATCAGAGCATTATCAATTCTCAGCATTGCCCTTTGGCTTATCTACTGCGCCCAGAGTATTCACGAAATGCCTGGCATCAGTAATTGCACACTGCAGGCTTCAGGGAATTCAAATTTACCCATACGTGGACGACTGCCTAATACAAGCGGACAACAAGACAAAAATAATAAAGGATTTGGCCTATGTCATACAACTGCTGCAAGCTTTGGGATACACAGTCAACATACAGAAGTCAAGACTAGTGCCATCTCAAAGGATAACATTTTTGGGTGCAGAACTGGACACAATAACTCAGATGGCTTTTCTCACAGAAGAAAAACAAAAACAACTTCCAGTCTACTTCACGACATTGACAAGACAAACTCAGCTTACTGCAAGGAAAGTCCTGCAGGCCCTGGGTTACATGGCATCCTGCATAATCTTGATACCACATGCCAGACTGCATATGAGGAAATTACAATGGTACCTAAGAAATGTATGGTCTCAACACAGACACAGTCTAGAAACCATGATACCAATCATTCCATGCCTGAAAAAGGAATTCCTGTGGTGGGCTCAGGCCTGCCAGACCAACAGAGGGTTGCCTTTCCACAAACCACAACCAAAGCAGACCATCACCACGGACGCCTCAGACCTAGGCTGGGGCGCACACATGGAAGACAAGTGTATCCAAGGTCTATGGTCCCAAGATCAGCTGAATCTACACACAAATCTAAAGGAGATGCTGGCAGTGAAGCATGCAATACAGGCATTCAAATCATTCCTTCAGCAAGGACACCTGCTGATAAGGACGGACAATACCACAGTCATGTGGTACATCAACAAACAGGGAGGCACACACTCCTACTCTTTATGCTGGATGGCAATGGAGCTGTGGAACCTAGGCCTGAATCTCAACATTCAACTGCAGGCCAGATTCGTACCAGGAAAAGAGAATTCACTAGCAGACAAATTAAGCAGAACTACCACGGATGCTCACGAATGGATGCTGCATCCAGATATCTTCAAAATCATAACAAAGAAATGGGGAATGCCAGAAATAGACCTGTTCGCCTCCCCACTCAACCACCAACTGAAGAAATTCTGCTCAAGAGAATACCACCCACAAGCCTGGAGGGTGGACTCCCTTTCTTTCAGCTGGAAGGCCCTGACAGTTTGTCTTTCCACCTCTCCCATTGATGTACAAAGTTCTACTGAAGATCAGGGAGGAACAGCCAAAGGTAATTCTGATAGCTCCAGACTGGCCAAGGCAACATTGGTATCCGGTACTGAGAAGCATGTCTCGGACGAACCCATGGCCTCTACCTCTATGGCCTTTACTTCTAACACAGAACAACTACAAGACCCTGTATCCAAACTTGAAAACGCTGCAGCTAACTGCCTGGAAAATTGCATAAAACAAAACCAACCTGCTTTATCTTAAAGGGTCAAAGACATTATCCTGGAGGCTCGCAGACCCTCCACAAGGAAAACATACTCAGCCAAATGGAAGAGATTTCTCATTTGGAGTGCATCAAAGGGAACCGATGTCACGCTTGCAAACCTAGCACACATCCTAGAATACTTAGCAGAACTGTTCCACAATGGCCTGTCCTATTCTTCCATTAAGATTCATGCTTCAGCAATTTCAGCAGGGTACAACATGGATCCTCCTATCTTCTCTCAACCTCTCCTCAGGCAATTTCTAAGAGGGATCAAAAATGTAAAACCTCCAAGAAAACCACCTTTGCCTGCATGGGATCTCAATTTTGTGCTGGAAAAATTAACACTTCCCCCTTTTGAACCAGCTGCATCAGCAGACTTACAGTTCTTATCTTGGAAAACTGCCTTCCTTCTAGCAATCACCTCAGCAAGAAGGGTATCCGAGTTACAGGCATTAATGGCAGTACAGCCTTTCCTTATCTTTCACCAGGATAGAGTGTCTCTGAGAACCAATCCTACTTTCACGCCAAAGGTGGTATCCAGGGTATCCTTGAACCAAGCTATCCATTTACCTACGTTCTTCCCTAACCCACAGAACAGGGGGGGAAAGCTACTACACACCTTAGATGTACATAGACAACTGCGCTACTCCCTGGACAGAACTAAGACCAGCAGAAAAACTGACCAGCTTCTGGTAGCATATGCAACAGGAGTGCAAGGAAAAGCAATTTCCAAACAGACAATTTCAAAATGGATAGGAAATTGCATTTGATTCTGTTACTCTTTTCATGGAAAAACAACTCCTGAAAATATCAGGCCTCACTCCACAAGGGCTACAGCCACCACTACAGCTTTTCTACGAGGAGTGGCCACAGAAGACATTTTAGAAGCTGCTACTTGGAGCTCCGTGCATACATTTGCCAAGCATTACAATCTTCCTTTATACTCCAGATCCCGAGCAGGCTTTGCAACTGCAGTTTTACAAGGGATCTTAACTACACCATCTTTATCTTAGTTCCTCCTCCCCCAGTTTGGCTATGGTATTCTACCCATATGTTATGACTGCAGATGCATCCTTGAAGGACATAGTACAGTTTTGTACCTACCATAAATGTAGATGTCCGATAGGTATGCATCTGCAGTCAGGATTACCCACCCGCCTTCCCCTCTGTGGTATTCCTAGGGTGCTTACCCCTCTTTCAGCTAGTTGGGGGAATCTATTATGGTGTATTTGTTTGTATGTATATATGTGTGTATATATATATATATATATATATATATATATATATATATATATATATATTTTGTTTGCTACTGTTTGGAATTTTCAGCATTTATCCAAATTTAGCCTTCCTAGAGGGCACCTGGCATCTGGGGCAAGAAACACTGAGGAAAATGGCGTCGGCTGATGCCTTTATACCCCAGGAGCTATGACGTCGGGTGAAGTGCGACATCAGCCGAGGCCAGACCCAGAATTTGGAATCCGGCCGACCGAAGGGCTGCCTGAGGCAGGACAACCCATATGTTTTGACTGCAGATGCATACCTATTGGACATCTACATTTATGGTAGGTACAAAACTGTACTTTTCCAGAGAAAGATGGTCCAAGGGATGTGGTCGCCGTCAGAGACTAAACTGCACATCAGCGTTCTGGAGATGAGAGCAGTCTTTCTGTCTTTGCAAGCTTTTCAGGATTGCCTTCCTCAGGGAATGATTGCAGTTCTATTGGACAACATGGCAGTTGTTTGGTATATAAACAAGCAAGGGGGCACACATTCTTATCTGCTTTGTTGCAAGGCCATGAGGGTTTGGGAATGGACGATGTCCACGGAGCGCTTTCTCATTGCAATGCACATATCCCAGTGCATCCAGCATGTTAGTGGACAAATTGAACAGGCCTATTCTGACCCCTCACGAGTGGTCCCTGAATCCAGTGGTGGCCCAACAGATTTTCCGTCGATGGGGATGTCCAAGCTGTGATCTGTTTGCATCTCCTCTCAACCACAAATGAAGCAACTTACTCCCCTTAGGGGATGTGCTCACTCACGATTGGCCTCTGGTTTTCCTGTATGCCTTTCCACCTTTGCCTTTAATTCCCAGAGTACTTCAGAAAGCCAGAAGCCACAAGAGACTATTGATCCTCATTGCCCCCTTCTGGTCTCGGCAGGTGTGGTTCCCCCTTCTATCGTCTCACTTGAGGCCTGGGTGCTCGATCCATTTCCGGATCTTTTATCCTGTCTCTGTTTCCACTCCCGAACCTTCAGACCCTGCGTCTGACAGCATGGTATGTCCACTTTCAGTGATTTTGGCTAAATCCAAGCTAGCTTCACCCATAAAGGATATCCTTGCTTCCCAGAGGTCTTCATCTAGGAAGGTTTAATAAATGGAAGAGGCTTTCTGTTTGGGCAAAGAATTACAATCTGGACCCTTTTCAGCGTCCATTCCTGAGATCCTTCTTTTCTTTTCTTTTTAAGGAAGGGGCCAGTTTCTCCATGATCAAGGTTCAGTTGGCAGCAATTTAAAATTTTCATCTTGGTGATGATTCTGCCTTTTCTTCCCGCCTCTGCAAGGCCTTTTTAAAAGGTGTTTTTCTCTTGCATCCTCCTGTGAAACATCCATCTCCTCTGTGGGATTTGGCTTTGGTGCTGCAGGCATTGACAAAACCACCCTTAGAAACGGTGACGTTTTGTGATATCAAATTCCTTTCATGGAAGACCGCCTTTTTGGTGGCAGTAACTTCACGAAGAGGGTTTCGGAGCTGCAATCTCTTACTGTTAAGCCACCCTACTTAATTTTTCATAAGGCAGTGCGTCTCTGAAACCAGACCAAACTTTTATGTCCAAGTTGGCTTCAAGAGCTAATCTAAATCAATGTATTTATCTTCCAGTGATTTTTTCCTACCTATGCCAATAAAGGAGAATATATCCTGTACACCTGGGATGCTCATAGTCAACTTCATTTTCTCTACCTAGGACTAAGGAGTTTAGATGTTCAGACCAGTTTGTTTGTAGTCTTTTCTGTGAATAGAAAGGGCAGAGGAATCTCGAAAGTCACGGTCTCCCGCTGGATTTCACAGTGTATTTTTCATTTACTCTTCCAAAGGTTTTCCTTTATCTGCACCAGTAAAGGCCCATTCCACCAGAGCAGTGTCTACATCAGCTGCATTTGTAGACCGTCAATCTTTAGATTATATTTGTGTAGCAGCAACATGGTCTTGTCTCACATGTTCATTTCCCACTATAAGTTGGATTTGGTTTCTAGAGGAGGGGCTTCCTTTGGTTCCACAGTTCTTCGGCATGTCCTTCCATGAGGCCTCCCAGGATTTAGGTAGCTGGGGACTCTGACCCTAACGTGAGAAATGATGACTAAGATAACATCAGATTTATAGTTATGTATTTACCATAACTTGGCATCTGTGCTGTCTGTAGTCACCATTCATCATGGTCCCACCCATCAGCCCCCTTAATGGGAGATTAGCTGGGTTATGGTGGTCCTTTTTTGTTGTTAGTTGGTTTTGGTCTGACTTCTTTCCTTATGCAAACTCGATCTGAGGGATTAGAGGGCAGCAGAGCATTATGGGAGGGGAGGAGCTTGAGCTAAGCTGTTTGTGTATGCTGGCCCGGATCCAAGACCCTAACGTGATGAATGGTAACTACAGGTAACACAGATGCTAAGTTATGGTAAGTACATAACTATAATTCACCCCAGTGACAATGCAGGAAGCTTCCTAGTCCAGACATTTTCTGGCTGCATTGGGAACTGTAAGATAAAATTATGACCTAAATTAGTAATTTAATTTCTTACTATTTCTCAAAGATAGCTCGAGCTGAGCTTAACCTCTTTTCTTCTAGTATTTTTTTTTTACAATGTATACATTTAATCAGTTACAGTACAGTACAGTCTGATGTACACGTATATTTCTTCTCTGTGTAGCAGGACACTCTGTTGATACATTTGTACCACAAGCAACTTTAAACGAAAAAAAAAAAAAAATCACATATCCTCATAACCTGTTAACGTAATATAGATGGCCATAACTATGTATGTCTTCAAGTAATGAAGTTTAACTCTCCTAATACATTTTTCTGCACCTGCATCTGTACAAATCGGTTCACTATACAAATGACATACAATTCTTTACAAAATTCCAGCTAGCTGTGCCGGCATATGTTATACTCTCTGCCCTTCTCCTGGCATAGCTGGCAGTACCTCACATTGTTGTATCATCCTATGATTTTTGCAGTTTTATCAGCTCATTTGAATATTTGTTTAAAGCTTTTTTTCATTTTTCCAGCCTTTTATTTGAGTTAATATACTCCTTTAGTGTCTTATTTTTATCAGCTCTGAGTGCATTTGACTTATTTTTTTCCTTTAGATTGTTAGAAACCATATCTTGCACCAAAGCTGGAACTGCCTTTTGCTGAACAGCTCCAGGATTCTTCTCAGTCAGTGCTTGTACTTCATTTTTTCTATTTGATTTACTTTCAGGCTGTCTTAATTTCTTCATTGTTGGCATCCAGGCAGTGTACTAGCCAATAACCGAGTTTTACTCAAGATGACAATATCAGTCTGCTGTGTCTCACTGGAAGAGCTGAAGTTAAGCTGTTGATCAGTGTGCAACCTTATTGGAAGTTCTCCATTGATGTCCTTCAAGGATGCATCTGCAGTCCTAACATATGGGTTGTCCTGCCTCAGGCAGCCCTTCGGTCGGCCGGATTCCAAAGTCTGGGTCTGGCCTCGGCTGATGTCGCACTTCACCCGACGTCATAGCTGCTGTGAATTGGGTATAAAGGCATCAGCCGACTCCATTTTCCTCAGTCTTTCTTGCCGCGCGGTGCCCGAAGCAGAAGCTGTTCGCAAGTGCCGGTCGGTCAGATCCAGAGATTTCTACTACCGAAGACTTCTAAAAAGCTAAGTACCCCGTTGGGGACTCTTTCTTGCCTCAGCCGATGTCAGAAAAAGTAAATAATTGTTTAACTTGTGGGAAACAAATACCTCATAAGGATTTCCACTCTTATTGCCTTCCTTGCTTAGGCCCAGACCACGACGTATCAGCTTGTCTAGCCTGTGCTTCCTTCAACCGACGGACACTTAGACGTCGGTCGGAGTTTGCGGAGGAGTTTTTTGGTCCCGCTTTTGCTTACAAAATGCCGTCGGAGACTCCGACTTCACAATTAGCTAAAAAGCGTAAGGAAAAGGACCGACACTCGCGGTCCGCGGTTTCGGCCGAAACCACGGTTAAGCCAACCGCGAGTGTCTCGGTTTCGGCTGAAACAGAGTCCTCGGTTCTTCCTTCGGCCGAAAGCATACCTCCGACAGCCGAGGCCTCACACAGCATGGCTGAATCTGCTACCGAAATTTCTCCTGCTGTAGCAGGCACCCAGGATTTATCAGATACTATTCTTTTAGACATATCTTCTCCTGCACGTGGAGCTGCTAGGCCCCCTGCATCTATGTCCATCAAGGCTTTTTCTAGGGCTAAAGGAGCTAAATCTTCTAAGGCCTTGCCTGCTAAAACCCCACACAGGCCTACCTCTAGTTCCCAAATGCTCAGCCTGGCTGAGGATCTCATTTCCTTGATCAGGGGATCCCAACCTCACCCAGACAGGGCCTCTCAACCCCCTCCAGAGAAAAGGCCTAGAGCAGAGCCCCCCGATCCAGTTTCGACTGACTACTCCTCGGATGAGTCAGAAAATTCAAATCCTCCAGAAGGCCCTTATTCTCCATATGAGGATTCTGATGCAGAAGACTCAATTCCTTCTGCCTCTCCTCCTGAGGAATTTTCTTTTGGGGAAACCTTACATGCTATGAGAGAGCATTTTCAATGGCAGGGCCAGGATTTTTCAGATTCAAGGAAAAGGCTAAGGACCTTCTTACATTTACCACAGCATAGGCCTTTAGCCATTCCTCCAGTACTAACAGTTGTGGATGATGCATTTAATGATGCCTGTACGGCTCCTGACTCTCTTCCCCCGGCCCCTGCTAAACCCGACAGATATTACAGGGTCCCGGACACACACTTTCACTTGTATAAGGCTCCTATTGCAGATCCTGAAACCATTTCACAGGGCCCCAAAGCTGTAGCAGCTGCCTCTGCCAAAAACCCCCTCCCCTCTGAAAGAGAATCTAGAGCATTAGAGAGATGGGGTAAAAAAGTTTATACTTCTGCTACTCTTTCAGCTAGGGCATTAAACTGCCAATTCCACATGATCCAGTATCAGGAATTTTTGTTAGACCAGCTAAATAAAAAACTGTCCTCTCCTGAACCTATAGACCGTAAGTCCCTTCAGGATTTGGTACATAACACTCAGCAGGTCAGTAATCATTCCTTGAAATGCGGCTATGATGCATTGGAGGCTTCCTTTAGATCAGCTATGACTGGAACCGTGATCAGAAGGCATGCATGGTTAAAAGAGCAATCCTTACCAGACCATGTAAAGTCAAGGCTCCTAGATGCTCCCATGGAGAAACACAGTTTGTTTGGCTCCCCTGCACAGCAAGTGCTAAAGAAGGTGGAAGAAAAAGCAAAATCTGTTCAAACAGTGAAGGATTTCTTACAGGTCCAACCTCCGAGGTTTAGTAGAAATTGGCCTTCGAAGACTTGGTCCTTTCCAGACACCTCCAGAGCACAGAGAGGCCGAAATAGGCGCCCAAGAGGCAGAGGTCAATCCAGAGGTGCCTACAGGGGACGTCAGTGGCAGCCTAACAACCAGAGAAGTACTGCCACAGATCCAGCTACTACCACTTCCACAGGGCAGACACAATGACTTGGCTCTGATACCGCCTACCAGGGAACAACTGGAAGCACCCTTAGGCGGAAAGCTAGCCTTATTTTCCGTAAACTGGCATTACATTACAGGAGACAAATGGATATTACAGACAATAGACAAAGGCTACAGGTTTCACTTCCACACTCTACCAAAAAAGAGAGGAATGCCAAACCTTCCACCAAACCAAAAAACCAAACGCTCTAGGACAAATCAACCACTTACTAAGGATGAGAGCTATAGAAAAGGTACCACCTATGGAACAAGGACAAGGATTTTACTCCAGACTTTTCCTGGTACCAAGAAAAGAAAACCAATGGAGGCCTATTCTCGACCTGTCCGCTCTGAACACATATCTCATTGTTCCAAAATTCAAAATGCTGACCCTGCAGCAACTTCTTCCCATGCTGGGCAAGGAGTCTTGGCTGGTGACTCTAGATCTCAAGGAGGCATACCTGCACGTCCCTATACGACCAGATTGCAGAAGATACCTCAGATTTCTTGCAGGATCAGAGCATTATCAATTCTCAGCATTGCCCTTTGGCTTATCTACTGCGCCCAGAGTATTCACGAAATGCCTGGCATCAGTAATTGCTCATTGCAGGCTTCAGGGAATTCAGATTTATCCATACCTGGACGACTGCCTGATTCAAGCGGACAACAAGACCAAATTAACACAAGATTTGGAAAAGGTTATACAACTACTGCAAGCCCTGGGATACACAGTCAACATGAAAAAGTCAAGGCTGGTACCATCCCAGAGGATAACATTCTTGGGTGCAGAACTGGACACTTCAAATCAGATGGCATTTCTCACAGCAGAAAAACAAAAGCAACTACCACTCTACTTCAGGGCATTAACAACACAGAACCAGCTTACAGCAAGGAAAGTCCTGCAAGCCCTGGGTTACATGGCATCCTGCATAATATTGATTCCACATGCCAGGCTGCATATGAGGAAGTTGCAATGGTACCTAAGGAATATATGGTCTCAACACAAGCACAGCCTAGAAGCCCAGATTCCAATAATCCCATGCCTGAAGCAAGAATTCCTGTGGTGGGCTCAGGCCTGTCAGTTGAACAGAGGACTGCCCTTCCACAAACCTCACCCAAGCCAGACTATCACCACGGACGCCTCGGACCTAGGCTGGGGTGCACACATGGTGGACAAGTGTATACAAGGCCTATGGACACAAGACCAGCTGAACCTACACATAAATCAAAAAGAGATGCTAGCAGTGAAACAGGCAATCCAGACATTCAGACCGTTTCTTCAACAGGGTCATTTGCTGATAAGGACGGACAGCACCACAGTCATGTGGTATATCAACAAACAAGGAGGCACACATTCATATCCTCTATGCCGGATGGCAATGGACCTGTGGAATGTAGCCCTGAACCTCAACATTCAGCTCCAGGCCATATTTGTACCAGGAAAAGAAAATATAGTAGCAGACACCTTAAGCAGAACTACCACGGATGCCCACAAATGGATGCTGCATCCAGACATCTTCAAATCCATTACAAAGAAATGGGGACTACCAGAAATAGACCTGTTCGCATCCCCACACAACCACCAATTGAGGAAATTCTGCACAAGGGCATCCCACTCACTTGCTTGGAAGGTGGACTCCCTCTCCTTCAGTTGGGAAAACCTGACAGCATATGCATTCCCACCTCTTCCTTTGATGCACAAAGTGCTACTGAAGATCAAAAAAGATCGCCCAAGGATCATCCTGATAGCTCCAGACTGGCCGAGGCAGCATTGGTACCCGCTACTGAGGAGTTTGTCTCGGACACACGCATGGCCTCTACCTCTAGTTCCTTTACTGCTAACACAGAACAACTTCAAGATCCTACATCCAAACTTGAAAACACTACAGCTAGCTGCCTGGAATATTACATAAAACAAAATAACCCAGATTTATCCCAGAGGGTTAAAGACATTATACTGGAGGCTCGCAGACCCTCCACAAGGAAGACTTACTCAGCCAAATGGAAAAGATACCTCATTTGGAGTGCAGCAAAAGGAGAAAGTGTATCATTAGCAAACATAGCTAACATCCTGGAATACTTAGCAGACCTTTTCCACAATGGCCTGTCTTACTCCTCCATTAAGATTCATGCATCAGCAATTTCAGCAGAATACAACATGGATCCTCCAGTCTTCTCTCATCCTCTACTCAAGCAGTTTCTGAGAGGAATTAAAAATGTAAAGCCTCCAAGGAAGCCACCTTTGCCTACATGGGACCTCAACTTTGTGCTGGAAAAGTTAACACTTCCCCCTTTCGAGCCAGCAGCAACAGCAGAATTACAGTTCTTATCTTGGAAAACTGTTTTTCTGCTTGCAATCACTTCAGCAAGAAGGGTTTCTGAATTACAGGCATTAATGGCAGTACAGCCCTTCCTTATCTTCCATCAGGATAGAGTGTCCTTGAGAACTAACCCTACTTTTATGCCAAAGGTGGTCTCCAGGGTATCATTGAACCAAGCAATCCACCTACCAACATTCTTCCCCAACCCACAGAACAGGGGGGAAAGACTACTACATACCTTGGATGTGCACAGGCAATTGCGCTACTATCTGGACAGAACCAAGAACAATAGAAAAACTGACCAGCTTCTGGTAGCGTATGCAACAGGAATGGAAGGAAAAGCAATTTCAAAACAGACAATCTCAAAATGGATAGGAAATTGCATTAGATTTTGTTACTCTTTTCATGGAAAGACAACTCCAGAAAACATCAGGCCTCACTCCACAAGAGCTACAGCCACTACTACAGCTTTCTTACGAGGAGTGGCTACCAAAGACATTCTAGAGGCTGCTACTTGGAGCTCCGTGCATACATTTGCCAAGCATTATAATCTACCTTTATACTCCAGATCCCGAGCAGGCTTTGCAACTGCTGTTTTGCAAGGGATCTTAACTACACCATAATCATCTTAGTGCCTCCTCCCCCAGTTTGGCTATGGTATTCTACCCATATGTTAGGACTGCAGATGCATCCTTGAAGGACATAGTACAGTTTTGTACCTACCATAAATGTAGATGTCTGAGAGGTATGCATCTGCAGTCAGGATTACCCACCCTCCTTCCCTCTGTGGTACTCCTAGGGTATTTGCCCATCTTGTAGCTAGCTGGGGGAATCTATTATGGTGTATTTGTTTGTATATACATGTTATTTTTGTTTGCTCTCTACTGTTTGGAATCATTTGCATTTATCCAAATTTAGCCTTCCTAGAGGGCACCTGGCATCTGGGGCAAGAAACACTGAGGAAAATGGCGTCGGCTGATGCCTTTATACCCAATTCACAGCAGCTATGACGTCGGGTGAAGTGCGACATCAGCCGAGGCCAGACCCAGACTTTGGAATCCGGCCGACCGAAGGGCTGCCTGAGGCAGGACAACCCATATGTTAGGACTGCAGATGCATACCTCTCGGACATCTACATTTATGGTAGGTACAAAACTGTACTTTTCCTTTATTTTAAATACCTCTAAAAGCATTTGATTTTTTTTTCTAATCCTGTTCGATTTTCGGCTGGAGTGCCTTCTGTGTGGGGTCTGCATGTTCTCCCCGCGGTAGAGTGGCCTCCGAAAGACATGCGTGAATGGGCGTGCCTTCTCTGAAGGTTGTGCATCGGGCTGGCAACTCGGCACCATAAAAATCTGCTGCCAATCATTAGCGGACCGGAGTTCCGCTGTGGCGACCCCTAACCGGGAAAAGCCGAAAAGACAAACTTCAAGCCATCTCTTGTACCAGAGCTTAATTTTTATTGCTTTTTTGCAGAGCAGCTGCAAGATTGTCCTTAGCCAGAGTTGTTGCTTCTCCTTGTTTGATTAATTTTGTCGTTTTTTCATTCTTCTTTGCTGGCATCCAGGAAATATAATATGCCAATAACACGCAATCACAAGAGATAACTAGTCAGGATACACCACAAGACACCTTCTTCAACGAAAAGTCTTTATTCAAATAGATATTCCAGTAGATAAACAGGTAAGGATAAGCGCTTTCGCTTGCTGCTGGCGAGCTTCTTCAGATCAATGTACATATATTTTTTCAGTGGTTAATATAGCAAAGCAGTATCTGCTAATCACATCATTAAGTAATTCATTAACGTAATTGAGACGTATACTTAATTAAATATCTCATTACTAAATCAAGCATCTAAAGATCCAATTTACTGCAGTAATAAGCTGAATGCATCTCTTCGCTTGTCTCTACATAATTAAATAAATCACTGTATTGTATCTGTATTTAAAACCTTGACATATTACTGGAATTAAAATATTAAAATAAAATAAAATAAAACTAAAACGAAACAAAACAAGTCAGAGCAATCTGGCATACATATAACTGAATGGCGCTTCAAAGTTGATAAATATATAAGTTGATACATTCCTATTAACTAAAAATTCTTGTACTTATCTAGACATAAATACAAATTTAAAATGTCACTAGCTATCTCATATAAATGCTAATTAATTCATCATCGTGGGTCTTCTATATGATCCCAAGACTGTTTCAAGCACTTACAAAATGAATTTTCATAGCTCAGTGGCATCTGATGTAATATAGCGTGTAGTGTGCTAAAGCTCACGCTATTACTTCTGTGGCTGCTAAGAGAAGCACTATCACATAGCCTTCGTATACAAAGTTATACCAACTCATGCTGGAATATATAAAAAGATGCCAAATGTATATAAATAAATAAATATATATCTATACATAAAAATTGGTAAAAATTCATTAAATTCATGATTCAATGTATCTATCAATTGACAAATGAGAGGCTAGCTGACTTCCATCTAACCTAAAATAAATATCTCTGTATGGAACAACCTAGCTAACTAACCTCTTTAAGCCTCAATCTCATGTATATATAAAGTGCAATGTGCTGATTGACCTATATCGCTGAGTGTCAAATTTTTAAAACATCCCAAATGAGTATATGTGTTGCAATCATCGTGTGCCTGAAAAAATTACTCGTGATGTTATTCAAGAACTCCCAGCCATAACTGTTTATACCATTAATTGCCTAGAAGGGTGGAGCGTGATGTTATTTACTTAATTTCTGCTCTAAAGTTAGTTTTAATGAGAATATTATTCAACTCCTACACAAGGGAGCATCTCCTCATTGTTGTCCCATATTGATTCTATTATATAAATGTATGGAGTTCAAATATTCACTTACAATATAGAAATATAGAAATATTCATGAACGTGATGAGCTCTTATCTTGGTGGAATGTTTCGGTGATGAGCTGGTTGTATATTTGTATTCCTGTATTTTATTCAAAAGGAGCATCTCCTCCCTTACTATCCCATATTTACTCTGCTTTATAAATACAAACCGCTCACAAGTCCTATTGCAATATAAATATATTCATAAGAATGGTATATTCTTTCCGAGTTGGAATGTTTCAGTAATGTGCTAGATATGTCTCCTATATTTTATGACTGTCTGAAGTTCTTGTGTTGAATTATTAGAAAATATTGAAATGACAAAAATATTGAGAGTATTCTCAGAATCTAAAACTAGTATGTATAAGATATTGCTGGCATAGTCACCAAATCAAACCCATTTCCTCAGTTTATTCTAGGAATGGTTTTATTGATACATAATTATTTATACCCGGGGCTCTATGTGCTCCGGATCTAAAAATCCATTCCATCTCTAACTTAGCTAATGCTCTCTCATTATCACCAAGTCTTGGGCTGATTTTGATGTTTTGTAATACTCTGAACTTAAATTTGTGCATGGAATTCAAACTGATATGCTTGGCTAATGCGTTCAGCTCATTTTGTTTGCGTATATCATATATATGGTTGTATATACGCTCTCTCAGTTTCCTCTTAGTGAGGCCAACGTAGAAAGCAGAGCATGAATCGCAATTAGCCATGTAAACTAGGTTCATGGTCTCACAGTTAGTAAAACTTCTAGGTGTGAAATGAAAATGTCCATCTGGGTGTTCATATTCCTGTATAGGATTAATATGTTGGCACATGCTGCATTGATTGCATGGAAACGTTCCTGTTTTATCAAATGTTCTATCTTGAATATGAGGGATGACATTAGAATTGTAAGAAAATATTGTTTTCAGATTGTCACAAGTCCTGAAAACAAAACTCGGTCTATCACCTACTATTCCCCTTGTATCAGCTATAATCCCAAGAAGGTTCCAGTTTTTGGTTATAATCTTCTTGATTTCATGTATATCATTTGTATATTTTAATACAAAATTAACTGTAGTGTTCTGCCTATGGTGAGTAGAGAGATGACCATTCTCTAATTTCTTGGATCTTGTCTTAGTCAACCCTGGCATAGTATGTCTGTTATCATCAGATATAACGCACTTCCTCATGTCTTTAACTAACTTACTTTTGTAACCTCTGGCTATGAATAGTCTCTCCATGTTATCCGCTTCTATTTTCAGTGTGTCTGTGTCCTTACATAGCCTGGTTAACCTCGAAAATTGTCCTTTCATGATACCTGTAAACATGTATCTCGGGTGCATGCTGCTATATTCCAAGAGAGTGTTCCTCCAGCAGGCTTTTCTGAACAGTCTGAAGGACAATTTATCATTGATATCATAAAAAAGAGTTAGATCTAAAAAATTAACCTCTCTATAAGAGTGTTCATGTGTGAATTTAAGAAATGTGGTAGTCTTTTCTAAATATTCCATGAAACTGTTCAGTTCTTCAACTGTCCCGTCCCATGCCAAAAACACGTCGTCTACAAACCTCCTATAAATACGTATGTTTTTCATCCAAATACTATTAAAGACATGTGCCTGCTCCCAGTGATGTAATACCAGATTGGCATAGGAATTTGCGCATGGGGTGCCCATAGCGACACCCCATGTTTGTAGATAGTATTTATTGTGAAATGTAAACACATTGCATTGTAGTACCAATTCTAATAGCTGGTTTATTAATATCTGCCTGTTCCTAGAGAAATTACTGTTGGTTACTAAGACTTCTCTCACTGCCTGTGTTCCATAATCATTAGGGATGCACGTGAATAAATCACGGACATCCAGGGTGACCAGGAGCAGTTTCCCATTCCTCTTTTCCAGAAGGTCAAAAGATTCTAAGTCTTTCAACAAATGTTGCGTGTCTCTGAGGATGGTTTGTATGTTGTTCACTATTGGCCTCAACATTTTTTCTATAAAAACAGAGATGTTATACGTGGCCCATTGTCTGCCAGATACTATTGGTCTCATGGGTATGGGTTCTGTTGCTTTGTGTATCTTAGGCAGACCTTTTAGTACTGGTATTAGAGGTTCTTTAATATATAAGAAATCAAACATCTCCCTACTCACTTGTCGACACATTAAAATATCATATAATTCTTCACTAACATTACTGATTATTCTCATAACCCCCTCAAGTTGCAATTCTTGATATGTGCTGTTTTGTTGTAGGGTATTTTCTATGTTGGTCAGATATTCATCTCTGTCAAGAACCACTACTCCCCCACCCTTATCAGCATTTGTAATCACTATGTTACTATTCTCCTTCAAGGTGTTCATAGATTTGTACTCAGCTTTCTCAAGGTTAAAAAATCTGTTTTTAACATGTTTGTCGGCATACATCACATAAAAGTCCTTCTCACAAGATTTTACAAAGCATTCAATGTCCGTTGGCAATGTTGGTGAAAACGTGCTTCTACTCTTAAATGCATTGTCTGTATTTCCCGTTAACTTGGCTTTATTACTGAAAAGCAGTCGTAACGCTACTTTTCTTGCAAAAAGCCTCAGATCTATGAGAGTCTCAGACAGTCTGCTGTATTGTGATAGGACATAGTTCAGTCCTCTGTTTAATAACGAAAAATCAGATGCAGACAAATTAAATTTAGAAAAGTTAAAAACCAATAGAGTCAATTCCAACTCCTTTTGGTGTTTTTCTCGTACCTGCTTATTGAAGATTTCCTTTTCCTCGGTCCCCGGCTTACGGATCTCCCCCTTGTCATTGGGTATGTCCTGATTGGAAAAGGAGCCTCCATATTCCTAATGGATGTCGTATGATTCTTTCTGATGGTTCCTGTTCTTACGGAATCATCTGTAGGTTTAAGGGCTAACTGATTCGGTGGTGGTGTGCTTTCATCGGTATTGGCCGTAAGAGTTCCTCTGTTGTCATGGGTGGATTCTGCTTCGTGGTTCATGTTCCGGTCCGTTGGCGCCAAACTTGAATCTCCTGCTCCTCCCATCTCCGGCTTCCTCTGTTGCGGATGAAGCATTCGTTCACTCTGACTGGCGTTGTTCTCATTGCTTCTCTGCCACACAAATACGTTGCCCATTCTGAAATCTTGTACATCCCTGGTTAATTTCTTTTGTTTAATGCCTCTCAGTTTCTCTCCATACAATTTAATTTGCAATGAGATGTCATTTAATTTCCGAGTGTGTATCTCTGTGTTGAATTTCTCCACGATAACATGGTATGCTGCATCGATTTCTCTCTGCAGTTCATTTTCTATAGGTTCAAAGTAGTCGAGTAACAGTTGAATATACTTGTTGCTTAATTCAAGGTTTAGGTCTTGCCATTTTTTAAGAAGGTCTGGGTATTTTTGTCCATATGTGGGCATGCACAAAACGCGCATGCCTCTCGGGACAACCTTGAAATTAAGACACGCTTGTAGGTGTTTTCTCTGCCATGACATTCTCTGAAACTTATATAGATTGTTCTCAAGTTCTCTTAACACTAAATAAAAGTCAGTCATATTGTTTTCAGAGACATTCGTGGTCGGCATGTTAACACTCATTTCCGGAAAGTCTAAACTCAACAGTGGATTACCTTTACTAGGCAAGAAAGCTTCAATGCCTAAGGGACCCATTCTATGGGTCGGGTTGTAATCTAGTTCAATGGTGGTGTTCTCCATAGCGTGGAATATGCCAATAACCAAATTTTACCCAAACTGACAATTACACAAGCTGTTTTTCTGCAGTTTTTGTTTTCACACTGTGAGAGCTCAAATTAACTTGCTGGTCAGTCTGTAACCATATTGGAATTCCTACTAAAGCCCTCTTTTTTTCAAAGTTTCATTTCACCTACTGTTTAAAATCCTAAAGAATGCATACTTAGAGACAAAAATAGTCCTGCCTTTGTGCCAACCTCATTACTTCATCCCTTTTGTATGCAGTTAAACCAAACAGTTAAGTCTTCGCACTCACTTCAACAATCTCCTGGTTACAGGTCTCGTGAAATTTAATTGTTTGGTAATCTGTGTATGCCTCAGTTACTGTCTGTTTACAGAAATTAAAATGTGACTTTGAGTGCTCTGTAAAATGGTGAATGTTTTCTAGGTAAACATGATCTTAAGTCTCCGTATGTTGTATGCAGTGAATGTTACATGGTGATTATTTATTTGGTATTTCTTTACTGGGGACGTCCAACTGGGCATGAAGCCCAATTTCAGCAGGAGAAAAGCTCCAACATACATAGTTCAATTAATAAACTACATTATATTATCCCATGAAGTGCAGTAACAAATAGAATCAGCCTACAGGATAAATAGTCAGATCAGAAAATCATACAGTGAGTATTAAACAGCAATTATAGGATATTGAGCACCTAGTAAAATACAATCAATAATGATACCCATTGATAAAGATATTAAGCATTTTAAATATGGGCAAAAGACTATGAAAGGAAAGATTTTGCAGTTGGGGGGAGGTTATAAGGAAATGGAGTTGAATTAGGGAGTTGTCAGAAGTAACTGGTGCTTTGGCTAATGAGAAGGGAGGAAAGGAAAGGGGGGGGGGAGAAGAGCAAGGGAAAAGGAAGGAAGAATGAAGAAAGGGGAGAGAAAGGAAGTGAAGGAAGGAGTAACTGGTAGTGTCAGCCTGATGTAAGACATGTATAGAGTCAGGCGGTAAGGAGAAATCTCTTTAGAGATTGACTGTGTGACTACATGGCATTGCTCTAATATCTGTAGGTTTACTGTTCCAGACCTTGGCTACTGAGTATGAATATAGGCAGTGACCAGTAGATTTTTTCGGTTTATGGATTTCAAGGAGGTGTTTCCCAGATGAGTGAAGAGGGCGATTAGGAACATAATGGTTAAGAAAGATGCTGGTTGCTGGGCAGGATGAGGATTTCTGTACCATTTTATGAGCAAGGAGGAGTTGGGTGAACTTGAGTGAGGTAACTCAAGCCAGTTTAACTATCTGAGGGCAGAGCAGTAGTGGGAGTTGTATGGCTGACTGGCTGCAAATCTAGTAACTTTATTCTTGCAAGGCTCAAGTTTTGATCTTAAGGAGATCTGAATGTTGGTGAAAATGGGTGAGGCATATAGTAGTCCAGGAAAGAGGTATGCATTGCCTAGAGTAACTCTTGAGTTAGTAAGGAATCTTTGTGATCTATACAGCATGCCCAGTTTTTGGTGTGTTGTTTTTATGCACTTTTGAATATGAAGATTAGATTTCAGTTCATCATCTATTATGACACCACGTAACTTATTGTGAGGTACAACTTATTCAAGGTAGAGAATAGGGAATACATGTGACAGTTAGGGTTCAACGCCGCCGGGCCTAAATGACAGTACATCTTTATTTCAGTACGGAAACAGAGAGCCAGTAAGATATAGGTGGGCTGAATGTGTTACTTCCTCATAGTCGTATAATTCATTCATATGAATGTAATATATTCAGTTCACTAAGGTAGGCAATATTTATGGCTTACATTATTGTTTACATTTTTGTATAATGAGTTTTTTAGGTATAGATTGATGTTTATAAAGTGAATTTTATGTTTTTAAATTCATTCAGGTTGGGACACATTTTAATTGGATTTTATTGTAGATTTAATTAGTAGGTGTGGAAATGATGCAATAATGTGTGATTGGTCAATGTGTGAAGTGGCTTTATTATTTAAATGTGTGCTTTGTTTTCCAGTGACTCTGATGAAGCCAAGGCAGTTTGGCGAAAGCGCTTAGTTGTTGGATTTATTATTGCTATTATCGTTATTAAAGTGGAGTTACCCAGCTCGTTTTTTGGTTTTGTTTTGTTACAATTTTAAGAGAGGATATTTTTAAGGTGTCCTTTGTGTGTGTTTGGGATTTGGGGAGAAATAAGAGCAGTTTTGTTTTATTAGGATTTAGAAAAAAATATAAAACAATAGCCTTATTGAGCTATTCAAGCTAAACTAAAACACCAAGCAGTAGTAATAAGAAATGTTTGTAAATTAAATTCCAAACAGTAGTAAAAAAATCTTGTGATCTAAATGTCTTCAGTTTTGCAAATAAAAACAGATTCACATTCTTTGTACCAAAACAACAAATCTTCTTGTTGCAATTAAATGATCTCTACTTCTTAGTAGCAAAACAAATCTTTATTGGGTGAAACTTGTATAAATTAACAGATAAGTGCTGTGCTTATGTATGTGCTTATGTGCCTTGCTGTTTTGGTATGAAGAACGTGAATCTGTTTTTATGCACAAAAGTGAAGAAATCTGATCGCATCAAGAGATTTTTTACTACTGTTTGGCATTTTAATTTACAAATATTTCTTAGTACTACTGCTTGGTGTTTTAGCTTAGCTCGGATAGCTCTATAAGGCCATTCTTTCAAATTTTTCTATTTGTTTTGACCTGAATAGTTGGGCCCCGTCCACTTTCTGACAGTTTAAGCTAACTAAAGTTCAGGGTGCTCACAGTGTTTCGTTTCTAAGCTTGGTTTTATTAGGATTTAGGGAAAGCTGATCAGCACTGAGCCAATTTTCAATAGAGTTGAAAGCCTACTGAGAGATGGATTGCAATTGGGAGGGACTGTTAGATGTGCAAATGACAGTGGAGTCATCTGCATATTGTATGTGTAGCTTGTTGGGAGGATGTATGTAAATCATTTATAAATATATTAAGGAGAGGGCCAAGTACGGTGCCTTGTGGGACACCTGTATTGACCATTAGCCGTTAAAGTATACAGGAGTGAGACATACATACTTTTACTGTTAATTTGTTTAAACCTCCTTTGCAGTTGTATGTAATGTAAAGCTTTTCTCCTAGGGCCTCTGCTGAAAAGTGGTTTTGTCCATTTGGACTTAACCTAGTAATTACAAGCAACTTCTAAAAGTCTAAGTGGGACCAACCAGGTTAGGAGAACTATTTTTCTTGGTAGGTATGCTTTCATTGAGATTTTAAATAGCAGATGAATTGAAAATTTGAGTAACTAATGTCAAAGAGGGCTCAGTAGGACTTCAGAGTTGGCTACACACTGATCACCAGGTTAATTTTAGCTTGCCAGTGTGAAAAAGGAAACTGCCAAAAAAAAAAAAAGTCTTAATTTGTCCGACTGAATACTAGACCAAGGGTCTTTTTTTTTACCCTTTCAGTTGTCCCATTGATAGGTTGTTTGATTACCTGCATTAATTATCTGTAAGCTGTCTTATTGGTAATCATGGCAGTACATAGTAAGTTCCCCTCATTAAGACTCAGCTTCTCAAGTGAGCTTAAAATAACAATAAATTAAATATTTGTGCATTTTGGCAGGCTGTGTCTTCTGAAAAATTTAGCAGTATGTAGGGGGAGGGTTATGAGTCTTAAATGAGATATTACTGTCTTATTGTTCTGTCATAGTACTTTGCAGCCTTCTCAGCTTGTTTATCAGCTTGTGCTTACATGTCCTTAAAATCTTTTAATGTTTCCTTAATGAATCTTAACTCCTTAGACCACATTTAAATCAATATGGGATTTTAATTTCATGCTGGAAGAGTTAGTTGTCTTTAGATATTTTTGAACATGCTGAGTCATTGGTCCGAAATTCATAATTTGGAAAAACATTTTAGTTTGAAAAAAAAAAAAAAACAATAGACCAAGCTGTTCTGCAACCACTTTTACTACAAACCTGGTACTTTGGCTATTCACCTTCTCAGAATAGTTTACTAGCTTTGTAAAGTTCCTTTTATACAGGTAAGACCCAGTTAATATAATTAATTATACAATTATTTACTTAAACAGTAAAACTTAAAAACGTATAAAAAGTGATTCAACTGTTTCTCATCTACAAAATGCTAACTTAAATACACAACAACACAATATTTATATTCCTTTCTACCCATTTTTGTGTCGAGTGTTTACCAGTTGTTAACTTCCAAGAACATTGTTGGTAGTATCTTTCCCTCTCTTTCTACCTCTTTAGGTAACTTAGCCTACCATTGTTGGTAGTTTTCTTCCTTTCTGTGTGTGCAAGTGAGTATGCCTGTTGACACCTCTTTTGTTGGTTGACTTGTCAGCGTGGCCGAGAAACCAAAAGGCACTACCAGTTTTAAGCAGTGCCAGGACTATGGTCAGAAGATGGTCAATTCCAATAGGCATTCTTCCTGTGTCCAGGCCTGGCTCATCTTTCCCAAGTATGTTCTATTTGCCAGGCTTTCAGTACCCGGGCTTTGATTGAAGGTAAGAATAAATTAATCCTAAACGGACTAATTAAGTCCTCTTTTGAGGAGGACTTATCCAGGACAGACTCATCCTCCTCAGAATCTGATTTTGGAACCAGAAAAAGCCACTCAGTACAGACTTCTCCTTTGGTACCGGTGGCTAAAAAGCATAAACTTTCCACTCCTACTGTTTCCATGGAGCCGAAGGCTAAGGTTTGCAAACTTTCAGAACTGACAACACCTCAGCATTATGTTCTATGGTGCCACTAATGTCAGTGCCATCTTCAGTGCTGACCTCTTTGGCATCCTGATCGGTACTGGCATCTCCATCTATGCTTCCACAGACACTGGAACCTGTATCGGTGCCGAAATCCAGCATAACTTACACACCCAGGACAAGATATTCTCCCTCTATTGATCCCGTTGTGGGACAGCTCCATAGCCCTTTCCTTGAAAGACCAGACTCTCCTTCAGGTTTATCTGTCAGATCCTCCAGAAGTCTTGCCAGTGTCAACATCGTGAGGTTGATGGATCAGCTCTTATTGGTTGGGGGTCTATCTTTCCTCTTCCCAGACCTCTTTCCCTTCTGGAGTTGGGGCATTTTCTCCCAGGAGTCCTCCAAATCTTCCTCCTCTGAGGGCTTAGAGCTCCCTACTCTGATCTCCGCGGTTCCAGATGCTCTGATGCCAAATGCCTTTTCTCCTTTGGTTCCAGGGTCTGCCTTGATTTTTCTCTGTTCCTTTGTAACCTACAGACTCCCGGGGCCGTAGTTCCACTGTCAGGTCTGAGAATTTTGGATCTGCTCCAGCTTTTTTAATTCGGAGTTGTCCTTAACTGTTCGAACCTCGACAGACATAGGCTGCTTCTCAGTTCCTACTTTGGAAATGGGTCTCTGGGCAGGTTGTAACCTCAGTTCAGTGCTTCCATCCCTCTTCATGGGGCCTGCTTTCAGGTTATGGATAGGGCACTGGCCTCTGCAGGCCCTCAGCTGACCCCTTCTGTGTCAGAGCCTCAGGACCCCTTCTTGCCTAGAGCTTCCACCAACCTCCACATCTGAACAGCGGGCAACGAACCTGCAAGATACCCCTCCACAGTGCCCCTCTGCTTACAAATCCTCAGAAATTCCCACTGAGGAGCCACCCCGAAAGAAGGCGTGTAAGATAAAACACTTCGATTCTAAATTCCCCTGAGGAATCAGTCACAGAAGACATAGACTTTGATGATGGGGAGATTTCCCGCCGGTCACCCCCAGATGATGTCTCTTTTGGAGACATTCTATAGGTTCTAAAACAGAGGGGTAACTGGAAGCCCCGCAGGCTTTTGTTGCTCACCCATCTACTTCGTGGGTGACCCCTCCTGCTGACCATCTTATTATATTGATTGAACAGTGGGCTTGGAAGCTCCTGATTCCATAGTGCCAGTTCCCCGTAGACCTGATAAAATACCGTCTGCTTCAGCGGACCACCAGCATTGGGCAAAAGGCTTAGCAGTAGATGCTATGGTGGTGGCAGTGGCCACCAAGGAGGAGCTAGCTAAACAGTACACCATTGCTCATCCCCCTGATTGAGAGTCCATGATGATGGACAGATTCGGAAAATGGCTCTATGCTTCCTTGACCTTCGCATTAAGGTCGCTGAAATTTATGGTGCTTTTCAGCTAGACTCCAGAGGGATCTGATCAAGGATTGTCAGATACCCTTGCAGGAGCTGTGTCTGAGGAGGTCCAGGATAAAGTGGTCTCCCAGATAGCCACCCTGGAGTCCATCTCCAGCTGATCCATGAGGCGCATTGCTCATGCAGCTGAAGAAACGACCAGAGCAACGGGTTCAGGTGTTGCTGTTCGGCATCATGTCTGGATGCGCTTATGTGAGTTTGCAGAGCCCTTTAAGTTTTTGTCAGTGCTTCTTTTGATAGATCCTACTTATTTGGCCCCAAAGTCGTGTAAACTCTAGCCAAGTGTGAGAAAGATGGAAATACCATATCTGCAGTGGGCATACATTTTTCTACTCCCCAATTGTCCTACTCTAGGAATCAGAGGAGCGCCAAGATGCAGTTCAAACATTCCCAAGGGCCTTTTCAGGACACACATGGTAGCCATTTCCCTCAAAGCAGAGGGGGGATCTCTGATGGAAGACGCCAACCCAGCGTCAGAGGTGGCCTGCAAAATTAGGGTCCCAGAGATTTTCTCTGGACAATCCTATCGGTGCTCCTGAAAAGGGACCCGATTGCTTACCTCTGGAAGCAGTCGGGAAGATTATTTCTGCACTCAAGAGCCTGACAGCAAATAAAATTGGATACTTGGATGCAGAGGATTATTGCCAGAAGCTACCATACCATATTCCCTTCACTCTTTTTCCAAGATCAAAATGAAGGCTCCTCGATGTTCCACCCAGTCAGAGGGATCAAGTAGTGTTGGAGATTCTAAAGCTGCTAGAAAAGAGTCATCCAAGTCCCACCAGAACAGATAGGATCTGGATTTTACTCAAGGTTCTTTTTGGTGCCAAATCAGACAGGGGACTTTGAGACAGGTTTTAGATCTCAGCCTTCTGAACAAATTTGTTCAGCAAGCAAAATTCTGGATGGTCACGGTTCAGTCTCTACTCCCCTTTCTAGAGGAAAATGATTGGATGTGCTCTATAGACCTTCAGGATGCATATTACCACATAAAAATGGACAAACACTTCAAGAGGTTCCTCCAGTTTTGGCTAGGAGTCTGTCAGTTTCAGTTCAGAGTGCTGCCCTTTGGCCTCACCACAGCCCCCAGGGTTTTCACCAAGTGTCTGGCAGCAGTAACAGCTCACTTGAGACTGCACAGATTACAGGTGTTTCCATATCTAGATAACTGGCTCATCACCACTCCCACCAGGCATCTAATCCTTCAAGCAACAAACTTCATTCTGCACCTGTTCGCTCATCTGGGCATTACAGTGAATCAATCAAAGTCTCAGCTAAGTCCCACTTGTAATCTGCAGTTCATAGGAGCTCATCTGAATACCATCTCTTGTGTAGCTTCCCTTCCTCTTCACAGGCTGCAGAAGATAAATTCTCAAGTACAAGCCATTCTCTCCAAAGACAAGACTCCTGCACTTCTAGCCCGTCTAGATTTAGGGTCTATGATAATGACCATTACCTTAGTTCCACTAGCAAGATTTCACATGTGGCTGCTACAGTGGCTTCTAGCATCCCAGTGGCCCATTCTAACCCATCCGATGATGCATCCAATTTTAATCACCAGTCATTGCAAGAAAGACTTATCCTGATGGATGGAATCTGAGGAAATTCTTTTAGGCCGTCTCTTTGTTATACTTCAACCGAAGGCCATAGTGACCATGGACCCTTCCCACATGGGATGGGGGGCATTCTTTGGGAAGAACAGTCCAAGGCACTTGGCCCCCAATAGAGGCCAATCTGCATATCAGTGTTCTGGAACTGAGGGCAGTGATCTTAGCTTTGGAAGCCTTCCAGTCTGTCCTCCCTATAGGAACAATTGCAGTTCAGTCAGACAACATGTCAGTAGTCTGGTACATCAACAAACAGGGCAGAACCAAGCCTTACCGCCTGTCAAGAAGCTCTGAGTGTGGCAATAGGCAATATCTTCCAACCGCTTTCCAATAGCAGTGTACATCCCGGAGAGCTCAAACGTGATAGCGGACAAACTGAGCAGATGCATTCTCCTGCCCCACGAGTGGTCTCTCAGTCCCAGAGTAATTAAAGGAGATTTTCCGTTGCAGGGGGCAGCCTTGCTGTGACCTCTTTGCATCACCCCTGAACAACAAGTGCAGCAGCTATCTTGCCCCATTTCCCTCTTGGGGTAATCCTCGAGTGATGCTGACCTTCACAACTGGCCCTTGGGACTACTCTGTGCCTTTCCCCCTTCCCACTGATTCACCTCTTCTTAAAGAAAGCCAGCAGGTTGAGAATCCTCATTGTGCCCTTCTGACCTCGACAAGTCTTGTCCCCTTCCTGTGACATCATCTAATTCACCGTTCATAGATTCTGGACCCAGTTCCGGATCTTCTATCTCATCCTCAGGGACTGGTACACTCCAGTCTTCCGAACTTCAAGCTTACAGCTTGGCTCCTCCAATTCTGCTAGTCGCCAGGCAGAAAAAATGCATCTTTCTCAGTCCAAAAAATTCTATTGGCTTCCCATAGACCTTCCACTAGGAAACTGTACCTAAGCAAGTGGAAGAGATTTTTTGATTGGGCATACAATAATGGTCTTAACCCCCTTTTTGCACTGGTTGAAAAGTTTTGGTGTTTCTAGCTATGCTTTTTGATCAAGGACCATCTGCTTCCACTGTTAAGGTCCAGCTTGCTGCTATTTCCAGTTTTCACAGTGACTTTGAAGACCATTCACTGATTTCACGTAGATTATGTAAAGTGTTTAGGAAAGGGGCTTTGTGTTTGAAAACTCCTTTTAAAGATCCTCTAGCTCCTTGGGATCTGACCTTGGTTTTGCAGTCCTTGGTGCTTCCTCCCTTTGAACTGGCTGCATGTCACATAGTTTCTTTCATGGAAAACTATTTTTCTGACAGCCGTTACTTCTGCCAGAAGAATTTCTGAGATACAAGCATTGTCTTCAAAACACCCTTATTTGGTTTATCATGAGGATAGGGTTTCACTAAGAACCAGTCCATCCTTTCTCCCCAAGGTGATCTCAGAGACTAATATTAATCAAACCATTGACTTACCCATCTTCTTTCCTAATTTTTCCAACAAAAGTGACTATTGCTTACATTTGCTGGATGCTCACAGACCATTACGTTTCTACTCAGCAGAACTAAAGAATTTAAAAAGTTGGACCAGTTATTTGTATCTTTCTCTGGTTCATCTCTGGGGAAATCTGTTTCAAAACTTACCTTGTTAAAATAGCTAAAAGACTGCCTTACTTTCATGTACAGTAAAAGAATCTCAAGTTACTAGCACCAGTGAAAGCGCACTCTACTAGATCAATAGCCATGTCTGCTGTTTTCCATTCCAAAGTTTCCATGGATGAAATATGCCTTTATTACTCATTACAAACTGGATGTGGACTCAAGGGGAAGAGCATCTTTTCGCTCTAAGATTCTCAGGAATAGCCTTCCATAAGGCCACCTAGGGACCTTAGCTGAGGACTCTGTCCCATAGGTAAAGGATAAACAAAGATTGACATCAGGTAAAGAAGTTATGTACTCCCCTTAACGTTCCATCTGTGCTGTGGATTTTCATTTTTCCTTTACACCCCACCCTCCTCCCCCTCCTATGGACTTTCTGGAGGATTAGACTCTTGTTCTGGTAACTTTATCAGGTATGATCGGACATGGCCTCTTTACAAATTTATTTGTGTTGCTTTGTACATGCAAACTCGATCTGATGTAATTTGGAGAGGGTTTTGCCGGTAAAATCTTAGCTTGAGAGTTTTTGGCTGGCGTGAACTATGTAGCAGCCGAGCCGGTTCTGAGGGTTGGAACCGTACCCCATAGGTAAAGGATAAATGAAGATCGACAGCACAGATAGAATGTTATGGTGAATACATAACTTGTTTTTATATGAATATGGATAGTAAGATGCAAGCAGTTAAAATGTTTTAGACACTTTTATCTTATACACAGGTCAGGCTTATTTTTTCAACTAGAAGAGAAGTTGTGGCTAGCAATTAAAGAGTTGAAGGATTTTATCAGGGAGGGGAAGACAGCAAGAGTCAAGTGGGATAACTTGATTCTTCCAGTAGACCAGGGCAGATTGGGATTACCCTATTAGTGGAGGTATTTCAGAGCTACACAGTTAAGGATCCTGTATATAGCGCAATTAGAAACCTATAATTCAAAGTGGAAATTGGTGGTGATGAATTGGAAGGAAGCTCCAGAAACTAAGAGAGACTGGGATTTTGGAAGCAGACCTTTAAGGAAAATAATCATACAAAATATATTTATAAAGTAGCAGAACATTATATTTGTAAAGTAGCAGAAAATATTCTAAGAACTACAACACAGGAATAGAGAAAGGAGATCCTGCCAATAGGGATGACTGCAGTTAGCGATACAGACAGTAGGCAGGAGGGGGCTGGAATTTATTGGAGAAAACGGGCAAAGGAGCCAAGGTATTGGGGGCAAATAACTAGAGACAACGTTAATAGAATGGGAAGACACCAAGAATTTATTTGGACTGCAGGTTAGAGATTGCCTTTCCTAAGATTTATATCAGAGTATAGGCAAAGAAAAAGAAATGGGGGGGGGGTCCTAAACTAAAAACCATCACCGGTCGAGTTTTTAGTAGAATGGAAGCTGCCGTTAAAAAAGCAATAATCAGTAGACCATATAAAATATTGCATGGTAACTATAAGAATCAGTCAGAGGACATTAGAATTGGAAAGAGATTAGATGATAAGCAGATCGCAAAGAAACAGTGGGGGATATACATTTGTCTCCCAAATATGCAACAAAGTCTAGAAGATGTAGGATTTTTTCTTAGAAATGTTTACATAGATATTTTTGTACCCAAGTAGATCTAGAGAGTTTTTCCTCAAGTAGACAGGAAATGTTGTGATTGGAAAGAAAGAAGTACTTGGGAACATATTTTCTGGGAGTGTAATGAGTTGGCAGACTTCAAAGATTCACTGCAGACAACTCTGAGATGCTATGTGAGCAAATTGGTGTAACTAGGGAAATGATTTTCCGAGTCATGATACAGAATTGGAATTGCCTAGACATGGTAAGGTCTTGCTGAGTCTAATTATGTTCGCTGCCAAAAAAAAGCAGTTACTAGTAGGGTTGCCAGCTGTCTGGTTTTTGACCAGACTGTCCAGTTTTCTGAGCAATTGTCCGGTTACAAATATCATCCAAAACCAGACACGTGAAGTCCGGGTTTTGTGCTACCATGAGCAAGCTCCATGCCCGCCCTCCCACTACAGCTGCAGGCAGCAGGTACCGTTGATTGCGGTATTAGCGCCATCTTCTCCTTTAAGGAGAGTCATGCGTGCGCATGCTTACACCACCAACGTGAAACTAAATCTAATTTGCAGTCGCGCCAAATTTTAAGCTAGCAGTTCCGAAGAAGGAGCTAAGTCCATGTGGCAGGTAGAGGATGTCGTCCAGCATACTAGAGCTCTGGAGCTGAGCAGAGAGAACAATTTGGAGGTAGACAGAACAAAAGTAAGCACCGATAGTACTTCACAGTCCAGTGAGTCCACAAGTACATTTTTCATATTTTTTTAAGTAGGTAATTCAGGTAAATAGATTATGCATGAGATTTAATGCATTACATAGTGAGGACTCTTTCTTGCAATTTTTAATGAACGGCTTGTGACTTTTTTATATTTTGGTTTAAATAATAATTCACAGGGTTATTCTCTGACAAGGGAAGAAGGAAAATTACACATCTGAGATGCTACTTGGCGGGTGTTGGTATATTGGACAGTTTTTGCTACTGTGGCTTGAAATCTAACTTTGATAATTGCAGCTGGGATTCGGGTGTTACTTAGAATATTTTGTGTACTTGCTTTTTTTCTCATTAGCAGGTCCAAAATCAGAAATATAGTTATGGACATTGTTTGACATTACTATTTTCATTTGCATTTTTTAAATATTAGTTAATGAAGTAAAACATATGTAATTCTTGGCTATTCAAATGACTATTCTTGAAAAGAGGTGACATTCCAAAGTATGTTGTTACTTCCTTAAAAGTAGAGTAAATTGCTAAATGCAAAGCTAATGCTTTGTTTGAGTTCCTGAACACCAGTGTTATAATGGCTCTTACCTTGTTTACACGATGAGCAGTGTGGGGCTTGGGGGAGGATAATTATATGGAATTAGTGGCTCTCTTCTAAGAGCCGAGGTACAGTGATCATTTTTTGAAGTGATAACTGGGTGTCAGAATTTTGTGCAACACTGTTACAGAAAATGAATTTAAGAAGTGTAAAAGCAAATGGGCAATGTGTTCCAGAAAAGCTGTAGTTTGACCTTTTCATCTTACATTCTTGGAGGTGGCCAGTGATACCAATGGATTATCGCATCTTCACTGTCAGCAAGATTTCAAGGAATAGCCATGATCAGGAGGTTGGCCATTTTGCATATGTAAGGAATGCATGTATGTTTCTGTGTGACTTTGTAGGGCAGAAGGTATTTAACATGAAGGAAGGAGTATCATGGCACCATGGATCAGAAGTGAACATAGTGGCAATCTGGAGGCTGACCTGTGAGTGGCTGCCATCACAAGTTTTAGCAAGGGTGAGGTAAAGGAGGCAGCCACGTGGTGTGCAACATAAGGAGGGTGATGGGGCTGATCAACAACTACAGTTTCCGCAGTCTTTTTTTTCTCTCCTGGCATTTCTGATGATGGTGCCAAAAGGCACATCAGAGCTTCATATGTGTTAAGTTGTATCAAGAAAGTCACTTGGCTGTAGGAAGCCAGTTTGTATAAAGATGTTGTAAGTGTACAAATCTGTTTGTTACAGGAGAAGTCAAAGGATTTTCTTTTGCCTGTACTGAAGGGGGTGTGAATCCAGGTGTAGGTAATGGATTTTCTTTTGTCTTCTGATGACTAGCTGAGGGGATGGGTGCTCTATCAGGTGCAGACACTGGGCACTAGGTAAGCCAGTTTGGCAGTATTGCCTGCGGTCTTATCCATTTTTTTTCTGGACTATCCACAAATCAATTCTCCGGTAGTCAGGAAAACACAGTACAAACTCTAGTATTCTGTTTCACAAAAGGAAAATAGGCTATCCGTGTTAGTTAAATTAGCTGATTTACTATGTTTTTTTTATTTTTATATATATATATATATATATATATATATATATATATATATATATATACAGATAGTAAATATAATATAATATATTAATATAATACCATAGTAAATCAGCTGAAAGCAGGCATCCGGAACAGAAAAAGAGGGCATTCCCATCAGCTGACGCCACGGTGATGTCACAAAATGGGCAGAGCATTGATGGGAAGGGTGGGAATGGGTGGGGTTATGGGTGATCTGAGGGGTGTGACCTTAGTCCGGTTTTAGCCACAAAGAAAGCTGGCAACCCTAGTTACTAGAAAATGAAAATCAAAGTCTAAACCATCTGTATTAGAAGTAGTGAATATAATAACAGAGATAAAGCAATTAAAATTTGGATGTTTAGTAAAGGGTAGGAGAAAAATACATAGGAAAAATGGGAATTGTGGGTATAATACATACAGGGGAGGAATGAGGTTTAAAAGAAGGCAGGATCTGAATGAGCCATGTAATGTTTGACTGATAATGTTTGGGTAGATTTTAAGTGATGTATAATGTTTGCAACTAAAATTATGTCAGTATGGTTTGTGATGTAAAACTAAGATTGTCAATATGGTTTCTTTTCATTTATATGAATGTATGAGTGCCTATGTCATAAGTGATGATAAAGATGTTTCTTTAAAAAAATGAAACAAAAAAAACCCTGTTGGTCCCATTTTTCATGTAAAACAGAAAACTAAAAGCATGTCTAGTCCTCCCCAAATATCCTTAGGAGTAGTTTTACTTGGTCTGGCTCAGGATGGACTTCAGGCTATTGATCCTTCTTGTAAAGTAGTTTCTCGTAAAAGAGAGAGATCTCTCTTCCTGAAGAGATCAAAGGTTCTAAATCTGGACAGGAGGATGTAGGAAGAGATGCTGGGTTTTCTCCTTAGGCTTCTGATGCAGACTTGGAAGAGAGCTTGGATGTTCGTGTTTCACTGCTGCCCGAAGCAAAAGCAGTTTGCAAGTGCCAGTCAGCCAACTCCTGAGATTTTCGAATTTGAATTTCAGAACCGAAGTCTTCAATAAAGCTAAGAACCCCATTGGGGAAACTTTTTCTTGCCTCAGACCGATGTCCGTAAAAGTTAATAATTGCATTTCTTGTGGGAAGCAAATACCTCATAAGGATTTTCATTCTTACTGTATTCCATGCCTAAGCCCAGACCACGACGTCACTAGTTGTCGGTTTTGTGCTAGATTTAACAAGCACCACTATTAAACGTCTGTTTGATTTTGTACGCCATTATTTTGGCCGATGGTTCAATTATACCATGCCATCGGAACAACCGACGACCGGAATACACAAAAAACACAAAGACAAAGATGAGGACAGCCATTCGAGGTCCAAAACTGACGGTGAAGCCTCTTCTAGGCCAGTCGCCGGTTCTCAGTAAGGCGTTTTCGCAGCCCCTGACACCCGCTACCTCAGAGCCACAGGCCGTCTCCGACTCCCACGTGGAGATTTCTAGGCCTCTGGAAACTCAAGGTATTGGGCCTACGGAAATTAACCCCTCAGATGGGTCTGGAGCCGCTGAGCAGGCATCGGCTTCTGAGGGTGTTTTCAGTCCTTCACAGCTTACCATCAAAACAACAACCACGTCTAAAACTCCTGTAAAGACAAAGAACTGTAAAGACAAAGAAACAAGTACAGACTTCACCTGGACAGGCCTCCATGCCTAAAAAACAGATGCTCAAAATGGCCGAAGATCTAATTACTCTGATCAGGGGATGTCCTTCAAGGATGCATCTGCAGTCCTAACAAATGGGTTGTCCTGTCCTCAGGCAGCCCTTCGGTCGGCCGGATTCCAAAGTCTGGGTCTGGCCTCGGCTGATGTCGCACTTCACCCGACGTCATAGCTGCAGTTCTTCGGGTATAAAGGTATCAGCCGAAGCCATTTTCCGCAGTCTTTCTTGCCGCGTGGCGCCCGAAGCAGAAGCTGTTCGCAAGTGCCTGTCGGTCAGAACCGGAGATTACTACTACCGAAGACTTCTAAAAAAGCTAAGTACCCCGTTGGGGACTCTTTCTTGCCTCAGCCGATGTCAGAAAAAGTGAATAACTGTTTAACTTGTGGGAAACAAATACCTCATAAAGATTTCCACTCTTACTGTCTACCTTGTTTAGGCCCAGACCACAGCGTAGCAGCTTGTCTAGCCTGTGCTTCTTTCAACCGACGGACTCTTAGACGTCGGTCGGAATTTGCTGAGGAGTTTTTCGGCTCCGCTTTTGCTTATAACATGCCGTCGGAAACTCCGACTTCGCAATTAACTAAAAAGCGCAAGGAAAAGGACCGACACTCGCGGTCCGCGGTTTCGGCCGAAACCGCGGTTAAGTCAACCGCGAGTGTCTCGGTTTCGGCTGAAACCGAGTCCACGGTTCTCCCTTCGGCCGAAAGCTTGCCACCTACCGAGGCCTCATCAAGCATGGCTGAATCTGCTACTGAAATCCCACCTGCTCTTGCAGGTTCACAGGATTTATCTGATACTATTCCTTTAGATATATCTACTCCTGCACGTGGAGCTGCTAGGCCCCCTGCATCCATGTCGATTAAGGCTTTTGCCGGGGCTAAAGCAGCAAAATCAACCAAGACTGTGCCTGCTAAGACCCCCTCTCACAGGCCTAGCTCTAGTACTCAAATGCTTAGTCTAGCAGAGGATCTCATTTCTTTGATCCGGGGATCCCAACCTCACCCTGACAGGGCCTCTCACCCACCTCCAGAGAAGAGGCCTAGAGCAGAGCCCCCTGAGCCAGTTTCTTCAGATTACTCCTCTGATGATTCAGAAAATACAAACCTTCCAGAGGGCCCTTATTCTCCTTATGAGGACTCTGATGCAGAAGATTCCATTCCTTCTGCCTCTCCGCCTGAGGAATTTTCTTTTGGGGAAACCTTGCATGCTATGAGGGAACAATTCCAATGGCAGGGCCAGGATTTTTCAGACTCTAGGAAAAGGCTTAGGACCTTTTTGCATTTGCCACAGCATAGGCCTTTAGCCATTCCTCCAGTTCTTACTGTTGTGGATGATGCATTTAATGATGCTTGTACTGCTCCTGATTCTCTTCCTCCGGCCCCTGCTAAGCCCGACAGGTACTACAGGGTTCCGGACACACATTATCATTTGTACAAGGCTCCTTTTGTAGATCCTGAAACTATTTCTCAAGGACCCAAGGCAGTAGCAGCTACCTCTGCCAAAAACCCCCTCCCCTCTGAAAGGGAATCTAGGGCCTTAGAGAGATGGGGTAAAAAAGTTTATACTTCTGCTACTCTTTCGGCTAGGGCCTTAAACTGTCAATTCCACATGATTCAGTATCAGGAATTTATGTTAGATCAGTTAACTAAAACACTGTCCTCGCCTGAACCATTAGACAAAAAGTCTCTTCAGGAAATGGTACATAACATTCAGCAGGTCAGTAATCATTCCTTAAAATGCGGCTATGATGCACTGGAGGCTTCCTTTAGATCAGCTATGACTGGTACAGTGATCAGAAGGCATGCATGAAAGAGCAGTCCTTACCAGACCATGTTAAATCAAAGCTCCTAGATGCTCCCATGGATAAGCTCAATTTGTTTGGCTCCCCTGCACAGCAGGTGCTGAAGAAGGTGGAAGAGAAAGCAAAATCTGTCCAGACAGTCAAGGATTTCTTACAGGTCCAGCCTCCAAGGTTTAGTAGGAACTGGCCTTCCAAGAATTGGTCCTTTCCAGACACCACCAGAGCACAGAGAGGCAGGAATAGGCGCCCAAGAGGCAGGGGTCAATCCAGAGGTGCCTACAGGGGACGTCAGTGGCAGCCTAACAACCAGCGAAGTACTGCCACAGATCCAGCCACTACCACTTCCACAGGACAATCACAGTAACTTGGCTCTGAGACCGCCTACCAGGGAACAACTAGAAGCACCCTTAGGCAGAAAGCTAGCCTTATTTTCAGTAAACTTTCATCACATCACAGGAGACAAATGGATTTTACAGACAATAGACCAAGGTTACAGGTTTCGCTTCCATACCAAGGAAGAGAGGAATGCCAAACCTACCTCCAAATCAAAGGACAAAGGCTCTAGAACAAATAGACCACTTAATAAGGATGAGAGCTATAGAAAGGGTACCGTCTATGGAACAAGGGCAAGGATTTTATTCCAGACTTTTCCTGGTGCCAAGAAAAGAAAACCAATGGAGACCTATTCTCGACCTGTCCACTCTAAACACATATCTCATTGTTCCAAAATTCAAAATGCTGACCCTACAGCAGCTTCTTCCCATGCTGGGCAAGGAGTCTTGGCTGGTAACTCTAGATCTCAAGGAGGCATACCTGCACGTCCCCATACGACCAAATTGCAGAAGATACCTCAGATTTCTTGCAGGATCAGAGCATTATCAATTCTCAGCATTGCCCTTTGGCTTATCTACTGCGCCCAGAGTATTCACGAAATGCCTGGCATCAGTAATTGCTCATTGCAGGCTTCAGGGAATTCAAATTTACCCTTACCTGGACGACTGCCTGATACAAGCGGACAACAAAAACAAATTAGCAAAAGATTTGAAAAAGGTCATTCATCTACTGCAAGCCCTGGGATACACAGTCAGTATCAAAAAGTCAAGGCTGATACCATCCCAAAGGATAACTTTCTTGGGTGCAGAACTGGACACAACAAATCAAATGGCATCCCTCACAGCAGAAAAGCAGAAGCACCTTCCTCTTTATTTCATGGCATTGACAACACAGAACCAGCTGACAGCAAGGAAAGTCCTGCAAGCCCTGGGTTACATGGCATCCTGCATAATATTGATTCCACATGCCAGACTGCATATGAGAAAGTTACAGTGGTACCTAAGGAATTTATGGTCTCAGCACAAGCACAGCCTAGAAACCCAAATTCCAATAATTCCATGCCTGAAGCAAGAATTCCAGTGGTGGGCTCAGGCCTGTCAATCAAACAAAGGACTGCCCTTCCACAGGCCTCACCCAAGCCAGACTATCACCACGGACGCCTCAGACCTCGGTTGGGGGGCACACATGCTGGACAAGTGCATACAAGGCTTATGGACTCAAGACCAGCTGAACCTACACATAAATCAAAAGGAGATGCTGGCAGTAAAACTGGCAATTCAGACATTCAGACCGTTTCTTCGACAGGGTCAATTGCTGATCAGGACGGACAACACCACAGTTATGTGGTACATCAGCAAACAGGGAGGCACACATTCATACCCTCTATGCCGGATGGCAATGGACCTCTGGAATGTGGCCCTGAGCTTCAACATTAAGCTACAGGCAATATTTGTACCAGGAAAAGAAAATATACTAGCAGACATCCTAAGCAGAACTACCACGGATGCCCACGAATGGATGCTGCATCCAGACATCTTCAAATCCATTACAAGGAAATGGGGACTACCAGAAATAGACTTATTCGCATCCCCACACAATCACCAAGTGAAAAAATTCTGCACAAGGGCATACCACCCACTTGCTTGGAAGGTGGACTCCCTATCTTTCAATTGGAAAAACCTGACAGCATATGCATTCCCACCTCTTCCTTTGATGCACAAGGTGCTATTGAAGATCAAAGAAGACCGCCCAAGGATCATCCTGATAGCTCCAGACTGGCCGAGGCAGCATTGGTACCCATTACTGAGGAGTATGTCTCGGGAACAAATATGGCCTTTGCCCCTAGTTCCCTTACTGCTAACACAGAACAACTTCAAAACCCTGCATCCAAACCTAAAAACGCTGCAGCCAGCTGCCTGGAACATTGCATAAGACAAAATAACCCAGATTTATCTCAAAGGGTTAAAGACATTATCTTGGAGGCTCGCAGACCCTCAACAAGGAAAACTTATTCAGCAAAATGGAAAAGATATCTCATTTGGAGTGCAGCAAAAGGAGAAAATGTGTCACTGGTAAACATAGCTAACATCCTGGAATACTTGGCAGAACTTTTTCCACAATGGCCTGTCCTATTCTTCCATCAAGATTCATGCATCAGCTATTTCAGCAGAATGCAACATGGACCCACCAGTCTTCTCACATCCTCTACTCAGGCAGTTTCTGAGAGGAATTAAAAATGTAAAACTACCAAGGAAGCCACCATTGCCCGCATGGGACTTGAACTTTGTGCTAGAAAAATTGACACTCCCTCCTTTTGAGCCAGCAGCAACAGCAGAATTACAGTACTTATCATGGAAAACTGCTTTCCTGCTTGCAATCACTTCAGCAAGAAGGGTTTCTGAATTACAGGCATTAATGGCAGTACAGCCCTTCCTTATCTTCCATCCAGATAGAGTGTCCATGAGAACTAATCCTACTTTTATGCCAAAGGTGGTCTCCAGGGTATCTCTAAACCAAGCTATCCACCTGCCTACATTCTTCCCCAACCCACAGAACAGGGGAGAAAGACTATTACATACCTTGGATGTACATAGACAATTGCGCTACTACCTGGACAGAACCAAGAGCAATAGAAAGACTGACCAGCTACTGGTAGCATATGCAACAGGAATGGAAGGAAAAGCAATTTCAAAACAGACAATCTCTAAGTGGATAGAAAATTGCATTAGATTTTGTTACTCTTACCATGGAAAGGCAACTCCAGAAAACATCAGACCTCACTCCACAAGGGCCACAGCCACTACTACAGCTTTTTTACGAGGAGTGGCTACCAAAGACATTTTAGAGGCTGCTACTTGGAGCTCCGTGCATACATTTGCCAAGCATTATAATCTACCCTTATACTCCAGATCCCGAGCAGGTTTTGCCACTGCTGTTTTGCAAGGGATCTTAGCTACACCATAATCTTATTATTACCTCCTCCCCCAGTTTGGCTATGGTATTCTACCCATTTGTTAGGACTGCAGATGCATCCTTGAAGGACATAGTACAGTTTTGTACCTACCATAAATGTAGATGTCCGAGAGGTATGCATCTGCAGTCAGGATTACCCTCCCTCCTTCCCCTCTGTGGTACTCCTAGGGTATTTGCCCATCTTCTAGCTGGCTGGGGGAATCCATTATGGTGTATTTGTTTGTATATATGTATATACATGTTTATTTTTATTTGCTCTCTGTTATTTGGAAACTTTTATATTTATCCAAATTTAGCCTTCCTAGAGGGCACCTGGCATCTGGGGAAAGAAACACTGAGGAAAATGGCGTCGGCTGATACCTTTATACCCGAAGAACTGCAGCTATGACGTCGGGTGAAGTGCGACATCAGCCGAGGCCAGACCCAGACTTTGGAATCCGGCCGACCGAAGGGCTGCCTGAGGACAGGACAACCCATTTGTTAGGACTGCAGATGCATACCTCTCGGACATCTACATTTATGGTAGGTACAAAACTGTACTTTCCCATCCCCCTTCTGATAAAAGGCCTAGGCAGGATACAGACTATGATTCCTCTGACCAGGTTTCCTTTTCTTCTGATTCCTCTTCAGACCAGGGATACTCTTTACCCCCCATGAGGACTCTGATGCTGAAGAGTCAATCCCTTCAGCCTCACCTCCTGAGCATTACTCTTTTGGGGAAACTTTACATACCATGAGGGAGCATTTCCATTGGGAGAGCCAGGATTATTCAGAATCCAAGAAAAGGCGCAGAGATTTTCTTTTATTACCTCAGCACAGGCCCCTTGCTATTCCGCCTGTGTTAGATATTGTGGATGATGTGTTCTCTGAATCCATTTTAACCCCTGATTCTTTGCCCCCAGCAAAAGTCAAGCCAAATAGGTACTACAGAGTCCCTGACTCTCACAACTTTCTTTATAAAAACCCTGCTGCTGACCCAGAAGCTATTTCCCAGGGTCCCAAAGGGATAAAGGCTTCCACTGCTAAAAATCCAGTTCCCTCAGACAGGGATTCTAGAGCATTACATAGATGGGGAAAGAAAGTTTACACTTCTGCAACTTTAGCAGTAAGGGCTTTAAATTGCCAGTTCCACGTGCTTAAATACCAACAATATTTAATGTCTCTGTTAAAACAGAAAATGCTTACAAGCTCAGAAGGTCCTGACTATAAGGGAATGCAGGATTTATTGCATGCAGCCGAACAAGTGGGAAAACGTACTCTGCAATGTGGTTTTGATTCATTAGAGGCTTCTTGTAGAGCCGCAGTTACAGGATCTGTGATTTGAAGGCATGCTTGGTTAAAAGAACAAGGTTTACCTGATCATGTTAAGGCAAAATTATTGGATGCTCCCTTACAGCATGATATCTTGTTTGGTGTTAAGGCAGAAGAAATATTAAAGAAAATGGAGGATAAGGCAAAATCTATGCAAACAGTGAATGATTTCTTACAGGTACAGCCACCTCGATTTAGCAGAAATTGGCCTTCTAAAAATTGGTCCTTTCCAGTGTCAGACAGACCACAAAGAGGCAGATACAGACGCCCAAGAGACAGATCTCAGCCCCAAGGCTCTTACAGACCACGACAGTGGGGTGCTTCAACCCCAAAAGGAGGAGAAGACAAGTCACAACCTTATAGGAAACAGTCCCAATGACTTCCCCCTTCACATGCCAAACACTTACCTTTTGGCAGCTCCCTTAGGGGGAAAACTAGCTCTTTTTTCACAAAATTGGCATGTAATCACCCAAGACAAATGGGTTCTGGATATTGTGTCTCAAGGTTACAGGTTCCACTTTCACACTCTACCAAGGCCAAAAGGAATGCCAGACCTGCCACAAAATCAATGGGCAGAGGCACAAAAACAAATTACAGCCCTCATGGACATGAGAGCTTTTCAAAAAGTGCCACAACAGGAATGAGGACAAGGATTTTACTCAAGACTTTTCTTGGTCCCCAGAAAGGACAAAGCCTGGAGACCCATACTGGACCTATCTACTCTAAATACTTACCTGGATGTTCCGAAATTCAAAATGTTGACACTTCAGCAACTTCTTCCCATGCTGGGCAAGAAGGCTTGGCTAGTTACTTTGGACCAAAAAGAGCGCATACCTGCATGTCCCAATCAGACAAAATTGCAGAAGATACCTCAGATTCATAGCTGGCACGATGCATTACCAATTCTCTGCACTGCCCTTTGGCTTATCTACTGCGCCCAGGGTCTTCACAAAATGCCTGGCACCAGTAATTGCATTTTGCAGACAAAAAGGAATTCAAATATATCCCTACTTGGATGACTGTGTTATTCAAGCAGAGAGCAAGGACATTCTTCTAAAGCATCTGGCATTTGTAAGAAGATTACTAATTTGCCTAGGGTACACAGTAAACGAAAAGAAGTCAAAACCAGTGCCCTCACAAGAGGTAATATTCCTGGGTGCCAGCTTAAATACAACGGCTCAGATGGCTTATCTCACGCCAGACGAGCAAAGACAACTGACTCAGTACTTTAAAATGATGACAACAAAACCCCAACTCCCTGCAAGAAAACTTCTGCAGGCCTTGGGGTTCATGGCGTCCTGCATACTACTAATACCATATGCCAGACTGCATATGAGGAAATTACAATGGTACCTAAAAAGTGTTTGGACTCAACACTGTCACTGTTTGGAAACAGTAATACCACTTATTCCCTGCCTACAACAGGAGTTTTGATGGTGGGCACAGGCATGTCACCACAACAAGGGACAGCCTTTCACTTTACCCACAGCCAGGCAGACACTAACAACAGATGCTTCGGATTACGCCTGGGGAGCACACATGGCAGGAAAATGTATTCAGGGCAAGTGGGCCGCAGACCAAATGCATCTTCACATCAATCAAAAAGAGATGCTAGCTGTACAAAATGCCCTAACAGCTTTCAAGGACCTTCTGCATCCAGGACAACTATTACTAAAGACGGACAACACCCCAGTTATGTGGTACATAAACAAGCAAGGGGGCACTCATTCCTATCCCCTCTGCAGACAAGCCATGACTTTGTGGAACACAGCACTGACCTATCAAGTTCATCTGCAAGCACAATCCCTGCCAGGAAAGAAAAATACTCTGGCAGACGACTTAAGCAGAAACATCATGGATCCTCACGAGTGGAAATTAAATCCACAAGTATTCCACATGATAACACAAAAATGGGAGTGCCCAGACATAGATCTTTTTGCATCCCCTCTGAACTGCCAACTACAGAAATTCTGCACAAGGACTTACCACACACAAGCATGGAAAGTGGATGCTCTCTCGTTCAGCTGGAAAACCCTAAAAGTTTATGCATTCCCACCACTGCCTCTCCTGTCAAAGGTACTCCTAAAAGCCAGACAAGAAAGGCCAAAAATGATCCTGATTGCCCCAGACTTCACGCCAGCACTGGTACCCAATTTTAAATAACTTGGCTCAAGGCCCAGCATGGATTTTACCTCAAATTCCTCATCTTCTGACACAACAAAACAAAACAATCAGATCCTGCACAGCCAGCTGAAAACCTTAAACCTGGCTGCATGGCAGATTACTTAGCCAAGCAGCCAACACCTCCCTCTAAAGCTGTTATGGATGTCATTTTGGAGGCCAGGAGGCCCAGCACCAGGAAATCCTATTCAGAAAAGTGGAAGAGATTCTGCGCCTGGAACCAGGCTCAAAGCCTTTGACCCAAGTCTTCCTCGGATATTACAATACTTAACTGAGATGCTGGACAAAGGCCTGTCCTTTTCAGCCATTAAGATCCACGCCTCTACCATCTCAGCCCATTACAAAACGGATCCTCCCATTTTCTCTCATCCATTATTAAAACAGTACCTCAGAGTGGCTAAAAATATAAGACTGCCCCGGAGAGCACCAACACCAACTTGGGACCTCAACTTTGTCTTGGGAAAACTAACTTTACCTCCTTTTGAGCCAGCCAATTCAGCAGAACTAAAATATGTGTCATGGAAAACTGCTCTGCTTCTGGCAATAAATTCAGCACGAAGAGTCTCAGAGTTACAGGCACTAATGGCAGTGGAACCTTTCATCAGGACAGGGTTTTCTTTAAGGACAAACCCTACATTTATGCCAAAGGTGGTATCCAGTGTGGCTCTTAACCAAACTATTCACTTGCCAACATTTTATCCAAATCCCCAGAATAAAAGGGAAAGACTTCTGCACTCATTGGACATACACAGGCAGTTACGCTTCTACTTGGACAAAACAAAAGCTTTCAGGAAAACTGAGCAATTGTTTGTAGCATGTGCTGCAGGATCACAGGGAAAGGCTATTTCCAAACAGACCATTTCAAAGTGGATAGGACACTGTATCCATTTCTGCTACACACAGCATGGAAAAACTGTAACTAGCAACATTAGGCCACATTCCACCAGGGCAACAGCCACTTCAACTGCCTACCTTAGAGGAGTACCTACCAAGGACATTTTTGAAGCTGCAACTTGGAGTTCAGTGCACACCTTTACCAAGCATTACCACTTGCCTCTTTACTCTAAATCCAGTGCTGGCTTTGCCACAGCAGTGCTGCAGGGCCTCTTAGCCACCCCGAATCCTTTATAGAACCAGCCACCCAACCTCAGCTTTGGGATTCAACCCAAGTGTAATGACTGCAGCAGTGAAACACGATGAACATAGTACAGTTTTGTACCTACCATAAATGTAAATGTTCGAGTGTATTCACTGCTGCAGTCCAGGTTACCCTTCCTCCATCCCCACTTTCTTAGCTGGGACTAATCTATACCTTTCTACCCTCTACCACCTATGTGGTGTATTTGCTTGTAACTGAAGGTATTGTTTTTATTCTTTATGTATGTTTTATTGGCAATATGTATTGCCTACCTATTTGGGAGCACCTGACATCTGGGGCAAGAAAAACTGAAGAAAATGGCATTGGCTGCAACTTATATACCCCTGGCGCACTGACGTCAGGGAAGAAGTGACAGCAACCGACGCCGGACCAAGACTTTGGAATTCTGGCCGACTGCGGGACCGCCTGACGGCAGGATAACCCAAGTGTAATGACTGCAGCAGTGAATACACTCGAACATCTACATTTATGGTAGGTACAAAACTGTACTTTTCTGACAGTCACCGTTAGAGGGGTATCTTTCTCTGAGGATATTTTATGAATGTGCCAGTGTTTTCAGTGGAAGAACGCTGAGGTTATTACCTCCCTAAGAAAATAATTTGAGCTGCTACAGAAGGAATTTTAAGACCCTGCACCCATTCCTCCAGCAGTTTTGTCAGCTTTATAGGTCATGTTACTGTCTGATGTTCTTAGTGTTTCACTGTTGCAGTCATCACATTTGGGTTATCTGCTTGCAATAGCCTTCAGTCGGCCCGATTAACAAAGTCTTGAGTCCTGCGTTGATTGCTGTCTCTTCTTCCTTGACGTCAGGTCGTCAGGGGTATAAAACATGCAGCCAACGCAATTACATCAGTCTTTCTTGCCGTGTGGTGCCCGAAGCAGAAGCAGTTCACAAGTGCTGGTCATCTGACTCCTGAAATTTTTGTTTTCGAGTTTCAGAACCAAAGTCTTCAACTAAAAGCTAAGTACCCCGTTGGGTAAACTTTTTCTTGCTCTTAACCAATGTCAGTAAAAGTAAATAATTGCATTACTTTTGGAAAGCAAACACCTCATAAAGATTTTCATTCGTACTGTATTCCTTGCCTAGACCCTGACCACGACGTACCTCGCTGTCGGTTTTGTGCCTTATTTAAACCACAAACTATCCGTTGTCGGAATATTTACGCGCTTCTAAATATTTTGGTGCTCGGTTCAATTACCCTGATATGTCTTCGGTCAGCCATCTGACTACCGACATTCCTAAAAAAACACAAAGATAAAGACAGAGACAGGCCGCCTAGGTCCAAAGCTGCCGATGACGCTTCTCCTAAGCCAGTCACCAGTTCACTGGTACTCAAGTGAGGCGCTTTCACAGCCCCTGATACCCACTACTTCTGATTCCCAGGCCTCTACTGAGACCCATTCAGAGTCCAGTATGCCGTGAGATGCTTCAACTGTGGAAACCTGCTGATGTCTCTACCTTGCATGGGTCCGGAGCTGCTGTTCAGGCACCGGCTTCTGAGGGACTATTAAACCAATGCCATCTTCTTCTTTAAGGCCTAAATCTCAAACCATGCCTAGAAAAACCAGACCACATGGTCAGGCCTCTATGCCTAAAAAAAAAAATGATAAGAATGGCTGAAGACCTTATTACTTTAATCAGGGGAAGCTAGCCTTCCCCCTGTAAGAGACCTAGGACGGAGTTTGTTTATGATACTGACCAGGATTCTGAATTTTCTGTTTCCTCTGATGACCAGGATTTACACTTATCTGCCTATGAGGATTCTGATGCTGAGCTATTCCCTCTGCTTCCCCCTTGCATACTCTCAGGGAGCATTTTCGTTGGGAAAGTCAGGATTTCTGATTTTAAAAAGAGGCTTAGGGATTTCTTACTCCTGCCCCAGCACAGGCCTTTAGCCATACCTCCTGTACTAGACATAGTTGATGATGCATTTGCAGAATCTAGCATGGCCCCTGACTCTTTACCTCCTGCTCCCAGAAAACCTGATAGATATTACAGGGTCCCTGACTCTCACAAGTTCCTTTTAAGAATCCTATTGCGGATACTGAGACCATTTCACAGGGGCCCAAGGGCATTAAAGCTACTACTGCCAAAAATCCTACCCCCCCTGATAGAGACTCCAGGGCGTTGGGATGATGGGGGTAAGAAGGTATACACTTCTACCACTCTGGCCATTAAAGCCTTAAACTGCCAGTTTCATATGTTAAAGTATCAGCAGCATATTATTGGATTGCGTAAACAGAAAATTATGTTGATTCCTGATTGCGCTGAAAATAAGGATTTTACAGGATTTACTGCATTCATCTGAACAAATTGGAAAACATACTTTGCAATGTGTTTTTGGTTCTTTAGAGGCATCTTGCAGGGCTGCTGTAACTGGGTCTGTACTTAGAAGGCATGCTTGGCTTAAGGAGCAAAATTACTGGATGCTCCCTTAAACCAGGGCCGCCTGTTTGGCAACAAGGCAGAAGAAGTTCTTAAAAAGATGGAAGAAGAAAGCTAAATCTATGCAAACTGTTAAAGATTTTTTACAAGTACAATCTCCAAGATTTAGTAGGCATTGGCCTTCCAAGAATTGGTCCTTTCCTGCCTCTTCCAGACCTTTTCAGTCCAAACTCAGATCCAGCAGAGCTGCTAGGCTGCAGTCCCAGGGTACGCACAGGACTAAGCAGTGGGAGGCCTCCACTTCCAAATCTGGGAGTAATAAAACTCCCCCCGTATAGAAAACTGTCTCAATGACTTCTTTTTAAAACTTCCAAGCACTTATCAACTGACTGTCCCTTTGGGGGGAAAGATTGCTCTTCATGCAAAGAACTGGGAACTCGTTACCCAGGACAAATGGGTTTTAAATATAGTATCCCAGGGATACAGATTTCACTTCCACACATTGCCATCACCAAGTGGGTGACCAGATCTACCCCCAAATCAGTGGGCAGAGGCCCAAAAGCAAGTATTTTCTCTCTCAAGCATGGGGGCTATTCAGTTGGTACCAGAGGAGGAACAGGGACAAGGTTTCTACTCAAGACTTTTCCTGGTACCCAGAAAAGACAATTCATGGCGTCCTATCCTGGACCTGTCTACTCTAAACACCTTTTTGGTGATTCCAAAATTCAAGGTGCTGACTCTTCAGTTACTACCGATGCTAGGCAAAGATACCTGGTTGGAGACACTAGACTTAAAAGAAGCATACCTGAACATCCCAATTAGGGAATCTTGCAGAAGATACCTACGCTTCAAATCAGGCTACACGCACTATCAGATGTCCTTCAAGGATGCATCTGCAGTCATCACATATGGGTTGTCCTGCCTCAGGCAGCTCTTCGGTCAGCCGGATTCCAAAGTCTTGGTCCGGCTTCGGCTGATGTCACCCTTTCCCCGACGTCAGAGCGCCTGGGGTATAAAAACGTCAGCCGACGCCATCTTCCCTAGTCTTTCTTGCCGCGTGGTGCCCGAAGCAGAAGCAGCTCGCAAGTGCCGGTCGGCCAGCCAGCTCCTGTAATTCAGCTACTGAAGACTTCAAAAGCTAAGTACCCCGTTGGGGACTCTTTCTTGCCTCAGCCGATGTCAGATAAAATTAATAATTGTTTAACTTGTGGGAAACAAATACCTCATAAGGATTTCCACTCTTACTGCCTCCCCTGCCTAGGCACAGACCACGACGTCTCGGCCTGTTCAGCCTGTGCTTCCTTCAACCGACACACTCTTAGACGTCGGGCGGAGTTTGCAGAGGAATTTTTTGGGGCTAGTTTTGCTTACAATATGCCGTCGGAGACTCCGACTTCACATTTAATTAAGAAACGGAAGGACAAGGACCGACACACACGGGCCGCGGTTTCGGCTGAAACCACAGCCAGGCCTACTGCGAGTGTCTCGGTCTTGGCTGAAACCGAGTCCTTGGTACTTCCGTCCACCGATGCCGCTCAACCGACAACCTCGGTCCCGGAGGCCCCTCCAAAGTCGGTTATTGAATTTCCATCTGAAACTGGTGTCCTGGAACCTTCCGACACCATTACCCTAGACAAAACTACACCAGCACGTGGTGCAGCCAGGCCTCCTGCATCCATGTCCATAAAGGCTTTCTCTAGGGCTAAAGCTGCTAAACTCTCAAGAACTTTGCCTCCCAGGGTTATTCCTCAAGGACCCTCTACAGGTTCACAGATCCTAAGTTTAGCAGAGGACCTTATCTCCTTAATTAGGGGCTCACAGCCTCATCCGGACAGGGGTTCTCAACCTCCTCCAGATAAAAGGCCCATGGTTGAGCCCTCTGATCCCACTCCTCAGATGAGGCCTCTGATGGCTCAACTCATTCGGACTACCAGGAGGAGGTTTTTTCGGCCTACGAGGATTCTGATGCAGAGGAATCTATCCCCTCGGCCTCCCCTCCTGAAGAGCTTTCCTTCGGGGAGACACTTCACACTATGAGAGAGCATTTCCAATGGCAGAGCCAGGAATTCTCTGATTCCAGGAAGAGATTAAGGACTGTCTTGCATTTGCCTCAGCATAGACCTTTGGCTATTCCTCCTGTTTTGAATGTCATTGATGATGTGTACTCTGAGTCTAGCACTACCCCTGACACTCTTCCTCCAGCTCCTGCCAAACCCGATAGGTACTACAGGGTCCCGGACTCGCATCTTTTCCTTTACAAGGCCCACTCTGCTGATCCAGAAACTATTTCCCAGGGCCCTAAAGGGGTTGCAGCTGCCACTTCCAAAAATCCACTCCCCTCTGAAAGGGAGTCCAGGGCTTTAGAGAGATGGGGTAAAAAAGTGTATACCTCGGCTACTCTTTCTATGAGGGCTTTAAATTGTCAATTTCATATGATACAGTACCAAGAGTATTTGTTGGATGAATTGCATAAAAAACTGTCTTCGCCTGAGCCCCTAGATCGCAAATCACTTCAGGATCTGGTACATAACTCCCAGCAGGTTAGCAACCATTTCTTGCAGTGTGGTTATGATGCATTGGAAGCTTCATGTAGGTCAGCTATGACAGGTGCAGTCATACGTAGGCATGCTTGGCTGAAGGAACAATCTCTGCCAGACCATGTTAAAGCAAAGCTTCTGGATGCTCCACTGGAAAAGCAAAAGTTATTTGGCTCCACTGCTCAGGAGGTCTTAAAGAAATTTGAAGAAAAAGCAAAATCTGTACAAACAGTCAAAGATTTTCTCCAAGTCCAACCACCAAGATTCAGCAGAAATTGGCCTTCCAAGAATTGGTCCTTTCCAGACACAGAAAGATTTCAGAGAGGCAAAAACAGGTGTGCCAGAGGTAGAGGGCAAGCTAGAGGCTCCTACAGAGGCCGTCAATGGCAGCCTCCCAACCAGAGAGGTAGTGCAGGACCTACAACTGCTGCACCAGGACAGACTCAATGACTTTACTTTGATACCGCCAACCAGGGCTCAATTGGAAGCACCTTTGGGCGGAAAGCTTTCTTTATATTCAGAAAACTGGCACAGTATTACAAGGGACAAATGGACACTACAAATAATAGACAAAGGATACAGGTTCCATTTTCGCACATTACCAAAAAGGAAAAGCATGCCAGACCTGCCACCGAATCAAAGGGCAAAGGCTTTGAAACAAATATCCAACTTAATGCAAATGAAAGCTATAGAAAAGGTTCCTCTCTCAGAACAAGGCCAAGGATTTTATTCCAGACTATTCCTTGTTCCAAGAAAAGAAAAGCAATGGAGGCCTATTCTCGACTTGTCCGCACTGAATACTTATCTCATTGTGCCAAAATTCAAAATGCTGACTCTAAAGCAACTCCTTCCCATGCTGGGCAATGGGTCTTGGCTGGTAACTCTAGACCTCAAGGAGGCATACCTGCATGTCCCTATCAGACAAAGTTGCAGAAGACACCTCAGATTTCTTGCAGGTTCAGAGCATTATCAATTCTCAGCATTGCCCTTTGGCTTATCTACTGCGCCCAGAGTATTCACAAAATGCCTGGCATCAGTAATTGCACACTGCAGACTTCAGGGGATTCAAATATACCCATATCTGGACGACTGCCTTATACAAGTGGACAGTCAACAAACTCTGGTAAAACACTTGAATTATGCCATTCACCTACTTCAGGCCTTGGGATATACAGTCAACATTCACAAGTCAAGACTTGTACCATCCCAAAGAATAACTTTTCTGGGTGCAAATCTGGACACAACCACCCAAATGGCTTTCCTCACAGAAGAAAAACAAAGTCAACTACCGGATTACTTCAAAAAATCTGTCAAGACAAAGTCAGCTGACTGCAAGGAAAATCATGCAGGCCCTGGGTTACATGGCTTCCTGCATTCTCCTGATTCCACAAGCAAGGCTGCATATGAGGAAGCTACAATGGTACCTAAGGAGTTTATGGACTCAGCACAGTCACAGCTTGGAAACTTTGATACCACTCATTCCATGCCTTCAAAAGGAATTTCTGTGGTGGGCTCAAGCAAGCCAGTCAAACAGGGGTCTACCCTTCAGCAAACCAATAGCCAGCCAAGCCATTACAACGGACGCTTCAGACCACGGATGGGGAGCGCACATGGGGGGCAGATGCATTCAAGGACTGTGGTCACAAAAGGAGCTACGCATGCACATAAACCAAAAGGAAATGCTGGCAGTGATACATGCAATCGAGGCCTTCAAACTCTTTCTGCATCAAGGCCACCTGCTAATAAGGACAGACAACACCACAGATGTCCTTCAAGGATGCATCTGCAGTCCTTACAAATGGGTTGTCCTGTCGTCAGGCAGCCCTTCGGTCGGCCGGATTCCAAAGTCTGGGTCTGGCCTCGGCTGGTGTCGCACTTCACCCGACGTCATAGCTGCAGTTCTTCGGGTATAAAGGCATCAGCCGACGCCATTTTCCTCCGTCTTTCTTGCCGCGTGGCGCCCGATGCAGAAGCTGTTCGCAAGTGCCGGTCGGTCAGAACCAGAGATTACTACTACAAGTACCGAAGACTTCTAAAAAGCTAAGTACCCCGTTGGGGACTCTGTCTTGCCTCAGCCGATGTCAGAAAAAGTGAATAACTGTTTAACTTGTGGGAAACAAATACCTCATAAAGATTTCCACTCTTACTGCTTACCTTGCTTAGGCCCAGACCACGACGAAGCAGCTTGTCTAGCCTGTGCTTCTTTCAGCCGACGGACGCTTAGACGTCGGTCGGAGTTTGCTGAAGAGTTTTTCGGCTCCGATTTTGCTTACATTATGCCGTCGGATCCTCCGACTACGCAAATTTCTAAAAAGCGCAAGGAAAAGGACCGACACTCGCGGTCCGGTTTCGCGAAACAGCGGTTAAGCTTCAGCAGTGTCGGTTTCGGCTGAAACAGAGTCCACGGTTCTTCCTTCGGCCGAAAGCTTGCCACTTACCGAGGCCTCATCCAGCCTGGCTGAATCTGCTACCGAAATCCCACCTGCTCTTGCAGGTTCACAGGATTTATCTGATACTATCCCTTTGGATATTTCTACCCCTGCACGTGGAGCTGCTAGGCCTCCTGCATCCATGTCGATTAAGGCCTTTGCCAGGGCTAAAGCAGCAAAAACTACAAAATCTGTGCCTGCTAAGACCCCCTCTCACAGGCCTAGTCCTAGTTCACAAATGCTTAGTCTAGCAGAGGATCTCATTTCTTTGATCCGGGGATCCCAACCACATCCAGACAGGGCCTCTCACCCACCTCCAGAGAAGAGGACTAGAGTAGAGCCCCCTGAGCCAGTTTCTTCTGATGGCTCCTCTGATGAATCAGATAATTCAAACCCTCCAGAGGGCCCCTTTTCTCCTTATGAGGACTCTGATGCAGAAGAGTCCATTCCTTCTTCCTCTCCGCCTGAGGAATTTTCTTTTGGGGAAACCTTGCATGCTATGAGGGAACAATTTCAATGGCAGGGCCAGGATTTTTCAGACTCTAGGAAAAGGCTTAGAACCTTTTTGCATTTGCCACAGCATAGGCCTTTAGCCATTCCTCCAGTCCTTACTGTTGTGGATGTTGCTTTTAATGATGCTTGTACTGCCCCTGATTCTCTTCCTCCGGCCCCTGCTAAGCCCGATAGGTACTACAGGGTTCCGGACACACACTATCATTTGTATAAGGCCCCTTTTGCAGATCCTGAAACTATCTCCCAGGGACCCAAGGCTGTAACAGCTACTTCTACTAAAAACCCCCTCCCCTCTGAAAGGGAATCTAGGGCCTTAGAGAGATGGGGTAAAAAAGTTTACACTTCTGCTACTCTTTCAGCTAGGGCCTTGAACTGTCAATTCCACATGATTCAGTATCAGGAATTTATGTTAGACCAATTAACTAAAAAACTGTCCTCGGATGAACCATTAGACAAAAAATCTGTACAGGAAATGGTACATAACATTCAGCAGGTCAGTAATCACTCCTTAAAATGCGGCTATGATGCACTGGAGGCTTCCTTTAGATCAGCCATGACTGGCACAGTGATCAGAAGACATGCATGGTTAAAAGAGCAGTCCTTACCAGACCATGTTAAATCAAAGCTCCTAGATGCTCCCATGGATAAGCTCAATTTGTTTGGCTCCCCTGTGCAGCAGGTGCTGAAGAAGGTGGAAGAGAAAGCAAAATCTGTCCAGACAGTCAAGGATTTCTTGCAGGTCCAGCCTCCAAGGTTTAGCAGGAACTGGCCTTCGAAGAATTATTCCTTTCCAGACATCTCCAAAGCTCCGAGAGGCAGGAATAGGCGCTCAAGAGGCAGGGGTCAATCCAGAGGTGCCTACAGGGGACGTCAGTGGCAGGCTAACAACCAGCGAAGTACAGCCACAGATCCAGCCACCACCACTTCTACAGGACAATCGCAGTGACTTGGTTCTGGCACCGCCTACCAGGGAACAACTAGAGGCACCCTTAGGCGGGAAGCTAGCCTTATTTTCAATAAACTGGCATTACATCACAGGAGACAAATGGATTTTACAGACAATAGACCAAGGTTACAGGTTTCACTTCCATACTCTACCAAGGAAGAGAGGAATGCCAAACCTACCTCCAAATCAGAAGACAGAAGCTCTAGAACAAATAACTCACTTACTAAGGATGAGAGCTGTAGAAAGGGTACCATCTATGGAACAAGGGCAAGGATTTTACTCCAGACTCTTCCTGGTACCAAGAAAAGAAAACCAATCGAGACCTATTCTCGACCTGTCCGCTTTAAACACATACCTCATTGTTCCAAAATTCAAAATGCTGACCCTACAGCAGCTTCTTCCCATGCTGGGCAAGGAGTCTTGGCTGGTAACTCTGGATCTCAAGGAGGCATACCTGCACGTCCCCATATGACCAAATTGCAGAAGATACCTCAGATTTCTTGCAGGATCAGAGCATTATCAATTCTCAGCATTGCCCTTTGGCTTATCTACTGCACCCAGAGTATTCACGAAATGCCTGGCATCAGTAATTGCTCATTGCAGGCTTCAGGGAATTCAAATTTACCCTTACCTGGACGACTGCCTGTTACAAGCGGACAACAAAAACAAATTAACAAAAGATTTGGAAAGGGTCATTCATCTACTACAAGCCCTGGGATACACAGTCAATATAAAAAAGTCAAGGCTGATACCATCCCAAAGGATAACCTTCTTGGGTGCAGATCTGGACACATCAAAACAAATGGCATTCCTGACAGTAGAAAAACAGGAGCAACTCCCTCTCTACTTCATGGCATTAACAAAGCAGAACCAGCTAACAGCAAGGAAAGTCCTGCAAGCCCTCGGTTACATGGCATCCTGCATAATATTAATTCCACATGCCAGACTACATATGAGAAAGTTACAGTGGTATCTAAGGAATTTATGGTCTCAGCACAAGCACAGCCTAGAAACCCAAATTCCAATAATTCCATGCCTGAAACAAGAATTCCAATGGTGGGCTCAGGCCTGTCAATCAAACAAGGGACTGCCCTTCCACAGCACTCAACCAAGCCAGACCATCACAACAGACGCCTCAGACCTCGGTTGGGGGGCACACATGCTGGACAAGTGCATACAAGGCTTATGGACTCAAGACCAGCTGCACCTACACATAAATCAAAAGGAAATGCTGGCAGTAAAACTGGCAATTCAGGCATTGAGACCATTTCTTCGACAGGGTCAACTGCTGATAAGGACGGACAACACTACAGTTATGTGGTACATCAACAAACAGGGAGGCACACATTCATACCCTCTATGCCGGATGGCAATGGACCTCTGGAATGTGGCACTGAGCTTCAACATTCAGCTACAAGCAATTTTTGTGCCAGGAAAAGAAAATATACTAGCAGACATCCTAAGCAGAACTACCACGGATGCCCACGAATGGATGCTGCATCCGGACATCTTCAAAACCATTACAGGGAAATGGGGACTACCAGAAATAGACTTATTTGCATCCCCACACAATCACCAACTGAAAAAATTCTGCACAAGGACGTACCACCCACTTGCTTGGAAAATGGACTCCCTATCTTTCAGTTGGAAAAACCTGACAGCATATGCATTCCCACCTCTTCCCTTGATGCACAAGGTGCTATTGAAGATCAAAGAAGACCGTCCAAGGATCATCCTGATAGCTCCAGACTGGCCAAGGCAACATTGGTACCCATTACTGAGGAGCATGTCTCGGGAACAAATATGGCCTCTGCCCCTAGTTCCCTTGCTGTTAACACAGAACAACTTCAAAACCCTGCATCCAAACCTGAGAACACTGCAGCTGGCTGCCTGGAACATTGCATAAGACCAAATAACCCAGATTTATCTCAAAGGGTTAAAGACATTATCTTGGAGGCTCGCAGACCCTCAACAAGAAAAAAATTATTCAGCAAAATGGAAAAGATATCTCATTTGGAGTACTGCAAAAGGAGAGAATGTGTCACTGGTAAACATAGCTAACATCCTGGAATACTTGGCAGAGCTCTTCCACAACGGCCTGTCCTATTTTTCCATTAAGATTCATGCATCAGCTATTTCAGCAGAATACAACTTGGATCCTCCAGTCTTCTCACATCCTCTGCTCAGGCAGTTTCTGAGAGGGATTAAAATGTAAAGCCACCTAGGAAGCCACCATTGCCAGCATGGGACTTGAACTTTGTGCTAGAAAAGTTGACACTCCCTCCTTTCGAGCCAGCAGCAACAGCAGAATTACAGTACTTATCATGGAAAACTGCTTTCCTGCTTGCAGTCACTTCAGCAAGAAGGGTATCTGAGCTACAGGCATTAATGGCAGTACAGCCCTTCCTGATCTTCCATCAAGACAGAGTGTCCATGAGAACTAATCCTACTTTTATGCCAAAGGTGGTCTCCAGGGTATCTTTAAATCAAGCTATCCACCTACCTACATTCTTCCCACCCACAGAACAGGGGAGAAAGACTGTTGCATACCTTGGATGTACATAGACAATTACATTACTACCTGGACAGGACCAAGAGCAATAGAAAAACTGACCAGCTACTGGTAGCATATGCAACAGGAATGGAAGGAAAAGCAATTTCGAAACAAACAATCTCTAAGTGGATAGCAAATTGCATTAGATTTTGTTACTCCTACCATGGGAAGAAAACTCCAGAAAACATCAGGCCTCATTCTACAAGGGCTACAGCCACTACCACAGCTTTTTACGGAGTGGCTACCAAAGACATTTTAGAGGCTGCTACTTGGAGCTCCGTGCATACATTTGCCAAGCATTATAATTTACCTTTATACTCCAGATCCCGAGCAGGTTTTGCCACTGCTGTTTTGCAAGGGATCTTAACTACACCATAATCTTATTTCTCCTCCTCCCCCAGTTTGGCTATGGTATTCTACCCATTTGTAAGGACTGCAAATGCATCCTTGAAGGACATAGTACAATTTTGTACCTACCATAAATGTAGATGTCCGATAGGCATGCATCTGCAGTCAGGATTACCCACCCTCCTTCCCCTCTGTGGTACTCCTAGGGTATTTGCCCATCTTGTAGCTAGCTGGGGGAATCTATTATGGTGTATTTGTTTGTGTATATGTACATACATGCTTATTTTTTGTTTGCTCTCTACAATTTGGAACCATTTGCATTTATCCAAATTTAGCCTTCCTAGAGGGCACCTGGCATCTGGGGCAAGAAACACTGAGGAAAATGGCGTCGGCTGATGCCTTTATACCCGAAGAACTGCAGCTATGACGTCGGGTGAAGTGCGACACCAGCCGAGGCCAGACCCAGACTTTGGAATCCGGCCGACCGAAGGGCTGCCTGACGACAGGACAACCCATTTGTAAGGACTGCAGATGCATGCCTATCGGACATCTACATTTATGGTAGGTACAAAACTGTACTTTGTGGTACATAAACAAGCAAGGGGGGGGCACCCATTCTTACCCTCTTTGCAGACTGACAATGAATCTATGGGAGCTTTCTTTGAAAATCAATATAGAGCTACAATCCCAGTTCGTGCCAGGAAAGGACAATATACTGGTGGACAGTTTAAGCAGGAACATCATGGATGCACACGAATGGATGCTGCACCCAGACATCTTCTTTCAGATAACACAATTATGGGGGAGACCGGACATAGATCTCTTTGCCTCCCCCCACAATCATCAGCTGAAGAAGTTCTGCTCAAGGACATACCACCCACAAACATGGAAAGTGGACGCCCTGTCTTTCAGCTGGAGAACTCTAACAGTGTATGCTTTTCCACCTCTTCCATTAATGACCAAGGTCTTACTGAAGATCAGGACAGAGCAGCCAAAAGTGATTCTGATAGCTCCGGACTGGCCAAGACAGCACTGGTACCCTCTGTTAAAGAGCATGTCACGCACGAAACCATGGCCTCTTCCACTATGGCCACTTCTCTTGACACAACACAGTTACAAAACTCTGCATTCCAACCTGAAAACCTTGCAACTAACAGCCTGGAAAATAACTTGATTCCTCCACAGGATAAGCTATCCAAGAGAGTGAAGGATATCATCATGGAAGCTCGCCGGCCTTCCACAAGGAAGGCATATTCAGCAAAATGGAAAAGGTTTCACACTTGGAACACCACAAAGGGCCTAGATGCGACAGTGATGAACATGGCACATATTCTGGAATACTTGGCAGAAATGCTCCACAATGGCCTGTCTTACTCTTCCATTAAAATTCATGCTTCAGCAATTTCAGCAGAGTACAATACTGATCCACCTGTCTTCTCTCATCCTCTCCTAAGGCAGTTTCTAAGAGGAATTAAAAACATCAATCCTCCAAGGAAACCACCAGTGCCTACTTGGGACCTTAACTTCGTGTTGGAAAAACTAACACTACCTCCCTTTGAACCAGCAGCATCTGCAGGACCACAGTTCCTGTCTTGGAAGACTGCCTTCCTTCTGGCCATAACCTCAGCAAGAAGAGTATCTGAGTTACAGGCCCTCATGGCAGTACAGCCATTTCTTATCTTTCATCAGGACAGAGTTTCACTGAGAACCAATCCTTCATTTATGCCAAAGGTGGTATCCAGGGTCTCATTAAACCAAGCTATTCACCTGCCTACCTTCTTTCCAAATCCACAAAACAAAGGGGAAAAACTTCTGCACACCCTGGACATACACAGGCAGTTGCGCTACTACTTGGGCAGAACTAAAAGTTACAGAAAAAATGACCAGCTGCTGGTGCACAAGGAAAAGCAATTTCCAAACAGACAAGTTCAAAATGGATAGGGAATTGCATTCGTTTTTGTTACTCCTTTCATGGAAAGATTGTGCCAGCTAACATTAGACCTCATTCCACCAGAGCTACAGCCACCTCCACAGCCTTCTTAAGAGGGGTGGCTACCGAGGACATTTTAGAAGCTGCTACATGGAGCTCCGTGCATACATTTTCCAAGCATTACAATTTACCTTTATATTCCAGATCCAGAGCAGGCTTTGCTACGGCAGTCCTGCAGGGAATTTTAGCTACACCATCATTTACATAGATCCTCCACCCCCAGATTGGCTATGGTATTCTACCCATATGTGATGACTGCAGATGCATCCTTGAAGGACATAGTACAGTTTTGTACCTACCATAAATGTAGATGTCCGATAGGTATGCATCTGCAGTCAGGTTTACCCACCCTCCTTCTCCTCTGTGGTATTTCTTGGGTTCTTATCCCTCTCATAGCTAGCTGGGGTTATCTATTGTGGTGTATTTGTTTTATATACATATATATATATATATATATATATATATATATGTGTGTGTGTGTGTGTGTGTGTGTATATATATATATATATATATATATATATATATATATATATATATATTCTGAAAATGTTTGGAATTTATTGCATTTCTCCAAATTTAGCCTTCCTTAGAGGGCACCTGGCATCTGGGGCAAGAAAAACTGAGGAAGATGGCGTCGGCCGACGTTTTTATACCCCAGGCGCTCTGACGTCGGGGAAAGGGCGACATCAGCAGACGTCGGACCCAGGCTTTGGAATCCGGCCGACCGAAGGGCTGCCTGAGGGCAGGACAACCCATATGTGATGACTGCAGATGCATACCTATCGGACATCTACATTTATGGTAGGTGCAAAACTGTACTTTCTCTGCACTGCCCTTTGATTTATCTACTGCGCCCAGGGTATTCACAAAGTGCCTAGCTCCAGTTGTTGCATTTTGTAGGCAAAGAAATATTCAAATATACCCATACCTGGACGATTGTCTAATTCAGGCAAAAAGCCAGGACATACTTATGAATCATCTGGCCTTTGTACAAAGGGTGCTAACTTTGTCTGGGGAACACCTTAAATGAAAATAAATCACACATGGTACCCTGTCAACAAATTATATTCCTGGGAGCAAGCTTGAATACAACTTCCCAGATGGCTTACCTCATGCCAGAAAAGCAAATTCATTTGGCAACTTACTTCAAACAAGTGGCCACAAAAACCCTGCTATCTGCAAGACAAATACTGCATGCCTTTGGGGTTCATGGCCTCCTGCATTCTTCTAATTCCATATGCAAGACTGCATATGAGGAAACTGCAATGGTATCTAAAAAGCCTATGGTGTCAACATTCTCAGGATGTTTTTCGTGTTTCACTGTTGCAGTCATTACATTTGGGTAATCTGCTTGCAAGTTGCCCTCAGTCGGCCTGATTAACAAAGTCTTGGGTCCTGCGTCGGTTGCTGTCCCTTCTTCCATGACATCAGGTCGTCAGGGGTATAAAACATGCAGCCGACGCCATTATACCGGTCGTTCTTGCCGTGCGATGCCCGAAGAAGCAGTTCGCAAGTGCCAGTCGGCCGACTCCTGAAATTTTCGTTTTCACGTTTCAGAACCGAAGTCTTCAACTAACAGCTAAGTACCCCATTGGGGAAACTTTTTCTTGCTCCTTTCCGATGTCAGTAAAAGTTAATAATTGCATTACTTGTGGAAAGCAAATACCTCATAAAGATTTTCATTTTTACTGTATTCCTTGCCTAGGCCCTGACCACGACATACCTTGCTGTCGGTTTTGTGCTTTATTTAATCAGTGCACTATCCGTCTGTATATTTTTACCTCTAAATGTTTCGGTTCTCAATTTAATTATCCAGAAATGTTGTCGGTTAACCATCTAACTACCGGGATTCCGAAAAAATGCAAAGATAAAGACAGGCCGCCGAGGTCCAAAACTGCCAACGATGCTTCTCCTAAGCCAGTCGCCAGTTCGTCGGTACTCACTGAGGCACTTTCGCAGCCCCTGATACCCGCTACTTCTAATTCGCAGGCCTCTACTGAGGCCCATTCGGAGTCTGGTATGCCGCAAGATATTTCAAATATGGAACCCACGGATGTCTCTACCTTGGATGGGTCCGGAGCCGCTGTGCAGGCACCGGCTTCTGAGGGTGTATTTAGGCCTACAGACTTGCATATTAAATCGACCCCTCCTTCATTACTAAGGCCTAAATCTTGATCCATGTCTAAAAAACTGACGCCCAGGCCATATGCTCAGGCCTCTATGCCTAAAAAACAAATGATAAAAATGGCTGAAGATCTAATAACTCTAATCAGGGGTAGCCAACCCCCCCCCCCCCCCCCTCTCTAAGAGGCTTAAGGCTGAACTTGATTATGAATCTTCTGATCAGGATTCTGTTTTTTCTGACTCTTCTGATTACCTGGATTTGTCCTTGCCTACTTATGAGGATTCTGATGCAGAGGACTCTATTCCCTCTGCTTCCCCTCCTGAGGATTTTTCTTTTGGGGAAACCATACATACTCTAAGGGAGCATTTTCACTGGGAAAGCCAGGAATTTTCTGATTTAAAAAAGAGGCTTAGGGATTTCCTTCTCCTGCCTCAGCATAGGCATTCGGCTATTCCTCCTGTACTAGACATTGTTGATTATGCTTTCTCGGAGTCCAGTTTGGCCCCTGATTCCCTGCCTCCTGCTCCCAGTAAACCTGACAGATACTATAGGGTCCCCGAGTCCCACAAGTTCCTTTTCAAAAATCCTATTGCGGATCCAGAGACTATTTCTCAGGAGCCCTAGGGCATTAAGGCTTCTACTGCTAAAAATCCTACCCCTTTTGATAGAGACTCCAGGGTGCTGGATAGATGGGGTAAAAAGGTTTTATACTTCAGCAACCTTGGCAATTAGTGCTTTAAACTGCTAGTTTCATATGTTAAAATATCAGCAACATGTTATTGTACTGCTTAAACAGAAAATGATGTTGATTCCTGACTGTGTGGAAAATAAAGACTTACAGGATTTAATGCATTCTGCTGAACAAGTACGAAAACATACTTTGCAATGTGGTTTTGATTCTTTAGAGGTCTCTTGCAGGGCTGCTGTTAGTGGGTCTGTGCTTAGAAGGCATGCTTGGCTTAAGGAGCAGTCTTTGCCTGATCATGTTAAAGCTAAATTGTTGGATGCTCCTTTAAATCAGGACCGCCTGTTTGGCAACAAGGTTGAAGAAGTTCTTAAAAAGATGGAAGATAAAGCTAAATCTATGAAAATTGTTAAACAATTTTTACAAGTTCGGCCTCCTAGATTAAGTAGGCACTGGCCTTCTAGGAATTGGTCCTTTCCAGTCCCTTCCAGGTCTTCTCAAGCCAAACCCAGACACAGCAAGAACCCCAGGTTTCAGTCCCAGGGGACTCACAGAACTAAGCAGTCGGGGGCCTCCACTTCCAGGTCTGGGAATAACAAGACACCCCCGTATGGTAAACTGTCTCAATGACTTCCTTTTAAGATTTCCAAGCACTTATCTTCTGACTGCCCCTTTGGAGGGAAAGATTGCTCTTCATGCAAACAATTTGGGAACTCATTACCCAGGACAAATGGGTTTTAAATATTGTCCCAGGGATACAGATTTCACTTCCACACGTTGCCAATGCCAAGTGGGTGACCGGATCTAGCCCCAAATCAGTGGGCAGAGGCTCAAAAACAAGTACTTTCTCTCTTAAGCATGGGGGCTGTTCAACTGGTACCAGAAGAGGAAAAGGGACAAGGTTTCTACTCCAGACTTTTCCTGGTACCCAGAAAAGACAATTCATGGCGTCCAATCCTGGACCTGTCTACTCTAAACACCTTTCTGGAGATTCCAAAATTCAAGATGCTGACTCTTCACCATTTACTTCCTGTGCTAGGCAAAGACGCCTGGTTGGCAACAGTAGATTTAAAAGAAGCATACCTGCACATCCCAATCAGGGAGTCTTGCAGAAGATACCTACGCTTCAAAGCAGGCTACACACACTATCAGTTCTCTGCACTGCATTTTGGCTTTTCTACTGCGCCCATGGTATTCACAAAGTGCCTAGCTCCAGTTATTGCATTTTGCAGGCGAAGAAGTATTCAAATATACCCATACCTGGACGATTATCTAATTCAGGCAGAAAGCCAGAACATACTTTTGAATCATCTGGCGTTTGTAAAAAGGGTTCTAACTTGTCTGGGGTACATCATAAACAAAAATAAATCACAACTGGTACCCTGTCAGCAAATTAAGTTCCTGGGAGCAAGCTTGAATACAACTTCCCAGATGGCTTACCTCAGCCAGAAAAGCAAATTCATTTGACAACGTACTTCAAACAAGTGGCCACAAAAACCCTGCTATATCTGCAAGACAAATACTGCAAGCCTTGGGGTTCATGGCTTCCTGCATTCTTCTAATTCCATATGCAAGACTGCATATGAGGAAACTACAGTGGTATCTAAAAAGCCTATGGAGTCAACATTCTCACAGCCTAGAAACAGTGATTCCTATCATACCTTTCCTATGCCTAGAGTCCCTTTGGTGGGCAGAGGCCTGCCACCAAAACAAGGGACTACCTTTCACACCACCCCCTGCCGCCCAAACCCTAACAACAGATGCATCAGACTATGCATGGGGGGCTCACCTGGCAGGGAAGTGCATTCAGGCAAATGGTACCCAAGTCAAATGCACCTGAATATCAATCAAAAAGAAATGTTAGCTGTACAGAATGCTCTGGCAGCCTTCAAGAACTGCATTCTTCCAGGACAACTAATGGTAAAGACAGACAACACCACGGTTATGTGGTACATAAACAAGCAGGGTGGTACACATTCTTACCTCCTCTGCAGACTAGCCATGGCATTGTGGAACACAGCCTTGAGCTACCAAGTGCACCTACAAGCTCAGTTCCAGCCTGGAAAATTAAATACATTGGCAGACGGACTAAGCAGAAACCTCATGGACCCACACGAGTGGAAACTGGAACCAAGGATTTTCAACATGCTGACAAGTGAATGGGGAGCCCAGATATAGACCTGTTTGCCTCCCCCCAGAACTACCAATTGGACAAATTTTGCACAAGGACTCCCCACAAACAAACCTGGAAAGTGGATGCTCTGTCCTTCAGCTGGAAAAACCTATCAGTCTATGCCTTCCCCCTGCTGCCTCTGCTTTCCAAAGTACTACTAAAAGTCAAACAGGACAAACCAAGGATGATTTTGATTGCTCTAGAGTGGCCGTGCCAACACTGGTACCCCCTCCTGCGCAGTGTGTCACTGTTATCTCCATGGTGCCTGCCTCAGACTCCTTCGCTGCTGTCTCAGCAGGAGAACCAGATTCGGCACCCTCAGCTTCCAACACTGAACCTTGCAGATTGGCTAATTACTCCCATACCATCCCTCAGCAATCCTGTGATGGATGTCATTTTAAGAGGCAAGGAGGCCTAGTACTAGAAAATCTTATGCTGAAAAATGGAAAAAATTCTGTGCCTGGAACCAGTCTCAAAGGATGAGCACAGCAATGCCCAATTTACCTCAGATTTTACAATACTTAACTGAGATGCTTCACAAGGGCCTGTCGTTTTCCTCCATTAAAATCTACGCCTCAGCCATTTCAGCTGATTATAACACAAAATCTCCTCTCTTCTCTCATCCACAGCTCAAGCAGTACCTCAGAGGGGCCAAAAATTTGAGACCACCCAGGAGAGCTCCATCCCCAGCCTGGGACCTTAAGTTTGTATTGGAAAAACTCACTTTACCTCCTTTCGAGCCAGCTGCTACTGCAGACTTAAAATTTCTTTCTTGGAAAACAGCTTTCCTTTTAGCAATCACTTCGGCTAGAAGGGTATCGGAATTACAGGCCCTTATGGCAGTGGAGCCTTTCATTATCTTTCATGCAGACAGGGTGTCCCTCGGAACCAATCCATCCTTAATGCCCAAGGTGGTATCCAGTGTGGCTCTTAATCAGTCCATTCATTTGCCAACCTTCTTTCCCAATCCACAGAATAAAGGGGAACGGATACTGCATTCCTTAGATGTGCACAGACAACTTAGATTCTGCTTGGACAGGACTAAACCTCAAAGGAAATTTGAATAACTGCTGGTGGCATTTGCTGCAGGGGAAGAGGGGAAGACTATTTCAAAGCAAACCATTTCTAAATGGATTGCATTCATTTCTGCTATAAGCTTATGGAAAACCTATCTTCCAGGGGATCAGACCTCACTCCACCAGGGCTGCATCTACCGCTGCAGCCTTTCTCAGAGGCATCTCTACTAGGGACATCCTAGAAGCTGCTACCTGGAGTTCTGTACATACTTTCACCAAGCATTATCATTTGCCAATTTTCTCTAAATCCAGAGCTGGCTTTGTCACTGCAGTCTTGCAGGACCTTATAGCTGGCCCTAATGCTATCTAAATTCCTCCTCCCTACCATAGCTTTGGGAATCTACCTAAATGTAATGACTGCAACAGTGAAACACGAAGAACATAGTACAGTTGTGTACACTTACCATAAATGTAGATGTTAGAGTGCATTCACTGTTGCAGTCCTGGTTACCTTCCCTCCAGCCCCCTAACTTCTTTTGGCTATACCTCTACTATCCTTTACTGTGCTTAAAAGCCTTTTTGGTGTATTTGCTTTTTTGTTTGAAATATATCTTTGTACTTTTATGTTTAATTGCGCCCCATTAGGGGGCACCTCACATCTGGGGCAAGAAATACTAATGTAATGGCGTCGGCTACATGTTTTATACCCCTGACGACCTGACGTCATGGAAGAAGGGACAGCAGCCGACACAGGACCCAAGACTTTGTTAATCAGTCCGACTGAGGGCTACCTGCAAGCAGATAACCCAAATGTAATGACTGCAACAGTGTATACACTCGAACATCTACATTTATGATGTGTACAAAACTGTACTTTTCTTATCCAGGAAAAAAGAGGTCATTGTTCCCCTCTACTCGTCACTCATTAGACCCTTTTGGTATGTACCTCACAAGACATCTACAACAACTGGAAAGGCCTCAGAAATACCTCACAAAGAAGATTACCGGCCTCAAACAGATGCCTACGCAGACAGTCTCAAAAAACCCCAGCTTTACTTTGTCGCATATCGCCTACTCAGAGGTGATCTCTGCCTAACATACAAAGCTATGTCAAACCCAGAGCTGTTGGATATGCTCCACTTAAAGAAATCCCATTCCCTCCGAGCTACATGCTCTAGGGACCTAAACCTTGTCACTACAATAAACAGAACATGCTGGAGGGATAGATTTCTGTCCCAGAGACCTCCTATACTCTGGAACAAACTACCTTTCTATATCAAACAAAGCTCCTCATTAGCACTCTTCAAGAAAAATCTTGATGATTGGATCGGTAATAGGAAATTCATCCCGGGGATCACGTCTGTGGCTCTGCTTGACAGGGGCACAGGAAAATAATTTTCTTGGGTGGAGAAAGCCAGGGTACCTTTTTGGCTAGGCTTATATAGGCCCTAGGGCCAATAGCCTAATACCTACCTGTGAACCTGTGGCCTTTCGTATCAATCTGTCAAGGTTAATTTTTTGACCATTTCAGCATGTCTGCCCAGAGTCTCCTCTTTTAATGCATTCTCACATGAAAATGTTTATGAAAGGGGTTTTACATAAGAGGCCGCCAAGAAAACCTGTGGTCCCTTTTGGGATCTTAAAAAAATGGGTTGGAAAAGGTAATGCTTGCTACATTTCAGCCAGCTAACCTGGCTGAGTGAAGTTCTTAACATAGAAAACAGTTTACTGATCTCTCTGACCTCTGCAAGAAGGGTATCTTGAGTTGCAAGCTCTTATGGTATGTTAACCCTATTGTCTTTTAGTCTGCTTAGTTTGAGCTGCCAAACAGATGTTCATCGTGCATACAGCTGCAGTCATAACAGATGGGATGTCCTTCAAGGATGCATCTGCAGTCATAACATATGGGTTGTCCTGCCTCAGGCAGCCCTTCGGTCGGCCGGATTCCAAAGTCTGGGTCTGGCCTCGGCTGATGTCGCACTTTCCCCGACGTCAGAGCTTTTGGGGTATAAAGGCATCAGCCGACGCCATTTTCCTCAGTCTTTCTTGCCACGCAGTGCCCGAAGCAGAAGCTGTTCGCAAGTGCCGGTCGGTCAGATCCAGAGATTTCAGCTACCGAAGACTTCGAAAAAAGCTAAGTACCCTGTTGGGGACTCTTTCTTGCCTCAGCCGATGTCAGACAAAGTAAATAATTGTTTAACTTGTGGGAAACAAATACCTCATAAGGATTTCCATTCTTACTGCCTTCCTTGCTTAGGCCCAGACCACGACGTATCAGCTTGTTTAGCCTGTGCCTCCTTCAACCGTCGGACTCTTAGACGTCGGTCGGAGTTTGCAGAGGAATTTTTTGGAACCGCTTTTGCTTATAAAATGCCGTTGTAGACTCCGACTTCGCATATGGTCAAAAAACGCAAGGAAAAGGACCGACACTCGCGGCCCGCGGTTTCGGCTGAAACCACGGCTAGGTCTACCGCGAGTGTCTCGGTTTCGGCTGAAACAGAGTCCACAGTTATTACTACTACCGAAACCATACCTCCGACCACCGAGGCCAGAGAGTCGGCTTCAGAACTCCCTACCGAAGCTACTGCTCAAGAATTGTCCTACACCATACCTTTGGGCATTTCTACCCCTGCACGTGGGGCAGCTAGAACCCCAGCTTCTATGTCTATTAAGGCCTTCTCCAGGGCTAAAGCTGCCAAACTTTCAAAAACTTTGCCTGCCAAATCTATTTCCCAGAGGCCTTCCTCTAGTTCTCAGATTCTCAGTCTTGCTGAGGACCTTATATCCTTAATTAGGGGTTCCAACCTCACCCAGACAGGGCCTCCCAACCTCCTCCAGACAAAAGGCCCAGGACTGATCCCTCTGAACCTCTCTCCTCAGATTACTCCATGGATGGATCTGATTTGTCAGACTATCAGGAAGGGGCCTACTCGCCTTATGAGGATTCAGATGCAGAAGATTCTATTCCTTCGGCCTCCCCACCTGAAGAATTCTCCTTTGGGGAGACTTTACACTCCATGAGGGAGCACTTCCAATGGCAGGGTCAGGATTTCTCTGATTCTAGGAAAAGATTAAGGACCTTTTTGCATTTGCCCCAGCATAGGCCCTTAGCCATACCACCTGTTCTAACTGTAATTGATGATGTGTACAATGATGTCAGTACTGCACCTGATTCTCTTCCCCCGGCCCCTGCCAAACCTGACGGATATTACAGGGTCCCGGATTCTCACTTCCACCTGTATAAAGCCCATGCTGCAGACCCAGAAACTATTTCTCAGGGGCCCTAAAGGGGTTGCAGCTGCTACTGCCAAAAATCCCCTACCCTCTGAAAGAGAGTCTAGAGCATTAGAGAGATGGGGAAAAAAGGTTTATACATCTGCTACTCTTTCTGCCAGGGCATTAAACTGTCAATTCCATATGATACAGTACCAAGAATTTTTGTTAGATCAGCTGAATAAGAAGCTTTCTTCTCCTGAACCTTTAGACTGTAAATCCCTTCAGGATTTGGTACACAACTCTCAGCAGGTCAGTAATCATTTCTTAAAATGTGGCTATGATGCACTGGAGGCTTCATTTAGATCAGCTATGACTGGGGCAGTAATTCGTAGGCATGCCTGGCTGAAGGAGCAGTCTTTGCCAGACCATGTCAAGGCTAAACTCCTCTATGCTCCAATAGAGAAACAAAATTTATTTGGCTCCCCTGCACAGGAGATTCTAAAGAAGGTGGAAGAAAAAGCAAAATCTGTACAAACAGTAAAGGAATTCCTGCAGGTCCAACCTCCGAGGTTCAGCAGAAACTGGCCTACAAAGAATTGGTCCTTTCCAGACACCTCCAGAGCACAGAGGGGCAGGAACAGACGCCCTAGAGGCAGAGGTCAATCAAAGGGTGCCTACAGGGGCCGTCAGTGGCAGCCTGCCAACCAGAGGAGTAGTGCCACAGCTACAACTACAACCACTACCACAGGACAGACCCGATTACTTGACTCTGATTCCGCCTACCAGGGATCAACTGGAAGCTCCCTTGGGCGGAAAGCTGGCTTTATTCTCGAAAAACTGGCATTGCATTACAAAGGATACAAGGACATTGCAAACAATAGACAAAGGATACAGGTTTTACTTCCACACTTTGCCAAAAAGGGGCGGAATGCCAAACCTTCCACCAAACCAGAAGGCAGAGGCTTTAAGACAAATCAGCAATTTATTTCAGATGAAAGCTATAGAAAGGGTACCATCTGTAGAACAAGGCCAAGGATTTTACTCCAGATTATTCCTGGTACCAAGAAAAGAAAACCAATGGAGGCCTATTCTCGACCTGTCCGCTCAACACTTATCTCATTGTGCCAAAATTCAAAATGCTGACCCTACAGCAACTTCTTCCCATGCTGGGCAAGGAGTCTTGGCTGGTGACTCTAGATCTCAAGGAGGCATACCTGCACGTCCCTATCCGACCAGATTGCAGAAGACACCTCAGATTTCTTGCAGGATCAGAGCATTATCAATTCTCAGCATTGCCCTTTGGCTTATCTACTGCGCCCAGAGTATTAACGAAATGCCTGGCATCAGTAATTGCACATTGCAGACTTCAGGGAATTCAAATTTATCCATACCTGGATGACTGCCTAATACAAGCGGACAACAAGAAAAAATTGTTAAAGGACTTGGCCTATGTCATACACCTGCTACAGGCCTTGGGATACACGGTCAACATATAAAAGTCAAGACTACTGCCATCCCAAAGGATAACCTTTTTGGGTGCGGATATGGACACAATCACTCAGATGGCTTTTCTCACAGAAGAAAAACAAAAACAACTTCCAGATTATTTCATGATTTTGACAAGACAAACTCAGCTTACTGCAAGGAAAGTCCTGCAGGCCCTGGGTTACATGGCATCCTGCATAATCTTGATTCCACATGCCAGGCTGCATATGAGAAAATTGCAATGGTACCTAAGGAATGTATGGTCTCAACACAGTCACAGTCTAGAAACCATGATACCAATCATTCCATGCCTTCAAAAGGAATTCCTGTGGTGGGCTCAGGCCTGCCAGTCCAACAGAGGGTTGCCTTTCAACAAACCAAAAACAAGGCAGACCATCACCACGGACGCCTCAGACCGAGGATGGGGAGCACACATGGAGGACAAATGCATTCAAGGCCTATGGCCTCAAGGGCAGCTAAGCATGCACATAAACCAAAAGGAAATGCTGGCAGTGAGGCATGCAATCGAGGCATTCAAACCATTCCTCCAGCAAGGACATCTGTTAATAAGGACAGACAACACCACGGTCATGTGGTACATAAACAAACAAGGAGGCACACATTCCTACCCTCTATGCGGATGGCAATGAATCTGTGGAACTTATGCCTGAATCTCAATATCCAGCTGCAGGCCAAATTCGTACCAGGAAAAGAAAATTCACTAGCAGACAGCTTAAGCAGAGCTACCACGGATGCACACGAATGGATGCTGCATCCAGACATCTTCAAACTCATAACAAAGAAATGGGGAATGCCAGAGATAGATCTGTTCGCCTCCCCACTCAACCACCAATTGAAGAAATTCTGCTCAAGGACATACCACCCACAAGCCTGGAGGGTGGACTCTCTCTCTTTCAGCTGGAATGCCCTAACAGTATATGCCTTTCCACCTCTCCCATTGATGTACAAGGTTCTACTGAAGATCAGGGAGGAACAGCCAAAGGTGATACTAATAGCTCCGGACTGGCCAAGACAACACTGGTATCCGCTACTGAGAAGCATGTCTCAGGCGAACTAATGGCCTCTTCCCCTATGGCCTCTTCTTCTAACTCAGAACAATTTCAAGACCCTGCATCCAAACTTGAAAACATTGCAACTAACTGCCTGGAAAATTCCTTAAAACCAAACCAAACTGTTTTATCTCAGAGGGTGAAGGACATTATCCTGGAGGCTCACAGACCTTCCACAAGGAAGACATACTCAGCTAAATGGAAGAGATTTCTCATTTGGAGCACATCAAAGGGCACAGATGTCACAGTGGCAAACCTAGCACACATCCTAGAGTACTTAGCAGAATTGTTCCACAATGGCCTGTCTTATTCTTCCATTAAGATTCATGCTTCAGCAATTTCAGCAGAATACAATATGGATCCACCTATCTTCTCTCACCCTCTGCTTAGACAATTTTTGAGAGGGATTAAAAATGTTGAACCTCCAAGGAGACCCCCTCTACCTGCATGGGATCTCAATTTTGTGCTGGAAAAATTGACACTACCTCCTTTTGAACCAGCAGCATCAGCAGACCTACAGTTTTTATCTTGGAAAACTGCTTTCCTTCTGGCAATCACTTCAGCAAGAAGAGTATCCGAGTTACAGGCATTAATGGCAGTGCAGCCTTTTCATATTTTCCACCAGGATAGAGTGTCACTGAGAACCAATCCTACTTTCATGCCAAAGGTGGTATCCAGGGTATCCTTGAACCAAGCTATTCATTTGCCTACTTTCTTCCCTAACCCACAGAACAAAGGAGAAAATCTTTTGCACACCTTGGATATACACAGACAACTACGATACTATCTGGACAGAACTAAAACCAACAGAAAAGCTGACCAACTTTTTGTAGCATATGCAACTGGGGTGCAAGGAAGAGCAATTTCCAAACAGACAATTTCAAAATGGATAGGAAATTGCATTCGTTTTTGCTACTCCTTTCATGGAAAGACAGCTCCTGAAAATATCAGGCCTCATTCCACAAGGGCCACAGCCACCACTACAGCTTTCCTACGAGGGCTGGCTACCAAGGACATTTTAGAAGCTGCTACTTGGAGCTCCGTGCATACATTTGCCAAGCATTACAATCTACCTTTATACTCCAGATCCCGAGCAGGGTTTGCAACTGCAGTTCTGCAGGGGATCTTAACTACACCATCCTTCTCTTAGTACCTCCTCCCCCAGTTTGGCTATGGTATTCTACCCATATGTTATGACTGCAGATGCATCCTTGAAGGACATAGTACAGTTTTGTACCTACAATAAATGTAGATGTCCGATAGGTATGCATCTGCAGTCAGGATTACCCTCCCTCCTTCCCCTCTGTGGTATTCCTAGGGTGCTTACCCCTCTTTCAGCTAGCTGGGGGAATCTATTATGGTGTATTTGTTTGTTTGTATATATATATATATATATATATATAATTTGCTAATGTTTGGAACTTTTCAGCATTTATACAAATTTAGCCTTCCTAGAGGGCACCTGGCATCTGGGGCAAGAAACACTGAGGAAAATGGCGTCGGCTGATGCCTTTATACCCCAGAAGCTCTGATGTCGGGGAAAGTGCGACATCAGCCGAGGCCAGACCCAGACTTTGGAATCCGGCCGACCGAAGGGCTGCCTGAGGCAGGACAACCCATATGTTATGACTGCAGATGCATACCTATCGGACATCTACATTTATGGTAGGTACAAAACTGTACTTTCTCCTGCCGTCAGGCGGGTCCTCGGTCGGCCGAATTCCAAAGTCTAGGTCCGGCGTCGGTTGTCGTCGCTTCTTCCCTGACGTCAGAGCGACAGGGGTATAAAAGAACCAGCTGACGCCATTTTCTTCAGTCTTTCTTGCCGCGCGGTGCCCGAAGCAGAAGCAGTTCGCAAGTGCCGGTCGGCCAGCTCCTGAAATTACAAAATTTTGAAACCAAGTCTTCTTGAAAGCTAAGTACCCGTTGAAACTTTTCTTGCCTCAGACCGATGTCAGACAAAGTTAATAATTGTATTTCATGTGAGAAGCAAATACCGCATAAGGATTTCTATTCCCTCTGTATACCTTGTTTAGGCCCAGACCATGACGTCTCGGTCTGTCGCTTTTGTGCTACATTCAACAAACGCACCATTAAGCGTCGGGCGGAATTCGCCCAGCATTATTTTGGAAAAACATTTAACTATATTATGTCGTCGGATACTCCAACTCCAGTTTTGTCTAAAAACCGCAAAGATAAGGACCGACACACGAGGTCCGCGGCCTCTGACACCACGCCAAAGCCGACTACACGTGGTCCGGTTCTCAGCGAGGCGCCTATGCAGCCCCTGACTACCGACGACACTTCATTGGCGGTTTCTCCTGTGCCCGAGGTCGCAGGCTCCTCGGCCTACACCCCGACTACAGATACCGAAGCCACTATTGGCGTTAAACCTCAAAATGTGGACAGGTCTACCTCCACTCAAGGTGTCTTCAGACCTTCCTCTTCTTTCTCCATCAAGGCTTTCACTAATTCTAAAGCAGCCATGCACTCTAAGAGACAAACTACACAGGGCCCATCTCCAGGCCCCATGCCTAAAAAGCAGATGCTTAAAATGGCTGAGGATTTAATTACTCTTATCAGGGGTTCTCAAACCCCACCGGACAAAAGGCCCAGAGTGGAGGAAGAATCCCCCTCCTCTGATCAGGGCTCCATTATTTCAGAGCACTCTGATGATCAGGAACATTCTTACTCCCCTTTTGAAGACTCTGATGCGGAGGAGTCCATTCCTTCTGTATCCCCCCCCAGAGGATTACTCATTTGGGGAAACTTTGCATACTTTAAGGGAACACTTCCACTGGGAAGGCCAAGATTATTCAGATTCCAAGAAAAGGCTTAGGGAATTTCTCTTACTACCTCAGCACAGGCTTCTGGCTATACCTCCTGTCTTGGACATCCTAGATGATGTTTACTCGGAGGCCTGCCTTAACCCGGACTCTCTGCCTCCAGCCCCAGTTAAGCCTGACAGGTACTACATGGTTCCTGACTCACACCAATTTCTATACAAAAACCATGCTGCTGACCCAGAAACCATCTCACAGGGCTTCAAGGGAATTAAGGCCTCCACTGCTAAAAATCCTTTACCTTCCGAGAGAGATTCCAGATCCTTAGAAAGGTGGGGAAAAAAGGTATATACCTCGGCTACCTTAACCATGAGGGCCTTAAACTGTCAGTTCCATATGCTAAAATGCCAACAGTTTTTGTTATCACAATTGAAAAGTAAAATGTCACAACCTTAACAACCAGACTTGAAGGAGTTGCAGGATTTGATGCATAGTGCAGAACAAATGGGTAAACATACCTTACAATGTGGTTTTGATGCTCTAGAGGCCTCATGTAGAGCTGCTGTTACAGGATCAGTCATACGTAGACATGCCTGGCTCAAGGAACAAACCTTGCCTGATCATGTCAAAGCTAAATTACTAGATGCCCCTCTTCAAAAGGATGTATTATTTGGTGCTAATGCTGAGGATGTATTAAGGAAAATGGAGGAAAAGGCTAAATCAATGCAAACTGTGAAAGATTTTCTACAGGTACAACCCCCATGTTTCGGTAGAAATTGGCCTTCCAAAAATTGGTCCTTTCCAGCCACGGACAGACCCCAAAGAGGCAGATACAGGCGCCCGCGGGGCAGAGGACATTCCCAAGGATCGTTTAGAGGCAGACAATGGCAAGCTCCTACACAAAGAGGTGGTGAGGATAACTCGCAATCATTCAGAAAGCAAGCCCAATGACTTTCCCCTTTGCATGCCAAGCAAGACTCAAATGGCAGCCCCCTTAGGAGGAAAGCTGGCATTATTTTCAAAAAAATTGGCATATTGTCACAAAAGACAAATGGATCCTGGACATTATAAACAGAGGCTACAGATTCCATTTTCACACCCTTCAAAAATGAGAGGCATGCCAAACCTGCCACACAATCAAAGGGCAGAGGCACAAAGGCAAATTACAGATCTCATAGACATGAAAGCTATTCAAGAGGTACCTACGCACGAACAAGGTCAAGGTTTTTATTCCAGGCTATTCCTGGTACCAAGGAAGGGAAAAGATTGGAGACCTATTTTGGACCTGTCCATCCTAAACACATTTCTACTCGTACCAAAATTCAAGATGCTCACTCTACAGCAACTTCTTCCCATGCTGGGCAAGGAGTCTTGGCTGGTAACATTGGACCTCAAGGAGGCATACCTGCATGTCCCAATCAGACAAAATTGCAGAAGATACCTCAGATTTCTTGCAGGTTCAACCCATTATCAATTCTCTGCATTGCCCTTTGGCTTATCTACTGCTCCCAGAGTATTCACAAAATGCCTGGCATCAGTAATTGCCTACTGCAGACTTCAAGGGATACAGATATACCCTTATTTGGACGACTGCCTGATCCAAGCGGACAGCAAGCACATTCTTCTGAAACATCTGGCTTATGTAATAATGTTGTTGAGCTCTCTGGAATACACAGTCAACAAAAAGAAATCAAGGCTAATACCCTCTCGGAAGATAATTTTCCTGGGTGCCAACTTGGACACAAACACCCAGATGGCCTACCTCACGCCATAGAAGCAGGGGCAACTAACTCAATACTTCAGAGCACTAGCAAATTGCACCAGTCTGACTGCAAGGAAAATCCTGCAGGCTCTGGGATTCATGGCATCTTGCATCTTACTAATCCCATGTGCAAAGCTGCATATGAGGAAACTTCAATGGTACCTGAAAAACATATGGTCTCAACACAGCCACAGTTTGGAAACAATAATACCACTAATTCCATGTCTGCAAACGGAATTTCTGTGGTGGGCTCAAGCATGCCAAACAAACACAGGTCTTCCATTCAGCAAGCCTCAAGCAAATCAAGTCATCACAACAGACGCCTCGGACTACGCCTGGGGGGCGCACATGACAGATTGGTGCATTCAGGGCAAATGGTCCCAAAAAGAAAAGCACCTTCACATCAATCAAAAGGAAATGCTAGCAGTAATAAATGTTGTTATAGCTTTCAAGGACCTTCTGCAACCAGGTCAACTATTGATAAGAATGAACAACACCACAGTTATGTGGTACATAAACAAACAGGGAGGAACACATTCATACCCCCTATGCAGACTGGCCATGTCACTTTGGAACATGGCCATGGACTTACACATCGAACTACAAGCACAGTACTTGCCAGGCAAGGAAAACACGCTGGCAGACAACCTAAGCAGAAATATGACAGATCCACACGAATGGAAGTTGCATCCAAAAGTTTTTACAGAAATAATCCAAGCATGGGGAAGGCGAGACATAGATCTCTTTGCCTCCCACAAAAATCACCAATTGACAAAATTCTGCTCAAGGATTTTCCATCCAAAGGCCTGGAGAGTGGGCGCTCTCTCTTTCAGTTGGACATCAATGACAGTTTATGCCTTCCCACCTCTTCCTCTGCTGCCCAAAGTTCTATTGAAAACCAGAGCAGACAGACCAAAGATGATTCTCATTGCTCCAGACTGGCCAAGACAACACTGGTACCCACTCCTGAGGAGCCTGATGCATTCCCCACCATGGACCCTGCCTCTAATGCCTCTTCTTCTGACTCAGCACAGCTTCAAAACTCTTCACAGCCAGCTAAAAACACTCAATCTAGCCGCATGGCAGATTCCTTAGCATCACAACAGACCCTACTCTCCAAGGAGGTGCAGGATGTCATTTTGGAGGCCAGAAGGCCGTTAACTAGAAAAGCTTACTCCGCAAAATGGAAACGGTTTTGTCTGGAATGAGAAAAAGGGCCAGGATCCTGGAAAACTGAATTTACCTCAAATACTACAGTATTTAGCTGAACTGCTAAGCAGTGGACTTTCATTCTCCTCCATCAAAATCCATGCCTCAGCCATTTCTGCAGAATACAACACTGATCCACCCTTATTCTCTCACCCTCTCTTAAGACAGTTCCTCAGAGGGGCTAAGAATCTAAGACCCCCAAGAAAACAACCAATACCTGCTTGGGATCTCAATTTCATTCTGGAAAAACTGACCTTGCCTCCCTTTGAGCCAGCTGCCTCATCAGATTTGCAATATTTGTCCTGGAAAACAGCTTTCCTTCTGGCTATTACCTCAGCTCGTAGAGTTTCAGAACTACAAGTTCTCATGGCTGTGCAGCCTTTTATCATCTTCCATCAGGACAGAGTTTCCTTACGAACCAAACCGTCCTTTATGCCTAAAGAGGTATCCAGGGTAGCTTTGAATCAGGCCATACACTTACCTACCTTTTATCCTAATCCTCAAAACAAAGGGGAGAGATTACTACATTCCTTGGACATTCACAGACAACTACGTTATTATCTGGACAGAACAAAGCCTTTCAGAAAATCAGAACAGCTCCTTGTGTCCTATGCTGTAGGAGCTCAAGGAAAGCCAATTTCGAAACAGACAATCTTTAAATGGATAGCCCACTGCATACACTTTTGCTATTCTTTTCATGGGAAAACTGTACCTACAGGCATCAGATCTCACTCCACAAGGGCCACAGCTACCTCTGCAGCTTTCCTCAGAGGAGTTCCTACCAAAGATATTTTGGAAGCAGCCACTTTGAGTTCTGTGCATACCTTCTCCAAGCACTACCACCTACCATTATACTCCAAAACTAGAGCAGGCTTTGCCACTGCAGTCTTGCAGGGCATCCTGGCTCCTCCTAGTTCCACCTAGTGCCTACCACCCCCTTCTTAGCTTTGGGATTCTACCCATCTGTTATGACTGCAGCTGTATGCACGATGAACATAGTACAGTTTTGTACCTACCATAAATGTAGATGTTCGAGTGCTAATACAGCTGCAGTCCAGGTTTCCCTCCCTCCTTCCCCTCTTGGGACAGGCCTATAGGCTAACACATCCTCATACAACCTGATTGGGGTATTCATTTATGGTATATTTGTTGCAACTACTGTATTTTGATTATATTGCACTGCTTTATTACACAAATTTATGTATTGCCTTCCTTCTGGGGGCACCTGACATCTGGGGCAAGAAAAACTGAAGAAAATGGTGTCGGCTGGTTCTTTTATACCCCTGTCGCTCTGACGTCAGGGAAGAAGCGACGACAACCGACGCCGGACCTAGACTTTGGAATTCGGCCGACCGAGGACCCGCCTGACGGCAGGAGAACCCATCTGTTATGACTGCAGCTGTATTAGCACTCGAACATCTACATTTATGGTAGGTACAAAACTGTACTTTTGGGTGTGTGAAAGCTGTCTGAGTGTTATATCAATGGCAGAATAATACATATAGCTAAGGCTACTGCAGCAGTGATCACCTAGACATCTACTGTTATGGTAAGTGTACTTGCACAACTGTACTTCATGAATTTTTTGTAAATGTCCTCGTCACATGTATTGACTTGGGGCTTATGTCCAGTTCATGCTTTTGAATTACTTTAGACTAAATATCTAACTTGTAAAGTTAAGCAGATTTTGGTATGGCTGGTTTATATTAGAGCCTTTAGATACCACCCTCCCTTTTGGATGAACTTTATTTGGGAACTCTAATCCATATGTATTACTATGAATCTGCATTATAAAATCCTTTATTCTGTCTTTCTCAGCTTCCACAATAAATTTCAAGTCATGCATAAAATGGATAATAGACTATTACTTTAAAAAGAGGAATTGACATGTAAGGTAACTAAAATGCAAATGCATTTTTAGTGTAATTCTCTCTATGGAAAATACAAGCCTTTTATGAAACATTAGCAAGAAAGAAATGCCTTCCACAAAATTTCTAAAGTCAGATATTGACCGTAGAAAAAGTAGTGGATTATTTGCCGTATAGTCAGATGGTGAGAGTAAAAAACTTTGGCTTTAAATGTGCACTCTTTGTAGTAATTGTGTAAAAGAACTGATATGATATAGAGAAAATGTATATTGAAAAGGGACAACATAATAAGTTTAAAAACATAATGAGAATGTAGAATAGAAAAGATGAGGGACTAGATTTTTCTTCACATAGTTTTTTGTGCACACAGAATGAGAGGATTGTATAAGATGTATTGAAGAATATCCCAGATAGGTGATTCTTTAAAAATGAACTGCCATCTCATCCTAAATGTGATTTTAGGAAAGCAGGAAGTGTCTGATAGAAAAACACACAGCTTTAATCCCCAGCAGACCCCATGGTGTTATAAGAAAGGAACTGTGGAGTATGCACATGTAAGAGTAGGGGGGAAATTGCAGTTTAAGTGGTGAGTTATATAATGTACAGCAGTAGTGTGTTTATACAGCAGAAGGCGTAATTAACAGTGCTTGTGTCATTCTAAGTATATGTGGCAGAAACAAAGTGTGCAGAAAAAAAGAACACTGGAACATGGAGGGGGGCACAAAACTATATATGTATCAAGACCATTGGTTACATAATTTATAGAATGTAATTCATGTTGTTGCATAAACCTGTTCAACTGAGGAATGAATGAACCTGTGGCTGTTCAGACCTGTCAACATTGTGGTCTTAGCATAGAGATTATTTAGCAACAATTTCTATGAAAGTTGATGTTTCTTTAAATGATAGTTGCTAGACACTGTTTAAATGAATACTTTTGATTATGTAAATGCAAGCACAATTTACAAATTGCCTCCTTGAAGGTCATAGAGCTGAAGCACTGGAATATTTTAAGGATTTGATGTTTCTTCAGTCTGTTCTTCAACGGATGGGTCTTGAGATCCAACTTTGGCTCCAAAGCTCAAGCTCCTCCCCTTACCCACAACTCCTAGCAAACCCTAGCATTACCTTAGATCTCATTTGCTGCCTCTTTGCTATTACTAATTACTACAGCACTCAACTTCCTCATTACCTAGAGGAAAATAGTTTTGGTACTTACTTTCCTCACTTGCTTAGAGGAAAAACAGCTCTTGTACTCACTTTCCTCAGTTATCTAGAGGAAAATAGTTTTTTATTCAGACATGTCTGAGGGTCAGCTCCCAGTGTTCTCTCCTGTCTATCTGATGAATCTGGGCATCTTGGGGAAACGTAGAAATTGCCTCATGTACACAGGCAACCCTCTCCTCCTACCACCCAACACTACAACCTGTGAGAGATGCACTTATCTAGCCAAACTGCAGGTAAAGCTCTCTCCAATCAAGACTGAACTTGACAGTCAAGAGGAGAAGGTAAACACTTGCTCCACACCGCACTCATCACATAGTCTCACTAAATCTACACCACCAAAATCCACAACACAAAAACATTCGCGGAGGCTCTCAATAATAATCTGCTCAAGCAACTTCCAAAGCAGAAATGCAAGCAACCTCCACCCCCCAACACAACCCAAATGACGCATAGCCCACAGACTCAGTGTGCCACTCAGCCACAGCCAATAAGGCAAAACAACGTACCCAACACACTAGTCATAGGTGACTCTATAGTCAGGCACACTGATGTCCCACTCACCAAGCTAAACGAGGAGAAGGTTACTATCAGCTGCCTGTCGGGTGCCAGGATCCATCACATAACCTATCCACTCAGGTCAATCCACAACAAGTACAAATATGACTCTGTCATTGTCCATGTTGGTGTGAACGACCTGAGACGTACCTCCCTGGACTACATGAAAAAAGACATGGAAGAGCTCTCCGATCTTGTAGCCCAGGCAGGTATGACCGTAGCCATGAGTAGCATTCTGCCATCACCCAGAATGATGCCGCAGTACAAGGACAAAATTATTGACTTCAACAATTGGCTAAGCTTCTGGTGCCATACTAAAGGGATCCAGTATCTGTCTGCCTGGGATGACATGGTCGACAGACCACGATGCTTTGCTAGAGGCCTGCACCTGTCACCCCTGGGATTCCGGATACTGGCTAAGGTTCTTGCCCTCCCCTATAGTGCCTCTTTTAGGCAAGGTTCAAATGACAAAATTCACCACCATAACAGGAACAGGCAAGCAAAAACTGAGGGTGATGCTACTCAATGCTAGAAGTCTAAATCTCGAAATTCACTCACTCGAGGCACTCCTTAAAATGGAGAACATCGATATCTGTGCAGTGACTGAGACCTGGTTCAAGGCTCCAGAAAGCACCCCTGAACTACCAGGCTATAACTCATACCACACTTTTCAGCCATGTAACCTGGACCGGAACACCAAAGGCGGAGGTGTGTCCATATTCATTAAGGACATCCACACCTCCAGGCTAGTTGCTCAGCATAATAGCCAAGGTTATCCAAGTGCAACTAACTCTGGGCAAAACTGCAATCCAAATTGTAGCTTGCTACAGATCACCCACCATGCCCCAGGATTCCCACTCCTCTTTGCTTGAAGTACTGGAAAATATTAGGGTTCAACCAAACACCCTAATAATGGGCGATTTCAACTACCCCACTATTAACTGGGAAAACTACTCCTGTACCAACTCCTTCGCTCAACGCTTTCTGGAATTCATAAACTCCAATGCCCTGGATCAACTTATCCACACCCCCACCAGGGGAAACAATATCCTAGATCTAGTCATTACCAACATGAGTGACTGGTGTTCCACACCTGAAGTCAACGCCTCATTGGTCCGATCCGACCAGAAGCTAATTACCCTAGATATCCACATCCTGCCCCCACCCCCCATTAAGGAAACCATGGTAAAAAATTTCTCCAAAGCCAACTTCATACTTAAGACAGAAGTGGTGAACTTCATGACACCCATGCAGATGGACAATACAGTTACGACTACTGAATCCTACACAATTGCACTTTATAAGCACTTACATGAGTACATGGATCGTGCTATCCCAAACAGAACCAAGATGCTATCCTCCAAAAAAAGGAAGCCAATCTGGTGGTCTCCTGCCATAAAAAAACTGTACAACAGAAGGAAGAAACTGTTGCAAAAGAGACTAAAATCCCATGAGTGGAGGAGCTCCCTGGTCAGCCTCAGTCAGAAGCTGCAATCCCTGATAAAATCCTCCAAAGCTAGTTACGAAAACAAAATCGCCACTGATTCTAAAGACAACCACAAAACATTCTATAGCTATGTCAAGAATCTCAATGGCAACACTCAGATCTGCTCTGAGTTACAGCACAATGGCACTAAATATACAGACCAAACTGATATTGCCAGCATCCTGACAGATAGGTTCAGTGCTAACCTTACCCCCCTCTCACCCCCTAAAGAGCCCATCTCTATACCGGAAGAATGCAAAGTTCCTGTAATCACGGCTGCACAGGTAAAAACCACACTCTCCAAAGCCAAAAACACAGCATCCATGGGACCAGACAACATCCCAGGCTGCGTTCTACATGAACTACAGAACGAACTGGCACCCCACCTAAGTACCATGTTCAATCATAGCCTCACCTCAGGCTTTGTGCCTGCTGAATGGCGCACAGCAACGGTTATCCCACTCCACAAGGGGGGGGGGGCCACCATGGACCCCGGAAACTACCGCCCCATTAGCCTGACGAGCCTGGTCTGCAACGTATCATCATGGAACTTATAAACAAAGACATTGGTAATCTCCAAACTCTGGACCCCACCCAGTTCGGGTTTGAAAAAGGCAGATTATGTCTCCTAAACCTGATAGACTTTTTTGAAGCAGTCATCAAAGCTGTAGACAAAGGGTAAGGTGGTTCACACAGCCTATCTAGATCTTGCCAAGGCTTTTGACACAATCTCCCACTCTGGAATTATAGATAAACAAACTAAACTAGGTATAAATCCCCTATGTCACAAGATGGGTTGCCAGCTGGCTCACTGACAGAACCCACACTGTGAAAGTAGCAGACTCAAAATCCAACTTCAGACCAGTGACAAGTGGAGTACCACAGGGTTCAGTCCTGGGTCCTCACCTGTTTGGTATCTACTTCTCTGAAGTACAGGCTAACACAGAAGGTCTTTAGCTAAATAAGTTCACAGATGACTGCAAACTAGGAGCCATAATCGAAACTCTTATTGATGTGGACATCCTACAAAAGGACTTCACTGAGACAGATGCCTGGTGCCAAAGCCATGGCCTCAAGCTCAGTGCCAAAAAGTGCATTGTCATCCCCTTTGGTAAAAACTCTGTACCCATGAACTACAACATAGGCAGAAGTATACTTAACACCGAAAGTGTGATAAGAGACCTTGGGACACAGGTGGACAGTAGTCCCTCCTTTGATAATCACATTGCCACAGTAGTCAGGAAATCCTTCTACGTGGCACACCATCACAAAAGTTTTCTCATCCAGAAAAAAACAGGTCACTGTTCCCCTCTACTCATCACTCATTAGACCCATTATAGAGTACAACACCCCTTTTGGTATGTACCTCACAAGACATCTACAACAACTGGAAAGGCCGCAGAAATACCTCACAAAGAGGATTACCGGCCTCAAAAAGATGCCCTATGCAGACTGTCTCAAAAAACTCCAGCTTTACTCAATCACATATCGCCTTCTCAGAGGGTAATCTCTGCCTAACATACAAAGCTATGTCAAGCCCAGAGCTGTTGGACATGCTCCACTTAAAGAAATCCCAATCCCCCCGAGCTACACACACTAGGGACCTAAACCTTGTCACCACAATAAACAGAACATGCTGGAGGGATAGATTCCTGTCCCAGAGACTTCCCATACTCTGGAATAAACTACCTGTCTATATCAAACAAAGCTCTTTATTAGCACTCTTCAAGAAAAATCTTGATGATTGGATGGGAAATAGGAAATTCCCCCCCGGGGATCACCTTTGTGGCTCTGCTCAACAGTGGCACAGGAAAATAATTTTCTTGGGTGGCAAAAGCCAGGGCACCTTTTTGGCTGGGCTTGTATAGGCCCCAGGGCCGATAGCCTAGTACCTACGTATGAAACACTGATCTCCCATGCACAGCTATGTGTTGTTGTTTGTGAGATTTTGTTTCCGTAAAAATTTGATAGTTACCTTTTTAGATGTCTATTGACTCCTTTTCTAGAATTTCTCTAACATTTGATTACATTCCTTCCCCTTTTTTTAGTTGAGTAGATTATTTCCATTTCTTTCCTCACCCCTTGGCTTCATCTTTTCTGTTTTAGATCTCTAATTTCCTTTGTATCTGAGTAGATTTTAGTAATTTTGTATTTAATATTGTTTATCTTGTATTTAACTAGATTGTTTAATGAAATCTTGGAAAGTGAGAGGATGCCTGAGGAATGGAGAAAGTGTTTTGGTACCGATTTGTAAGAATAAGGGTGATGTGCAGAGCTGTAGTAACTACAGAGGGATTAAACTGATCAGTCACAGCATGAAGTTATGGGAAAGACTAGTGAAAGCTAGGTTAAGAAGGGAGGTGATGATTAGTGATCAGCAGTATGGTTTCATGCCAGGAAAGAGCACTACAGGTGCAATGTTTGCTCTGAGAGTGTTTATGGAGAAGTACAGAGAAGGTCAGAAGGAGTTGTATTGTGTCTTTATGGATTTAGAGAAAGCATATGACAGGGTGCCTAGAGAGGAGTTGTGGTAGTGTATGAGGAAGTCGGGAGTGCCAGAGAAGTATGCAAGAGTGGTACAGGATATGTACGAAGGTAGTGTGACAGCGGTGAGGTCTGCGGTGGGAGTGACGGATGCATTTAAGGTGGAGGTGGGATTACATCAAGGATTAGCTTTGAGCCCTTTCTTATTTGCAATGGTGATGGACAGGTTGACAGACGAGATCATACAGGAGTCCCCGTGGACTATGATGTTTACAGATGACATTGTGATCTATAGTGAGAGTAGGGAACAAGTGGAGGAGACCCTGGAGAGGTGGAGATATGCTCTACAGAGAAGAGGAATGAAGGTCAGCAGGACTAAGACAGAATATATGTGTGTGAATGAGAGGGAGGACAGAGGAATGGTGAGGATGCAGGGAGTAGAGGTGGCAAAGGTGGATGTGTTTTAAGTACTTGGGATCAACAGTTCAGAGTAATGGTGAGTGTGGAAGAGAGGTGAAGAAGAGAGTACAGGCAGGATGAAGTGGGTGGATAAGTGTCAGGAGTGATTTGTGACAGACTAGTACCAGTAAAAGTGAAAGGGAAGGTCTACAAGAGGGGATAGTGAGACCAGCTATGTTATATGTGTTGGAGACAGTGGCATTGACAAAAAGGCAGGAGTCAGAGCTTGACGTGGCAGAGTTGAAGATGTTAAGATTTGCACTGGGTGTGACGAGGATGGACAGGATTAGGAATAAGTATATTAGAAGGTCAGCCCAGTTTGGAAGGTTTGGAGACAAAGCCAGAGAGGCAAGATTACATTAGCTTGGACATGTGCTGAGTAGGGATGCAGAGTATATTGGGAAAAAGATGCTAAGGATGAAGCTGCCATGTCACAGGAAAAGAAGGGAGGCCTAAGATAAGGTTTATGGATGTGGTGAGAGATGACATGCAGGTGATTGGTGTGACAGAGCAAGATGCAGAGGACAGGAAGAAATGGAAACAGTTGATCTACTGTGGCGACCCCTAACGTGAGCAGCCGAAAGAAGATGATCTGGTTTATTTCGTCTCTTAAACCTTTGGTATTTAAGAAGTATGTGGCCTGCTGCCACAAGATTCCAAACTCTGATGCATACTCTAAATGTGTGTGCTATCATGGGTATGCTTAAACGAGCATTGTGCTAGCTGCACTGCCTTTGGCTCCTGAGTGGTTATTGAAAGAAGGAACAAGCTAATTCTCAAGAGACTTCTTGGTGCCCCTGGTGGAAAGATTTGTCTAAGACTCAGTTGATTCTAGAGCTTTCTCTTCTTCCAAGAAGTCTTCAGGCAAATCTAATTGGTAAAAAGTCATGGGGCCGAAAGAAAAGGCAAAGGAGCCAAGAAAACATCCCCCTGACCAGTTTTCATCTGCTTCTACCCGGAGTTCTCTAAAACATCGGATTTAGAGTTGTTCTTTGAGCCGATACTGAGAGAATCAAAAACTGATTTTCTCCGGAAACTGTTTATCCTCGGCTGCTAGCTCCTTTTCTGCAGGAAAGGACTAGTCCTTGGTCATCAAAGCCACCATCTACTGCCTCTTTCCTAAAGTCAGTCCTGTCAAACAGTTGTCTTTCTGAAGTAGATGTGAACTGGATGATGAGGACATTCCTTAGAACCAGATTTAGTTAGATATCCTCCAGGCTCTGGCCACTGCTTTACCCATGGAGTTTGGTTTCTTCCCCCTATGTTCTCGCTCCTACCTTTATATGTTTGTTGAGTTCAGGCATTATGGATCCAAGTGTCTCCCTGAGCTTTTCCTTGCTGGATCAGAAGACTTGGCTTTCTTCTACTCTAGCGCCATCTCTGATCCAGAAGGATTTCTGCCCTGCAGCTTTAGCACTGAATCCGGGGTAGAGACACGACACTAAGATTTTCTGAGCCTCTGCTTTTGACAGCTCAGCATTGGTATCAGGCTGAGAACTGATCCCAGTGGAATTCCAGGGTTTGTCCAGGGCAGTCGCTTAAGTTCCCCTAGGACAAATTTTTGGATCTACTTTGGCTTTTGAGGTTGTTGAGAGAGTACTTTTCCTATTGAATGAACAGACTTTTTTCTCACTCTGTTCAACCCATCCCACACAGAGCACACCTGGGTCCTGATCCTTCTCATCCAGTTCTGATGTGACACCTGTGCCCATTGAACCTCAAGAACATCCGTATAGGGGACTTTTAAGATCTCTTCTGAGTCCTGTCCAGAACATCCCACCCGGGAGGCTTCTCAGAAGCATACATGTAAGAGGAGACATGTAGAATTCCCCCTGGAAGTCGCTCACAGAGGAACACTGACCTTGATGACCAGGAGTCATCCCCCAGATCCCTCTTTGAAGACTTTTACATTCAGGGAGATGCTTGAATTTTTGAGACAGAATGGTGGATGATCCAATGAAGCCCCCTCCCAAGAGGAGTCAGTTTTTCTTGAGGCCTTTGGTTCTGGCCCAGTTGCATCTTGGGTGGTTTCTCTGTTCTGGCCCAGCTATATCTTGGGTGGCTCCTTCTGCCGATGAGATGGTGGCAGTCATCTTTAAGCGGGCATGGAAAAAGTTGTTTATGGCTAAGCCAATTCCCCACAAAACAGACAAGTATTTAGTTTCACCACAGGATAGCTAACACTTGAACGAGGGGCTGATAATGGCAGCTACTAACTGAAGAGAGCTGTTCTGTCCTTTCCCCTAACAGATGGTCCAATGTATTGGGCAGATTCTGGAAGCAGGTGTACACTTCAGCTACCTTCACTTTGAGGGTACTGAATTACTTTGCACACATCACTAGATTTTAGAGGGACTTGACTAAATAAATTTCCAAATCCGTCTGAGTCTGTATATGCATAACACAAGAAAACTTTGGATTCTCAGTCACCCTACAGTCCTCCTCAAATGAAGTGCCTTATTTCTAATGCAACTTATGGCACTTAGAGTGCTGCAGGTACTGACATTACCGTAAGGAGACATGTTTGGATGCAGTTTAGTGACTTTGTGGAGCACTTCAAGACGTCTCTTTGGGCGTGAAGTGAATGAAACAATTTCCAGAAGCAAACAAGATAGAAAAAAACTTTTCTGCCATTAGAATATGGCGCTCTATCCCCAGAGGCCTTTTTCTAGGAACCAGAAAGAGGGTAAGACTATAGTTCTGTAAATCCCAAGGGTTGCCTTTTGTTTTTTTTCTCCATCCCAAGCCATAATAACCACAGATGTTTCTCAGTTAGGATAGGGTGAAGGGCACTACAGGGGAAAGACCGTCCAAGGCATGTGGCCCCCCCTCTGATACCAAATTACATATCAGAACTCTAGAGATAATTGTAGTTTTCCGATTGTTAAACCTTGTAGAACTTTCTCCCTCCCTCAAGGACTGATATCTATCCAGACCAACAACATGTCTGTAATCTGGTTCATCAACAAACGGGGAATCCATTCATTATTGCTGTGTTGGGGAATTAGTGAGGTTTGGCAATGGGCGATATCTTCTAAACACTTTCTGTTAGCAGTGCACATTCCGGGGAAGTTCAGTCTTTTAGCAGACACATTGAGCAGATCTATCCTCCTGCCTTATGAGTGGTCTGTCAGTCGATGTGTGGCAGAGCAGATTTTCTGTCTTCTGTTTTTATAAATGGTGTGAGTTACTGTAATATCAAAATCCAGTTAGCTGCTATTTCAGATTTTCACATTGGAGAAGGTCAGTCTTTTGTTGCCTCCCTCAAATTATTTAAGGCCTTTTTTTAGTATTTTGCTTCTCAGACCCCCCCCCTCCCCCCAGAGATCCTACTCCTCCTTAGGCCATTACTGTTATACATCAAGCCTTTAAAAGACCCCCACCCCCAATTTTGAATCTGCAGCTGAGGTGGATCTCAAGTATTTAGCATGGAAAACATTGTTTTTGGTAGCATTTACTTTTACCAGAAGGGTGTCCGCTCTCTCCAAGCTCTTTCCTGCAAGTCTGAGTACATTATTTTTCATAAGGATATGATTTCCTTATGAACCAGTCCTTCCTTCTTACCCAAGGTAGCTACTGAGACAACTTTAAATCAGACTATCACGCTCCTGATTTTCTTCCCTAATTTTTCCAGTAAATGAGAATACATGCTGCATCTGCTAGATGTACATTGACAACTATGTTTTTACATTCACCATACTAAAGATATTTGGAAAGCTAATAAACTTTGTGTCCTTTTTTGCAACCAAACTGTGTCTTGCAGTTTCTGAATTTGCCTTATCAAAATGTTTATATGGCTGCATTACAGAAAGAAAGGATTGGCCTTATCCAAGCCCATTAGAGCTCACCCCACTATATCTATGGCAACTTCTACTGCTTTCTTTTCCAGAGCTTGTATTATTATTGTCGCCTCACATTAAGACGTTGTCCTGTTCGATTCTCAGCTAGAGCGTCTTCTGTGTGGAGACATGCGTGAATGGGCGTACCTTCGTTGAAGGTTGTGTGTCAGGGCTGGCAACTCTGCAGGTAAAAATCTACTGCCAATCATTAGTGGACCGGAGTTCCGCTGTGGCGACCCGTAACCGGGAAAAGCCAAAAGACACAACAACATTTGTGCAGCTGCCACTTGGTCTGTTAATTGCATTATATCCCATTTTAAAGAGGATTTACTTTGTATAGGGAGAGCAGCCTTTGGTTCAGCTGTCCTCCAGAAGATCCTTCCATAAGCCAACCCAAGGTTTTAATTAACTGGGGACTTTGTCCACATCCATTGAAGAACAGACTGAAGAGTCATCGGAGACTAAGGTTATGTACTTAACAATGATAGATCTGTGTTGTCTGCTTCTGTCCTTCCCCAAATACCCTCCCACGTTTTTCCCTGTCTGGTTATAGAACTGTTAATTCTCTTACCTCTGGTAAGACCAAACTGATATGGTTCTTAAAGTGCAGTTTTAACTCCAGAACAGCTTATGAGTTTTTTGCATCACTTTGGGTTACCTTCTTTAATATTGTTACAATTATCTGTTTCTTTTTTCTGCAAACATGATTTGAGGTAATGTTAGTGTTTGCAGGCAGTTATGGGTAAGGGGAGAAGCCTGACCTTTGGCTTCAAAGTCTTGAGTGGCCGCGGAAGTCTGATCCGAGGTCGGATTCAAAGACCCATCCATTGAGGAAGGCCAGAAGTAGACGACTCAGATCTGTCTTTATGGTTAAGTACATAACTTTTGTTTTTAAAGAGTAAAAGTTAAGTTTAAGTTGCAGTGTGTTTCCTGCAACTTTGTTTGCCTGTGGTTCATAATGATTAATAAACTAATTATGTACTTTCAAGAATAAGTACTTATCTGCCATTATAACTTTTCCTATGCCCACTATATGGTCATAAAATTGTCCTCCTAGAATTTAAGTGTAGACTTTGTTTTTAATGTGGTAGCTGAATTCAAAACTTTGGCTCGACTTGAGACCTGGAACTTTATGCAATGGAGAGTAGAAATTCTTCTTTTGAGCTGGATTGCTTGGAAACTTAGAACATTCTTTAGTTCCTATTACATCATCTTAGATTATGTAATAACAGTAGGTCTTTATGTCGTGTTAATTTTTCAGATGCCAGGATCTCGTTGCATATGAATTCTCATTTTGACGTGAACAGTCATCTCCAAAAATATTCCAGTCTGCGGTAATTATAAAATGTTCTTCATTAGATCAACTGTTGCAGTAGCATAAAGCTATACAAGACATATTCTGCAAGGATCAGATATGTGATCAGTGTAGAAAAGCTTTTGGGCATCTTCCACTCTCAATACATCTGATTGAGCATGAGAGCGTGTGGATATAAAAGGATATGTGCAATTGCCAAAAATCAGGACTTTCTTGCAGTGGAAGATTTCACTTAGACTTGGTCTTCACTACAACTTTGGTGTTTAGGTGGTAGGTTTATTTCAAATTTTGGGCAAATAAGTACACCTCTTGGGGCTTTTCCTCCTCTGTTCAATAAAATCTGTGAGGAAAAAAAAGCATTTCTTATATCTAGGAGAAAGGAGAAATGAATTTGTGGAAGACAGATGCAGTGTAAAATGTCTACACAGCCTATTTGTTTTGTTTAGGGGAAGCACACATCTGCTGCTGTCAGATCTGATTGTCTTTAGGGTAAAGGGGAAAAGGACAAGCAAAAGTCAGATTAACAACCTTACTATATTGAGAATCAACATGTCAGAGTCCCCTTACTGTTTCATTGGATACCAGCTAGACTTCCTCAGTCATCCCCTTTCTGATACCAAACAAGAGAAAATCTGTTTTAAAGAATTCCAAAGCTGTTCCACTTTTGGTCCCTCTGTACTGCTGTCTGATGTACGAGACTGCAGCCACGGATCAGGTACTTGGCACGTTGTCAAAGACCAGATGTAAGACTGAGGGAGAACCCCGTCTTTTGCTTTTAAAAAGGCTGGACAGAATCCTTCAGTTGGTGGTTAGGAAGAAGGTTGTATGTTCAGTTATGTAAGTATGGATATCTGATGCATCAAGGTTTCTCTCGTTTGATGCCCTCAGAAAGAACATTCAAAAGACAGCGCATCTTCACCTTCTACTCCATTTGCCAAAGAAGCTAAGGAGGACTGGTATAGTTTTTCAAAGGTGCTTTTTTTCTCCAGTCACTTCCTGTTTGAAAAGAAATGGGCATCCTTTTCCCTCAGACAGTGACTCCCTGTCAGAACTAGTAGTAGACGGACCTGGATTGTGCTTCCCAGGTCTCTTCTCCTGCCACTTTAGAATCCAAGTCTGAGGAGTAGATTTCCTTTGATTTTTCTGTGGAAAGAGAGATACTTTTCTGACACAATTGCTAGGAAGTAGGACGACTTCCATGTGAAATAATAATGTCATACTCCAAAAGAGGAGCTATGATCTTCTTCATGTTGATACTCCAAAATCGCTTGCCTTTCCTCCTGTCAATGGAGTTCTGGAGAATGCTTTTAACTTTGTGTGCACCTCTTCAGTTAGTCAACCTGCTGCACCTAAAAAGTCTGATGTACACTTGAGGTACCTTATAAAGCTAAAGCCAGAGTTTTTTCTTTCATAGCCCTATTGTAGATCTTTCAGTTCTTTCCACGGCCAAATACTCAAGTTCTAAGCATTTAACTACTGCCAGCACTGTGCTCTCTGATAAGGAGAGCTTTTGATAGATATGGATATAAAATGTCTCTACAAAACTCTTCCTTAACCTTTAGGGCAATTGATTCAGACTCATACCGCTAGTTTTATTCTTGCAATTGTTGTAGATATGACTTAGACTACTGTTGACCTTGTGGGAAGTATTCTCTAATTAAAATGATTTCTTTAGTTTGTCAGGTGGCCAAGTATACCCTGAAAGGCTGTTATGGTGCAGCTTGTTACCACGCATCTTGTTAGGTGCAGTTTTGCTTGGCTTAGATTGCAAAATGTACCTGAGGATGTAAAGGCCTGGATTCTTGCTAAGGATTCTGTTATGTACATATATGCTTGGCTAAGACTGCAAAACCTCCCTGAGGATGTAAGGGCCTAGAGCCATGCTATATGGGCTCTGTTATGCACAGATATACTTGGCTAAGACTGCAAAATTTATTTAAGACTATGAAAGTTTAGATTCTTAATGCCTCCCAGGACAAAAAAAAATGTTGCTATGCCTCAGCTGAAATCTTAAATGCTTTGATGAAAGAAGAAAACTTAACTCGGGGGAGCTAAGCACATTTTTCAGTCATCCTTTCTAAAATACACAGTGAACTACCGCTGTAGTTCTGGGCCTTTTTTTTTTTTCAGGAAATCCTTCGTCCCAGCAAAAAATGGAAAACTTAAATATAAAAAAAAAATGGCAATGTTATTAAGGAATTAAAAAAAGGGGGGGGGATACTACCAAATTCCATCCTATACCAAGAGAAATCGATGATTGTGTACTTGTTCCCCCCCTTCACAAACATGCAGGCAGTCTTTGTTTATCTGTTGCTTTCCCTTTATCAGAATTCACAAACTTCCCTTCTTTTTTCGTGAATTTTTATTAAAACCTAAGATTTCATCTCACTCTGAGGAAATCTGTTTTTCCTTCTTACAAGTTGACATTTCGTGGCTGCGTACTGGACATGCCTCTTATAGCTAGTCTTTCCCAGAAAAATTTGCGTTCTACCATCTTCTTTTCCTAGAGTTTACACACCAAATCTTGACAACTGTAAAGGATTATCCCAGAATTTTGGGATACACAGCCTCCACTATCCTAATGCTTCCTCTGGCCAGACTTCATATGGGAAAAGTACAGTGGCTTCTCAGGGAAGTGTGGACTTGGCGCCAGCATCCTTGTACCTTTCCTGTCCCTGTTCTGAAATTTGTGAAAAAGGAACTCTCATTGCGAGTGGATCAGACCTTGTTGAATCCAGGTCTACCATTGCCATCCCAACCCATCTCTACTCTGTGTGTAACATTTTAATGCATCAGACTGTGCCTGGAGAGTAGTATCCATGGGCATTAAGATCCTTGAATCATCTGTGGACTCCCAAACCCTTATTAGTAATCGCAGACAATGTCACTCTGATGTGTTACATAAATAAGGGGGCCTGGATCTTAGCCCCTTTGCAGACTACCCATGATAGCCTGTAGAATTGCAGTTTTGGCACAGTCTTTCCTTCCAGGCCATTTGTATCTTGTCAGTGCAGAAGCAGTGGTAGATGCATTGTGCAGATCCACGACAGACTCAAATGGATGCTACCACCCAAAGGTCTTCCATATGATTTTTCACCTGAGGTGTCGCTCATCCCTCTCTAACATAGATGACAAGCAAGCAGGGTGTTTTCGTTTAGATGCTTGAATACATAGAAACGCATCAAGATGGATAGCAGCAGCAGAAAATACAAACAAACTAGTTAACATGCAGACCTTACATACATACATGGTTACATCTCAACAGCTTACTACAAAATGCCAGTCAGGCTTGCACATACTCAGTATTTATACATTTGTGCAAAGCCTTTGGATAGCTTCTTAAAGGTACATACACACACATTGATCTACATCCTCCCTGTTAAAAAGATTGCCCGTTGTAAAAACATTAGAGCTAGACATGCATTTCTCTAGACATTAGAAACAAAGTACAATGTTCATGTCCAAGTTGCTTTGTATCTGTTAGTGTGGACTAAATTTAGCAACAGGGGCAGTCTTTGTTGAACAGCTCATATCAGGACCTTCTGGATTAGTCACAGGAATGGGAATGTCCTCTGGAATTGGAACACCGGACAACTCACTCTGCGATAGTCTTTCTCACAGGCTATGTGCTGTGGTAAGGGCGCTGACACCGGTCTCAAATGTTTCCGATTCCGCATAAAGTCTGTTCCTTGTGATTCCGCAATGTGGCAAATATTATTCACGACACCAGTCCGAGCATAACCTCTGGATGTTTGCATCCTTACCACTTCTACTTCTTGTAATGGATTGAGAATTTTGCTGGTTTTATCATAGGACTTCTGGGTTAGGCGTTTCTTCAGCAGTTTTCACTAACCTGTTCTTGACACATGGAACCAACACTTGACTACAGATTGGTAATGTGGCTCTGGTTTGTCTCTACAGATGTCTCTAAGTAGGTGAACCAAGATGTTTCTCACGAGGAACATTTCTGAGATTGAAGAGATTCAGGAAAACATCACTATTATCTCATTTTGATTTCTCAAGTAACTGTTTTGCACGTTGAACTGCACATTCTGCCAAACCATTTGACTGTGGGTACTCAGGGCTACTCGTGACATGAGTAAAGTCCCATTCTTCAGCAAATCTTTTGAATTGTTGGCTTGTAAACTGCGTGCCATTGTCAGAAATTACTTTGTGCGGACTACTATGCACTGCAAGATGATGCTTCGTCTTAGTAATGACAGTACTGGATGCTAGGTTAAAAAGTAGGTCAATTTCGAACTAACTGGAGTAAGTCTACTAATATCAAATAATGTTGACCATTCCACTTGAAAATATCGGTGGGTACTGTCGACCAAGGTACTTCCGGAGTCTGGTTTAGCTGAAGTAGTTCCTTTTGTTGAAGTGGCTTTGTACTGGAACAAGATAAAAGTGCTCTCAGTGTCTTGTGACATAGGCCAAAATACTAGCCCTGTCGCCCTTCTTTTGTTAGACTTGGCACCTGGGTAACCATGAAGCAAGACAGTAATGTACTCTTGTTGCAAGGACTTTGGAACAATTACTTTCGGGCCTTACATAATGATACCTTTGTCAGGCAAAATCTCATCTCTGTATGGAAAACAAGGTTGCACTTCTGGAGGTAAACTAGATTGCTTTGACGGCCATCCTTGATAACGTGGTTAAGCCTCTGTAAAACTGGATCTGTGGCTGTGATCTCTTAACTCTTCAAGACGTGGAAGAAAAATTTCTCACTTCCATGACTTCAAAATCAAGATGTTCTTCATCTCACATTGCTGCAGTCCTAACACTTGGGGTAGTCCGCTGTCCCAGTCGGCCCGAATACCAAAGTATAAGGCTGACGTCGGTCAAGGCGCATTTGACTGACATCAGAACGTCAGGGTACAAATGCGCATGACCGACGTCATATCCTCAGTCTTTTTTGCCGCATGGTCCGATGCAGAAGCAGTATTGCGAGTGCAGGTTGGCGTTCTGAAATTTTCTGAAGTCGGAGTTTCAGACCGAATCAAAGTTGGCTAAGTACCCGTTAGAATATTTTGTTTTTTTTCTTGCCTCAGTATTTAACCGGATGTCAGAAAAAGTGAATAACTGTATTTCTTGTGGGAAACAGATACCTCATAGAGATTACCATACATTGTGTATACCTTGCTTAGGTCCTGAGCACGGCGTTGTTTGCTGTCGCTCTTGTGCTAGATTTAACAAACGCACTATTAAGAGAAGATTAGATTGTGCCAGGTTAGTTTTGGGAAGCGTTGTAATTACAACATGCCGTCGGATGCTCCGACGCCCGCTTCGTCTAAAAAGCGCAAGGACAAAGCAGCGAAGCCTAGGGTGGAAGAACCGTCTGTCCCGGACGTCGGTTCTTTAGAGGGCTCGGTGGAGCCGGTGGTTCTACCAGAAGTTCCTTTGGATTCTCAGGGTGAGACTTTACTGTTACAAGATGTGTCCTCTCAGGAGGTAGGCCAGGCTGAAGGGGCTTCTCAGGTAGCTGTTCTCCCCTCCCTTCCTAAGGTGGTTAGGCCCTCCCCTTCTGTTTCCAAGGCTCCTTCTAGAGGTAGGCCAGGGTTAACTTCAGTGGGGGTCTCCCCTAGTTCTTCAGGGTCTCTGCCTAAGAAACATATACTTAAAATGGCAGAAGATTTGATTACTATGATTAGAGGTTCTTTACCCCCCCCTGATAAGAGGCCTAGGGTGGAACCTGAGCTTGAAAGTTTTGAGCAGTGTTCGGAGGCTTCTGAGTCTTTGGCTGAAGACTTGCAGGAGTATCCTCCTTATTCTGATTCTGATGTAGATGACTCTACACCTTCGGCTTCTCCTCCTGAGGATTTTTCTTTTTCAGAGACCCTTCATTCCATGAGGGAGCATTTTAAATGGGAAGGTCAAGATTTCTCTGATTCTAGGAAAAGGCTTAGGGAATTTTTGTTTCTACCCCAGCATAGGCCTTTAGCTATACCTCCTGTTCTGGATGTGGTAGAGGATGTTTTTGCAGAGGCTTCCCTGAACCCTGATTCTTTGCCTCCTGCCCCAGTTAAACCGGACAGGTATTATAGGGTGCCTGAAGCTCATAAGTATCTTTTTAAGAGTCCCAGGGCAGACCCAGAAACTGTTTCTCAAGGCTGTAACCCTTCATTTCCCTGTTGTTATTTAGGTCCTGATAAATGCTTTTCTTGTTATACATAAAAAATTGTTATCTAACCATATGTAAAATTAATATTGTTGTAAAATACCATGTATTCACTAAGTGTGAATATCAAAATATTCGTTGGTTGTTATAAATTCAGTCATGAACAGAATCAACATTAAATAGTATTAAATATTAAATATGAATGCAACTATAAACATATATACATATATTATATAAATACAATTATAAATACAATTATAAATATAAATATAAACATAAATATAAATATAAAGTGCAGAGTGCTAAAAATATATATGTAACGATAGTACCATGGGTGTAAATGCATCAAAAATACATAGGAAATCTTGCGAATAAATAATTCCATTTGTCAACAAAAATTCGCTAACCGTTGTAATTCCAGCCTGTATGTATGTTATATTTTTGTTGACAAATGGAATTATTTATTCGCAAGATTTCCTATGTATTTTTGATGCATTTACACCCATGGTACTATCGTTACATATATATTTTTAGCACTCTGCACTTTATATTTATATTTATGTTTATATTTATATTTATAATTGTATTTATAATTGTATTTATATAATATATGTATATATGTTTATAGTTGCATTCATATTTAATATTTAATACTATTTAATGTTGATTCTGTTCATGACTGAATTTATAACAACCAACGAATATTTTGATATTCACACTTAGTGAATACATGGTATTTTACAACAATATTAATTTTACGTATGGTTAGATAACAATTTTTTATGTATAACAAGAAAAGCATTTATCAGGACCTAAATAACAGGGAAATGAAGGGTTACATTTTTGAGAGTATGACATCAATTAATTGTGAATTTATCAGCCAACCAATAAGGGTTCATACTTTGAATATAAAAGACAGTTGGTTTTTATTGTAAACTGTGATTCTGATGAAGATTTTTTTACAAATACGAAAGCGCGCTCAATCACCAGTATTTTATGTCAGGTTGTGGTTTTGTGAATTTTTGTGTTATTAAAACGAAGGAACTATTTGGAGCCTGTTATTCCTTACGAATGCTTGGTGGAATATTTAAGTGACTGTTGGAGGACAGCCCTTTATGGTACGACGACGGAGGTTTTTTCTTATTTATAACAGTGTAACGGAGTGGAGTGTTTTGTGTTTCTCAAGGCCCTAAAGGTGTTAAGGCTTCTGTTGTTAAAAATCCTGTTCCTTCTGATAAAGAGGCAAGGGCTTTGGATAGATGGGGGAAAAAGGTGTATACTTCTTCCACTTTAGCCATGAGGGCTTTGAATTGCCAGTTTCACATGTTGAAATACCAAAATTATCTCCTTTCACAATTGAAGTCTAAGGTAGATGCTCTGGCGGAAGGTATTGAGTGTAAAGAGTTGCAGGATTTAGTTCATGTTTCTGAACAAGTGGGTAAGCATTCCTTGCAATGTGGTTTTGATGCTGTACAGGCCTCTTCGTGGGTGGCAGCCACTGGTTCTGTTCTTCGCAGGCACGCCTGGCTCAAGGATCAGAATTTAGCTGAACATGTAAAGACAAGGATTTTAGATGCTCCTTTACAATCTGATGTGTTATTTGGTGCCTGTGGGCAGTTTTAAAGAAAATGGAGGACAAGGCTAAGTCTATGCAGACTGTTAAAGATTTTTGCAGGTTCAGCCTCCAAAGTTTAGTAGAAATTGGCCTACTAAGGGGTGGACTTATCCTTCTTATGATTCTCAGTCTAGGGGTAGATCTAGACGTGGTAGGGGCAGAGCTCAAGGTTCTTTTAGGCCTAGAGCAGGCAGTTCGCCTGCCCAGTCTTCTGGTGAGGGCAGGGGTCAGTCCTTTCGTAAGCAGACCCAATGACTTGCCTTTTCAGCTGCCAGAGCCTTCTCGTCTGGCAGCACCTTTGGGAGGAAGGCTGGCACTTTTCAAAGAAAACTGGAGTGTTATTACCCAAGACAGATGGGTATTGGATATCGTTCACCACGGTTACAGGTTTTATTTCCATACCTTGCCTCCTTTCAAAGGCATGCCAGACATTCCTCCTCTACAAAGAAGAGGCTCACAAGCAAATTTCTCTGTTGCTCCAGATAGGGGCCATTCAGCCGGTTCCTGTGCCAGAAAGGGGCCTAGGATTTTATTCTCGCCTGTTCCTAGTACCAAAAAAGGGGAACACGTGGAGACCAATTTTGGATTTGTCTATCCTCAACACTTCTTTGGACATTCCCAAGTTCAAAATGTTGACGTTACAACAGCTTTTACCTCTGCTGGGCAAAGATCACTGGATGGTAACTTTAGATCTCAAGGAGGCTTACCTTCCTGTGCCTATCAGACTCAGTTGCAGGAAGTATCTGCGTTTTCGAGCTGGAAATTCCCATTATCAGTTCTCTGCATTGCCCTTTGGCTTATCTACTGCGCCCAGAGTATTCACAAAAGTTCTGGCTCCAGTTGTAGCTTTTTTCAGGCTAAAAGGAATACAAATCTATCCTTACTTGGACGACTGTCTGATTCTGGCTCAAGAAAAGGACGAGCTTCTTCAGCATCTGGATTATGTGATAGCAGTGCTAAGATGCCTGGGGTATTCTGTGAACGAAATAAAGTGCAGTCTAGTACCCTCTCAAGACATGTGCTTTCTGGGTGTGAGACTGAATACAGCAGCCCAGATGGCCTTTTAACCCCGGACAAACAAAAGAGTCTATCCCTTTACTTCCATCAACTATCTCATCAGTCCGTGCTGACTGCAAGGACAGTCCTTCAGGCATTAGGGTTCATGGCATCTTGTATTCTGGTGCTTCCCAATGCCAAACTGCATATGAGGAAGCTACAATGGTATCTCAAAAATGTATGGACACAGCACTGCCAGGATCTGGACACTGTCATTCAAATAATACCTTGCATTCAAAAGGAATTTTTGTGGTGGGCTCAGGAATGTCACCTAAACAAGGGACTCTCTGTGACCCTGCCAGAGGCGAGTCAGATTCTAACGACAGATGCCTCAGACATAGCTTGGGGAGCTCATCTGAATGGAAAGTGGATACCACACAAGTGGCCTGCCAGACTACAGCATCTACATATCAACATGAAGGAGATGTTAGCAGTCCAGTTTGCATTGAAGGCTTTCAAGGAGTTACTTCTTCCAGGGCAGGTGTTGATTCTAACAGACAACACAACTGTCATGTGGTACATCAACAAGCAAGGGGGAACACATTCTTATCCTCTATGCAGGCAAGCAATGATTTTGTGGGAGACTGCGCTCAGCTTGCAGCTTACTCTTCAAGCAAGGTTTCTGCCAGGAGCACAGAACTCCTTAGCAGATGTGTTAAGCAGGCAAATCATGGATCCCCACGAGTGGAAACTGGATCTTCATGTATTTCAAAAATTGACAGTGTCATGGGGAACTCCAGACATAGATCTGTTAGCTTCTCCACTAAACCACCAGCTGCCAAAGTTTTGCACGAAAAGTTATCATCACACAGCTTGGAAAGTGGATGCTCTTTCGTTCAGTTGGGAAAATCTTCATGTGTATGCCTTTCCACCACTGCCTCTCCTCCCAAAGGTACTCCTAAAGGTCAGACAAGACAAGCCAAGGATGATTTTGATAGCTCCAGATTGGCCTCGGCAACACTGGTACCCATTACTGAGGAATCTGGTAAGAAAGCCTCCATGGCCTTTACCTTTGATTCCACACCTTTTGTCTCAGAGGGACAGTCATCTACTCAATGTCAAGCTTCACTCTCTTCATCTAACAGCCTGGCATATTCTCTTTTGAACCACAGCAGGTCTCAACTTCCTCAACAAGTTTTGAATGTGATTACGGAAGCCAGAAGACCTAGTACACGTAAGGTGTATGCAGAAAAATGGAAGAGATTTTTATTTTGGAGTGCAGCAAAGGATTTGGATGTTTCTGAGCCTAATTTGAGTGTGGCTCTTCAATATCTTACTGAGCTATTGGACAAAGGTTTGTCTTTCTCTTCCATTAAGATTCATGCTGCAGCAATTTCAGCTCACTATGATTGTGACCCACCATTGTTTTCTCATCCTTTGTTCAAGCAATTTCTTAGAGGGCAAAGAATATAAGACCCCCGAAGAGCTCCTACTCCTGCTTGGGACCTCAATTTTGTGTTGGAGAAACTTACTCTACAACCTTTTGAGCCTGCGGCTACTGCTGAGTTGAAATACTTGTCATGGAAGACTGCTTTTTTGTTGGCCATTACTTATGCAAGAAGGGTTTCTGAATTGCAGGCCCTTATGGCGGTGGAGCCTTTTTTGATTTTTCATAAGGATAGGGTATCATTACGTACTAATCCTTCATTTATGCCTAAGGTGGTTTCTAGTGTGGCTTTAAACCAAACTATTCATTTGCCTACTTTTTATGCAGATCCCCAAAATAGGGGGGAAAAGATTTTGCACACTTTAGATGTACACAGGCAGTTGCGTTATTATTTAAGCAGGACTAGGGATTTTAGGCAGTCTCGGCAGTTGTTTGTTTCTTTTGCTTTGAGTTCTCAGGGCAAGCCTGTGTCAAAACAAACTATTTCTAAGTGGATTGGGTTTTGCATTGCATTCTGTTACTCCCATCATGGCAAAGAGATTCCAGCTGGGATTAGGCCTCATTCCACTATGGCTACTGCCACTTCAACAGCATTTCTAAGGGGGGTGGCAACTAAGGATATTTTGGAGGCAGCTACTTGGAGTTCAGTGCATACTTTCTCCAAGCATTACCACCTTCCTCTCTATTCTAAGTCCAGGGCTGGTTTTGCCACTGCTGTGTTGCAGGGCATTTTGGCAGCTCCTGCTTCATTATAGCTTAGCCATCCTCCCTTACCTCTGCTTTGGGATTCTACCCAAGTGTTAGGACTGCAGCAATGTGAGATGAAGAACATAGTACAGTTTTGTACCTACCATAAATGTAGATGTTCGAAGATCCACATTGCTGCAGTCCAATTTTCCTCCCTCCTTCCCTCTGTGTTTAGGGGTGGTTGTGTGGGTGAGGTTCTATTTTTTGTACATTTGTATATATTGTACATATGTTAGGCACAGGAGTGTTTTGGTGTTTTTTGGTTTTGGCCTTATCTTTTTAGGGTCTTCTGACATCTGGGGCAAGAAAAAACTGAGGATATGACGTCGGTCATGCGCATTTGTACCCTGACGTTCTGATGTCAGTCAAATGCGCCTTGACCGACGTCAGCCTTATACTTTGGTATTCGGGCCGACTGGGACAGCGGACTACCCCAAGTGTTAGGACTGCAGCAATGTGGATCTTCGAACATCTACATTTATGGTAGGTACAAAACTGTACTTTTCTCATTCTCTTGCTGTTCTGTGGCATTTCTGGGCGATCTGAATAATGTATCAGCAAGATAAAGAAGTTTGCCTTTCTTTTAGACAAGATTGAAATGATACTTTTGCAGTCTCGGCATCATATGTTGCAAACGGGCTGAAGCTGAATGCATAGGTTTTGTCAAAATATTGACCAGAGGTTGGTGGTCTGTTTCACTCTGGATAGGTCTACCATAAACATAGATGTTAAGTTGTCTATCTCGCCTTCATTCTTGCTGGATGGGTTCGGAGCCGACCTCGGCTCCGACTCGGCCACTGTAAAAGCTCGAGAGTTGGTTCCACCGGCTCGAGGCTCCCCTTATATCCCACAATGCTAGGCGTGAGTTACCTCAGATCTCGTTTGCCGCTACAGCGATCGAGGTGTTGGTTTTCTACCGGCTTCTTGGTAAGTAACTTTGAACTAAAGTTAGTGTACTTAAACCCCTTTAATTTTAATTTTATCACTTGTTTCCCTTAGTTTAGTGGATTCCCTCCTACTTTCTATCTAAAATCCCTTTTATTTCCACAAGAACTTATAAGTTCTTCCCTCGGGCCTTCAGGCCTTCTTCCCTCATCCCCTAGTGGTGTGTGTGTGTGTTTCTGCTCTTAATTTAAAACCTTGATAGTTTTATATTTTGAGTTTAAAATAAGATAGGGTGTAATCTGTGTGTTTGAGTTTGTGTGTGTGATTACACTTTCTAATATGTCTAAAGACTCAAAGGTCTCAGGCTTCAAGAAGTGTGACGCGTGCTGTCAGAAAATGTCTCTGACAGACGGTCACACTTCTTGTGTCTACTGCCTGGGACCTTTGCACCTGCAGGACTCCTGTGCTGTATGCCACGGCTTCAGCCCCAGGGTCCTGCAGGAAAGAAAAAACAAACTGATACTGAGAGGTTTACTCAAGCCTGAGGATTCCCTAACTGTCTCTTCGGGAAAGCCCTCCAAGGCTTCTAGGTCCTCGGCTCCAGCTACTGAGCCGAGACCTAAGGCTTCGAAACCTCCATCTACATCGGCTCCGGCTGGAGCCGATAAGTCTCAGGCTACAGTTTCTGTGGTTTCCTCGGCTCCGGCTGGAGCCGAGGTATTGGACATTTCCGTGTCGGCTCCGACCAAAATCTCGGAACCGACATCTAGGAAGAGGTCTAGGTCACCATCCCTTGGCTCCGTTCATTCGGCTCCAGCATCTCCTCTGCTGTCTGAACGGAGCCATAGATCTCACTCCTCTAGGTCATCGAGGCTGTCGGACCATGACCTTCAGAGGGTAGTGAGTCGACTTCTTAAGTCCGAGGCACTGGCCCAAATGCTTCAGAGCCCGACTCATCAGTCGATGTCTGCCCCTGTCCTCAATATGTTCCTCCTCCGACTCCATTGAGCTCGGGCCGGGCGTTGAACCGAGACTGTGGTAGCGTCGAGCCGATACAATTGTCTTCGGCTCCATCGTCGGCTCCGATTTCTTCCTTAGAAGAATCTCGGCGCCGACTTCCATCGTCGGCTCGAGGGGTGAGTGGCATCGGACCATTGTCCGACCCGCTCTCCCTCTCGGCGCGCTGGTGAGTTCGGCTCCGACATCGGCCTCGAGCCATCACTGTCGGTGCCGAGGGAGGTTCTTAGCTTTTCGGAGCGAGGACCTCTGGCTTTGCCTGACAGGGGTGCGTTCGAGGTCATGCGGAGTGTGTTAGAACCAGGTTCTACCCCACAGTCGGCTCCGTCTGCCCCCTCTTCGGTGCCTCAGGTCAAGTCGACTCACTCCCTCATCCCGGACCGCAGAGAGCCAGCTCCTCAGGAATCCCCTGTGGGGATCTCATCCTCTTCCGAGGCCTCTCCTGATTTGGCAGAAGAGCCCCCTCGGAAGAGAAAGTGTAAGAGGAAACACATAGAATCACCTGAGTCCGTCACCTCTGACACAGATTTAGAGGATTCGAGGTTCCCCGTTCCCCTTCTGAAGATGTCTCTTGTGCAGACATTCTAGAAATCCTTAAGCAGAGGGGAAATTGGCCAGCCCTAAACCCTTCGGAGGATGAATCTGTGTACCTTGAGGCGTTTGGCTCTCGTCCTTCCACCTCCTGGGTATCTCCACCCTTTGACCCCCTCATGCAGGTGGTAGCAAAGGCATGGGCGGCTCCTGATTCGGTGGACCCCACTCCCAGGAGACCCTCAAAATTCATAACAGCACCAGCAGATAAACAGTTTTTGACAAAAGGAGTTTCTGTGGATGCTATGGTGGTTGCTGCTGCCACTAAGAAGGAACTAGCTGATCCTTCAGTGCCTGTCCATCCACCTAACAAGGAATCTAGGTCCATGGACAGGTACGGGAAGCGGATGTTCTCGTCAGCGACATTTGCAATGCGTTCGCTGAACTACCTATGCCATTTTACTCGTCTTCAAAGGGACTTGATCAAAGAAGCGAGTGACATGTTGAAGGATCCTACGGCTGCGGGGTTTCAAGATAAGATGAACACTCAGCTGGCTACCCTGAACTCCATAGCCAACTCCTCCATGCGTCTCCTCTCTTATGCGGCTGATGGAGCGAGCAGGGCCGCAGAGACAGGTGTGGCTTTACGTAGGCATGCCTGGATGCGGCTATGCAACTTTGCGGACCCCTTTAAAACATCTTTCACTAATTCCCCATTCGATGGATCATCTCTCTTTGGTCCTCAAGTGAAAGAAACCTTGACTAGGTGCGAGACTGATGGCAAGACTCTTTCTGCCGTCGGAGTCCGTTTTTCTACTCCTTCTAGGCCTTACCCCAAAGGTCAGAAAAGTGGAAAAATGTGGTTCCGCAAACAATCTCAAGGGTCTTCACCTGACGACAGAGTCGATTCCCGCCAGAGGCAGAGGCGGAATAACAATGGTAGACGTCGCCCTAGAGGCAGGGGGGGTCCACAGAACCAGGGCAATCGAGAAGCCTTCTCTGATAAGCCCTTTCAGCATCCCTGAGGTGTTGCCCGACTGCCCATCTTCGGAGGCAGTCGGGGGAAGATTGTCACTGTACCCAGAAGCCTGGCTATCCCTGACTCAAGACAAATGGGTACAGTCCATCATTTCCGAAGGCTATTCCATTCCCTTTCTTCGAATTCCAAACCAATCAAAAAAATCCCTTCCAGATGTTCCACCCGCTCAAAGGGATCTAGCGGCTTTGGAAATTTCAAAGCTGCTTGCGAAAAGAGCAATTCAGCCAGTTCCAGCAGACCAGCAAGGATCCAGAATCTACTCAAGGTTCTTTTTAGTTCCAAAGAAAACAGGGGACTGGAGACCAATTTTGGATCTCAGTATCTTGAACAGGTCAGTCAAGAAAACAAGATTTCGGATGGTCACGCTGCAGTCCATCCTTCCCCTATTGGGAAAAGGAAACTGGATGTGCTCTATAGACCTTCAGGATGCGTACTATCACATAAAAATGAACAGACGCTCCAGAAGATTCCTCCGCTTCAGTCTGGGAACCAGTCATTTTCAATTCAGGGCCCTGCCCTTTGGTCTCACCACTGCCCCCCGGGTGTTTACCAAATGCATGGCAGTGGTAGCTTCTCACCTGAGACGACAAGGATTCCAGGTGTTTCCATATTTGGATGACTGGCTCCTTACAGCTCCCACCAAGCATCTTCTTCTAATGGCCAGGGATTACACCTTTCGCATTTGTCAAAAGTTAGGCATTTCAATAAATTGCGAAAAGTCTGTTTTGTCGCCTTGTCGTACTATTACCTTCATAGGCGCAAATCTAGACACAGTCGACATGTCTGCGAGACTAACAGATCAGAGAATAACAGACATACACAAACTGGTCTCATTCCTCTTCAGCAACAACAGAATCAAAGCCAGGTTAGTTCTGAAAGTGTTGGGAATTATGGCGGCTGCCATACCTCTGCTTCCATTAGCCAGATTCCACATGAGAATCCTTCAATGGATGCTCTTTACACAATGGTCATACCAGCAACTTCCAATGTCCCACACCATTATGATTACGCAGACATGCAGAAATCATCTCCTGTGGTGGATGTCTTCCCCTCAGCTCTTATTGGGAAGACCCTTTGTTCCTCCCCCTCCGGTTGCTACTCTGACAACGGACGCCTCCCTGATCGGGTGGGGGGGGCATTATCAGGGCAGGACTGTCCAGGGCTCATGGCAACCAGACGAATGCCACTTGCACATAAATGTTCTGGAGATGAGAGCAGTGCTTTTAGCGTTGCAAGCCCTTCAAGACTCTCTTCCCTTGGGAACGATTGCAATCCAGACAGACAACATGTCTGTAGTGTGGTATATCAACAAACAAGGCGGAACCAGGTCCTACCCCCTGTGTCGAGAAGCACTCAGACTGTGGCAATGGGCGATTTCTTCTCAGCGGTTTCTGATAGCAACGCACATCCCCGGGAAGTCCAATCAGATCGCGGACAAGTTGAGCAGAGCTATCCTCATGCCTCACGAGTGGTCTCTGAAAGATTCTGTTGTGAGAGAAATTTTTCTCAAGTGGGGTCAGCCTTGCTGCGACCCTTTTGCTACTCCCCAAAACAGCAAGTGCAGAGATTATTTCACACTATTCCCTTTACCAGGCCAGCCCAGCAGAGACGCTCTAGTCCAAGTTTGGCCCCGGGGACTTCTGTATGCATTTCCTCCCTTCCCACTAATCTCTCAAGTGATACAGAAAGCTATCGCTCAGAAGGCCTCGTTGATCCTCATTGCTCCTTACTGGCCTCAACAGGTGTGGTTCCCCTTTCTACATCAATTTCTATTGGAGCGACCTTGGCATCTGGACCTAGTTCCAGATCTTTTGATCCATCAGTCGGGTCAGTTTCATCGCTCCCTTCCCTCTCTGAACCTCACTGCGTGGTTCCTCCAGTTCCAACCTTAGCCAGGCTTCCTCAATTATCTCACTCTGTTCGAGATATTTTGATAGCTTCCCATAAATCTTCCACTCGAAAGATTTATTTGAGTAAGTGGAAACGCTTCACATATTGGGCTCAAGGAAGGGACATAGATCCTTTCACTGCTTCCATCCAAATAGTCCTTGATTTTCTAGCTGAACTCTTCCATGCAGGTTCATCTCCTTCTACTCTTAAAGTTCAATTGGCAGCTATTTCTAACTTTCATGTGGGTATTTCAGAGTCTGCCATAATGTCCCACAAGCTTTGCAAAGCCTTTTTGAAAGGAGTTTTTCTACTCAGACCTCCTATAAGAAATCCTCCTTCTCCTTGGGACCTAAATTTAGTTCTTACTTCTTTGATTCTTCCCCTTTCGAACCTGCAGCCTCCTGTTCTTTAAAATTGCTATCATGGAAGACTCTCTTTCTGGTAGCTATTACTTCAGCTAGAAGAGTTTCAGAACTTCATGCACTCAGCTGTCGACCTCCTTATCTATTGTTCCATAAGGACAGGGTATCCTTACGAACCAACCCGTCCTTTTTGCCTAAGGTAGTCTCGACGTCTAACCTAAATCAAAGCATTGACCTCCCTGTCTTTTTTCCAGAATATTCCAATAGGTCTGAACAAAAATTACACTGGCTAGATGTTCATCGTCAGTTGAGGTACTATTTGGATAGGACAAAACAATTCAGAAAATCTGACCAGCTGTTTGTCTCCTATGCAGAAGGCAGAAAGGGACTTTCAGTTTCAAAGGTATCATTATCTAGATGGCTAACATCTCTGATTTCCCTTGTTTATGAAATTAGACACCAAAAGCTGCCTAATAAACCTAAGGCCCATTCCACCAGAGCTTTGGCTACTTCTTTAGCCTTCCAAGACAGACTGCCTATTGACACTATTTGTGCAGCGGCTACTTGGGCTACTCCTCACACTTTCATTTCTCATTATAAGTTGGATTTAGCTTCTAGGCATAGAGCTAACTTTGGTTCCACTGTTCTCAGGAGTCTGTTCCGTTAGGCCACCGGGACAAGGTGCTAGGGGCCGGTCCCATCCAGCAAGAATGAAGGCGAGATAGACAACTTAACATATAGAAGTTATGTTCTTACCATAACGTTCCATGTTAGTTGTCTTCTTCTCACCTTCTTCTTGGCCCACCCTCCTTCCCCCTGGCCTGGACAGACCTAGAGGAGTTGTGATTGTGACTTCTCTTTCTACCACCTCTTTTCTTAGGTATATGCTGTTGTGCATATTTCCTGGATCAGGATGTAGGTCACCCTTCTTTCTCCCTGGTTTAGAGGTGGACTTTGTTATAGTTATTCTGTTACTATTATAAGCTGGGGTTAGCTTACAAACGAGATCTGAGGTAACTCACGCCTAGCATTGTGGGATATAAGGGGAGCCTCGAGCCGGTGGAACCAACTCTCGAGCTTTTACAGTGGCCAAGTCGGAGCCGAGGTCGGCTCCGAACCCATCCAGCAAGAAGAAGGCGAGAAGAAGACAACTAACATGGAACGTTATGGTAAGAACATAACTTCTATTTATGGAACTTCGAACATGTAAACACAGTTGCCAAAAGCTCTTTCTCAGTGTGGGCATGTTGCATCTCATTTTGTTTGTGTTCTCAATGCATAGGTAATAAGTTGATCCTCTTGTAGAATACCTGCACCAAGACCGAATTTCGAAGCATCACAGGAAACTGTTACTGGCTTGTGAACGTCATCGTATCTAACAGTTGGTGGACTAGCATTCCTCTGTTTCAGGACATCAAATGTTCTTTTGTGTTGCTCTAACCAAGACCAGGATACATCTTTACATGTCAGCTCTTTGAGTGGTGCTGAAAGTTGGCTCAAATCTGGAATGAACTTGCCTAGATAGTTGACCATGCCAAGAAAACGCTGCAGGGTTTCAACATGGTCTGGTGCTGGCATCCTGAGAATGGCTGTTTGTTTAGAATGGTCTGGTTGTAGGCCTTTATTAGTAAATAAATGACCAACATAAGTAACTTCTTGTAGCTGGAATTTGCATTTCTGTTGATTGAGCTTAAAATTCACCTGATGTGCCCTTTACAGAACTTTTCTGAAGTTTCTGTCATGCTCAGCTTCACCGTGACCTACTACTAGTATGTCTTCTACTATAATAGAACAAGTATATCCAGAAAAAATTTGCTGCATTGCACGTTGAAAAAATTCACTTGCAGAATTTATCCCAAATGTCATTCTCAAAAATCTGTACCTGCTAAACGGACTACTAAAGGTAGTGAGACATGATTTTTTTTGTCAAGCTGAATTTGCCAGAATGAACTCTTTGCATCTGAGAGGGAAAAAACAGTGGTATTTGGCATCAAGGCTGCGACTTCTTCTACTGTGCACATTGGATGATGTCTTTTTAGCGCCTTGTTCAAATCTCGTGGATCAATACATATTCTGATGTCATCTGAGCTTTTCTTATGAGCTACAACTATGGAAAATACCCATTCAGTTGGAGTTGCAACTAGAGAACTCACACCTTGTCACACCATTTTATCTAGCTTGGCTTTGACTCTGTCCTGCATGACCATTGGAACTTTACTTGCTAGTCTGATTACTGGATTGACCTCTGGGTCTAACTTCATGGAATACACAACTGGAAGTTTGCCTAGTTTGTCTTCAAAACGATTAGCATAGATGTAAAAAAAATGTACTGGGCGAAATTAGAATAGTGGTCTTTTAAGCTAACTTGGTGGACTTCCTTATTAAATGAACGCACTCCCATTTTCAAACAGTCTCCGACCCCTAATAATGACTGGACGTGCCTCTTGTTCACACAAAATAACAAGTGATAGCTTCTTCCAGCAGAGTAACATGAAAGCTTTACTGAGCCTTCTGTTTGAATTTCTTCATCTCCATAAGCAACAAGCTTTGCACATGTTGCCAAATCGAGCCTTTCACCATGACACACACTAGCAAATGTTTCTGCTAACATAACATTGCACTTGGAACCTGTGTCAGCTTTGAGCTGTAGGAGTTTGCCATTTATACAAACAGTGCAAAATACTTCATTCTTTGCCATTAAATCTACTGCATTAACTGTTTCGTGAAGCAATGGCGCACCATCCACATAAAGACTAGGGTTGCAGCTTTCTAATTGATCAACTCTTTTCCTAAAATGTTCCCTTTTAATAAAAGAATGTGGGCCTTTTGATTTACAAAACCTTTTGAAATTATTCCATTTATTGCATTTGTGGCATTGCTGATCAAAAGCTAAACATTTCTGCCTTTAAGTTCATGAGTTCCACCACAATTATGACAGCTGGCAATGAAACTAAGTTGGGGCCCATGCTTTGAGTTTGCTGACTCACTCTTATGCTTCACTGCGACTGTCAGAACTCTGGAATTTGCTAGAAAGTTCTGGAGTTTACCAGTGAGTGCAGCAGGACTACAGTTGCTGCCATATGCTTGGGCCTGTTTCTTTTAACTACGTTCTGTATACTATCCACTTGAGCTTTATCACTGTGCCTTCTAGAGCTTTTCTTGTTCGTAAGCATATTCTCTGCTTTCCTGTGAGCTCCTATATCTGACCAATCTTAATGGCCTTATTCAAAGTTAAATCACTGTCACAAAGCAAAATCTTTCTCACCATCATCTTTAGTACCACACATAAGTCTGTCCTTTATCAACTCATCCCTTTAATCACCAATTCTGCACGTTTTAGCCTTATTTCTCAGGTCAGTTATATATGCTGCAAAAGTTTCACCAGGGTTTTGATCCCTTTTGTAAAATAAGTGCTTTTTCATTGTAATATTTGTCTGGGGGATATACAGTTCTCTGAATTTACGTTTTAAGCACTTTGGGTCCTCCCTTGACTCAGCCTGTTCAGCAGTATGACTGTTTCCCCTTTCTCCTGTGTAGATAGCAGGTGCCATACACAAATGAATGGTCCATTTCAAAAGCTTCTGACCCAGCTAAATTGAGTAGAATAAATGCCTTTGTATATTCATCTTTATCAGAAAATGCAGCCTGTATGAAAATGTACTCTTGCTGAAACACTCTCCAGTTCTCAGCAATATTACTGTCAAACACAAGTGCACTGTGTTTTCAAAAGCCGTCTCCATGCCCACAAGGTATGTACAAGCAACTCACTGAAAATATGGTCCTTATGTACAGACAAACTGTTCTGTGAGCTTGTAACAACATTCAAATGCACAGTGAAGTCTTCTAAGTACTGTACGTTGCGAAATATGCTCTGTAATGGCTGTATTCTGCAAAGTAACTTTGCTGTAACACTGCACAAACATGCACACACTTTATACACTTCTGATAGCTTGGATATCTTTGCTTAATACCAAAATACATGCTTTGTGAAAATGTGGTCATTTCTTCTTCTTGTATTCGTTTTTTGCTATTTGGACTGGATTTCTTAGTAATTTGCACATTTTTATCAATATCATACATATCGGTTTATGCGAATATCATTTAGAATGTTCTGTATGCCTCATTTCTTATTTTATGAAAAAGAAATTGTGATAAGCAAGTTTTAATATTTGAAATTCATTTCTGACCTGTTATGCACTTTGTAGGGATGATTCAATCCATTTCAAGCAAGTGCCTTAAGTCGTTTTAGCCGTGCCGTCTCTAACAACATGTCCTTTAGACATCTGACACCATGTTGCTCGACCCTCTCCATCATAGATGATAAGCAGGCAGGGTATTTCGTTTAGATGCTTTAATACATAGAAACGCATCAGGATGGATAGCAGCATCGTAAAATACAAATGAACTAGCCAACGGACAGACCTTACATAAATACATGCTTACATCTCAACAGCTTACTACAAAATGGCAGTCAGGCTCGCATGTGCTCAGTATTTATACACTTGTGCAAGCCTTTGGATATCTTCTTAAAGGTACGTACACACACAATGATCTACATGAGGTGCAATCCCCAAATCTTCTGCCTCTATTCTCAACAGACAGCTAAAGAAATAACCACAGGCAACAGTACCAAGAATTTATTACCAAAACTTTAGCGCCTCGGCTCTCACAGCCTTCAAGAAGTGAAATACATATGCAAACATTCCCCTTTATATACACACATTAACAAGGCAGTAAAATCATTAAGAAAACAATTAAGAGTCAGTCAGAGTTAATTATCTCCAATTGACTTAAGCATTCATCCTATAGCATCATATAAAAAGGGACTTAGTTTGGCTGATAGACTGCTTAATTCGTGTTTTGTTGTTCCTGAAGAAAATATTAGTGCTAGTGTTAGGTGTTATGCTACCTTTTCCTGTGGCAAATGTAATATTTGTGAATATGTGGTTACTGGTTTTAACAATATAAATAATGTTAAATTTGAATTGATGGGTTCTTTTTCATGTGCAACAGAAGGAATTATTTATGCCCTCCATTGTCCTTGTAACATGGTGTTTATTAGTGAGTCTAAAAGAGCCTTTAGAACATGAGTTCAGGAACATGTTCATGACATCAAAAAACAAAAAAAAAAAGAAAGTTCAATAGCTGTTCACTTTGGGTAATGTCATGACTGCAACTATAAAGTATTACAAGCCACTATTTTAGAAAAAGTTTTTTATTAAAATAGGGAATGTTGCCTTGTTGAAACAGAAATTGTTTAAAGAATCAATTTTTATTTTAAAATACAATACTCTTGTTCCATATGGTCTTAATACTGAAGTCAATTGGCGATATTTACTCTGACTCTTAATTGTTTTCTTAATGATTTTATTGCCTTGTTAATATGTGTATATAAAGGGGATGTTTTCTTATGTATTTCACTTCTTGAAGGTTGTGAGAGCCGAGGAGCTAAAGTTTTGGTAATAAATTCTTGGCACTGTTGCCTGTGGTTATTTCTTTATTTTTGGTTCTCCTTTTGTGTGGCTGAGACAACTAAAGAAAATCTGCTGCAGGGCACTTTGCACAAAGGCCTGAAAGACAGATGCATTTTCCTTCCCATGGGTAACAGCATGCCTCTGTCGTTCATCCTTTCTTCCGATAACTGGGGTCCTTATAAAAATCAAGAAAGACTATCTAGCAGTCATACTGTAACTCTCTTTTGGCCCAGACAAAGTTGGTTCTCCTTTCTTATGAAAGTGACCACAAGCTTCCCCATAGAATGGATCTAATCACACAGGTAAAGGATTACTGATCCACCCCCAATTTGCAGGACTTAAGTCTGACTGCTTGGATGATAACATTTTGATCCCATTTAGGCACATTTTCTCGAGTATATGCATCAGGTGTTAAAGGAAGCCAGAAATCCTACTAGTAGAAGGTTCTCTTTAGCCAGTTGGAAGAGATCATCCAATTGGTGGCACAAAAGGAACCAGGACCCAATGGCCAAGGCCCCTTTAGTTCTCCACAATTTGTGTCTCCATATTCATAAAGGCTATGCACACCTCTAGACTAGTAGTCCAGCATAAAGCATCTGAGATACTTCAGGTGCAACTAGCATTGGGTAAGACAGCAATTCAAGTCGTAGCCTGCTATACATCCCCAACCATGTCCCAAGACTCTCGCTCCATATTCCTAAGCACCCTGGAAACTGTTAGGGTCCAACCTAACACTCTCATACTAGGTGACTTCAACTACCCCTCCATCAACTGGAAAAACTACTCGTATACCAATACACTGGCCCAACGCTTCCTAGAATTTATTGATTCCAATGCCCTAGACCAGCTCATTCTTACCCCCCACTAGAAGAAGCAACATCCTTGACCTGGTTATTACTAACATGGGCAACTATTGCTCTACACCAATAGTCAATTCCTCCCTGGTTAGATCCGACCACAAACTAATCACCATGGAAATCCACATCTCACCCCACACCCCCCGTAAAGGTAACCACCGTGAATAATTTCTCCAAAGCTGACTTTGGGCTCCTAAAAACAGAGGTGGCTAAACTTCACAGCGTCCATGTCAATAGAAAATAAATGCATGACTGCCGAATCATACACCAGTGCACTGTACGAACACGTACATAAATGCATGGAACTTGCTGTACCCAACAGAATCAAGACGCTCTCCTCCAAAAAAAAGTAAGCCAATCTGGTGGTCCCCTGCCATTAGTAAACTCTACAACAGAAGGAAGAAACTGTTGCAGAAAAAGGTGAAGTCCCAAGGCTGGAAAATGCCCTTATTAGCCTCAACAAAAAGTTGAGATCCCTCAACAAAACCTCTAAAGCCAGGTGACCAGCTATGAAGGCAGAATTGCAGCAGACAAAAAACAACCACAAAGCCTTCTATAGGTGGCTATAGGTGTATCATGAATCTCCACGGCAATACCCAGGTTTGCTCTGAGTTACTGCACAATGGTACCTTCTATACTAAGCCAACAGATATTGCCAACATACTGGCCAACAGATTCAGTGCCATCTTTGCCCCTCTCTATCCCCCCCAAAGGACCAGTCACAATACCAGAGGAATGCCAGGCACCCAGCATTACTGCAGCACAGGTTAAAGCTGCATTGTTCAAGGCCAAGAATACAGCTTCCATGGGACCCGACAATGTCCCTGGATGTATTCTACATGAAGTACAAAGTGAATTGGCACCCCATCTGTGGGCCCTGTTTAATCACATCCTCACCTCAAGCTTTGTCCCTACCTAATGGCGCACTGCTACAGTCATCCCTCTCCATAAAGGGGGAGCAACTACAGACCCTGGGAATTATCACCCCGTTACCCTGATGAGTCTGATATGTAAGGCTACGGAGCGCATCATCATGGACCTAATTACCAAGGATATAGGGAATCTCCAAACTCTAGATCCCATGCAGTTTGGTTTTGTGAAAGGTAGATCATGCCTGCTCAACCTGGTTGACTTCGAGTCAGTCACTAGAGCTGTGGATGAGGGCAAGGCAGTTCATACAGCCTACCTTGATCTGGCCAAGACCTTTGATACCATTCCCCACTTAGGAATTATTGTTAATGTCGCCAAACTAGGCAGAAACCCCTATATCACTAGGTGGGTTGTAAATTGGCTCACAAATGGAACCCACAGTGTGAAAGTAACAGATTCCAAGTCAGACTGCCAACCAGTCACGAGTGTAGTCCAACAGGGATCGATCCTGGGTCCTCTCCTGTTTGGCATCTACTTCTCAGAATTCCAGGCCAACATGGAGGGACTCTGGATGACCAAGTTTGCAGACAACTGCAAGCTGGGAGTCATTATTAATGCCCCAAATGATGTAGATATCCTACAGAAAGGCCTCACTGAGATGTAGACATCCTACAGAAAGGCCTCAGAGACCAATGACTGGTGTCGAAACCATGGCCTTAAGCTTAATGCCAAAAACTGCATCATTCCCTTTGAGAAAAACTCAGTTCCCACTAATTACCACATCTGTGGTAGCCCACTGAACACTGAAGGCGTTAAAAGATCTGGGTACACAGGTTGACAGCAACCTCTCCTTCGACCACCACATTGCCACTGTGGTCAGAAAGTCCTTCTATGTGGCACATCTCATTACCAAGAGTTTTGCATCCAGGAAGAAAGAGATCATCATATCTCTCTACTCTTCCCTCATTAGGCCAGTCATTGAGTATAATGCCCCATTTGGCATGTACCTCACTAGACACATACAACAGCTGGAAAGGCCACAAAAGTACCTTGCAGAGGATCCTAGACCTTAAACATGTGTCCTACATGGACAGACTCAAAACAAGTCTAGCTATTCTCTGTCTTATATTGTCTACTAAGAGGCGAACTCTGCTTGACTTACAAAGCCATGTCTGACCCAGCTCTGTAAGAAATGCTACATCTAAAGAAATCCCAATCCCTCTGCACCACATGCTCCAGAGACCTCAACCTCATTACCACAATCAACAGAACATGCTGGAGGGATAGGTTCATAACCCAGAGACTGCCCATACTCTGGAGTAGACTTCCTGTACATGTCAAGCAGAGCACCTCACTTGCCCTATTCAAGAGAAATCTAGATGAGTGGATGGGAAATAGAAAGGTCACCCAGGGGATCACTCCAGTGGCTCTACTTAATAGACATTTCTATGGGCTAGGCTTGTAAAGGCTCCAGGCCCATTAGCCTAGTACACACCTATGAATCTAATTCAAATCATGTCTTTCTAACTCGTCTATTAAGATTCATCTTTCCTCCTTTTCTGCCTTTAGATCCCTCCCACTTCCTTGTTTTCAGGTAGTACAATTTTTGCAAGGGGTTTTGCATATCCATCCGTAATGAAAATGGGTGGCTTCTTGGGATCTTAACTTTGTCCTGAATAAACTCACTCTTCCACTTTTGAACCAGCTTTTCAAGTTGATGTGTAGCTTTTGACATAGGAAAACTGTTTTACTTACTGCTGACTTTGGATAAGGAAGTATCTGAGTTGCAAGCTGTATTAATGATTCAACCTTTACATTTCATAATGATAGGATAACCTTGAGATCTAACCCTTCCTTTATGCCTAAGTTGCTCTTTGAATGTACTGTAAAGCAATCCAGTCATTTCTATGTGTTCGTTCTTGATCCAAAAAGTGGGGGAAGAGAAGAATCCTACATACTTTGGATGTCCACAGGCAAATTGGATACTTCGTTGACAGGATTAAGAATTTCAAAGCTTCTGATTAGCTCTTCTTTCCATTTAGTGGAAAGAAAAATAGTCAACCAGTGTCAAAACAGTTTCTAAGTGGTTATCTCATTATATCCATTTATATTACTAACCATGGAAAGACCCTCCCTCAGAAAGTAAAGGATCTCTCTGCCAGAACTTTGGCTGTTTTAGGACTTTTGGGAAAGGGGTGGACTCTAAAACTCTTCTAGAGGCAGCAGTCTGGTCTTCTGCACATACTTTCATCAAGCATTACAAGACTGACTCATTCTCCAGGGTCAGGGCAGATTTGTTAGGTCTGTTTTCCATGGACCGTGATGTCTTCCTCCTCCCTGGCTGTTGAGGCTTTGGCTGTTACTCTGTGTGACTTTATACTACTGCAGCAGTGATCTAGTGAACATAGTACAATTGTGTACGTAAACTTACTCTAACAGAAGATGCTTGAATAGACTACTGTTACAGTAGTAACACCCTCCAACTACCACCTTTTCATTTTCTTTGCTTTCTAGCTCACTAGTGAATCCTATTCTTTCTCCTCTTCTGTGTTCCTTTCCTACTTCATCTTTCTGTTGCCACATAAATTTCCAATTTTGGACCTTGGTCAGTCTGGTTACATATTAGTTTCCCTTTGTTAGAGACAAGAAAGATCTGATTTTATACTGACGCACACTCATCCTCCCTTTGATGCAAGGTGTACAAGGAAGACACCCAGAAGCTTTTGCATAATGGCATGACGTCCAGTCTTTGTGAGGATGCTCCCTATATAGCTTTATGCTACTGCAACAGTGATATATTTGAACATCTACTGTTCTGGTAAGTTTAATGAAGTAACTGTGCTATTCATAACAACATAAATTGAGTATTGCTTGTATACATACTGCTTTGATGACTGGAGATGGTCCAAACTACTGTGTTTTTTTTTTACCCCCTGAAAGAAGTTGTCCTCTTAAATTTTCAGAAGAGATTTCAAAAATGATTGCCTGGTTGGTGATGGCTTATTAAGAGTAGGATGAGTGTCGTTTTAACAGGTTTTATTATATATAGAATACCATCTGTGAAAATATTAACTGCTGAAAATTTTTTTTATTCTCTTCTCTCATTACCCAGTCTTACCTTAATTCATTGCTTCTTTTCTGGGCTGTATTTTGACCTCCTGTGTGAAAAGGTGTTCTGTCTTCTTTCAGTTTTTGAAACTGTTTCATCTGCATAATTTGTTACATTTCCCGTAGGTGTGACCTAATGAAAGTGAATCCCTCAATAAATTAAATGCATTTGTTAACTTGTTTATGTAGTGTCTGATGACATAGCCTTCAAAAGGAGCAGATCAGCAAAAGGTTTGCACTTTTAAAAACCCTGAATTGGGCTTGAGATTCTTTTCTTAAGGACTTGTTAGATTCAGTCTAATGTAAGGTTTGCATTGCTGCTGGAACTACCCAGCACTCTGTAAACAGTGCTGTTGTGTTCATGGCAATTTCATGCTTTTATTTGTTTAACCTGCTCTGATGGTGGTAATAGTGGTGTGTTTGTGTTTAAAGATTCTTTTATTTGCTTACCACTATTTATTTCCTTAATGCAGAACAAAAACCTGCTTCAAAGTCGAGGAGAGTACAATGTTTACAGCACCTTCCAGAGCCATGAACCCGAGTTTGACTACTTGAAAAGTTTAGAAATTGAAGAAAAGATCAATAAAATTAGATGGCTACCCCAGAAAAATGCTGCTCAGTTTTTGTTATCCACAAACGGTAAGCACGAGCATGTTTCTAAAAGTAAACATTTGCTTAGATTGGTTGTTTAGATATTGACGTACCCCAGTTGAAAATGTTTTAAAATGCATTTTTGTAGTGTGTGGGGGTTTTTTTTGTACTGCATGGTGTTTTGGTCTATTTTCATAATTGTGTTATGCACCATATTACAAAGTCAAAGTACTTACACTCCATTAAAGATGATGCAGTGTACTGTAATCACCATGACAGTATGCAGTATCCCTCAGTGTTCAGGGACTCTCTAAGAAGTGCCCACCCACCCCAGTATCTCATCTTTTTTTAAAACACTCCCACTCCATACCACTGCCTATCCCCACTTGACTCATGTCATCCTATCTTGTGACCGTTTATCCTTTACCCCCCTTGAAATCTTCTGCACCTTTAAATGCAAAGTTTTTTTTTTTTGTGTAGATAAGTTCAGAAGTTGTATATCCTGTTTGTGATATCTAAGATTGTACTCATATTTACATAAGAAATATTCTTTTCTTCTTCCTTCTGATGTTCGTGTTTCACTGTTGCAATCATTACACTCAGGTTATCCTGCTGGCAGGCTACCCGCAGTCGGCCTGAATTCCAAAGTCCTGGTCCGGCATCTGTTGCTGTCGCCTAGGGTTACCACCTGTCCCACTTTGCGAGGGACAGTCCCTCTTTGGGCAGTTGTGTCCAGCAAAAAATGTGAAAAAATGGCAAATGTCCTGAGATTTTAGGACAAAATTATTTTCTATATTTTATGTAATAGTTGCATAAAACAGTTATTCTGTATCTGAAACACCTAAATGTTATAAGAAACAGAATAAGGAACTAAAATGCTACAAGAATAAACTTTTATTCAGGCAAAAAACTGAAGTTTTGTCCTTTGTACTGGCCGTGGGCATGTTTTGCCCTGCAAAATCTGATGTTTGTAGCACAAATGTCCCACTTTGGGCATTTGGAAAGGTGGCAACCCTACTGTCGCCTCCTCCCTGACGTCAGAGCGCCAGGGGTATAAAAGATGCAGCCGATGCCATTTTCTTCAGTCTTTCTTGCCACGCAGTGCCCGAAGCAAAAGCAGTTCGCAAGTGCCGGTCAGCTGACTCCTGAGATTTTCGAAATTGAATTTAAGATCCGAAGTCTTCTATAAAGCTAAGTACCCCGTTGGGGAAACTTTTTTCTTGCTCCAGATTGATGTCAGAAAATGTTAATAATTGTATTTCTTGTGGGAAGCAAATACCTCATAAGGATTTTCATTCTTACTGTATACCTTGCCTAGGCCCTGACCACGACGTTGCTAGTTGTCGGTTTTGTGCTAGATTTAACCAACGCACTATTAAGGGTCGGTACGATTTTGCTTTTCATTACTTTGGCCGAAGGTTTAACTATATAATGCCGTCAGAACAACTGACGACCGGAATTCATAAAAAAACGAAAGAAAAGGATAGGCATCCGAGGTCCAAAACCGACGACGAAGCCTCTTCTAGGCCAGTCGCCAGTTCACCGGTGCTCAGTGAGGCGCTTTCGCAGCCCCTGACACCCGCTACCTCAGAGCCACAGGCCGCCTCCCACGTGGAGACAACTAGGCCTCTGGATACTCAAGGTACTGGCCCTTCGGAAACTAATCTTTCAGATGGGTCTGGAGCCTCTGAGCCGGCATCTGCTTCTGAAGGTGTTTTCAGACCTACACAGCTTTATATCAAGCCTACTTCAGCATCCAAGACAAAGACTAAAACAGTTTTAAAGACAAGGAAACAAGTACAGCATTCTCCGGGACAGACTTCCATGCCTAAGAAACAGATGCTCAAAATGGCCGAAGACCTAATTACTTTGTTCAGGGGTTCCCATCCCCCTCCTGATAAGAGGCCTAGGTAAGATACTGAATATGATTCCACTGAACAGGTTTCCATTTCCTCTGACTCCTCTCCAGAGCAGGGAAACACTATTCCTCCCTATGAGGATTCTGATGCTGAATAATCTATTCCTTCAGCTTCTCCTCCTGAGGATTACTCTTTTGGGGAAACCCTGCATACCATGAGGGAGCATTTCCACTGGGAGAGCCAGGATTATTCAGTTTCTAAGAAAAGGCTTAGAGACTTTCTTGTATTACCTCAGCACAGACCTCTTGCTATTCCACCTGTTCTAGACATTGTAGATTATGTATTTTCAGAGTCCGGCCTGTCTCCCGACTCTTTACCTCCTGCACCTGTTAAGCCAGACAAGGGTTCCAGATTCTCATAAATTTCTATATAAAAACCCTGCTGTTGGCACACAAACTATTTCTCAGGGTCCCAAAGGGGTCAAGGCTGCTACTGCTAAAAACCCTGTCCCCTCAGATAGAGATTCCAGGACACTGGACAGATGGGGGGGAAAGTCTACACTTCTGCTACCTTGGCTGTAAGGGCTTTAAATTGTCAGTTTCATATGCTTAAATATCAGCAATACTTAATGTCTCTGTTAAAACAGAAAATGTTGACAAATTCTGAATGTTCTGAGAACAAGGAATTGCAGGATTTATTGCATGCAGCTGAACAAGTGGGAAAACATATTTTGCAGTGTGGTTATGATTCATTGGAGGCCTCTTGCAGGGTGGCTGTAACAGGTTCTGTCAGAAGTCATGCTTGGTTAAAGGAACAGACTCTGCCTGATCATGTTAAAGCAAAATTATTGGATGCTCCATTACAGCATGATGCTTTGTTTGGTGTTAAGGCAGAAGAGGTGTTGAAGAAAATGGAGGATAAAGCTAAATCTATGCAGACAGTGAAGGATTTCTTACAGGTACAGCCACCCAGATTTAGCAGGAACTGGCCTTCTAAGAACTGGCCCTTTCCCATGTCAGACAGGCCACAAAGAGGCCGATACAGACGCCCTAGAGGCAGGCAACAGCCCCAGGGCTCATACAGGCCCAAACAATGGGGTGCTTCTACCTCCAAAAGCAGAGAAGACAAATCACAGCCATATAGGAAACAGTCCAAATGACTTCCCTCTGCCAATCACAAGCATTTTTCTCTTGGCAGCACCCTTAGGGGGAAAGCTAGCACTTTTTTCACAAAATTGGCACACGATCACACCGGACAAATGGGTGCTAAACATAGTCTCTCAGGGCTACAGGTTCCACTTTCACACCCTTCCAAAGGCAAAAGGTACGCCAGACCTGCCACACAATCAATGGGCAGAGGCACAAAAACAAGTAACATCTCTCATGGACATGGGGGCCATTCAGCCAGTGCCACAACAGGAGCAGGGACAAGGATTTTACTCGAGACTTTTCTTAGTACCAAGAAAAGACAAAGCATGGAGACCAATTCTGGACCTGTCTATTCTAAATACTTTTCTGGATGTACCAAAATTCAAAATGTTGACTCTGCAACAGCTTCTGCCCATGCTGGGCAAGAAGGCTTGGCTGGTAACTTTGGACCTCAAAGAAGCATACCTGCATGTCCCAATCAGACAATCTTGCAGAAGATACCTCAGATTCATAGCTGGCTCAATGCACTACCAATTCTCTGCACTGCCCTTTGGCTTATCTACTGTGCCCAGGGTCCTCACAAAATGCCTGGCACCAGTAATTGCATTCTGCAGACAAAGGAATTCAAATATATCCGTACTTGGACGACTGCCTTATTCAAGCAGAGACCAAAGGCATTCTACTAAAGCATCTGGCGTTTGTAAAAATATTACTAATTTGCCTAGGGTACACAGTAAACGAAAATAAGTCAAAACTAGTACCCTCTCAAGAGATAATATTCCTGGGTGCAAGCTTAAATACACCTGCCCAGATGGCTTATCTCATGCCAGACAAACAAAGACAACTGACTTCTTACTTCGAATGCATGGCAACAAAGACCCAGTTAATCTGCAAGAAAAATTCTGCAGGCTCTGGGCTACATGGCCTCCTGCATTCTGCTAATTCCATATGCAAGACTGCATATGAGGAAACTACAATGGTATCTAAAAAGTGTTTGGACTCAGCATTGCCACAGCCTGGAATCATTAATTTCACTCATTCCCTGCCTGCAACAGGAGTTTCGATGGTGGGTACAAGCCTGTCACCACAAGGGACAGCCATTCACTTTACCCACAGCCAGGCAGACACTAACAACAGATGTGTCAGATTATGCCTGGGAGGCCCACATGGCAGGAAAATGTATTCAGGACACATGGCCCCCAAGCCAAAGGCATCTTCACATCAATCAAAAAGGGATGCTAGCTGTACAAAATTCCCTGACAGCCTTCAAGGACCTACTTCATCCAGGATAGCTGCTAATAAAGACTGACAACACCACAGTTATGTAGTACATAAACAAGCAGGGGGGCACACATTCCTACCCCCTCTGCAGACAAGCCATGATTTTGTGGAACACAGCATTGACCTACCAAGTACATCTGCAAGCACAATTCCTGCCAGGATAAACAAATGCTCTGGCAGACAAACTAAGCAGAAACCTCAAGGATCCTCACGAGTGGAAACTAGATCCACAAATCTTCAGCATGATAACAAGGAAATGGGGATGCCCAGACATAGATCTTTTTGCATCCCCTCACAATTGCCAACTACAGAAATTCTGCACAAGAACTTATCACTCTCAAGTATGGAAGGTGGATGCTCTATCATTCAGATGGAAAACCCTGACAGTTTATGCCTTCCCTCCAATGCCTCTTCTTACCAAGGTGCTCCTAAAAGTCAGACGAGAGGCCAAAAATTATCCTGATGGCCCCAAACTGGCCACGCCAGCACTGGTACCCAATCCTAAAGAGCTTGTCTCAAGGCCCAGCCTGGCCTTTACCTCAAATTCCCCATCTTCTGACTCAACAAAACAATCAGATTTTGCACAGTCAACTCAGAACCTTAAATCTGGCAGCATGGCAGATAATGTAGCCACTCAGACTGCACCTCTCTCTAAAGCTGTTATGGATGTCATTTTAGAAGCCAGGAAGGCCCAGCACTAGGAAATCTTATGCAGAAAAATGGAAGAGATTCTGTGCTTGGAACCAGGCACAAGGGCTCGAACCACTTGTTCCGAATATACCTCCGGTTTTACAATACCTAACTGAGATGCTGGACAAAGGCCTTTCTTTCTCATCAATTAAGATCCATGCCTCTGCCATTTCAGCTCATTACAATACGGAACTTCCTATTTTTTCACATCCTCTTCTAAGACGGTACCTCAGAGGGGCAAAAAACATAAGACCCCCAAGGAGATCACCATTACCAACTTGGGATCTCAATTTTGTTTTAGAAAAGCTCACACTGCCTCCTTTTGAGCCAGCCAGCACAGCTGATATATAATTCTTGTCATGGAAAACTGCTCTGCTCCTAGCAATAACTTCAGCAAGAAGAGTCTCAGAATTACAGGCATTAATGGCTGTGGAACCTTTCATCATGTTTCACCAGGACAGGGTTTCTCTTAGGACAAACCCAACATTCATGCCAAAAGTGGTTTCCAATGTGGCTCTGAACCAAACCATTCATTTACCAACTTTCTACCCAAACCCCAGAATAAAGGGGAGAGACTTCTGCATGCTTTGGATATACACAGACAGCTACGATTCTACTTGGACAAAACAAAAGCTTTCAGAAAAACTGAGCAACTGTTTGTAGCCTATGCTGCAGGATCACAAGGAAAGCCTATCACAAAGCAGACAGTTTCAAAATGGATAGGACACTGCATTCGCTTCTGTTATGCACAACATGGCAAATCATTGCCTAAGGGCATTAGGCCACATTCCACCAGAGCAGCAGCCACTTCAGCAGCCTTTCCCAGAGGAGTACCAACCAAAGACATTTTAGAAGCTGCAACCTGGAGTTCAGTGCACACTTTCACCAAGCACTGTCACTTACCTCTCTACTCTAAATCCAGAGCAGGCTTTTGCCACTGCAGTTCTGCAGGGCCTGGTCGCCTCTCCAAATCCAATGTAGACCCAAGCCGCCCAACCTCAGCTTTGGGATTCAACCCAAGTGTAATGACTGCAACAGTGAAACACAATGAACATAGTACAGTTGTGTACCTACCATAAATGTAGATGTTCGAGTGTATTCACTGTTGCAGTCCAGGTTACCCTCCCACCATCCCCCTTTTTTATTCTTTGCTGGGACTTCTCTGTACTTCTCAACTCTATACAACCTATGTGGTGTATTTGCTTGTAGATAAGGATATGTTTATATTAGTACATGCATGCTTTTTGGCATAATTTATTCTTTTCAGCCTTCCTATCTGGGGGCACCTGACATCTGGGGCAAGAAAAACTAAAGAAAATGGTGGCGGTTGCATCTTTTATACCCCTGGCGCACTAATGTCAGGGAAGAGGCGACCGCAACCGATGCCGGACCTAGACTTTGGAATTCAGGCCGACTGCAGGTAGCCTGCCAGCAGGATAACCCAAGTGTAATGACTGCAACAGTGAATACACCCGAACATCTACATTTATGGTAGGTACACAACTGTACTTTCTAAACCTCATCTGTACCACTCCCTTGAAGCCACCATTAATTAGTATCTGAACTATGGACTTGCACTTTGTAATTTAACCTGTAGCCAGCCTGGTGAAAATCAATAATCTGAGACCATGTAGCAGTTGTCTCAAGATTACTGACAACAACCTAATACTTAGTCTGATAAGTATATGAAAGATGTAGTTATACAGTGTCATTTGTGCCATGGATCTCTTATAATGCCACTACAAATACCATACTGGTTGCCAGTAACACATAGCACCACACAGTAGCTACCACACACACTAAAAAAGAAATGCACTGGCCCATATATGCTGAGTCACCTAAAAGTAATCTACCAAAACCACAAAGGCGTCCCAGATGCAACTATAGTAACAAGTAACCCCAAGAAACCTCAGACTCAGCTGAAGCAGCATTCACCATGGAACATGCATCTTTAACTCAGTGTCTGAGCTGAAAAGCCCATAAAGCAAACCTCCACACAACCCAGCATCCTAGTCATAGAAGATTCCATTGTGAGAGAAGACTGATGCACCACTCACTAGGCTGAGCAAGGTGAGGGTCATGGTCATTTGCCTACTGGGGGCCAGGATTCACCACATCATGCATTACACTCAGATCTTTGCACCACAAGTACATATGTCATAGTTATAGTACACATGTGAGCATATCATCTGATGTGTACCTCCCTGAGCTGTATGAAGACAGAAATATGATGCAGCTTTCAGAACATGTCCGAGTCGGGTATGAACTTAGGTCTGAGCAACATTTAACCTTCACCTAGAATGGTGCTACATTATGAACAAAACATGATTGATTTCTTTTAACAGCTATCTTGGTTTCTGGTGTCATTCAAAGGGATTACAGTATATATATATATATATATATATATATATATCTGTCTGGGAGGCGATGGTAGACCATTCTAACTGCTTTGCCAGGGATGACCTGCACCTGTCCCCCCTCAAGACTTTTGTACATTGGGGTGCCTTTTTTAGGCCAAGTCAGTTATCAAAAGCTACCAACATATAATATTAAAGTATTGCTGCTCGATGGTAGGAGCCTTACAAAACACTCCCATTACCCTGGAATTCACCATTATTTGCATAGTCATGGTGACTTGATTAAGGAATATTGCTAGCACTCCATTAGTGCATGGCTTCAATGCCTACCATGCATTTAGGCCCACTGCACAAGATGAAAGCACTAAAGGCAGTGCAGAAACTGTTCATTAAACAAAATTTCACCTCTTTAGACAGGATAACAACCTGGAACTACTGTATGTCCAATTTATTACCAAAACCCCATATCACATTGTAGTCAACTGTAAGCCCCCCCCCCCCCCCATGTCCTCCTTGGCCTGTACCTCCTACCTGATTAATGTAGATTCCCTAAGCATTCAGCCAAACAACATTCTTCTTGAGGATTTTAACTACCCTTCCATCATCTAGGAAACTTATATATCCTCCCAGCATGTATGCCCAGAGAGTTTTGGACTTTTTAAATGCTTACTTGCTGGACCAGTTAATCTACACTACAGCTAAAGGAGAAAGTCCATAAGTCATTCACATTCACCATAAGACTGAATCCAGAAACATCCCCCAATTAGCTCTGTATTCAGAGATTATGCTAAAGTTAAATGTACTAAAACTGAATGTCGATCAGGCTAAATTCATCATTCCCTTCCACCCTGAAGACCCCCCTCCAAGTGTGTAATCTTTCACCGTCAAATTTTGTGTACATTTAAGTAGTTGTATTGATGCATCTCTCCCCTCTAAACTAATTACAACACCAATTTCAACAATAACCCCCTGTGGTGGAGCCCAATTATAAATAGGCTGTTAGCAAAAGAAAAAAGTTAATTGCATGTAAAAAGAAATGTAACTCTCCAATGATGAAAACACAATTGCTATACATAGCAGGGAACTCAGGGTGCATAATCAAATCAACCAAAGCCAGATATGAGGTAAAAATAGCAAACTGAGTAAGACATCTGAAGTCTTTTTCATCTACTTTAGAAACATCAGAAACATTGTTCAAAACTACAGAGAGATAATGGTAAACAATATCACATACTCTGACCCAGAGGACATAGCCAGTCTGTTGACAGATAAATTTAGCTCCATTGTCATCTCTGTCTCCCTCAATGATTCCAGCATCCACAAGCCTCCCTCAAATCTCCCAGAAACAAGTCCTCAAAGTACTATCCAGAGCTAAGAATGCTGCTTCTATGGGGCTAGGTAACATTCCAGGTTGCCTACTGGTCAGCCTGAAATAGGACCTCTCAAACCCTCTTCAGAGGCTGTTTAATGTCAGCCTGCAAATGGGGTTTGTGCCAGACGATTGAAGGACTGCAGCAGTCATCCCCCCTGTGTAAACCTGCAGCATCAGAGGACCCAGGCAGTTATAGACTAAGGTCAGATCTGACCTTGGAGCCGGAAAAGAGGATCAGGAAATCTTCGATCTGACACACCACAAGTCTTCGGATCCTACCACTTCAGACACCAGGTCCATCTCTTCGGATCGTGCTCCCTCTAAGCTGAAACCACTACCCAGAACTAGGCGACCATCATCCCTGGATTCAGTCCCATCTTGGCTCACTTCGCCCTTCTTGGAGAGACGTCATTCTCCCTCTATTGCTTCTTCCCATTCATCCAGAAGTCTTGCAGAAGCAGATGTGGATAGAATGATGAAGTTTCTTTCAACACAGATTCAGATGGGAGTTCTCCTGGTCCTTAGCCCAACAGGTCCAGAGGCCTTAACTTGTACAACTCTGCCTATTCTGGCTCCTTCTCCAATCCGTCCTTCGGTTTTGGAGCTCTCAGATCTGAGTGCCCCGGTGGCATCTGCTTCAGATTTGAGGATACCTCTGTCTTTGGATCTTGCGTCTTCTGTGAGCCCACCCATTCCTAGCATGTTGGAGTTGGAGGGTTATTGGACCTGAAGTTTCTTTGTCAACATCAAGGGGTTAGGGTTCTACTCTGAACTTGTCCAAGTGCTCTTTGCCTCTTGGAGCCTAGGCATTTTAATAGGTCAGTCCCAACTCCTGCCTCGGGAGTGGTGTCATGTCAGATGGAGCTATTGGCCCAGAAAAAAATGTCTTATCAGCTTCGGCAGTTTCTCCCCAGGTCATTCTGCCTTCAAGGTTGGGGAGAGTTTTCTTGTCTAACGATCAGATGTCTCCTGCCCCTTGGATCATCTTTCCGGTTCTCAGAAGTCTTTGTCTCAAGAATGCCAGCATTCTACTCCACAGGAGCAGCCAGCCCAAAGTTTCCAGGCAACCCCACAAGGCATTATCTTTTCTGAATCTACTTTGGAGCATCCCACGGAAGAACTCAATAGGAGGGGGAAGGGCAAGAGGAGGCACTTGGACTCCCCTCAAGAGTCAGTCATGGAACATATGGATTTCAATGAAGGGGAATGGTCCCCAAGATCACCACCTGACAATGTTGGTCTTTTGTTTTGGTAATGTCTCATTTGTAGACATTTTAGAAATCCTGAAGCAGTGGGGGGTGGTTGGTCTACTGACAACACTTCTGAAGAGGAATTGGTATTCCTGGAGGCTTTTGGTGTTGGTCCATCTACCTGCTGGTTGACTCTACCCACTGATGAGCTCATTGACTTGATCTCTTAGTTGGTGTGGAAAGCACCAGCTTCTGTAGAGCCGATCCCCAAGAGATCAGATAGGATCCTGGCACCACTGAAAGGAAGGGAGTTTTGGAACAAAGAAGTACCGGTAGATGCTATGGTCGTGGTGGCAGCCACCAAAAAAGAAATCTTGGAACAGCGTTCTTCTGTCCATCCCCTAACAGGGAGTCTATGGTGCCAGACATATTTGGGATGTGAGTAAAGTGAGTATATGCATCAGCAGCCTTTGCATTCAGGTCCCTGAATTACTTGGAGAACTTCACCAGATTACAGAAAGATTTGATCAAGAAACTCTCAAAAACTGTCTCTGGGACTAGTACTGCTGAGGTGGAATCTTCTGTTGCTTCACAGTTAGCCACACACCAGTCCATTTTAAATTCATGTGTGAGGCTTATTTCATATGCAGATGGAGCCTCAAGAGTGGCGGGTTCGGGCATTTCCATCAGGAAACATGCCTGGATGCACCTGTGTTGATTTTGTAGAGCCCATCAAGTCATCCTTCATCAGTGCTCCTTTTGACCGAAGTTTGTTATTTGGCCCTAAGATGAAAGACACACACTCAAGTGTGAGAGAGATAGAAACACCATGTCTGCTGATGGTGTACACTTTTTGACTCCTCAACTAACCTTTTCCAGGAATCAGCAAGGTGGTTGAAAGATATGGTTCAAGAAATCTCAGGCTCCATTCTGTGATCCACATGGAGAATGTTCCCACCGAGGCAGAGGGGGGAACTCTAACAGAAGACGTCATCCACGCAGCAGAGGAGTCCCGAAGAACCAGGAGTCTATGACGGGCCCTATCAGCACTCCTGAAAAGGAGGCCTGCTTTCCCACCTCTGGAAATGGTCGCGGTTGTTTATCCCCCTGCACCAGAGAGCCTGGCTAGATGTAAAAGATACTTAATTGCAGTGGACCATTTCCAGAGACTATGTAATTCCCTTTTCCCTACCACCACCAATACAGAACAAATTTCCCGATGTTCCACCCAGTCAGAGGAAGACAGCAGCTTTAGAGATACAAAAGCTGTTAGACAAGAGAGTCATCCAGGAGATCCCCCTACACCAGAAATAATCCGAAATTTACTCAAGATTCTTTACTGCCAAAGAAGACTGGAGACCAGTCTTGGATCTCAACGTTTTAAACATGTCGTTTCAGTGTACCAAGCTTTGGATGGTCATTCCTGCACAAGGATGACTGGGCGTGCTCTGTAGATCTCCAGGATGCTTACTACCACATAAAAATAAACAGATGGTCCAGGAGATGCCTACACTTCCAGCTGAGAGTCAGTTGCTACCAGTTCAGAGCACTGCCCTTTGATCTCACCACAGCCCCCGGGGTGTTTACCAAATGCATGGCAGTGGTAGCAGCTCACTTCAGACTGCAGGGATTCTAAGAGATTCTATACCTAGATGACTGTCTCCTTACTGCATTGACTAAGCATCTACCGATAACCGCTTGAGACTATGTACTCCAGTCTTGTTCCAATATGGGCATCACAATCAACCACAAGAAATCTCACCTTCAACCTTCTCAGTCTCTAGAGTTCATAGGAGCCAGTTTCAACAAAACATCAATGACAGAGTCTCTGCCCTTACCAAGGGTTCAAACCATTGGTTAAGTCAGCAAACTAATTCAGAGTTTATCGCTACCAGTCCCGCAAGGTATTACAGACCCTAGGATCAATGTCTGCGGCGATAGTTCTACTTCCACTAGCAAGGTACCATATGAGAATATTACAGTGGATATTGGCAACCCAGTGGTTCATCTTACATCAACTGTTGTCCACCAAGATCACTATAACTCAGGCCTGTAAGAGATTCCTTTGGCTGTGGCTTCACCCAGATCAACTATTGCATGGTTGTCCAGTCATCATCTCTCTGCCCAAGGCCATGGTGACCACGGATGCTTCCCATATTGAGTGGGCTGGGGGTGGGCATTTCATAGGGAAGATGTTCAAGGCACATGGCCCTCTAAAGAGGTCAACTTGCATATCAGTGTGCTGAAAGTGAGAGCAGTAGCAGGTATTCCAAGACTCTGTCCCTTTCCATAACATTTGCAGTTCAGACCGCCAATATGTGTATGGTATGATGCGTGAATATGCAAGGAGGAACCAGGTTGTACCCCTTGTGTTGAGAAGCTATGAGATTGTGGCAATGGATGATCTCTTCAAATCAATTTCTGGTAGTGATTCACATTCCTGGTAAATCCAGCATGATAGCAGACAAGTTGAAGTCTATTCTACTAACTCATAAGTGGCCTCTCAACAAGAAGATGGCAAAAATGATCCTCCGCCACTAGGGTCAACCATGCTGCGACCTATTTGCATCCCCTCTGAACAACAAATGCAGCAGGTTCTTTGTCCTGATCCCGCCACTGGGCGAGTCACCAAGAGACACTCTCCTTCACAATTCGCCTCCCGGTCTCCTCTGTGCTTACTTTTCGACTCCCCTAATAATCAAATTTCTACAGAAAGGATCCCGACTGAAGAGTGAGGTCATCCTCATTGCCTCTTATTGTCCTCAACAGATTTGGTTTCCTTTCCTTTGGCCTCATCTACTGTACTCTCCTTGTATTCTGGATCCGATTCCAGACATCCTGTCTCACCTGACAGACATAACTCACCACGATGTCTTGGGCCTCAAGTTAACCACATGGTATTTCCTTTTCCATTGATAGCCAAACAACGAAAGCTCTTATCTCCAGTGTGCCACATTCATTTATTTTCTCACAAAACATCTGTGACACCCCACCACTGGCCCTATAGTCAAGGAGCCTCAGTCCTCACCCCTGGCAACAGTGGGTGGTGTACATTGGGAGGATGACAGGTACACACACAGCATTTCCAGATGCAGCTCTGCATCAAGTGCAGTTTCCCTAAAGAGCACACAGAGATCACAGTCAGTCTGGGGCCGGTTTCTCCCTCTTTCTCCAGATCCCCAGTAAGACTCCCCACTGACACAGCTGTAGGGTTGAGATCTCGGTTGAGTGGCCAAGCCAAGACCTCCAGCAACCCTCTGTGTCCAACCAGTGTTGTGTGTCCTTGTCCAAGTAGCTGACACACACACTCTGAGGTTTGATTTATATACGTGCACACACACCTGGGAAAGGCTGGCACAGGTTTACTAGCTATGCCCCCTTCTGCCCAGACTCTAAGGTAGTTATCACTGCCACCAGCCACATCCTTATCAGGTATTTTAAGGCCCTTAAAGGGCAGCAGTGGGATTCTATTATTAAATGCTCAAATTCTCTCTCCTTTTTCTCCCTATTTACTGTCCCTGCAATGAATAACCAACAATACAGCATTTAAAATATTTTAAATCTACTCTTTCCCTCCACTAGAGCAGTACCTTACTGTACTGTGGTGGTTTCACTTTCAAAACAATTTTGTCCTGCCCTGGTAAAGCTTGCTGCAGTCTCTAGTTCATTGATGTTATCAACACCAATGAATACAGGTAGTTTTCTGGCCATTTCCTTCCCCAAACTGACATCTCCATGACCTTCCTAAAAACCCACCCATGCTGTGATGTCACATCTCTCTGGTCCTTCCCCTACCCATACAGAAAGTAAAGGCTAGAACAGGGAAAAACAGTACATGAGTCAAGTCTCCTGCTGTGGACTGTCAGTCACAGGTGGTAACATCTCAAATTACCCTTAGCACTTTGACAGCTAGGGAAGTTAGGTGTGAAGGGGGATGGGAGATGAGTCAAATAGTATAATTCAGGCTTCACAAAACACTGCAGTTTAGTCATTCTAAAAAGAAGCAGCAGTAAAAAGCACTTTGAAAAGTCTGTTCTGTGGCATTTTCCCTGTTTGTGTAGTCATTGAATGGCATGAAATGTTACTTAAAACTGATTGAAAGACAGCAGTGTATGTATGTAAGATCAGTGCAGTGACGGGAGCTTTAGGAAGAAATAGGCATGCATGACAGAATTTTTTACAGGCAAGTACTGCATTATGGGGCAGACTAAACAATCAGAATGATTTCAGAATGCCAGACCACATGTGGTCAGACTCAGAAATTAGGTATAAAATATTTAAAAATATGTAAATAGTCCCAGAGTGGTGTTAAAATGTAGGTGGCACCAAACCATGATGAAATAAACATGTTTTTGAGTCTGTGGGCCCGGTTCTCCTTTAACAAAGGGTGTCCAATCACAGTGTGTAATGTTACTGCCAATACAAATGGTAGTTTGACCAAGAGCAAAGCTATTAGGAGTTGGCCCACAGTGTCACCAAATAAATATACAAGTACTCCCAAAACTTAAATATGTCTCACAAATATTGGCCACAACGAAAGCTTTAAATGTATTTCATAATAGATAAAATAGGAAAATAGCATATGTTCACAGTAACATCAGAGTTCAAAATCACAGGAAGTATTTAAAACAACATTGCTGGGCAGTCTCAAATAAAGAAAACATCTAAACTATACGTCACTGTATTCCTGACTGAATCTAAGAATTACTAAACCCTAGTTAACTTACTTAGAGGGCAAGTAAGGCAGATGCGGTGAGTGGGTCTTTCAGATGATGCTGTCAGGTCAAAGACAACACAGAATACTATGTCTCAGAGAGTTCTTAAATTAATATCCCAAATATTACTGCTGGGATAGCTTGCTGGATGACATCACTTCTTATCTGACTCTATCCCAGATGAAAAACAACCATTGATGCAGCTGGTAGCATTTAGCATCTACCTGTGAAAATACATAAACAAGGCTTTCCTTGGATCTAAGGCAGATCCTGGAAGTCATAAAACAAAACACTTGCAAGACAATACAGAGACCCTCGAGTTCTAGATATTGTGTCTGTTACTGCACTGAAACTGAAGGATAACATCCTTTTATTATGCGGTCATAAAGTAATTTAAATTTTCAGCTATTTTTCTGAAATTAACTTCCTGTGTTCCAGTTTACATTGTTAAAATATATGCATCTAAACAGTTACAGTAGTGTATGTACATTTCTGTTCTGTTCCAGTAAGGTACATTGTCGATACATTTTTAATGCTCAGTACTTTACAACGCTTTTCAACATACACTTCTGTACCAGCAGTTTTATATACACATAACATACAGTTCTAATGCATTTGTAACACAAGCATATGAATAATGTTGATATTCACAAATTACATATAATTATTTACAAAATTCCAGATAGCTGGGCTGGCAGTATCTCCTTTCGTGATATTGGGCTTCCACCAGAAAAGTCTACAAGAGCAGATGGGAAAGATATGTCTTTTAGGCACAAAACATGATTTGAACCCTTTTTCAGCACCAGCACATAAGATCCTTGAATTCCTGACTTCCATTTTCAGTGAAGAGTCTAGTCCTCCTATAGTTAAGGTTCATCTAGCTGCTGTCTACAATTTCTGTATCAGAGTTGATAATTCTACAGTAGCATCTTCATGTCTTTATAAGGCCTTTATAAAATTAGCCTTTCTACAAAAGCCCCCCCCCCCCCCCTTTCAAGGACTGTACTCCACCTTGGAATCTTACCTTAATGTTACAGGACCTAACTCAACAAAACTTTGAACCTGCAGTGAGATGTGAGTTGTGATATCTAACTTGAAAAATGGTTTTTCTCATAGCCATAACATAGGCTAGAAGAGTATCAGAACTATAAGCCTTATCTTCTAAGCCTCCTTATTTAATCTTTCACAAGATACTGTGTCTTTAAGACTCAACCCTTCCTTCCTAAGGTGTTGTCATGATCTAATAGTACTCAAGCCATTGATCTCCCTGTATTGTTTCCAAATTTTTGTAACAAAGGTGAATACATTACACTTATTAGATGTTCATAGACAGTTATTTTTCTATCTGCACAGATCTGAGAAATTTAGAAAATATGATCAGCTGTTTGTATCCTTTTCGGAAACAAAATTGGGTCAACCAGTTTCAAAAGTAACTTTATCAAGATGGCTGACTGACTGACTGTATTTCCTTGGTTTATAAAATGCCAGGTTTGGTCCTTCCTAAGTCTTTAAAGGCCCATTCAACTAGGCCCATAACGACTTCATCAACCTTCTTATCAAGAACTTCTATAGATGATATTTGTGCATCTGCAGCTTGGGCTAACCCTCATATCTTTATTACCCATTACAAATTGGATCTGGTCTTGAGGGAAAGAGTAGCCTTCAGCTCTACAGTACCCACAAATATTAGAGTCCACGCAGGAGCCAGGTAGCTGGGGACTGTCTCCCATATGTTGAGAAATGAATCAAAATTGACAATATCAGATAGTTATGTACTCATCATAACATTCCGTCTGTGTTGTTTTCATTCTTCCTGAACTCCCCTCCCTCCAGCCCCCTATCATGTTTCTTTGATGACTTCTGGAACAGTGCCTCAGAAACAGAGTTCCTTTTCTTTGAGCTCTAGGAAGTGATTATTCATAGTGTGTAAAATATAGCAGTGTTTTACTTTACGGTGTTGTAAACAAGATCTGGAGAAGCCGGGAGACTACAGCATTATGGGTAAGGGAGGAGCTCGAGAGTTTGTGGTTTCCACTAGTTGTAGAACAGCATCCGAGTTAGCTCTGGACCCGTATGTTGAGGAAGAATGAAAATAGACAATGCAGCTGGAATGTTATGGTGAGTACCTGATTTCTTTTTTCTAGTAAATCACCGAGGACTGCAGTAAGACTAATGCTTAGATATTAGAGGCGCAGTACTGCAGCGGTAGCGTTGTCGCCTCACAGCAAGAGGTTCTCCGGTTCGATTCTCAGCTAGAGTGCCTTCTGTGTGTAATCTGCATATCCTCCCTGCATTCATGTGGGTTTTCTCCGGGTACTCCGGTTTCCTCCCACATTACAAAGACATGCATCTGGAGCGTTTCTCCCCGGACCGCCACTGAAAATTGGCTTTGTTCCAAGTCGGACTTTCCTGGTAAACAAATGTTAAATAAATAAATAAGAGTTTCACAGTTAATAGTTAAATTTGCCTGGAAAATGCATGCTAATGCAAAATCTGTTCCATTAGTAAACAGACATACTGCACTCAGCCCATTTGTAGCAATAACATATTTACTTAAAAAAAAAAAAAAGACAAGGAAAGAGACCCACTCTACTACTGCAGGAAGTTCAAGAAAGGTCCAACTTTGCATCACCAAAGTAACAAGTGTGATGATGCAAAGACTGTGGAAGTACCCTTGTAAGTCTTTGGAGAGCCAAAGTTTGCAAGCAGGAAATGACCAAATGAAACAGAATATCCAGTAAATTGGATTTGCAGAGCAGGAAGCCATCCTGTAAGAGAGAGAGGGAGTCTGCAAGTATGTGCAAAAAAATGGTGACATGTGCTCTTTAAAACTGCATACCAAAATATGTATTATAATGTCCTGCTGGAAGCTGATGCCTCCTGCAACTATAATATTGACAACAACCCTTTGAAAATTGATCCCATAGCTAGAAACCTGGGAACTTATGTCGACAAACTGTCTTTTGATTATCATGTGTCCACCATTGTAAGAAAGTTCTTTTTTATTGCTCAATTTATTAATAAAGGTATGATATCTAGGTCCAGGGTGGTGATTATTCCACTTTATTTTGCACTTATTACGCCATTCATTGAGTATAATGTCCCCTTTGGTATACACCTGTCTGAACACTTGGCACAGTCTGAACGTCTGAATGCCCATAATGCTTTCTCACCAAGAAAATAAGGAGACTAAATCACAAAAGCTACACTGACCATATCAAAGCCTTGCCCCTCTTCACAGTGTCGTACAAAGTACTGAAGGGTGATCCTTGCTGTACTGACCCTACGCTTTTAGACAGGCGCACTTCTGCAAGTTCAGTAGTCATATTATGCAGTGTTGGAGAGTGTAACCTACTGAATGCCACACTATAAATTAACTGCATTGAATTCTGTAACGTTTCTAACAACTGAATATAGGGAATTAGTTTAGTAGATAGTAGGTCTATCTGCTTTTCTTGATAAATATGGCAGCATCTTCCAGATCGTTTGCAGTTTAACATGAGTAATGGACCCGTGATAGAGCTACCTGTGAGAAGTGAGAAGACCAAAACATGGTTAGTGATTGCATAACTGAGTCTTCATGTCAGTATTCATCTGAAACCAGCAGATGTAAACATACTGTCTTCCTTGAAGAGTCATATAGCCAGGGATGTAACTACATAAGCTAATGTTAAAGCTGTAATTGGTGAAGTCTCCCCATTTTACAAAGTGTTTGCTCAGGTGGATCTCTTAACATAGTAAAGACAAAGATCAAACAGCACCTCTACTTCAGTGTTACTCTGTGCTCTGTCTGTGAAACAGAAGGAAAAACAGTAAGCTTTATATGATGTCACTGATGTTTAAGAGGCATCATACTAAGCTTGAGGCTAGGCTGTTTGGAGCTATTTTGTGCCATTGATACCTAAACGAAAGATCACGTACATAATGAATAATTCACATTTCTAATGAATTGATGAGGTGAGCTGATGTAGAAAGTCTACAGGATGTTTGTTGTGCAACTTGCATGATCATAGACTGAACATATCAGAATATTTGGAAAAGGACCTGTAAGAGTAGTATTGAAGTTGGTCCACAGAATGTCAGTAGAGACAAAGGAAGGCTCAAAAAGATGTGATGAAGAATGATTAACAGAGTACTTGAGATGGAGGAATCACATGGGAATGTGATTAAGGTGAAGGCATAAGCCAAAATTGGGTCAGAAGCCTTACTATTACATGTGTCAGTAAAAATGGGAGGTATAGAATTTAAGCGGCTGCCCACTAGTGAGAGCAATAATTACCCTTCCTTCACAAAAAAGGCAAGCCGTCTTCTAAAGCATTCATGATTGTGCCCAGGCCAGCATTTCTAAGTCCAGGATGGTAGCTGAATATCGATCACCTATTGAGCAGGTGCCTTACCTTTTTACTCCAGTAGTCCAGCTACCTTATTAGTAGATTTAATATTCACTGTTTTAAAATTAATGTTTTTTTGTGTAAGTAAGTAGTTTTGGTCTTTGGACGTCTAAATGGTTTTGTATTCAGATTTTTTTTTTTACTTATTTGTATTTTGGGAAATTTGTTTTTCCTTTGAGCATGTCTAATTCCTTTTCACCATCTCTGACTGAGGGCATTTGTACAGAAGCGGGTGTTTATATATTTTAAAGGATTTGAGAACCATTACTTTTAATACTTCCGCTGACACCAGCTTAAGATTTGCTGAGTACTGTACTTTCAGGTAAAGTATTTTGTTCTTGACACTTTTCTAAGCAAGTAGCTTTATTGGTGGTTGGAGTTTTGTCTAGTAGGATCCATGATGATGTGAAGTATTGACAGCTATGCCAGGAGAAGTAGGGCAGTGGATATGTAACATATGCCAGCACAGCTACCTAGAGTTTTGTAGAGAATTATATGCCATTTGTGTATATCAAACTGATTTCTACAGATGTGCGTGTTAAAAATGTATTTGTAAAGCTGCTTGTGTTAAAACTGTACCAAGATTGTGTCCTGCTGGACAGAAAAAGAAATACTGTTGTATGTCAGACTGTATTATAACCATTAAAAATTAATATTGTAACAGAGGATACTGGAAGAGAAGAGGTTAATCTCAATCCAGCTAACTTTGAAAAATGGTGTGAAATTAAAGTACTTAATTTAGGCCGTAAAGATTCTGTCTTACAGTTCTGACTGCAGCCAGAGACAAAATGTCTAAGAAAACAACTACTAGGAAGCCTTCTGTATTGTCTTCAGCAGTGAACTAATTGCTACTCTGGAAGAGTAGAAATTTGAAATAGTTTTATGACTTCCAGAAGTTGCAACCGATCTTGGCAAAGCTGTGTGTGTGTGTCTGTGTGTGTGTGTGTTGACACAAACATGCTAAGTCCTAGCAGCTTCTACCCAAGGGTATGGTGTGGGAGCCAGAAGTCATATGACCAGACGTGAGATATCATTCTATAAGCCAGCTCTGTAATGATATTTTAATACTAAATGAGGCTGAAGTCTCAGAACACTCTGTTTTTGAAGTCTGACATAGAAGGATTCCTCACCTTCTTCATCTTGCCTTGGTCTAGTAAGTGACCAGAGAATAGTAATTCTTTAGATCAGTCAGGAAAATATAGTGAGATTAGTTAAGTACTGTTTTTCTGTATCTGTGTGAATCTGTTCATCTGTGTTATTTTAATATTTCTTGTGATTGAAACTCTGGTTTTACTGTAAATAGATATTTCATATTTTCATGTTCTTTTGCCGTTATTAAATATATTTAAACTTTTCATTGTAGCTGGTCCTTTAGAGAATATTTTAACCTTTGAGAGTACTTATGTCTATTTGGTGATTCTGTGGCTACCCCTGAAAGCCTTACTGCATTGCTCACACATTACCATTGGTATTAATATTAATATCACTCAGTATAATTGAGTACCCTTGTAAGATCCTTAAGAGTAGCTGACTTTGGAGTGTCTGGTGGCAGAAACTACCTTAGTCTGGGCAGAAGAGTGCACAAGTAGTACATCTGTTCCAGCTTTTCTCAAGTGTGTGTGTCAGCTGCTTGGAGCAGGGACACGAAGCACTGCTTTCATAGTGTGTGTGCTGGAGGACTTTGCTTAGAAACTCGGCTGAGGATTCATCTCTACAGCTGTGCTAGTGGGGAGTCATATTGGGGATCTAGAGAGAGAGAGAAACCCAGACCCCAGACTAAGTCTGTTCCCTATGTGCTCTTAAGGGAAAATTTGCTTGATGCAGAGAGCTGCATCCGGAAGTACTGTGTGCGCCCATTTTTGTTCCAAGTGAATGTCTCTCTCCAGTGTCAGTGGGGAGGATTCAGGCTCCTTAATTACTGGCCCGGAGAGGGGATGTCACAGGATCTATGAAGTGTAAACTGTCCTGAATGTTGTGTTTGCTGCTGTTGATTACCCTAACCCAAAGTTGATGTTAAAGATTGTGTTGAGATGTCTGTTGTACAGATCCTAATAGTATGTCAGTGCTGCCTTCAAATGAGATGTGAGGAAAACCCTTTATAATTATAAAGAAGGTATAAATAGAGTTTAAAAGTGAAGCTTTCCAAGTGGTTTGGAACATGTACAGTAGTTATGCTTTCTAACCAGTGGAAGATTTGCGTGATTTACACCAAGTGCAGCCATGTTAAAGAAATACATCTTTTGTACAGTGGGACAGAGCTCATTGTAGCTCTTTAGTTTACGGTTTATTAAACTTAGTAGCCAGTTTATTTCTATTTCCTGTTTTTGACTATCTCCAGAAAGTTTGCGTGCAGTTTTGGCTGAGATATATTTGGAATTAAACAGCTTGCTTTGAGGAAATGTGAGCTGTGAATGCCTCATCGCAGTCAGAATCCCACTTTCAGGATGGTAATGATTTTTTGGGAAATCATTTTAAATATGAAACCGTAGCATCCTGCAAGGGAAGTGTGAGGATTTTGTTTTAAATTTGTATAAAATACTAAAAGCATTTTCATAGAAACTTATTTTGTATCCTCCATGATTAAAAACTGTTTATGCAATGAATGTTGTCCCTCACCCAACGCTTTATAAATTTGCAGGCATTTTGCCTACATTAAGCTTGGAAAATCTACTTTCCTAAATGCATTCTTTTAATTGATTCTTGAATTGACACACATTTGAATAGCACATAAATAAATTTGTATATGTAAAGATTTAAGACACTAAAATGGAAGGGTGGTGGTATGTTTGTAAAAAAAATGCAGGTCTCTGGTGAGAATTAAAATTCTTTCTGGGCACATGAATGATGCTCTGTTAGAGACGTGGTTTTGAATTATGGGACTGATAATTGTCATGAGTTTTTCAGTTAATTTTACTTTGCTTATTAATACTGGGAATTTTTTGGTAGCCAGAGTACCGTTTTAGAAGGATAAGATATTGTTAAACTGTATCAAATTGAGTACTTGTTAACCTGGCTCAGGATAGCGGAATTGCAGAAAAAATACATTGTCCTCTTGTCTTTAAAGGGAGCATTACTTCTAGAAACTGAGTTTAGAGAGTTTTGGCCCCTTTAATTTTATCTAAAGGTGAGACCCCAAGTAACACTCTCCTGAAAGTAAGCAAATGGACTCCATCTTGATTAAAAAAAAATGAATAGAGCTAGCAGTGCAGAGGCATTTAGCTGATGGCAGTGTCCTTTTGCATGTCATTGCTGCTGACCAGATTTTGCCAAGTTCATTATAACAAGTATATGTTATAATGCTTTATATTTCATTGTAGTTGCCTTCACAGTTTGGATGGGGCCCATCTGACTAAAACCTTTCTGAAAAGTGAGTGACTTAGTGTGTAGGAAAGCAGGAATTAGTGGCTACATAATGCATGTAGACAAGTCCCTCCCCCTCCTCACTTCAGTGACCCAGATTTTCCCAGCCTTGCTGCTGCGCATGTGCTGGCTTCATAGCTTTGTAAGTTTCTTTTTTTAATCTTCTGGGAAGAAGTGTTCTGTGCAGCTGGTTGAGTACATATCTTTTATTTATGGAAACTTTTATGTAGCGAGTAGATAGCCGTCTGTCTCTGTTAAGAAGTGTATGCATGCTCATCTCCCTGTCATACATAAACATATATTTATATACACACATACACATACATGTGTGTGTGTGTGTGTGTGTGTATGTGTATACAGACACACTCACATATGCATATATGTGTTGGATCCAGATCCAGGTCCAGGTCTCAGAGGGGCTTATCTTAGCAGTCACTGTGGCACAAGGCAAAGAAAATAATGCCCGATAGGGTATTAGTCCATCCCAGGATGCTCACGCTCCCACACTTGCAGCACACACATCTACGCATAATTTGAAGGATCTCCAGCTCGCTTCTGTCACATCTTGAGATGTGGGAGGAAACCGACACCTTTTCAAAACCTATGAAAGACGTGCAGACCGTTCACAGAAGGCATCCTATCCAGAAGACAAGCTTTGCAAGTAGCACTACCCTCTGTGCTATTTCAGCTATGATTGTGTGGAATTTAAAAACAAAGGAAGCCAAAAAGTGTTGTCTATGCCATTAATGTTCCGTGCTGTACACTGTTAGACAACCGTGGCCTAATCACATTTTCATTTGGTGAAGAATTTCTCCCAGCACTCACTATCACTTGTGAAATATATATATATATATATATATATATATATATATATATATATATGTATTTGTTCCTTTCTGCATCCTTTCTGTCCTGTGAGTTCTCTAAGCATTCCCAGTACTTGTAATATCATTTACAGTTGCCCCCCCCCCCCACACACACACACACTTTGCAACCTTAAACCTCTTACACTTTTGTAAGGTCATATCTCTTTAACTGCTTTGTCATAATGTTAGGAAATCTGATGTCATCATTGAAAATAGAATGCATAATGACAGAACTTTTTTCCCCAAACAAAAAAATCTAATTTAAACACGGTTTCATAGCTGAACAAAGGTTTTATTTTATTGTGCTTAAAGGTTTCCATTTTTGGCCTTATTGGTTCTTTAAGGGACTGGACTACAATATAGCCAGGACATAATCTGTTTTTGGCTGCATGTGTGTAAAATTACCTTTGTGGCAGTTTCCTAGCCGAAGGAGAAACTGCTCTTGTGGGACACTAGGTACTTAACTGTACAGAGACTCGTTGGTCCTGTGGCAGATGTATGGAATGTGGCAGTCTCCATACAAGGGTCAGAGTTTTTCTTTCCTGTTGATTTGGTGCAATCAGTTTCTGCCATGGTCAACATTTTGTGTGTGTGTGTGTGTGTGTGTATATATATACATATATATATATATATATATATATATATATATATATATAAATATAAAATAATACGCATATTTTCTCTCCAGTTTGTCTTATTTGAGTTGTATATTAACGTTGCATTTTAAATATTGGCTTTTCAGGTACTTGTAGACTTTTTCAAGTATGTGGCTATAGTTTTAATATTGGCTGATGAATAAACCTAATGATTTACCTAGCAGCAGCATTAATGTCATATTTTCCCTGAGAGACTCTTAAATTATGTAAGCAAATATGTATTAAAAACAGTTAACCCTTGAGTTATTTTCTCTTATTCTGTTTAGCTAAGAATTACCTGCTCTAGCATTTTATTTTCTCTTAGTATTTCCAAAAGTATGGAATTCACTCAGCTCACCAATTTAAATGTAAAAAAAAAACACGTCTAGCGGTGATAACTGCTACTTTTCTGTATGGAGCAGGTATTGTGCAGCATCTCAGATTTGGTACAAGAGATGGCTTCCAGTAATTGAGGAAAAATAAATCAGATGTGCTCAAAGTTGATTTAAAATAAATGAAACATTGAAGGAATATGTCAGCTCAAATAAGAAGAGTCCAGAAAAAATAGAAGAAGCTTTAAATAGCTTTCAGATGAACTGGCAAAACTGCAAAAATCTGAGGTTGATATGAAGAAAAGGCTAGTTGAGTTTGAGACTGCTCAAGAAAAGGTGTTTCAAAAAATAAAGTGGAAGATGAGCATGCAGAGAGAACCTGAGATTTTTTTCTGTACCAGAGAAACTGTCAGGAATAGTTTGTATTTTTTTATGAAGGTACATATAAGCAACTGGACTGATATTCCACATTAGGATTTGTTAATTGAAATGCCGCATCATGTGCATGTCCCAAACCTGGCCATGGGAAAACACCTAAGACCTGTATTAGTAAATATGCAGTCATACGAGCAGAAAGGGTTGATCCTGACAAAACTGCACCAGAAGGGCAAAGTATTAAAAGCTGGAAACAGTAGAGTGTTTGTGGAAAGTAATTCACTGTACACTGGCAGAAGAGTAGCAAATCTATTGCAGCGATTAGGGAATGTTGAGAGGCAGGAGTGAAATTCAAGTAAAATACAGAGGATTGAATAATTCCTTTCCATACCCCTACCTAACCTCAGTCTGTTTCTCTTGCCAGCTGCCCCACACCTTCAAGAATACTGCAGGAAAAGGACTGAAATCTTAGAAAGAAGAGAGGCTAGGAAGGAGGTCCCACCAGAACAGTAAGAATGAGTTTATTACGGCGGGGAGTTTGGTACCCAGAAATGTAAAAGGACTTATCCAGACCCATAATGCAGAGGGATAAAGCCCTTCCTGCACCCCAGTAAAAAATTTGAATAGTAGCATGGGTGCTGGAGGGACCAGACAACTGGATGGGAGTGAGCAGCCAGCACCAGCTTGCTCATCCCAGGGGATGGGAGGTTGCCAATACTTGTTGCAGGTGCAGCAGTATTAAGTCTGGAAAGCTCTGCACTGCAGCAGGTGTACCGCTTGATTGGCAGGTTGTACAAGTACACATCCATCTCTTGTAGCTAGTGATTGCAGAGCTTACAAGTCTGCCTTTGGGTGGAAGGAGGTTAGGGCACAAGCCCCATCAGCAGCAGTATGAAATTGCACCAGCATCTTTGATCTTCTCTGCCCAGATATGAGTTGAGCCTGGAGGAGGCTAAGGCTAATCTGGTAGACCTGGTAAATGAATAAAGGAGGTGGTGGCAGCTGTGGGGAGGCGGGGGGAGACAAAGGACTTTAGTCCAATGATCCATCTTATTTTAGTTTGAGCATCCAGTGTGTGTTCATCCTGGAAATTATAAAGCTTTTGTATGGTCACAGTGCAGTCCACGCTTCCCTGTTTCTCTGGAGAAGTCTGGATTTGGGGTTTGAACCTCCAATATGCCATAGATGCCCTTCTTCGCATCTGGATTGTCAAGGAATCCATGAGGGTTTTAGTCTTGCAGGGGATTGACATTACCAGTTCTGGACTCTGCCTTATAGTCTCACTTCAGTCCCCAGAGTGCTTACCAAATGTCTGTAGGTAGAGAGAACCAGAGGCTACAAACAATGAAGGTATTTCCATACCTAGATGACATAGCTGCTTGATACCCAAAATTGGACAATTTGATATCTGTTCAGGAGCCTCTCTTCATCCTCTCTGTCCTTGGGATTTGTAGTGAGCAGTAGAAAGTCCCAGTTGGAGTTCTCTCTAATCTATAGTTTTGTACATGGAACTCTTGACACTGTATTCTGCGGGGTTTATTTTTCCAGACAGGATCCTTCCTTTACAGATCGTTGTGCAACAAGAAGGCTATATGGATGATAATCCAAAGTTTTAATATACCTTCCATGTGCCCCAGTCACTGAACAACTTGATGATAGCAGTATAAAGTCAGTAATTACAGCATGCTTCTCTCTGGGCTTCTAGTGATTGGTAGAGAGTTCTTTCCATTTTATCAGTTTTTGTGAGGAAATTTTCTTTTCTGTCAGAAATGTGGTAATGGGCTAGAACTAGCAGTTTTGGTGTTTTGTCACTGAAAGATTTTACTTTCAGAATTTATATTTTTAGTCAGGAGGTAGGACTGACTCTTTTTTCGATATAGAATTGGACCAGAGTCGCAGCTCATCAGTTGTTCTCTCCCTGATTTTCAGGAAGAGGAGAGTCTACCCTGGCTTCATCTTCGACTCAAGTGCGATGAGTAATTCTGCTGTGACTATATCTGGTTCCTCGGACTCCACATTAATTTCTCTAGGTCCTTCTGGTGTTGCTCCTCTAGAAGCTGCTAATGACCAAAAGGCAGGCATATGTCCCCTGTGGCTTTTCAGCTATCCTGTATGGGTAAGAACTGCACTTGTTAGTATCTGTGGAGGGAGCTGACATTGTTCCTTTACAAAGGTTTTCTGAGTAGCTTGATTCTTCTGAGTAGCTTGATTCTTGTGGAAAGAAACAGTCTTCAGAAAACTCTGTTTCAAGGGCGGGGAGTCCCCCCCCCCAAAAAGAAAGCACACATTTTTCTTCATCTGTATTACCTAGGACAGACAAGAAGGATAGGCTGGGTTTTGCTAATGGATTATTTAAAGATTTTCAGTTAAATTCTGAACATTTCATATTAAAAGGAAGAGATTTTTTCTCAGATTCTGGCACTCAGTCTGAGCGACAGAAATTCATGTGTTTCTCAAGTTCCTTCTCCATAGAATTGAGAGTCTTACTCTGAGGAAAGTTTTCCTTCAGCTTCCCCACCAAAAGAGTTGTCTGATACTATTGCCAGAATTTCATTGGGAACAGTCTCAGCAAAGATGTGATTTGCTACAGGTGGATTTCTCTTAAGTTATAGCTAATGTTCTTCCTTATCAATGTTGCAGTACTCTTTGCAAATGTGATATCCTGACCAGTATGCCAAAGTCTTAGCTCCTTCCAGGCACTGTATGTTGGATGGATGTCCTACATGTAAAGCGTAGGGGTATGTAAGTGACATACAAACTCCTAATCCTCAGAACTTCTTTGCTGCCAGTGAAAACACTACTTTACAAGTTTGTTCTGCAAGTTGTATGTTGCGTAGATAAAACTACTGAACCTTCAAAAGATAGCTGCCCCTTTGGGGTATTTGAGGTGCATTACCCTTTTGCATGTCATCCAGGAAGGGAAAAACGTGTGTGGGAGACCAAATCCCCATAAAGACAGACATAAGTGCCTTTTTTGTCTTGCTGCTGCCCACGACCATACTCTGTGAGATTTGTGAAGCTGTTAATTTTGACACAAGGGTTTCTAAACTTCAGGCACTCATTGCAATTCCTTCCCCCTTTTTTGTTTTTTTTTTTTTTCACCGAGACAGAGTTTCTCTGTGTACTAATCCTCCTCTTATGCCCCAAGGCTGTTAATGATGTGTCTCTAATTCAAACTATTTGGATTTACACAGACAGCTCAGATCTTACATAGATAAGACTAAAGGTACAAGGAAATCTGAGCAACGTTTTGGTCCTTTCCTTTCCAGGAAATTAGGTTTGGCTGTTACTAAGCAAACTGTCTCCTCCTGGATGTTTAAGTTCATTTCCTTTTGCTACTCTTTTCATGGTACACAGCTTTCTTATTTTATTTGAGCTCATTCTGTCAGTGTAATGGCCTCTTCTGGTGTTTTTTTCAAGGGTCTGGATACTAGATCAACTCTGGAAGCTGTTACTTGGTCTTCTGTACATATCTTTACTAAACATAAGTTGGATGTAATTTCCAGGGCCAGGACTGATTTTGCCAGTGCTATCTATCATACATGGGTTGTTGGAGGTCTCCTCTGTGGCTTCCTCCTCCCATCCTCTTCAGTAGCTTTGTACTCTTCGATTTGTAAACAATACTGCAACAGTGATAAGGTAGGACATAGAAGTGTAAGATCTTATAACATGAGATGTCCTGCTTCTCGTTGCAATATTTTGTCGTCGTCCCCCCCCCCAATTTTCTCTGTGGCTTTTCCTCTGGCTGAGAGGTCCTTCTTTTCCTCTCTTCCTGGATATACGTCACTGCTTCTCCTCTTGGTTTGCTCTGGTTCTTCTGGGGCAATTCAGTTCACAGGATTAGGTGCTTGTACTTCACTTATGGCACCCTGATGTTAAGACGTACAACATATGTCTGATGTACAGCACTTAGAATGAGCTACGGCTTTGGTATGCTGGCCAAATTTGTAAATAAAAATGCAGCAGTGAGAAGTTGAATATGTTACTACTGTTATAGTAAGGTCTTGCATGACTGTACTTTTCTCTTGTTTTGCCTTTCTTAGAGGATGCCTTCTCTTGTTTGCCTTCCTTAGAGGATGCCTTCCTGCCAGCCGCTTACCTGATAGTCAGCTACCTGCCCCCAGAAAATCAGATAAGCTGTAGAAATGCACCTAGACTCGCATATTTCTTTTTTTAACTGTAAACCAGACCTTGCAGTGATTTGTGTGGAAAACCATCTGCTGCCTAACTCTTTGACAGTTAACCTTTCTCCTCCTAACAAAGGTAGAAAAACTTTTAGACAGGTTTGAAAAGGAAGTTTGTATTTCTTCCACCTTTGCTTTCAGGATAGTGAATTTGTCAGGCTCAAGTAATTTAAGTTTCTGATGGCTTCCTTTGATAATATGAAAAAATTAGCTGCTGACTTTCCCTCCTAAGATATAGCAGAATTCTTTTATCTTCAGTCTCTTGGGTAACCAAACAGTCTTGAGAATGTTCTCTTGACACTGCTGATGCTGTTTCTAGAGCAGTTGCCATTGGTCAATGATAACATTTGCTTGGCTGTATTCTCAACTTACGAGAGGATGTCACAGCTGTGCTCCAGAATGTGCATCCCTTGATAATGAGGTATCTGTCGAGATCCTTAAAAGATTTGATGAAAAGGGAAAGTTAATTCAGGGAGGTTACCCATGTTTTTCAAACCTCCTGTGCCAAATGCAATAGAAACTTTGTTTCTAGTTCAAGGTCATTTTATAAGAAATAGAATATGCACTCACAATAAACAACATTTCAGAAATTAGCAGCAGGGAGGCTCAAAAAAGGAGAGAGGATCTTCCTACAAACAAGGACAGTCTAAAAAAAAAATCATACTGTATGTATGCCCCATCATGTATTTCTACCTCTCCACCCTGGCATTCCAGTAAAACTTTCACAAACTCTAGATATTCAGTTCCTTTGTAGCATGTAATTGTGTTGATGCTGAATTTTTGATTCTTATCTTCATGGAGCTTTTCGCCCTGAGCCACCTTTGAAAAGGGATTTCATACCCAGTGAAAACTCCCAGTAAACAAAAATAAAATAATCCCCGGAGACGGCATTTGATCTAGGATAGGAGGAAATGCAGAGATTTGAATGCACAGGTGCATAGAACCTGTTCCCCCATATTAAGTAGGGAAAGGATTCCAGTCTAGATTCTTTCTGGTGACAAAGGAAGTTCCTGGAAACATGTCCTAAACCTTTTCTTTTCTAAACCTTCACATCAAAATCGCAACATTCAAAATGCTCTCTCTCTGGAATCTATTGCCTCTCATTCCTCCTGTCAGTTTTCTAGTAACTCTAGATTTACAGAATGCTTGTCACATTTCAGTTCTCAAGTATTTCAGATGCTTTTTACATTTTCTGTCTGGATTACATTTTCAGTTCTCTGCTATGCCCTTTGTATTACCAGCAGCTCCAATAATGTTTACAGAGTATCTGGCTCCTGTAATAGCACATTACATGTTACAGGGTATTCACGTTTTCCATGTTTAGATTATTGCTTTTTGCAGATTATATTACATGTTGTCTGGAATCTCTGGCTTGAGTGTTAAAAAAAAAAAAACTTTCTCACTCCGGGATTTTTGATAGATATAGATATGAAGGATGCCTCCTGATGTTTTTTTCCCCCCTTCAGAATAAAATAGAATGTTACAAGAAACCGTTTCTGATGTTTTCCAGCCAGTGTCTTGCATTTGACAGGATACAAATACCATGATTCCTTTGGCCAGACCTCATATAAGGAGAAATTAGTGTTTCTTCAAATTAGTTCGCACCGAACACCAGCACCACTGTCTTTTCAAATGTCAGTGCTGCATATGTAAAAAGGAAGTCACTGTAATGGGTGAATCAGTTCCATCAATGCAGGGTTTCATTTATTTTTCTTCCAGCTCCCACTCGATCTGTAACAGATGTCCAAGACATTGCTTGGGAACTCTATCCAAGGAGCTGAAGCTTCAGTGTCTGTGGAACACGCATGGCAAATTAAAGCATGTAAATATTAAAGAAATGATGGCTGTTGTAAATGCTGTCAAATCTGTAAACCATTATTGTATTCCAGACCTTCGACTAGTCATCACAGACAACACCACAGTGATGTGGTACATAAACTAAAAAGGGAAGTCCAGATCTTACCCCCTTTGCAGACTAGCAGTGGTAGCTTGAAAACTAGCAATTCAACATAGTCTGACCCCCCCCCCCCCGACTATTCCGTCAGAGCAAAGTGTTGTTGCAGACAAGCTGAGCCATGACCAGGACAGACTCAGAAATAGAAGATGAACCCACTGATCTTTCAGAAATTGATCCAGATGTGAGGAACGCATCAAGTAGATCAGTTTGCCCACATTCGCAACAGACACTTTAAAAAAATTCTGCTCCAGGACTCCTTGCACAAAAGCCTGGAAAGATATCTTTTCATTTGTATAGACAAGAGTGTTCCTGTGTGCCTTCTCACCCTTTTCTGTGATAACAAGGATTTATTTAAAGATTCAGAACAACTTTCCAAAGATGATACTGGAACCCCCTTTTCACCCAGGAAACCATGATTCTCTTAAATTGGCCAAAGGCAATTACCACAAGATTACTCGCATAACGGACTTGAACCCCAGACAGGACAGGGATTGTTTGACACACCCCAGCCTTCAGTTTGTTTCCACTCGCTGCTTGGATGATAGAATTTTATATCTTTCGGGCACCAGTTTTTGAGAACATGCGGCAGGTATTAAAATGGAGGCTAAGAAACCTGCTTCAAGAAAATTATATTTGGCTAAATGGAAAATAATTTCTAGCTGGTGCCAAAGAAAGACCCAGGATTCATTTAAGGCCCAGATTCTGTATTATTTGTATACGTTATCCTCTGGTCAGTCTTGTTCTGTCAAGATTCTTGGACATCTCCTTGTCTGCCATGGACCCCTCCCCCTTCTATCCTCCCTCAAGTCTAGCAGTTTTTGAAAGGGGTTGTACATATCTGTCTACCTAGAAGACTTGCTGACTCCTTTGTGGGATCTTAGTTTTGTACTGGAGAAACTTTTTGAACCTCCTGATGAGACTAATTTGGAGTTATCTTGAAAAGACAGGTGACTCTTCCTGCAGAAATGGGAGTAATGAGCATCTTAAGTTACAAACTCTGGTGATTCAGAGCGCTCTCATTTTTCACAAAGATAGGGTAACTTTGAGAACAAACCGTTTTATGTCTAAAGTGGTTTCACCATTTACTTTGAGCCAGCCTTTTCATTCCCGGATTTGTATCAGAACTAAAAATAAGGGTGAGGGAGTTCTACACATGTTGGGTGCTCACAGACAAGTCTGATATTAGACTGACAGGACAGTATCCTTCAGGAATTCTAATCAACTGTTTGTTTCCTATGAAGGTAAGAAAAAGGGTTCATCAAAATAGACTAATTCTAAACAGTTGTCCCATTATTTTGCCTTTTGTTACTCCCACCATCCAGCTCTTTCAGGGTCTTGCTACTATTTGTGGCTTTTTGGAAATGGGTTAACTGTGGAAATGTACTAGACGCATTAACTTGGTCATCTGTGTACACGTTTACCAAGCACTACAAATTAGAATGTCCTTCTGTTCCTATGTTGCAGTATTTTTAATGTGGGATTCCCTGCCTCAGGCGACCCGAACGTCGGCTCCTGTACAAAAGCTTAAGCCTGGTTGATGTAGGTGCGTGGGACGTCACACGTAGGGTTCATAAACCAGGGACCTTAAATGTGACATCTGCACGCACAGACCTCAGAACTTTTCAGCCACAGACAACGTCACATCGATCACTTCGCTCCTACACTCGAAGACTTCTAAAAACCTAAGTACCCTGTCGGGGAAAGATTTCGTTTCTGTGCTTGAGCTTGGTTAGCTGTAGTTATCATTATTCGATGTCAGCTAAGAAGGGTAAATGCCATTCTGGGCGTCAGATACTCATAAAGATGTGCATGACCATTGCATCTTCTGTCTAGGGAAGGAACATGACCATACTGCTTGTTCCATTTGCCAATCTTTTGTTCCGAAGACCCTTTCTAGCCATCTGGCCACCCTCAACTTATATTTAGAGAACCAACATCTCAAAAACCTTGCACTCAGGATGGATCCCAAATCAACCATTTCGACTGAACCACCATGGGAAAAGGCCAATGTTTCCAGGCCTACCTCCGTTGCCTCTCTGCCATCGGCCATCCCACCAACTTCCAATCTAGGGTTGAGGGACGTCTGATTGAATAATCCAAATGTGAAACCAAGGAACGATGTAAAACAAAGCTTTATTCCACAATTTCAGACAAACTGTACCACACAAACCGGAAAAAACAGAAATAAATTGCTAAAACTCAAAAACATGGAGTTAAGCGCTTTCATCCCCCCACTAGGGACTTCTTTAAAACTATTCAAACAGTTGTTCCCAGCATTCTTATAGCATTGCATTTAAAGAACTATACCCAACACAACACCATAAAATACAATTTCCTTTCCAATTTCGTTGAGGGACGTCCAATTGAACCATCAATGTCAGCTCCCATTGAGGAAGCCACTTCAGAAGTTACGGTTTGCGTGTCCTCTGAGACCGCACAGATGTCTGTTCCCTACCGATGTCGAGGGAGAACCAGAAACAGTTGGACGACTGACCGAGATGCCTTTACCTGAAGCCCAGGCCCCAGAATCCAGGCCTTCTGCCAGACCTGCGCCTTCTAAGCAAAAATAAAAAACAAGCACCTGTCTCCTACCCCAGAAGGAGTCCCAGACTGGCAGTCATTTACTAATTCCTTGATGCAGGCCTTTATGGCTCTTAGGCCCACAGTCTCTTCTCTGTCCACTGTTCCAGTGCTTAGTCCTAGGCCTGCCTCTGCCACTTCTCTTCCCTTGCCTACTACCCAAGAAGGAGAGGTGGATTTAGAACCTTACTACTAATCTTCTGATGAGTCTATTTCTTATGCCTCACAAATTGCCTCTCTCTGGAATACTATTCCCCAGATGAGAAATCCATGGAAGGGGACTCCCCACCAGAGGATATTACTTTTGGGTAAACAATAACAAAGATGAAAGAATACTTCAAATGGGACACTACCCAGATGACACCCAGAGGCGGTATTTTGAACTCCAAGTGGAATCACCCTCCCCGTCAGCCATCCCACCTGTCTTACCTGCCTATTTGTATGCTTTCACCTCTGCATCCAAGAATCCAGACTCACAGCCACCTGCTCCTAAGAGACCGGACAGGTTCTATAAAGTGCCTGATGAGCAAACATTCTTAGTTAAACCTCCCCTGGCAGACCCTGCAGTTATTGCTGTCTCACCTGACAAGCAATCCAGACTGATTCTTTCAGCATCTCTTCTGGCCACTGATAAGGAAAGCAAAAGCATGGACAGGATTGGGGAAAAAGTGTACACCTCCACCCTGGCCTTCCGAGCTATCAGTTACCAAACACACATGGGAAAATCTACCCTGGACCTAGTTTCACAAGCCTCCTATCTCCTGGCTGCCACCCCTGACTGCCCTACCAATTCTGACAGAGCATCTAAACTGTCGCTCGCTTCTCAGGTAGCCAGACATTCCATTAGGTGCAGTTACTATGCCGTAGAGACCTTTGTGAGGTCTGCAGCTTCTGCTTCAGTTCTCCGCAGATACTCTTGGCTTTGCCTACAACCACTCCCTGAGGATTTCAAATCTAAAATTATGGACACCCCATTAGACCATAACCTTTTGTTTGGCAAAGAATCTGCAGAACTTTTAAAAAATCTGCAGAAGAAAAGTAAGGAGCTGCAGGACATCAAACATTTGCTTGCGTCTCTTATTCCTAAATATTACAAGAATTATCCTGCAGAACCTTCTTTTGTCAGGAGAACTCCATCCTCTGGCACCCCCTCTTTTACCAGTCACAGGAGAGGAACCAGGTGGCAAACCTACTCCAAGACAGCCTTTTCAGGATACAAGTGCACCCAACAATGAATGACTGCCTTGCACATCTACCTTTGTCAGCCCGCCTACCCACGCTGCCTCCCCTTTTGGAAACAAATCACATCAGGCCAATGGGTACTGACTATCATTCAAAATGGATACTTCCTTTCTTGGAAGGAAAAACCCATCCCAGAGCCCATCCCCTTTCCAGCCAAAAATCAAATTCACCTCTTTTCCTCTCATTCTGTTAGACCTCCAAAAATAAGGAACAATAGAACCTGTCCCTCTAGGGCAGGAAGGAAGAGGATTTTACTCTAGGCTCTTTCTGGTCCCCAAAAAAGATGGGCCGTGGAGACCCATACTAAAGCTATCCTTCCTAAACCAATTCCTAAAGGTACCTACCATCTTTCAAAGTGCTATCTCTTCAAACTCTTCTCCCTTTAATACCAGCCCAGGCCTATATGGCCACACTAGATCTAAAGGAGGCTTATCTCCATATTCCAATAAAACCCTCCAACAGAAAATTCTTACGTTTTACTGGACCGTGTTCTCATTTTCAGTTTACAGCCTTGTCCTTTGGTTTGTCTACTGCACCCAGGGTCTTCACAAAATGCCTAACCTCGGCCATTGCCTACTGCAGGATGAAAGGTGTCCAAATCTATCCATACCTAGACAACATTCTCTGTCTAGCAAAAACAGAAGACCTCCTCCAAACTCATCTCAGGTGCACCACCTCCCTTCTATGAAACCTGGGTTTCACCCTCCCACAGTAAGACAAAATCTTTCTGGGCTGCAGGATCAGGACAGACCTGATCCGGGCTTTCCTTCCCCAAGACAAAGGCCTGTCTCCCTCCAGTCACTTGCAAAACCTTTTACTAACTCCCCAGATGTCTGCATGACAATTCCTGCAACTCCTGGACTGATGGCAGCCACCATCCGTATGCTTCCCTTAGAAAGAATGTACATGCGGAAGTTTCACTGTTACCTGAAAAACATTTGGTCACAACGCCAACACTCTCTAGAGCAACTAATTCCCATTCTGCCCTGCCTCAAAACGGAACTAAAGTGGTGGATTCAACAAATCCTTCACAACCCGGGATTACCACTTCATATCCCCTCCCTAACCCAACTTATACATACAGATGCATCAGACCTAGGGTGGGGAGCCACGTGAAAAGGTTTCAGGGTACAGGAGGCATGGAATCCTCCCCTTCAAAAGAAGCATATCAATGTGAAGGAAATGACTGCAGTTCTTCTGGCCCTGGAGGCTTTTCTTCCTATTCTCCAACCGGGCCCCCTTCAAATATTCACAGACAACACCACAGTTATGTGTTATCTCAACAAACAAGGAGGGACCAGAGCTTACCTTGTTTGCAGGATAACTCTACAAATTTGGAACCTCACCTCCAGGCACAACATGACCCTGCAGGCCTCATACATCCCCTCTCAGGACAACAAACAAGCGGATATACTCAGCAGAACATCCTCTCTACAGCATGAGTGGATGTTGAACAGGGAGACCTTTTTAGACATTGTCCACCTATGGGACACACCTCAAGTGGATCTGTTTGCTTCCACCCAGAACAAACAATTGAACAAGTTCTGCACCAAGGATCACTCTCCACTTGCCTGAAGGGTGGATGCCTTCAGCATTCCGTGGAAGGGTTTCTTTACACTTTTCCACCCTTCCCACTGATCTAAAAGGTCCTACTGAAAGTTAGGAAGGACAAACCAAAAATCTTGATGATGACTCCCTACTGGGTCTATATTATAAAACCGAAAAGACTTTACCGAAAACGCTCACATGAGCGAAAATGCCAGTAGTCAAACTTGCTATTGTGAGGGGCTGCGCCCCCCTACACCCCCCGTTAACTATATATTCCAACTCCGAGGTCACACTACAATGAGGAAAAGGCAAATATCCCACTCCTCACTGTAACACAGCCCCACAATCACAGTTTCTTTTCCCAGCATTTTCGCTCATGTGAGCATTCGCGCTAAAGTCTTTTCATGCATCTGATATAGACCCCTCCCTACTGGCCAGGGCAACACTGGTTCCCCCTACTTCTCTCATTAGCCAGGGGCAATCATCACAAGTTACCCCACAAGGTGGACCTACTCACACAACAAAAGGAAACTTTAATTCACCCTCACCAACAGATGTTAGCCCTAATAATCTGGGTGATAAACTTCTAATCCCTTTCAGACACCACTACTCTTAGGACGTGCTTACAGTCCTGAGGGAGGCCAGGAAACCTGCTACTATGAAATAATATTTATCAAAATGGGAAAGATTCTCCAAGTGGTGTCTACATAAGGACAAGGGACCCTGACCAGGCATATACCCATCCCTAGTCCTTGCTTATGTGTGTGAACTCATTAAGGATGGTCTTTCTTACTCTTCTGTGAAAGTCCACCTTTCAGCTTGCCTGCCTCTAGATCCCCCTTTGCTATCCAGGCAGAATGTAAAACTTTATATAATAAATTTTGGGGTTAGTAATGCTGTTTTAACAAGTTTTTAGAAGTAAGTAATGTTGATGTTATTTATTTGCATTTACGCGTAGGTATTAATTGAAGGGTTGTGATTGGGTTTTTCAAATATGTGGGGGTGGTGCATTTTGGTGTAACAAGTTACAAAAGTTGAATGGATTAGGTGCCTTGTACACTCTGATGATGCCCGACATGCTGAATAGGTGAAAGCGCTAAGTGTTTACCAGTTGTCGTTTTGTATCCAATAAAGCCTTAAAACTTCCTTGGAGTTGGTCGGTGTGTCAAAGTTCTATTTTACATTAATGTAAAACTTTTCCTGAAAGGGTTCTTAACACATCAGACCACCTAGAAAACCCATCCCACCACCCTGGAACCTCAACTTTGTTCTGGAAAAGCTAACACTGGCCCCTTTTGAGCCAGCTAGCACTGCTACTTTACAAATGTGTCAGATTTACAGGCCCTCCTGGCCTGCCTCCCCACACTCCCTTTCACAAGGATAGGGTGACCCTACGCACTAACCCTTCCTTCATGCCTAAAGTGGTGAACGAACTGTCCTTAAATCAATCCATTCACCTTCCTACCTTCTTCCCCTCTCCAGCTAACAATAGTGAGAGGGATTCTCCATTCCCTGGATGTACACACACAACTTGGATTCTACCTGGACAAAACTAAGTTCTTCAGAAAGTCTAACCAACTATTTGTCTCCTTCCATCCCAGGGCTCTGGGCAAGGCAGTCACCAACTAAACTATTTCATGTTTGATCAGAAAATCCATTTTCTTCTGCTACTCACACCTTGGCAAGCAACTTACCCCAATGGGTGAGTGCTCACTCCACCAGAGGCATGGCTATTTTCAAAGCCTTCCTCAAAGGGATGGAGTCGGCATCCATTCTGGAAGCAGCCACCTGGTTCACAGTTCACACATTCAGTGAACACTACAAATTGGACCATGTCTCCAGTGTCAGGGCAGGCAGTCCTGCAGAGATTTCTGGAATCTTCCACTTCTACCTCCACCCTTCCCTCTAGTTAAGCTGTGGTACTCTCCCACACTAGGAATAGAAGGACATTGAATAGTTGTGTAAAATCTTTCCATAACCATAGATATTCTTCTCTTCCATGTTGCAGTATTCCTTCCCTCCCTCCAACCCCCTGGGTTTAGTTTGAACCATGGACATAACTCTTAGGCACTAGGAAGCTGTACCCTTCACCAAGAGCAGATTAGCCAGCATATGAGACTTGACACTTCAGGCTGATGTCACTTGTTACTCTCTTTAGGACTGTTTGACTGGTCTTCAGGTTCTGAGGTCTGTGCATGCAGATGTCACATTTAAAGTCCCTGGTTTATGGCATTACGTGTGATGTCCCATGCACCTACAGCAGCCAGGCTTAAGCTTTTGTATAGGAGCTGAGGTTTGGGTTGCCTGAGGTGGGGAATCCCACACTAAGAATACTGCAACATGGAAGAGAAGGACATCTATGGTTATGGTAAGATTTTATACAACTATTCTTTCTCTAGGTCCAGAGCAGGCTTTTCTGGACCTGTAGTCCTGGGGATCCAGGGGACACTGATCCTTCTTCATCCTCCCGTTCTTTCTAAGCTGTGGTATTCCATTTATATAACTTAGACTACTGTGACGGTAATCTAATGATGAATGTAGACCAGCCGTGTAAATGTACTTGCCATAACTATGTTCGAATAGATAGCTGTTGTAATAGAAACATCCTCCCTCCATTTCCCTTCTTTTAGTATGCTTTGTGCCAGTGTGTGGTTGTTTTTCCCCTTTCCTTTTCTCCTAGTACATACTTAGCTGGTAGGGCTCTAGTCTTTCCTACTCTAAGGCAAGAAAGCCCTGAAGATTTGGTGCCCAAGCCATTAACGTTGTACTGCTTTCCTTGATCTTTTCAGAGGTTAGGGCACGTGGAAGGTGTTTTAAAGCTTTGGAAGTTGTCTGGTTGTAAAATCCGTGACAGAGTATGACTCGTGTAGCATAGGGTACTTTAACAGAGATCTATTAAAACGTCTACTGTTATGGTAAGTTTACTTACACATCTGTACTGTATTCATCGTAAGATCACTTTTGCAATAATCCATGCTGTGTAGGTAGAAATACGGTAAATCCCATGATACTACACATCAGAATTTACAGAGCTTGCAGATTGTATCTTGGGTGGTTGCTTCACACTTCAGAAGCAGCTTTGCCTTTCCAAATCCTCACTTCACTTGTAGCAGTAACCAAACAGCCCTCTGCTCTGGGGAGGACCCTTTTCAAAGACAGTCTACCCGGGGTGTATGGTCATAGTCAGGGGCTAGGGCAGTTCTCCTCACACTGTAGGTATTACAGGACTCCCTGTCCTTAGGTGCTTATAACATCCTAAATCAGTGACAGGGTAGTGTTTTATTGTATAGTAGGCACAGGGCACCTTGCTTCTTCATTTGTTTTGATAAGTGGTGTGGGTTTGGGAGTGGCTATGTGGACAAGCCACTTTAATTACCAAACATGTTCTTGGGGAAGCCAGTTTTCTACAGACAACTGCTGTCTACTGGTGCCTATGAGTGGGTAGTCATTCCATTAGTAACTTAGAAACCTGTTGCTGGGAAAACCCCCAAACAATACCTGACATAGTAACGTCTCCCTCGTCTGTTCTCCAGGAGAACATACCAGGGATGATGCCATCCAGAAGTGTCACTCAGGATTCCTTTATGCTTTTCTGCTATCTCCCCATATTCCAAAAATAGTTCTGAATGTCAGGCAGAACAAGTCGAAAGTCATTCTCATAGCCCTATTTTGGCCTACACATGTTTGATTTCCTCTGCTTCATGCTTCAGCTTGAGGAGCCTCTGTTTGAGCCTGTTCAGATCACTGCTGACCTATTCCACCAGCCAGCCTCATCCAAGGCTGGACTCCCTTTGGTTAACCTTTTGTTTTTTCCAGGTCATAATGGCCATAGACTCTTCATATTCTGCCATGGTAGTCTAAATACATCTCTCAGTAGCTTTATTGCTGAATAAAATGCCCAAAAGTGAAGATGTTTTTCTCTATGGGTTTCTTCAAAAGGTTTTGAATGTTTTTAGCACTTCAATTACCAGAGCTCTCGACTAGCTTTCTTAGGTTATTGTTAGAGGACTTGTTCTTCCTTTCATAAAAGATAACTGCTGCCATATTGGTTTTCATGAAGGGTAATTTTTGTCATAAGCATCCTTATGAATGTAAGGTCTTCTTAAAAATGACATCTTTAATTAGTCCTCCTGTTACGGGATCCTGTCCCTTCATGGGATTTGTGCTATTATGGTTTAGAAAAAGAAAATACTTCCTTCCTTTGAACCACTTGCAGTTGAATAGTTCATGTTCATATTATTGGACAACGGACTTTTTAGTGGCTGTTAGTTTACTTAAGAGTTTCTGAATTGCAAGCTTTCTGTATTAGTCCTTCATACTCTCTAAAAAGGACTGTGATAACTAAATATGTCAGTGTTGAGTCAGTTCAGTTATAACTTCAGTTTTATTAGTGTTTTATAAGAAAACACCGATTGTAAAGGTAAAAAAAAATGGATACATAAAACAAAGTAAATAGCCGTGATACATACAACAAAATAAAATTGAAGAAATACGTCTAATGGGAATACTGAGATTCAAATGCTAAGGGCAACCCTGTGAAGGTTCATCAAGTAAAGTAACATTTTGGAAGTCATCTCAGCCATTGATTCAGTCAATGTACGTTTTTCTTCTGGAGTGCTTAGTGGGCTTTTGGCAAACATGGGTCAGTGGAAAAAAATATTTACCTGGACTGAGGTAAGTGAGTGTATGCCTAATAAATATTAGCCTTTATGTCTTTTGTTATTGCTAATAGTTATAAAAAACGTAGAAGAAGGTAGCTATTGCAGTGCTTTTTATGTTGTGTGTCCAAAACTAAATTTCTGTATGTAAGAGCATACTTGTTAGAATATTTAGCTTTTAAATGTTGCTTAATTTGTGTAAGTAAAGAATTTCATTTTTCTATCCCATCACTTGTGGCTGGCTGCTTATTGATACATATGGGGGTAGTTGCTGAGACCGTTAAATTAAACCTCAATCTTTTGTAGGGAGACTACTAAAGTACAGCTACTGTTCTTGGATGCCATGAAAGTAACCAGTGGTGTTGCACAAGGTTTATATGTTGTACTGCTTGAGGTACTTTTCTGAGCTCAAGGTAAGGAAAGGAGCTTTGGATGCTTACATTTAGAGATGACTAAGAGCTAAATACGGTCACAGCTTCTCTAAGTTCCAGGGCTACAGTGTTAATTGTTAAAATGCTTTGCTGATGTAAGTAACACCATCTCTGGCCACCATAAAATAAACTATCATCAAATTTGGAAAAAATGTGGATATATAAAATGGAGAATGCTAGATAAACAGTTGCCCTGGATAGACTTGGACATTAAAGATTTGGGAACAGCTGTGAATAATAAATTCAACTTTTATCAGAATGCAGTTAAAGATTAGTCTAGTTAAGGAGTATTCAGAACCGTGTCCTAATTGAAACAGAGATATTATCGTTTCCATGTTTACCTCATTACTCTGCCCATATACTGGATGTAAACCATTTTCTTCAAATGTAGACCTAAGCATATAACTCAGAAAATGTCCAGATTCCTAGTGAAGAAAATCCGCAGGTTAGAACACAAAACCTCTTGAGACAGACTAGAGACATATTCACTTTTGTCAGATACTATTCACATCATCTCATTTATGTTTATATAAATTGACAGCAATAAAATTAGAACATTTTAGTTAACTGTGAGTTGTGGATAAAGTGAGAATAACCATAAACCAAAGAGCAGTTGAAGTGCAAGTGGAATATACAGACGTTAATAGAATAGACTGAGATTTTAGATGATGATCCGGGCCATTTATTTCAGCAAAAGCACTGAAATGCTGCAGGCAGCAGTTGGCTTGGAACCTTTGACTCTCCCAAACTCAAAAAAAAAATTCTCATTATCTAGCTCCCACAGTATACCACATTTTTTCCTGATCTCATTGCCAATTCCATAGTGAGGTGCTACCAGGTTCATTTTCCGGGTCTTTATCAGATTGTCGAATGCTGACAACTTCGAAGCTTCAAACTTTGAACTTGAAAGTTCGAAGGCTAAAAACGTTGAATGTCAAAAAAAAAAAAAATTCAAAACAAAACAAAAAATCGCTCTATGCAGGGGGGGCAAGCCCCCCACACCCCCCGCTACTTAAATATACCACCTCCGAGATAGCACTACAGTGCAGTAAAAGGAAATCTTCCCTTCCCGCATTCTATGGTGATCTCCATTATACGTTTTGACATTTTTACAGTTAGAACTTTCAAGTTCGAAATTTAGTGCTTCGAACTTGTCAGCATTTGACATTATGATATAGACCCCATTTTCCTATTGCTTTGTAGCAGTTTTATTCATCCTGTCAATCTTTTACATATCTTCATGTGTCAGTCATATTTTTCCAATTTTTGTATTGTTTAGTAGACAGTACTCGTAGCCTAGGTTTTTTTTTTTTTTTTTGGCTTCTTCCTCCACACATCTGTTAGATTGCGATTTTGGCTCTGGTGTGATTATTTCATCAGAAGTAAACCTGCTGAGTTATTGGATGTAAGTTGCCTTGAAGTTTGATTTTTCTGTGCGTGTTGCAAGGCATTTTTCTGCTTAGAAATGGGTAAGGATAAAGAGTTAGATTTCAGGAAATGTTTAGAATGTAGACATAAAATTTCCCTGCAGGATGGGAAAAGCCGAAAGAAGAAGATGATGATGCTTATACCTTATATATGATGTGTTTGGAGGTAGATTGCTTGGGTTACAACCGTGGTATCTGTAACACTGTAGTTGAAATACAAATTGAAATTAAAAGGGTTATTGCTTTCTGATCTTCTACTTATGTTAACGGTAAGCAAGGTAAAAGCTGATGATGCTGTTTCATAATGTTTCCCTATGTTCATACAAGACATTTAAGAACAAGTCAAACTTCAGTCTTTTACCATTGAGAAGCATAACTTGAAACCATAAAATCAGAAAATCTTTTTTTTTTAAATGGGGTAAGTCCCTCTGTACCCCCCCCCCCCCCCCATGCATGGGGCTTGGACCCTTACATCCCCGTAATTTTATATGTACCAACTCCACAGTTATGGTAAGATGGGAAAAAGTAAAGAACAAAAAAAGAATTCTGCTCTGCTAGTTCTCATAGTAGAAGGCTTGGTGATCTATCAAATGGAGATAGTCACATAAAACACTCACTCATAAATGATGTACTGAAGTGTAAACATACTGATTCTGATAGAAGTTTCCCCAGCTGCTAGGACCCCAGTGTGGATATTTCTTCTGAAGCTGTTTGAGAAAGCTGTTCTACAGTTGTCAAAGCAAGTGGGTACTGGTCATTCTTCCACTGGTGTTTATGCAGCTGATCCTTTGCTGGGCAGTTAATTTCCCTTTGGGGAAAACCTTCTTTTTTAATCAGTTGTTTAGTAATACTTCTAGTTTAAGAAAGTTATTTTAAAGGTAGGAGCTAGTGTTTTAAGTGAGAACACACTTTTTCCTGTTAGTTTAAAAGTTGTTTAAAGTAGTTGAATTTTTTTCCTGTTGAATTTGTATTTATTTTACTTTTTGGGGATGGCAAAGAATCTTAAAGAGCATTTATTGTGTTGTATTATGTGAAAAAGGTAATGTTTAATTTTTTACCGACTTTTGCTGCTTATTTTACCCAGGCAAGAGGCATCATTTTTAGCTTGCCCATGGAACAAACTGTCACTCCCATTTGTTCCTTCTAGTTTCAAAAAGAAAAAGTTAAGCCAACAGCTATTGCCACCACAGCAGGTTAACAGTTTGCCTCAAGTCGTAGGCGGGGTGAGTGTTGTCGTCATTAGTTCTACTCAGACCACTTATCTTTTACCCCAAATCCCAATGCTGTAGTGCCTAGAGCCACTGTGGACTGGAGGTTAACAACATATTCTGAGGTTATTGTGATCCCCTCAGTGGGCAAGGATGAGCCACCCTTGTCAGCTCTGGGAGAGAGAACAGGGAAGCCTTCCCTGTTTTGTCAGAATGTTGTGCCTATCCCTGGGGAAGCAGCTGCTGTTAACACTGTTGGCCCCAATTTTTCCTGCCAAAAAGAAACAGAAAACTAAACATGTATCTATACCTCCTTAAATTTCCTGCCTATCCCTGGGGAAGCAGCTACTGTTAACACTGTTGGCCCCAAATTTTCCTGCCAAAAAGAAACAGAAAACTAAACATGTATCTATACCTCCTTAAATTTCCTTAGACAGTAGTGGTTTACTGGGTTTGGCTCTGGATTTCATTCAGGCTATTGATCCTTCTTATAAGGTGGTTTCTGGTAAACAGAGGGATACCTCTTTTCCTAACGAGAGATTCAAGATTCTGAATCTGGACAAGACGATAAAGGGACAGATACGGGTTTTTCTCGGATTCAGATGAGAGCTCAGTTTGGGGTTCTTGCTTGGGGGGGGGGGGTCTTTTTCTCTGAGTCTATTTCCAGAATGTGCTAGTGTTTTTAGTGGGAGAACACTCTGGTTTCAGTCCTTCAGAAAATACTGTGAGCTGTTACAGGAGTTTCCAGAACCTTCGCCCATTCTTCCAGTTTTGTCAGCTTTGTAGGATGTGCATGTGCCACTGCCTGTAATTTTCCATGATAGTCAGCCAGCTGTCCCTAAAAAGACAGACAGGGTGTATAAAGTAACTCAAGTCTTAAGTTTTTATACACTTTTCCCAAACCTAACCTGGCAGCTGTAGCTTTAGTTAATCCTACAACTGCTAAACATTTAATTCCAAATGTACCCTTTATGATAAGGATGGGGAAAAAAGTGTATGCCTTATGATTTTTAGTATTTTGAATTGTCAGGCTCATATGTATGTTTGTTCAAATTGTGAAAGTATGAATGTTTTGTCTGCAGTTTTTTTTTTCTTGTGACGAAAAAATCTGCTTTAATTTAGTTTCTCCAGTTGTACAAGTTATTATTTACAATGTATGTGACTCCGGGCTGTTGTCACTGGTACTGTTTTTGAGGAGGTTTGCCCAGCAGCTTTTTCAGAACCTCCCAGATAAATGATAAAAATGAGATTTTAAATTCTCCTCTAGGTAGGGATTTAGTTTGGTTTCTTTGCTGCAGAGGTGATCAAAAAGTGAGAGAGGAAAGGGTAAATCGATTCAGGGAATCTCAATTTTTCAGCCCTCCCTTTCCAAATTTTCTAAGGGATTGTCTAACCCCATAACAAAGTTTGGAAAAAAAGTCTTAACAAAAGTGCAGGTAAACTGATTAAGAAGAAATGGCAAGGGAGTCTCAAAAATAATTCAGGAAGCCCCCCAAAAGCAAGGACATTCCCAACAAGTCAGAATAACTGTTTAAGGGACCTTGTCCATCCTCCCACCCTGGCAGTCCATTTTCACCTCCAGAAAGTCTGAATCTCCACTTGATTTCTTTGGCAGCAGATAGTTTAAGACAAATTGATTCTTAAGATCATTCATCAAGATTACAGATGGTACTGGGAGGGAATTACTCCTCCATCAGATCAGACTCTTATTTCCACCTGGCCTTCATCACATGCTGCCCCAGCGAATGATAGAACCAGTTCCTCCTTCCTAGGTGGGTAAAGGTTTTTATCCAATGATTTTTTAGTGTCCGAAAAAAATGCTTGGAGACCAAGATGTTCTTCGTGGTTCACTGTTGCAGTCATCACGTTTGGATTATCCCTGCCAGGGTAGCCCTCAGCCGGCCCGAATACCAGAGGCTTAGTATTTCTGCATCAGTTGCTGTCATTCAAGACTGACGTCAGGTCGTCAGTAGTATAAAGTAAGGCAGCCGATGCTATTACATCAGTCTTTCTTGCCGTGGAGCCCGAAGCAATAGCAGTTTGCACGAGTACCGGTTGGCCGCTACCGGAGTTTCATCTACCGAATTTAAGCTGAAGTCTTCTAAAGCTAAGTTCCCTGTTGGATATCCTTTTTTCTTGTACTAACCGATGTCAGAAAAAGTTAACAGTTGTCTCACCCGTGGAAAACAGATACCACACCGAGACTTTCATTCTTACTGCATCACTTGCTAAGGCCCAGACCCCGATGTCCCCCGCTCTCGCTTCTGTGCTTTGTTCAATTCCAGAACTATCTGTCTTTGACCCCTTATTGTAGCTAGATGTTTTTGCTTACAGTCCTTGAATTCAGGTAAGCCATCCAACAGCAGATCTTATGAAAAAACATAATGATAAAGACAGAGACAAATCGCACAGGTCCAAACCTACCGATGACGCTCCCGTTGAGCTAGTCGTCAGTTCTCCGGTCCTCAGTGAACTGCTTTTGCAGCCCCTGATGCCTGCTTCTGTGGCTTCACAGGCCGCTACTGAGAACCTTTTGGAGTCTGGTATGCTGCAAAACTCTTCGACTAAAGATCCTGCAGTCGTCTCTACCTTGGATGGGTCCAGAGCTGCTGAGCAGGCACTGGCTTCCAAGGAAGTCCTTTGTACTACCGATTCTTGACACAAACCAACGTCTTCTTTAGTGACTACTGTTCTTTCGAAAACAACCGAGTTTCTTAGGCCCAAGGTTCAAACCACACCCAAGAAACCAACTATCCAATCTCGGGCACCTGCTTCCTTGCCTTAGTCTCAAATGCTTAAAAATGGCAGAAGACCTTATCATGCTTATCGGGGGAAGCCAAGCTACCCCCTCCGAAAGGAAAAGAGATCTGTCCCCTGTAGTTTTGTCTGAACAAGAGTCGGATGACTCTGATGCATCTGAATATAAAGACATGCAGCTCCTCTCTACTTATTAGGATTCTGATGCAGAGGAGTCCATTCCTTCAGCCTCTCCACCGGAAGATTTTTCCTTTGGGGCAACCCTTTGTACTTTAAGGGAGTATTTCCATGGGAGTCAGGACTACCCTCAGTTTAAAAAGAGACTCAGGGAATTCTTAGATCTTCCACAACACAGACCCCTGGCCATCCCCCCAGTCCTGGATGTTGTGGAGGATGTTTTCCTGGAATCCAGTTTGACTCTTGACACCCTCCCTCCTGCACCCAGAAAACCAGACTGCTACTAGAGAGTCCCTGACTCGCACAAATTTCTTTTTAAAAATCCTACTGCTGACCCTGAGGTAATTTCTCAAGGGCCTAAAGGAATTAAAGCAACCTCTGCTAAGAATCCCGCCCCCTCAGATATGGATTCCTGAGCACTAGGCAGATGAGGTAAAAAAAGTGTATACCTCAGCTACTCTTACTATCAGAGCACTAAATTGTCAGTTCCATATGCTAAAATTTCAGCAACATACCCTGGAACTCCTCAAACAAAAAATGTCTTCCTTTCCTGCTTGGGCAGAATCTAAAGAGTTACAAGAGTTAATGCATTCTGCAAATCAAGTAACTAAACACCTTGCACTGTGGTTTTGATGCCCTAGAAGCTTCTTGCAGGGCAGCAGTCACTGAATTTGTCCTTAGAAGGCATGCATGGCTTAAGGAACAGCCCTTGCCAGACCATGTCAAATCTAAATTGTTGGATACCCCCTTGCACAAAGACCACTTATTTGGCACTAAGGCAGAAGAGGTCTTAAAAAACATGGAAGAAAAAGTAAAATCTATGCAGACAGTTAAGGATTTCTTACAGGTCCAGCCACCCAGGTTCAACAGGCATTGTCCCACTTCAGCCCAGACCCCGCAGTCAGCAGCCACAGATCTAATCAGTGGACTTCCTCCACTTCAAACCCAGGGAGTTCTAAGCCACCCCCTTATGTTATGGTAAGAACTCACAATGACTCACCTCCCCCACCCCCTCCCTCTGCCCACCTTCACTTACTCCTAGGAGGAAAAGTCCTTTCACGCAAGCACCTGGGCCACCATTACCAACAACCACTGGGTTCTCAACATAGTGGATACAAATTTTCTTTCCACACCCTTCCAACTCCAAAAGGGTTCCCAGATCTCCCTACAAACCAGTGGGCAGAGGCACAAAAGCAAATCTTTTCCCTGCTCTCTATGAGGGCAGTAGAGCATGTTTCTGCAGGAAATATCTCCGTTTCAGGGCAGGATCTCAGCACTTTCAGGTCTCTGTGCTTCCCTTTGGCTTATCTACTGCTCCCAGAGTTTTCACAAAATGTCTGGCTCTGGCCATTGCTTTTTGCAGACAAAGGAATATACAGATTTACCCATACTTAGACAACTCCCTAATTCAGACAGCAGGAAAAGCTGCTCAAGCACCTGGCCTTTGTAAAGTCCCTGCTAACCTCCCAAGGGTACAAAATCAATGAAAAGAATCCAAACGGACGGGTACCCACCCAAAGGATTTTATTCCTGGGAGTAAGCCTGGAGACAGCATCCCAGATGGCATTCCTTACACCAAAAAAGCAAACTTTCCTGACAGCCTGCTTCTCTCAACTAGCCACCAGACCCCAGCTGTCTGCAAGAAAAATCCTGCAAGCTCTGGAGTTCATGGCATCTTGCATTCTATTCATTCCTTATGCCAGACTGCATATGGGGAAGCTTCAGTGGTACCCTAAAACGCCTTTGGTGTCAACACTCTCAAGAGACTCTTATACCTATAATACCTTGCCTCAGAAAAGATTTTCTTTGGTGGGCAACAGCATGCTCCCACAACAAGGGACTACCTTTCTCACCATCCCCTGTCGCCCAGACCCACACCACAGATGCATCAGACTATGCCTGGGATGCACACCTGGACGGCGGGTTCATACAGGGCCAATGGAGCCCACAGCAAATCCATCTGCACATCAGCCAAACAAAGATTATGGCTGCCCAGCAGGCCTTGATAGTTTTCAAGCCCCTTCTCTCCCCAGGGGCTCTCCTGATCAAAACAGACAACACCACTATAATGTGGTATATCAACAAGCAGGGAGGGACTCACTCCAACCCTCTGTGCAGGCTGGCCATGACCCTTTGGCACACAGTCTCTGCCATGCAACTCCACCTGTCAGCACAATTCCTACCAGGTTCTCTCTTAAGCACACGTCTTCTGGACCCACACAAGTGGCAGCTCAACAGAAGAACCTTCACCCTAACAACTCAGAAATGGGCATCCTGAAGGTTTATCTCTTTGCCTCCCACAACAACCATCAGGTCAGCAAGTTCTGCACCAGGGAGCATCACTGCATGGCTTGGAGAGTGAATGCCTTGTCCTTCCCCTGGGTCAGTCTCTCTATGCCTTTCCTCCACTACCTCTCATCCCCAGGGTACTGCTCAAAATAAAGGAGGAAAAACCAAGGACAATTCTTATAGCTCCAGACTGGTCTCGCCAGCACTGGTACCCCTTGCTGCACAACCTGCCCCCAGTGCCACCATGGCATCTTCCTCAGATTCCAAACCTCTCGACCCAGATGGAAGGGGAATTCATGCATCCCCAATCCCCAATTGCAGACACTCAATTTGGCAGCTTGGCTTATTCCCTAACCCCCGATCAATCTGCCAACCTCAGTAAAAAGGTTCTTGATGCTATATGAGAGGCCAGATGCCCTAGCACTAAAAAGTCTTATACTGACAAATGGAAAAGATTCTGTACCTAGACAGGTAGGCTAAGGGGGCCAATATGGCACAACCCTCCCTCCCTCTCATCCTGGATTACTTAGCTGACCTGATGCACAGTGGCCTCCCTTTTTCCTCTAGTAAAGTTCATGCCTTTGCTATATCTGCTCATTTTACCACTGAGCAGCCCCTTTTTCTCACACCCTTTGATCAAACAGTTCCTTAGGGGGGCTAGCAACTTGAGGCCACCCAGAAGAGCACCAACCCCAGCTTAGAACCTTAACTTTGCGTTGGATAAGCTCACCTTGCCCCCCTTCGAACCATCCTCTTCGACAGAACTAAAATTTCTCTCCTGGAAAACCTCTTTCCTTCTGGCCATCACTTCAGCCAGAAGGGTCTCCGGGCTGCAAGCACTCATGGCTGTGGAGCCCTTTATCATCTTCCATGCTGACAGGGTATCCCTCAAGACTAACCCATCCTTCATGCCCAAGGTGGTGTCCAATGTGGCTCTCAACCAATCCATTAATTTGTGGCTCTCAACCAATCCATTCATTTGCCCACCTTTTTTCCTAATCCACAGAACAAGGGGGAAAGGATTCTGCAATCTCTAGATGTGCACAGATAGCTCAGATTCTATGTAGACGGGACTAAATCCTTCAGAAAGTCTGATCAATTGCTGGTTAGCTTTGCTGCAGGGGCAGAGGGCAAAGCAATCTCCAAACAAACCATTTCCAAATGGATAGCACACTGCATCCATTTCTGCTACAAACAACATGGAAATCCTCCCCCCAGGGGGGGTCAGGACTCACTCCACCAGAGCAGCCTCCACCTCTGCACCTTTCCTTAGAGGAGTGCCCACCAGGGACATCCTGGAGGCTGCCACCTGGACATATGTTCACACCTTTACCAAACATTACCACCTGCCTGTCTTCTCCAAATCCAGGGCAGAGTTTGCCTCTGCAGTCTTGCAGGGTATCCTAGCCAGCCCCTAGTTTCCTAAACTGCGTCCACCGATTTCCTCAGCTTTGGGAATCAACCCAAATGTGATGACTGCAACAGTGAAACACGAAGAACATAGTACAGTTGTGTACACTTACCATAAATGTAGATGTTAGAGTGTATTCACTGTTGCAGTCCTGGTTTCCCTCCCTCCATCCCTCTCTTCTTTCTTCCCTTTCCTTAAAGAGAAATATTGGTATTTACTTTCTACTAGTGGGGTTCTTCCACCAGAACGACTGCAACAGTGAATACACTCCAACATCTACATTTATGGTAAGTGTACACGACTGTACTTTCTGATTCGATCTTTCCTTAACCTGTTTGTCATAATCCCCAAGTTCAAAACATGTTACCTCCTCTTCCTCATTCAAGTTTTATAGTAACACTACATTTAAAATATGTTTATCATCACATCCCGTTTCACCTAGACTCTAGGTGTTTCTGAAGGTTTTGTCTGAATCACATTATCAGATGCTCTTAGTGTTTCACTGTTGCAGTCAGTACATTTGGGTTATCTGCTTGCAGTAGCCCTCAGTCGGCCTGATTAACAAAGTCTTGGCTCCTGTGTCGGTTGCTGTCTCTTCTTCCATGACGTCAGGGGTATAAAACATGCAGCCGACACCATTGCATCAATCTTTCTTGCCGTGTGGTGCCCGAAGCAGAAGCAGTTCGCAAATGCCGGTCGGCCGACTCCTGAAATTTTCGTTTTCGAGTTTCAGAACCGAAGTCTTCAACTAAAGCCAAGTAACCCTGTTGGGGAAACTTTTTCTTGCTCCTTACCGATGTTAATAAAAGTTAATAATTGCATTTCTTGTGGAAAGCAAATACCTCACAAAGATTTTCATTCATACTGTATTCCTTGCCTAGGCCCTGACCACGACGTACCTTGCTGTCAGTTTTGTGCCTTATTTAATCAACGCACTATCCGTTGTATGTATATTTTCGCTTCTGAATATTTCGGTTCTCAGTTCAATTATCCAGAAATGTCGTCTGTTAGCCATCTGACTACCGGAATTCCGAAAAAGCGCAAAGATGAAGACAGAGACAGGCTGCCTAGGTCCAAAGCTGCCAACGACACTTCTCCTAAGCCAGTCGCCAATTCACCGGTACTCAGTGAGACGCTTTTGCAGCCCCTGATACCCGCTACTTCTGATTCTGAGATGCTTCAACTGTGGAGCCTGCGGATGTCTCTACCTTGGATGGGTCCGGAGCCGCTGTGCAGGCACCGGCTTCTGAGGGTGTATTCAGGCCTACAGACTTGCGTATTAAACAGATGCCTCCTTCTTTAAGGCCTAAACCTCAAACTATGCCTAAGAAGCAGGCGCCCAGGCCGCATGCACAGGCCTCAATGCTTAAAAAAACAAGCATGGCTGAAGATCTCGTAACTCTAATCAGGGGAAGCCAACCACCCACTTCTAAGAGACCTAGGACTGAATTTGTTTATAAATCCTCTGACCAGGATTCTGATTTTTCTGATTCTTCTGATGATCTGGATTTACCCTTATCTACTTATGAGGATTCTGATGCAGAGGACTCTATTCCCTCTGCTTTCCCTCAAGAGGACTTTTCTTTTGGTGAAACCGTGCACACTTTAAGGGAACAATTTCTCTGGGAAAGCAAGCATTTTTCTGATTCGAAAAAGAGGCTTAGGGATTTCTTACTTCTGCCTCAGCATAGGCCTTTAGCTATACTTCCTGTACTAGACATTGTTGATGATGCCTTTTCGGAATCTAGTTTGGCCACTGATTCTTTGCCTCCTGCTCCCAGAAAACCTGATGGATATTGCAAGGTCCCTGCTTTTCACAAGTTCCTTTTTAAAAATCCTATTGCGGATCCAGAGACTATTTCACAGGGACCCAAGGGCATTAAGGCTTCTACTGCTAAAAATCCTACCCCCTCTGATAGAGACTCCAGGGCGCTGGATTGATGGGGTAAGAAGGTTTACACTTCTGCAACCTTGACCATTAGGGCCTTAAATTGTCAGTTTCATATGTTGAAGTATCAACAACATGTTATTGGATTGCTTAAACAGAAAATGATGTTGATTCCTGACTGTGCTGAAGATAAAGAATTACAGGATTTAATGCATTCTGCCTAACAGGTTGGAAAACATACTTTGCAATGTGGATTTGATTCATTAGAGGCCTCTTGCAGGGCTGCTGTCACTGGGTCTGTACTTAGAAGGCATGCTTGGCTTAAGGAGCAATCTTTGCCTGATCATGTTAAAGCTAAACTGTTGGATGCTTCCTTAAATCAGGACCGCCTGTTTGGCAACAAAGCTGAGGAAGTTCTTAAAAAGATGGAAGATAAAGCTAAATCTATGCAAACTGTCCAGCCTCCAAGATTTAGTAGGCATTGGCCCTTTAAGAATTGGTCCTTTCCAGCCCCTTCCAGGTCTTCTCAATCCAAACCCAGACACAGCAGAAACCCTGGGTTTCAGTCCCAGTGTACGCACAAGACTAAGCAGTGGGGTGCTTGCGGATCCAAATCTGGGAGCAGTAAGACTCCCCCCTATGGAAAACTATCTCAGTGACTTGCTCTTAAAATTTCCAAGCACTTCTCAACTGAATGCTCCTTTAGGCGGAAAGATTGGTCTGCAGGCCAAAAACTGGGAACTCATTACCCAGGACAAATGGGTCTTAAATATAGTGTCCCAAGGATACAGGTTTCGCTTCCACACGTTACCAACACCAAGGGGGTACTTTTAAACATGGGGCTATTCAGTTGGTACCAAAAGAGGAAAAGGGACAAGGTTTCTATTCAAGACTTTTCTTGGTACCCAGAAAAGACAATTCATGGTGTCCTGCCCTGGACTTTTCTATTCTAAACACCTTTTTGGTGATTCCAGAATTCAAGATCCTGACTCTTCACCAGTTGCTTCCTATGCTAGGCAAGGATGCTTGTTTGGCAACACTAGATTTAAAAGATGCATACCTGCACATCCCTATCAGGGAATCTTGCAGAAGATACCTATGCTTCAAAGCAGGCTACACGCACTATATCAGTTCTCTGCACTGCCCTTTGACTTATCTACTGCGCCCAGGGTATTCACAAATTGCCTAGCTCCAGTCATTGCATTTTGCAGGCAAATAAATATTCAGATAGACCCATACCTGGATGATTGTCTAATTCAGGCAGAAAGCCATGACATACTTTTGAAATATTCTGGGCTTTGTACAGAGGGTGCTAACTTGTCTGGGGTACACCATAAACGAAAAGAAATCTCATCTGGTACCCTGTCAACAAATTATATTCCTGGGAGCAAACTTGAATACAACTTCCCAGATGGCTTTCCTCACGCCAGAGAAACAGATTAATTTGGCAACCTACTTGTAACAAGTGGCCACAAAAACCCTGCTGTTTGCAAGCCAAATACTGCAAGCCTTTGGGGTTCATGGCCTCCTGCATTCTAATAATCCCATATGCAAGACTAAAAAGCCTATGGTGTCAACTTTCTCAGGATCTAGAAGCAATGATTCCTATCTTGTCTGCGCCTAGAGTTCCTTTGGTGGGCAGAGGCCTGCCACCAAAACAAGGGATTGCCATTCACGCTACCCCCTGCCGCCCAAACCCTAACAGATGCATCAGACTATGCATGGGGGGCTCACCTGGCAGGGAAGTGCATTCAGGGCAAATGGAACCCAAGTCAAATTCACCTGCATATCAATCAGAGAGAAATGTTAGCTGTACAGAACTCTGTGACAGTCTTCAAGGACAACATTCTTCCAAGACAACTAATGGTAAAGACGGACAACACCACTTTTATATGGTACATAAACGAGCAAGGGGGTACACATTCTTACCCCCTCAGCAGACTAGCCATGGCATTGTGGAACACAGCTTTGAGCTACAAAGTGAATCTACAAGCTCAATTCCTGCCAGGAAAACTAAATACACTGGCAGATGGACTAAGCAGAAATCTCATGGACCCACATGAGTGGAAACGGGAACCAAGAATTTTCAACATGTTGACAAGCAAATGGGGGAGCCCAGATATAGACCTGTTCACTTCCCCCCAGAACTATCAATTGGACAAATTTTGCACAAGGATTCCGTACAAACAAGCTTGGAAAGTAGATGCTCTGTCCTTCAGCTGGAAAAACCTATCAGTTTATGCCTTTCCTCCTCTGCCTCTGCTCTCCAAAGTACTACTAAAGATCAAACAGGACAAGCCATGGATGATTTTGATTGCACCAGACTGGCCACGCCAACACTGGGTACCCTCTCATGCAGAGTGTGTCACGGTTGACCCCTTGGCATCTGCCTCAGATTCCTTCCCTGTTGTCTCAGCAGGAGAACCAGGTTCTGCACCCTCAGCTTCAAACACTGAACCTAGCAACCTGGCTAATTACCTAATCTCCCCTTTACCATCCCTCAGTAAACCAGGGATGGATATTTTAGAGGCAAGGAGGCCTAGTACTAGAAAATCTTATGTTGCAAAATGGAAGTGATTCTGTGCCTGGAACCAGTCTCAAGGGTTGAGCACAGCAGCGCCCAATTTACCTCAGATCTTACAATACTTAACTGAGATGATTCACAAGGGCTTGTCCTTTTCCTCCATGAAAACTCACGTCTCAGCCATTTCAGCTGATTGTAACACAGAACCTCCCCTCTTCTCTCACCCACAGCTCAAGCAGTTCCTCAGAGGGGCCAAAAATCTAAGGCCACCCAGGAGAGCTCCAACTCCACCCTGGGAACTTAACTTTGTTTTGGAGAAACTCTCTTCCTCCTTTCGAGCCATCTGCTACTGCAGAGTTAAAATGTCTTTCTTGGAAAACAGCATTCCTTTTAGCAATCACTTCAGCAAGAAGGGTATCTGAATTACAGGCCCTTATGCCAGTGGAGCCTTTCATCGTCTTTCATGCGGACAGGGTGTCCCTCAGAACCAATCCATCCTTCCTTCATGCCCAAGGTGGTATCTAGTGTGGTTCTTAATCAGTCCATTCATTTGCCAACCTTCTTTCCTAATCCACAGAACAAAGTAGAGTGGATGCTGCACTCCTTAGATGTGCACAGACAACTTAGATTCTACTTGGACAGGACCAAACCTCATAGGAAATCTGAACAACTACTGGTGGCATTCGGTGCAAGGACAGAGGGGAAGGCTATTTCAAAGCAAACCATTTCTAAATGATTAGGCCATTGCATTCATTTCTGCTATAAGCACTATGGAAAACCTGTCCCACAGGGCATCAGACCCCACTCTACCAGGGCTGCATCTACTTCTACAGCCTTTCTCAGAGGCGTCCCTACCAGGGACATCCTAGAAGCTGCTACCTGGAGTTCTGTACATACTTTCACTAAGCATTATCATTTACCAATTTTCTCTAAATCCGGAGCTGACTTTGCCACTGCAGTCTTGCAGGGCCTTATAGCTGGCCCTAATGCTATTTAAATTTCTCCTCCCAACCCTAACTTTGGGAATCTGCACAAATGTAATGACTGCAACAGTGAAACACAAAGAACATAGTACAGTTGTGTACACTTACTTACCATAAATGTAGATGTTAGAGTGTATTGACTGTTGCAGTCCAGGTTACCCTCCCTCCAGCCCCCTGACTTCTTTTGGCTTTACCTCTACTTTCCTTTATTATGCTTAAAAGCTTTTTGGTGTATTTGCTTTTTTGTTGGAGGTATAACCTTTTATATATATATATATATATATATATATATATATATATATATTTAATTGCTTCCCATTAGGGGGGGTACCTGACATTTGGGGCAAGAAAAACTGATGCAATACCGTCGGCTGCATGTTTTATACCACTGACGACCTGACGTCACGGAAGAAGTGACAGCAACCGAAGCAGGACCCAAGACTTTGTTAATCAGGCTGGCTGAGGGCTACTGCAAGCAGATAACCCAAATGTAATGACTGCAACAGTGAATACACCCGAACATTTACATTTATGGTAAGTGTACACAACTGTACTTCCTCTCTTACCCTTTTTAGTATAGACTGCACCAAGAGTGTTTACAGAATGTGTAGTATCCATATTTTCCCTACTTTCCCTATTTAGACCACTTGTGTTTATCTTTGCAGAGTATTTTTCAAAGTGTCAGGAATATGTCTCTTGGGTGAGAGATCTCTTGCACATGCCGGGATTCCAAGAGAACATTCAAAAGGCTTTTTTGACTCCTTTCCCACAGAATTGTGTTCCTTGGTTGTCGGTCAAATGCCTCAGTTCAAAGAGCTTTTCTTCCACAGGAAAAATAGATCTACATCTAGATCTATTCTAAGGTTTTTCCACTTAGGCTTAGATCATTGCAAAGGAATACCTCAGGATTTGGAGTCTCATGACATCTATGATTCTTATGATACCATTGGCAGGACTCCACATGAGAAAGTGGTATCTGAAATCTCTTTGGTCCCAGCACCAACATCCTTTGTTTTTTTTTTTTGTTTTTTTCTTCAAATCCAAGTGCTGAAGTTCATCAGAAGACAAATCACTTTGTTTTAGAAAAGAGAAGGAAAAAGGGGAGAAGACAGATTTAAGGATAGTTGCTGTCTGTGCAGTCACCACAGACTTTGCTTGGGGAGTATGTTTCAGGAGAATTAAAGTGCCAGGGTATGTGAGACATCAAGGACATATGCATTCACATAAATACAAAAGAAATGCTTGTCCTGATCAAGGCACTCAACTGTCTGAATCTTCTTTGGTCTTCAGGTTGTTACAGACAATACAGACGTCATGTGATACATCAAGAAAAAATGGGGAACCGGTTTGTACCCCCCTTTGCAAACTAGCCATGTTAACTTGGGATATAATTTCATAGCACAGTTTCTCCCTACAGGGTCCTACATTCCATTAGAGCAAAGCTGTGTGGCAGGCGAGATGAGTTGGTCAAGTGCAGACTTACATAAATGGACACTAGATCAGGGGGGTCTTCCAAAATTTGACTCATCTGTTGGGAGTTCAAGTAGACCTGTTTGCCTCTTCTCTGAACAATAAGCTATTAGATTCTGCTCCAGCACTCCATGCAAGAAGGCCTGGAAGACAGGTGCCTTTTATTTTCCTTGGACATGAGTGTTTCTGCATGTTTTTCCACCATTTCCATTGATATCCAGGGTACTCATTATGGTAACTTCCTTCTGGTCCAGGTCCTCCCTTCTTTTGGAAATAAAGGCAATTAGACAAGCTTCCTCACAGAATGTATCTACTCAGACAAGAACAGGGGGTGTTTGATACCCCCTGACCCCAATCAGTTTCAGTTGACTGCCTGCATGATAGGGTCTTGATTCCTTTTAGGTACATGTTTACTGCGGATGTGCCGCAGTTACTAATGAAGGCAAGTAAGCCTGTTACTGGACAGTTGTATATTAGTAAATGCAAAAGGTTTTCTAGTTGGTGCCAGCAGCATAACCAGTACCCATTCATGGCTTGTTGATTTTTTTGGCTTTACAATATTTGTGTGAGTTACTATCCTGTGGCCTTTCTTACTCCTCCATCAAGGTGCATTTGTAGTCTATTTCTGTACGTCTCCCCACGGATCCTCCTCTTTCAATGCATTTTGATGAAAACCAGTGGCTCCTCCTTGGGATCTTAATTTTGTGTTAAGAGAAGCCAACGCTTGCTCCATTTGAACCAGCTAATTTGGCTGACTTGATGTTCTTAACATGGAAAACAGTTTGCTCCGACCTCTGCAAGAAGGCTGTTGGTAAATCTGAGGTGAAAGCTTTTATGGTGAGTCAGCCCTTTCTCGGTTTCCACAGACAGGATTTCTTTGAGAACAAATCCTCTTTTTATGCCTAAAAATGGTATCCAGATTTACTTTAAGCCAAAATATCCACCTCCTGTTTTCTTTCCTGAACCTTTTATATCTTCAGATCACTTATTCATTTCTTAAGAAGGTAAGAGGGGACAACCTGTGTCAAAACAGATTATTCCCAAATACTTGTCCAAGGCTATTACCTTTTCTTATTTTCATCACAACAAAGCTATTCCAAGCAGGGTCAAGGCTGCACTCTACCAGTGGTTTGGCTTTGTCTATGGCTTTTTAAGAAAGGGTTGGAATCTAGAAGCCTTGTAGAAGCAGCAAATTGGTCCTTTATACTTACTTTTCAAAGCACTATAAGCTTGATTCTTTCTCTAGGTCTAGATCAGACTTTGCTAGGACCAGAGGTCCTGGACTCTTCCATCTCCCAAGTGTAGTAAACTAGGCTAATCTACCATATAGCTTAGGCGTCTGTAGGAATGATCAGTGTGATCAACATAGTACAGTTGTTTAAACTAAACAGTAGATTGCTTAAACTTATAACAGTAGATGTTTGATCACTGCTGCAGTAGCTGATCCCTCCCTCCATCCCCTTGTTTTTTGATGCATTTTTTATTCCAGGGTGTGGATATTGTTCCTGGCATTGTCCTTTCAGGGCTCAACCTCCCTCTCACTGTGTTTTGGCATGAAAACTCTGAAGGTCTTGGTGCCCAAACCTGTCTGGTTAGTCATCTCAGCTGAAGGTAACTGTTTTGGGTGCTCAGAAGGTGCCTTGAAGTTTTGGAAACCATCCATCTGTATCCTGTGCAGGATTTAAAGGATCTGATGTTATTTTCATTCCTGCTCACTAATGGGTCTCAAATTCGATATCGAAACCGGTATTACTAAACATCAACTTTTGTAATATTGAAAGAAGGGACGCATAGTATACATTTCATAATAATTACCCTGAGATTGTAAAGGACTTTCTACTAGCATTAAAGAGGGTCACTTAACTTGTTTCAAAAACATGATTCAATAAGAAATTCACACATGGGAAAATTGTAGCCAGGATTATTTATTTATTTTTGCATGCTTGTTACACAGCCTGTGAACCTGTGCCTACATCAGATGAGACTCTGACTTGAATCAAATGATTCAGCTTCTGAATTTTAATCCCCTACTGCTAATAAAGAAAAATGAATTCTGTTAAGAATGTATCCCAGGAGGCAGTTGTGTGCATGCTTAAAATCACCAGAACTACAAACATCAGAAAACTGGACAATTTTTTTTGTCCTTTCTTACTAATAGACTGGGCTTTCTCATTTATAATCAAGTCATTTCCTATTGGATTGGCAGTTTTTGTTTATTTTTATGATTTTATGGGTATGCCTCTTCAAGGTAAAGTAACTGTAAACTGCATCAGCAGCCTGGTCATTTGTCCATATTAAGTAAGCATTACAAGCTGGATAGATTGTGAAAGCTTGATGTGTTTTTTTCTGTACCATTCATCCAAGGAATACTTGTTTGTTTATCTTCTGGGTTTTGAATTCATATTTTAGTTTATCCATTCATATTGTAAAAACAGTGACATTGTTGTTGTTTGTCTTTCGGCAGCTTTTCCTGGTTAGGGGTCGCCAAAGCAGAACTCCGGTCCGCTAATGATTGGCAGTAGATTTTCATGAATGCCGAGGTGCCAGCTCGACTTCCATCCTTCAACGAAGGCACGCCCATTTACGCATGTCTTTCGAACGCCACTCAACCGCGGGGAGGACATGCAGACAGAAGGCACTTCCCACACTCCAGCCGAGAATCGAACGAGAGAACCTTTAAATGTCTTCCTTTCCTGCTTGGGCAGAATCTAAAGAGTTACAAGAGTTAATGCATTCTGCAAGTGAAATAACTAAACACCTTGCACTGTGGTTTTGATGCCCTAGAAGCTTCTTGCAGGGCAGCAGTCACTGAATTTGTCCTTAGAAGGCATGCATGGCTTAAGGAACAGCCCTTGCCAGACCATGTCAAATCTAAATTGTTGGATACCCCCTTGCACAAAGACAACTTATTTGGCACTAAGGCAGAAGAGGTCTTAAAGATGGAAGAAAAAGTAAAATCTGTGCAGACAGTTAAGGATTTCTTACAGGTCCAGCCACCCAGGTTCAACAGGCATTGTCCCACTTCAGCCCAGACCCCGCAGTCAGCAGCCACAGATCTAATCAGTGGACTTCCTCCACTTCAAACCCAGGGAGTTCTAAGCCACCCCCTTATGGTAAGAGCTCACAATGACTCACCTCCCCCACCCCCTCCCTCTGCCCACCTTCACTTACTCCTAGGAGGAAAAGTCCTTTCACGCAAGCACCTGGGCCACCATTACCAACAACCACTGGGTTCTCAACATAGTGGATACAAATTTTCTTTCCACACCCTTCCAACTCCAAAAGGGTTCCCAGATCTCCCTACAAACCAGTGGGCAGAGGCTGTGAGGCAACAGCACTACCGCTGCACCACCGCGGCAGACATAGAATGCTGTAAATTTATCTGAGGTACTCCCTATAGCAGTAGATGGCAAACTTGGCATTATTGTCAGTGTAAGCTCCCTGTATTCCTTCCATTTGTATTATGTTTATTTTTGTTTGGTTGGAATACTGGAGCACCAGTGATGTGATGCAACTTTTGCACAAGGTATGAACTTGGAATTTCTAACCTTTGGTTAGCTACCACAGCATTGTGGTATATTAACATTGTGGCTAGAAAAGAACTTAATAGCAAGTAGCCCTGTGTATTGGCCATGCTGAGTGTTTGGTAGCTGCTATCAGAAATAGATAATTGCTGGAAAATGCAGTGCATTGATTGTCTAATATGCTGTGCATCTTGCTTGTTTACCTGTGGTGGAATATTTCACTGAAAACTGTAGTGAAACCTGTTTTTGGAAATCATGACAGTAACTTCTCCAAATACAGTGCTGTTTATTAGCTCCTCTATTCTCTTCTGAGCTGGGAAGTATTAACAGTTGATTTTGTTATATTTGTTTTGTGAAAAAGGCCTCTCTTTGTTACCATGAAACAAAAGACACTGAGGAGTTATGGGTACCATGGGTTTCAAATTTTAGGGGGGAGGGTCACTGATGGCTTACATTCAGAACAGGTTTACTCATTGCTCAGCAATTTTTGGTGTGTCGACCACACCACACACCTAGGTGGGTGGATAACCCATCCATATTATGAAGATAAGGAGCACTTTGGTCATCAGTTTTTAAGGCAAGTACTACACCCTGTATATTAAAAGTGATGTATAATGTTTGCAGCTACAGTTGTGGTGGCACAGTTTGTAAGATATGTTTGCAACTGAGATTGTGCCACTATGATTTATTTTCATTTATATAAATGTAAGATTGTCTGTGTTACACATGATAATTTAATAAAGATGTTTCTTATAAAAAAATACTATACACTGTTATATTTTACAGCTTCCTGAGTTTCATTCTTTGTTTTTGCTTAGATAAAACAATAAAGTTGTGGAAGATCAGTGAAAGGGACAAAAGACCAGAAGGGTATAATTTGAAAGAGGAAGATGGAAGGTACCGAGACCGTTCGACAGTTACCACACTACGGGTAAGCACAGGTGATGGCTACAGATACTAGATAATATTTAATTGTCTTCACTTTAGGAGTAGTAGTTCTGCAAAACTAAAACTTAATTTAGATTTTGAAAGAATTTGTTTATGTAAAATGGGCATTAACAGGAGAATAAATGTACAATGATTATTGAGAGACTGCTACACAAAAAAAGTTTGAGACCATGTTTTCATAGTTGTTTACTGAAAGTTTCATGTGAATTGGTTTTATAAATTTGTTGAAATGTGCATTTCTTTACCCAGTCTAATGCAGTACATAGGTTTGTGTCATACTTGCCAATCTTAGCGAGTAATGATCTTGATGTTCATCGTGTTACCCTGCTGCAGTCATCACACTTGGGTTATCATGTCGTCAGGCGGTCCCGCAGTCGGCCGGAATTCCAAAGTCTTGGTCCTGCGTCGGTTGCTGTCACTTCTTCCCTGACGTCAGTGTGCCAGGGGTATACATAATGCATCCGACGCCATTTTCTCCAGTCTTTCTTGCCGCACGGTGCCCGAAGCAGAAGCAATTCGCAAGTGCCGGTCGGCCAACTCCTGAGATTTTCGAAGTCGAATTTCAGATCCGAAGTCTTCAATAAAGCTAAGTACCCCATTGGGGAAACTTTTCTTGCCTCCGAGACCGATGTCAGAAAAAGTTAACAATTGTATTTCTTGTGGGAAGCAAATACCTCATAAGGATTTTCATTCTTACTGCATACCTTGCCTAGGCCCAGACCACGACGTCACTGGTTGTCGTTTTTGTGCTAGCTTTAATAAGCATACTATAAAAAGACGCTTTGATTTCGCACTGCACTTCGGTAGAAAATTTAACTACACTATGCTGTCGGAGCAACCGACTACCGGCGTGCACAAAAAACGCAAGGACAAGGACAGGCAGCCTAGACCCAGGCCAGACTCCAAGGCCTCGGCTGGTCCGGTCTCCGGTTCACCGGTCTTCAGTGAGGCTCCGACACAGCCCCTGACTACTGCAGCTCTTGAACCCGAGACTGCTTCAGAGCTTTTGGCTGAGAATACTAGGCCAACACAGCCATTTTGTTTAGCCCCTACCGACGACACTGCTGATAAAGATGTCGGTGCTACAAAAACACCTTTGGTTTCTGAAGGCGTCTTCAGACCGACGACGCTCACCATAAAAATGTATCCTAAGTCTAAGACTCCTATTAAACCTAAAAAGACTGCACTTCAGTCTCCAGTTCAAGGCCCCATGCCTAAGAAGCAGATGCTCAAAATGGCTGAAGATTTGATCTCTTTAATCAGGGGTTCCCAGCCCCCACCCGACAAAAGGCCTAGACAAGAGGAAGATTATGCCTCCTCTGAACAAGTGTCTATTTCCTCAGGCTCCTCTGAGGACCAAGATTACTCCTTCTCCCCTTATGAAGATTCTGATGCTGAGGATTCTATTCCCTCAGCTTCTCCTCCTGAAGATTACTCCTTTGGGGAAACTTTACACACTATGAGGGAACATTTTCACTGGGAAGGTCAGTACTACTCTGACTCAAAGAAAAGGCTCAAGAGAGTTTCTTTTACTCCCCAGCACATACCTCTTGCCATCCCCCCAGTTTTAGACATTGTGGATGATGTTTACTTAGAATTCAGTTTGAATCCAGATTCTCTGCCTCCTGCTCCAGCCAAACCTGACAGGTACTATAGAGTTCATGACTCCCACAAATTCCTTTATAAAAGCCCTGTTGCTGATCCAGAGACTATCTCCCAGGGACCCAAAGGGGCTAAGGCTTCTATGGCAAAAAAATCCTGTACCCTCAGAAAGGGACTCCAGAGCACTAGACAGGTGGGGGGGAAAAGGTTTACACCTCAGCCACTCTAGCTATGAGGGTACTAAATTGCCAATTTCACATGCTAAAATATCAGCAATTTTCTAATGTCTCAGTTAAAACAAAAAATGAGCACACTCCCTCAACAGTCTGAATTGAAAGAAATGCAGGATCTGTTACATGCAACTGAACAGGTGGGCAAACATACTTTACAATGTGGTTTTGATTCTTTGGAGGCTTCCTGCAGAGCAGCTGTCACTGGGTCTGTTATACGTAGGCATGCTTGGTAAGGGAACAAACTCTGCCTGATCATGTTAAAGCAAAGCTTCTAGATGCTCCCTTACAGCAGGATATTCTTTTTGGAGTTAAAGCAGAAGTTGTCTTGAAGAAAATGGAGGATAAGGCAAAATCTATGCAGACAGTCAAAGATTTTCTACAGGTACAGCCCCCTTGCTTCAGCAGAAATTGGCCAACAAAAACTTGGTCCTTTCCAGCTACTAACAGGCCACAGAGGGGGAAATGCAGACGTCCAAGAGGCAGAGGGCAACCACAAGCCCAGTACAAACCTCGACAATGGGGCACTACAACACAGAAGGGAGGAGAAGACAGGTCCCAAACTACCAGGAGGCAAACTCATTGACTTGCACCTCATCTGGCCAAGCAACACTCTTGGCAGCCCCCTTGGGAGGAAAACTCGCACTTTTTTCAGCCAACTGGCACATTGTCACAAAGGACAAATGGGTCCTAGACATAATTTCACGAGGATACAGATTCCATTTTCACACCTTGCCAATGAAAAGAGGAATGCCAAACCTGCCACAAAATCAATGGGCAGAGGCACAAAAACAAATTACAGCTCTCATGGACATGAGAGCCATTCAACTGGTACCTACTCGAGAGCAAGGCCAAGGATTTTACTCAAGACTCTTTCTAGTGCCTAGAAAGGACAATGCCTGGAGACCAATTCTGGACCTTTCAAGTTTAAACACATTCTTACAAGTACCCAAATTCAAGATGCTAACACTGCAGCAACTTCTTCCCATGTTGGGCAAGAAAGCATGGCTAGTAGCGTTGGACCTCAAGGAGGCATACCTGCATGTCCCTATCAGACAAAGTTGCAGAAGATACCTCCGTTTTATTGCAGGTTCAACCCATTACCAATTCTCTGCACTGCCCTTTGGCTTATCTACTGCGCCCAGGGTCTTCACAAAATGCCTGGCACCAGTAATTGCATACTGCAGATAGAGGAATTCAAATATACCCATACCTGGACGACTGCCTCATCCAAGCAGAAAGCAAGGACAAACTCTTACAACATCTGGCTTTTGTAAAACATCTTCTAAGTTACCTGGGGTACACAGTAAACGAAAAGAAATCAAAATTAGTACTCTCACAAACCATGACATTCCTGGGTGCCAGCTTGAATACAACGGCCCAGAAGGCTTATCTGACGCCAGACAAACAACTGCAACTGACTCTATATTTCAAAACAATGGCAACAAAGACCCAACTACCTGCAAGAAAAATTCTGCAGGCCTTGGGCTTCATGGCATCTTGCATACTACTAATACCATTTACAAAGCTGCATATGAGGAAATTACAGTGGTACCTAAAAAGCTTATGGGTCTCAACACAGCCACAGCTTGGACACAATGATTATCTCTCATTCCCTGCCTACAACAGGAGTTTCTATGGTGGTCACAGGCATGTCACCTCAACAAGGGTCAGCCTTTCACCATGCCCCCAGCCAGGCAAACTATGACAACAGATGCGTCGGACTACACCGGGGGGGCACACATGGCAGGGCAGTGCGTTCAAGGCGTATGGACTGCAGATCAAAGGAATCTGCACATCAATCAAAAAGAGATGCTAGCTGTACAGAATGCTCTGACAGCCTTCAAGAATCTATTACATCCAGGACAACTTACAATAAGGACGGACAACACCACAGTAATGTGGTACATAAACAAACAAGGGGGTACACACTCCTACCCTCTATGCAGGCAGGCAATGACCTTGGGGAACACAGCTCTGGCCTACCAAGTTCAGTTACAAGCTCAATTCCTGACAGGAAAAAAGAACACATTGGCAGACTACTTCAGCAGAAACATCATGGACCCCCACGAGTGGAAACTGGATCCACAAGTATTTGCAATGATAACTCAAAAATGGGGCCTTCCAGACATAGAACTGTTTGCCAGTCCTCAAAACTATCAACTAACAAAATTTTGTACAAGGACACTTCACCATCAAGCTTGGAAAGTGGACGCACTCTCATTCAGTTGGAAAAACCTGACAGTATATGCCTTCCCTCCATTGCCTCTCCTCACAAAGGTGCTTCTGAAAGTCAGAAAGGAGAGACCACGACTGATACTCATAGCCCCAGACTGGCCACACCAGCACTGGTACCCACTATTGAGGAATATGGCCCAGGGCCCACCTTGGATTTTACCACAGATTGCCCATTTGCTCACACAGCAAAACAATCAGATTCTTCACAGCCAGCTCAAAACCTTAAATCTGGCCGCGTGGCAAATCACCTAATCATCCAGCCAGCACCTCTTTCCCAAGCAGTTATGGATGTTATTCTGGAAGCTAGGAGGCCCAGCACCAGGAAGGCCTATTCGGATAAATGGAAAAGGTTTTGCGCCTGGAACCAAGCTAAAGGCCAAAACACACTACAGTCTCACATGCCTCAGATTCTACAGTACCTAACTGAGATGTTGCACAAAGGACTTTCTTTTTCTTCCATTAAAATCCACACATCAGCTATTTCAGCCCACTACAACACGGATCCACCCTTATTTTCGCATCCACTTCTAAGGCAGTTCCTCAGAGGGGCAAAAAACATTCGGCCCCCCAGGAGAGCACCTACACCAACATGGGACCTCAATTTTGTTCTGGAAGAACTTAAGCTACCTCCCTTTGAACCAGTTTTCTCTGCAGATCTACAGTTTCTATCATGGAAGACCGCCCTGCTACTAGCAATAACTTCAGCTAGAAGAGTCTCAGAGCTGCAGGCACTAATGGCAGTGGAACCTTTCCTCATTTTCCATCAAGACAGAGTTTCTCTACGAACTAATCCTTCCTTCATACCTAAGGTGGTTTCCAGTGTGGCTCTAAATCAAACCATCCACTTACACACCTTCTTCCCAAATCCACAGAACAAAGGAGAAAGACTCCTGCATTCCTTGGACATAAACAGGCAACTTTGTTACTACTTGGATAAAACTAAGGCTTTCAGAAAATCTGACCAGCTCTTTGTATCTATGCTACAGCTTCACAAGGGAAGGCCATATCAAAACAAACCATTTCCAAATGGATAGGACATTGCATTCGCTTTTGCTATACCCATCATGGAAAACCAGTTCCTGCTACCATTAGGCCCCACTCTACGAGGGCAACAGCTACATCTACAGCCTTCCTCAGGGGGGTTCCTACCAAACACTATCACTTACCACTTTACTCTAAGACTAGAGCTGGCTTCGCCACTGCAGTTCTGCAGGGCCTTCTAGCCTCCTCTAACCTTCTATAACTCCTCCACCCATCCTTAGCTTTGGGATTCAACCCAAGTGTGATGGCTGCAGCAGGGTAACACGATGAACATAGTACAGTTTTGTACCTACCATAAATGTAGATGTTCGAGTGTTCACCCTGCTGCAGTCCAGGTTACCCTCCCTCCTTCCCCTCTGATCTAACTGGCTAAAATCTCTACATTACCTTCCTGATGTATTTGCTTAAACCTGGAGGGATTTTGTGTTTTTGCAGAAATTACTTAATTTGGTTCTAATTACTGACCACCTTTTTGGGGGCACCTGACATCTGGGGCACGAGAAACTGAAGAAAATGGCGTTGGATGCATTATTTATACCCGTGGCGCACTGACGTCAGGGAAGAAGCAACAGCAACCGACGCCGGACCAAGACTTTTGAATTCCGGCCGACTGCGGGGCTGCCTGACGACAGGATAACCCAAGTGTGATGACTGCAGCAGTGTGAACACTCGAACATCTACATTTGTGGTAGGTACAAAACTGTACTTTATGGCACCTAAGGATATGTGGGAAGAGACTAAGCAAGAATAATACAAAAACTGAGAAATTATCCAAATGAAACAGTAAGAAAGATTCTGCTAACATAGATAAAGGTTTAATAAATGCTGGCACACCATAAAAACTGCAAAAAAAACAATATTAAAAACATAAACAGGATAAGTGCTTTCAGTCCTAGATCTTTATCAGATCCTGAAATACTAAAAAATCATTTGTTCTTTAAAATAACACTTCCATCCAGTCAGGAATAATTTCCTGAGCCACCGCCTCTTCATTATAGGTTTTAGAGGGATTAACCTATTAATCCTGGTGGCTTGTAAGCCTTAGATCTGGATACAACAGCAAGTCTTTTCATAACTTAACGCCTGATGAAAGGCAAGCTCTACAGAGCCTAGTTCAAGCTAGGGGAACTGTTATAAAACCTGCTGACAAAGGAGGAGCTATTCCTGTCCTCAGTTCTGATGATTATCTAAGAAAGATGTTGCACATGCTCAGTGATGATAAAACATACCTTAAGATTCTCAGATGGGAAGTAAAACAGGTTATAAATAAGGTGAATGATGTCTTGCATTAACTACTTATGACTAGATGCGTCATGCAGGGGCTCTGTCATTCTTTGAAAGTCGAACATCCATTATTACCCACAATCAGTGGAATTCTGAAGGTACATAAAAATAAAGTGGATCTTGCTCTTCGACCAGTAGTGTCAAGAGGAGGATGGTTAACTGAACCTGCCTCTATATATATGAGAAAACCAACTGAAAATGGTACTTCCTATAGCAACTGTGGTTTTGAAAGGTACATCCCACTTTTTAGGAGCACTCTATATGAAGACACATCCATGCCTCAATACTTCTGATCTACTAATGGCCACTTTAGATGTAAAGAGTTTATTTACAGTTATAACAAATCCATTTGGCATTCAAGCTATCAAGTTTTTAAGGAGAAGTAAAGTTTTGGACAATGAATGACCCTGAGAATAAGTAAACTTTTAACCCTCATTTTGAAGAATAATGTTTTTGTATTCTATGAACAGTACGGGTCTATATCACCACATCGAATGGTGATGAGTTCAAATGCCCTTTGTACAAACCAAAAAGTCCGAAAGCCCTAAACCATGAAGTTACGGACATCGATTTTTTTCCCCAGGGAAAAAAATCGGTAGGCCGTCTTCAGGGCTTTGCTATTTCCTCCACTGTAGTGCAATCTCAGAGTTGGTCCATTTAAGTGGGGGGGGGGGTACAGCCCCCCACTTCAGTTTGTTTTAAAGTTGTGATTTTTTTTTTCTTTTTAACGGAGCAGCGATTTTTTTTCCCTGGGAAAAAAATCACTGTTTAGGGTTTTCGTATGTTTAGGTTTGAACAAAAGGTGTTGGAACTTATCACCATTCAGTTTGGTGATATAAACCCAAGCAGTACTATTGGCAGAAATGGGGAGTGACCATGGCACTTCCTGTGCCAATAGTTATTCGAACATAGTGATGGCTGAATGTAAGTCTTTAATGACATTAATCCTTGGCGAGAGAGAATTGCTTATTACGGCAGGTTCATGGATGATATTTTTTTTCTCTGGGCTGGAGATAATGAATTGACTAGATTTGTGAATTATTTGAATAACATGACATAGTTCTTAGAGTTCGATTTACATTGGTCTGACAAAGAGAGAGATTTCCTGGATGTGACTCTAATGAATAATTCTGAAGGTGACCTTAGCACTAAGGTTCATAGGAAAGACTGCTGGAAGAGTAGTTACCTACGTCGTTCTAGTGTGCATCCTAAGCATATATATTCACAGGTTGTCAAAGGACAGATGTTCTTCATTCCACATTGCTGCAGTCCTAACTATTGGGTAGTCCGCTGTCCAGTCGGCCCGAATACCAAAGTATATGGCTGACGTCGGTCACGGCGCATTAGACTGACGTCAGTACGTCAGGGTACTAATGCGCATGACCGACGTCATATCCTCAGTCTTTTTTGCCACATGGTCCGATGCAGAAGCAATTTTGCGAGTGCAGGTTGGCGTTCTGAAAGTTTCTGAAGTCAGAGTTTCAGACCGAATCAAAGTTGGCTAAGTACCCCGTTGGGGAATATTTTGGTTTTTCTTGCCTCAGTATTTAACGGATGTCAGAAAAAGTGAATAACTGTATTTCTTGTGGGAAACAGATACCTCATAGGGATTACCATACTTTGTGTATACCTTGTTTAGGGCCTGAGCACGACGTTGTTGGATGCCGCTCTTGTGCTAGATTTAACAAACGCACTATTAAGAGAAGGTTAGACTGTGCCAGGTTAGTGTTTGGGAAGCGTTGTAATTATAAAATGCCGTCGGATGCTCCGACGCCCGCTTCAGCCAAAAAGCGCAAGGACAAAGCAGCGAAGCCTAGAGGAGAAGAACCGACAGTCCTGGACGTCGGTTCTTTAGAGGGCTCAGTGGAGCCGGAGGTTCTGCCAGGAGTTTCTTTGGAGTCTCAGGGAGAAACTGTATTGTTGCAGGATGTGTCCTCTCAGGAAGTAGGCCAGGCTGAAGGGGCTTCTCAGGTGGCTGTTCTTCCTTCTATTCCTAAGGTGGTTAGGGCCTCGCCTTCTGTTGCCAAGGCTTCTTTAAGAGGCAGGCCTACTTTAGCTTCTGTGGGGGTTTCTCCTAGTGTTTCAGGGTCTTTGCCTAAGAAACATATGCTAAAAATGGCAGAGGATTTGATTACTATGATTAGAGGTTCTATGCCCCCTCCTGATAAGAGGCCTAGGGTGGAACCTGAGTTTGAGAGTTTTGAGCAATGTTCGGAGGCTTCTGAGTCTTCTGCTGAGGACTTGCAGGAGTATCCTCCTTATTCTGATTCTGATGTGGATGATTCTACTCCTTCAGCTTCGCCTCCTGAGGATTTTTCTTTTTCAGAGACCCTGCATTCCATGAGGGAGCATTTTAAATGGGAAGGTCAAGATTTCTCTGATTCCAGGAAGAGGCTTAGAGAATTCTTGTTTTTACCCCAGCATAGGCCTTTAGCTATACCTCCTGTTCTAACTGTTGTAGAAGATGTTTTTGCAGAGGCTTCACTAAATCCTGATTCTTTGCCTCCTGCCCCAGTTAAACCGGATAGGTACTATAGGGTGCCTGAGGCCCATAAGTATCTTTTTAAGAGTCCTAGGGCGGACCCAGAGACGGTCTCTCAGGGGCCTAAAGGTGTGAAGGCTTCTGTGGTTAAAAATCCTGTTCCTCCTGATAAAGAGGCAAGGGCTTTGGATAGATGGGGAAAGAAAGTGTACACTTCTTCCACTTTAGCCATGAGGGCGTTGAATTGTCAGTTTCATATGTTAAAATATCAGAATTATCTCCTTTCACAATTGAGGTCTAAGGTGGATGCTCTGGCTGAAGGTATTGAGTGTAAAGAGCTGAAGGATTTAGTTCATGTTTCTGAACAAGTGGGAAAGCATTCTTTGCAATGTGGTTTTGATGCTGTGCAGGCCTCCTCGAGGGTGGCTGCCACTGGTTCTGTTCTTCGTAGGCACGCCTGGTTGAGAGATCAGAACTTAGCTGAGCATGTTAAGACAAGGATTTTGGATGCTCCTTTACAGTCTGATGTGTTGTTTGGTTCGCCTGTGGAAGCAGTTTTAAAGAAAATGGAGGACAAGGCTAAGTCTATGCAAACTGTTAAGGATTTTTTGCAGGTGCAGCCTCCGAAGTTTAGTAGAAATTGGCCTACTAAGGGGTGGACTTATCCTGCTTATGATTCCCAGTCTAGGGGTAGGTCTAGGCGTGGTAGGGGCAGAGCTCAAGGTTCTTTTAGGCCTAGGACAGGAGTTCACCTGCTCAGACTTCTGGTGAGGGCAGGGGTCAGTCCTTTCGTAAGCAGACCCAATGACCTGCCTTTTCAGCTGCCAGTACATTCTCGCCTGGCGGCACCTCTAGGAGGAAGGCTGTCTCTTTTCAAAGAAAATTGGGATTTAATTACCCAAGACAACTGGGTTCTGGATATCATTCACCACGGTTACAGGTTTTATTTCCATACCTTGCCTCCTTTCAAAGGCATGCCAGACATTCCTCCTCTACAAAGAACAGAGGCTCGCAAGCAAATTTCGCTGTTGCTCCAAATAGGAGCCATTCAGTCAGTTCCTGTGCCAGAAAGGGGCCTAGGATTTTATTCTCGCCTGTTCCTAGTACCAAAGAAGGGGAACACGTGGAGACCAATTTTGGATTTATCTATCCTCAACACTTATCTGGACATTCCAAAGTTCAAAATGTTGACGTTACAACAGCTTTTACCTCTGCTGGGCAAAGATCACTGGATGGTAACTTTAGATCTCAAGGAAGCTTACCTTCATGTGCCTATACGACTAAGTTGCAGAAAGTATCTGCGTTTTCGAGCTGGAAATTCTCATTATCAGTTCTCTGCATTGCCCTTTGGCTTATCTACTGCCCAGAGTATTCACAAAGGTTCTGGCTCCAGTGATAGCTTACTTCAGGCTAAAAGGAATTCAAATCTATCCTTACTTGGATGACTGCCTGATTCTGGCTCAAGAAAAGGAAGACCTTCTACAGCATTTGGAATATGTCATAGCAGTGCTAAGATGCCTAGGGTATTCTGTGAACGAAATAAAGTCCAGTCTAGTACCCTCTCAAGACATGTGCTTTCTGGGTGTGAGACTGAATACAGCAGCCCAGATGGCCTTTTAACCCCGGACAAACAAAAGAATCTTTCCAGTTACTTCCATCACTTATCTCTTCAGTCCGGGCTGACTGCAAGGACAGTCCTTCAAGCCTTAGGGTTCATGGCATCTTGTATTCTGGTGCTTCCCAATGCCAAACTGCATATGAGGAAGCTACAATGGTATCTCAAAATCTATGGACACAGCACTGCCAGGATTTGGACACTGTCATTCAAATAATACCTTGCATTCAAAAGGAATTTTTGTGGTGGGCTCAGGAATGTCACCTAAACAAGGGACTCTCTGTGACCCGCCAGAGGCAAGTCAGATTCTAACGACAGATGCCTCAGACATTGCTTGGGGAGCTCATCTAGATGGAAAGTGGATACAAGACAAGTGGCCTGCCAGACTACAGCATCTACATATCAACATGAAAGAGATGTTAGCAGTCCAGTTTGCATTAATGGCTTTCAAGGAGTTACTTCTTCCAGGGCAGGTGTTGATTCTAACAGACAACACAACTGTCATGTGGTACATCAACAAACAGGGGGAACACATTCTTACCCATTGTGCAGGCAAGCAATGATTTTATGGGAGACTGCGCTCAGCTTGCAACTAACTCTTCAGGCAAGGTTTCTGCCGGGAGCACAGAACTCCTTAGCAGATGTGTTAAGCAGACAAATCATGGATCCCCACGAGTGGAAACTGGATCTTCATGTATTTCAAAAATTGACAGTGTCATGGGGAACTCCAGACATAGATCTGTTCGCTTCTCCACTGAACCACCAGCTGCCAAAGTTTTGCACGAAGGAATTTCATCACACAGCTTGGAAAGTGGATGCTCTTTCTTTCAGTTGGAAAAATCTTCATGTGTATGCTTTTCCACCTCTGCCTCTTCTTCCAAAGGTGCTTCTAAAGGTCAGACAAGACAAGCCAAGGATGATTTTAATAGCTCCAGATTGGCCTCGGCAGCACTGGTACCCATTACTGAGGAGTCTGGTAAGGAAGCCTCCATGGCCTTTACCCTTGATTCCACACCTATTGTCTCAGAGGGACGGTCATCTGTTCAATGTCAACCTTCAAACTCTTCATCTAACAGCCTGGCATATTCTGTTTTGAAAGACAGCAGGTCTCAACTTCCTCAACAAGTTTTAAATGTGATTATGGAAGCCAGAAGACCTAGTACAAGGAAAGTGTACGCGGAAAAATGGAAGAGATTTTTATTTTGGACTGCAGCAAAGAATTTGGAGATTTCGGAGCCTAATTTGAGTGTGGCTCTTCAATATCTTACTGAGTTATTGGGCAAAGGTTTGTCTTTCTCTTCCATTAAGATTCATGCTGCAGCAATTTCAGCTCACTATGATTGTGACCCACCATTGTTTTCACATCCTTTGTTCAAGCAATTTCTTAGAGGGCAAAGAATATAAGACCCCACGTAGAGCTCCTACTCCTGCTTGGGATCTCAATTTTGTGTTGGAGAAACTTACTCTACAACCTTTTGAGCCTGCAGCTACTGCTGACCTGAAATACTTGTCATGGAAGACTGCTTTTTTGTTGGCCATTACTTCTGCAAGAAGGGTTTCTGAGTTACAGGCCCTTATGGCGGTTGAGCCTTTTTGATTTTTCATAAGGATAGGGTATCATTACGTACTAATCCTTCCTTTATGCCTAAGGTGGTTTCTAGTGTGGCTTTAAACCAAACTATTCATTTGCCTACTTTCTATGCAGATCCTCAAAATAAAGGGGAAAAGATTTTGCACACTTTAGATGTACACAGGCAATTGCGTTATTATTTAAGCAGGACTAAGGATTTTAGACAGTCTCAGCAGTTGTTTGTTTCTTTGCTTTGAGTTCAGGGCAAGCCTGTGTCAAAACAAACTATTTCTAGGTGGATTGGGTTTTGCATTGCCTTTTGTTATTCCCATCATGGCAAAGAGATTCCAGCGGGGATTAGGCCTCATTCCACTAGGGCTACTGCCACTTCAACTGCATTTCTAAGGGGGGTGGCAACTAAGGATATTTTGGAGGCAGCTACTTGGAGTTCAGTGCATACTTTCTCTAAGCATTACCACCTTCCTCTCTATTCTAAGTCTAGGGCTGGTTTTGCCACTGCTATTTTGCAAGGCATGTTATCAGCTCCTGCTTCCTTATGATTTGCCAGCCTCCCTTACCTCTGCTTTGGGATTCTACCCAATAGTTAGGACTGCAGCAATGTGGAATGAAGAACATAGTACAGTTTTGTACCTACCATAAATGTAGATGTTCGAGGATCCGCATTGCTGCAGTCCAATTTACCCTCCCTCCTTCCCCTCTGTGTTTAGGGGTGGTTGTGTAGGTGAGATTATATTCTGGTACCTTTGTATATATTGTATATATTTTTGATGCAGGTATGTTTGGTGTGTTTTGGTTTTGGCCTTGTCTTTTTAGGGTCTTCTGACATCTGGGGCAAGAAAAGACTGAGGATATGACGTCGGTCATGCGCATTAGTACCCTGACGTACTGACGTCAGTCTAATGCGCCGTGACCGACGTCAGCCATATACTTTGGTATTCGGGCCGACTGGACAGCGGACTACCCAATAGTTAGGACTGCAGCAATGTGGATCCTCGAACATCTACATTTATGGTAGGTACAAAACTGTACTTTACTGAGAACATCCAGACTTTATACTAATGACAGAGTGGAGGAGGATGACGCTGGTGCTCTGCTAAACCATCTCTGAGCCCGTGGTTATAGTGACAGTGAGTTGCATAAAGGCTATTCAGAGACCAGAAATATGAGAGCCAAAGAAGAGAGAGAGTATTTTTCAGAGAGAAGAGAACATGAGAACACGTAGGAAAGAGAATGGATGTCGTGAACAGCTAAGATGTACTTTAATTTTTAGTAATGATTAATCACAGATTTGTAAGATAAAAAGGAATTGGAAACGATAAGTAGAAGAAACTTATAGGTGAAACTCTGAAATTTGCTTTTAAGAATAAACAGAATTTGAAAATAATTTTATGCTGTAAAGATGAAACAGTGTCTGATGATGCCCCCTCCAAGGAAGGAACATTTCCTTGTAGAAGATGTAAAGCGTACCCATGTGTTAAGAATGTTTTTTAAGCATCTATCTACCATTAGAACCTATAAAATAAGGAAATATGCAGATTGCAACACTATGAATGTTTATGTAGCAGCTTGTGTTTGCTGCTTAGGGTTCTATGTTGGAAAGACTAATAGACACTTTAAAGAAAGGATTATTCATATTTGGGAGACATACAAAATAAGAACGTTGCAAATGCTTTATATCAGCATGTGCAGAAGAATGAAGGGCACAGCTTTTTATTCTTAGTCTTGCACGTTATCTGTGATTCACTGACAGGTAATGATTTACACAACAGGACTGAGGGATAGCTGATCTACGGGCTGACAAACCACCAGGATTAAATGATTTAATCTCTCTCAAACCTATATTGAACTGGTGGCAGCTCAGGAAATGATTCCTGATTGGATGGAAGTGTTATTTTAAAGAATGAATGATTTTTTAGTATTTCAGGATCTGATTAAGGCCTAGGACTAAAAGCTGTTTATGGTTTACCAGCGTTTATTAAACCTTTGTTAGCAGCGTCTTTGTTGCTGTTTTATTTGGATATTTTCTTTGATTGAGCTGCTTTTAATTAATAGGGGCCTGCTTTTTGTTTTAAAACTGAGAAACTGGAAGCTGTTTTATGGATATAGATAAGTTGCAAGCAATGAAAACATTTAGTCCCTTTAGTTTTATACACAGGTCAGGAATTTTTTATCAGCCAGAGGGAGAGCTTGTTGGATAGCAGTTAATAAAGAGCTGAAGCATTTTATTTGGGAGGGGAAGAGGGCAAGAGTCAAGGGGGATAATTTGATCCTTCCAATAGAACAAGGCGGATAGGACTCCTATGCATAGCACAAGCAGAAGGCTACAATTCAAAGTGAAAGGGATGATGAAATGGGTGAACCTCAAGAAATGGGGAGAGACTGGAATTATGGATGTTGATCCTTAAGGAGAATAACAGTAAATATACAGAATATTATATTTCTAAAGTAGCAGTAAATATTCTAACAACTAAGTCAACACAGGGATGGAGAAAGAAGATTCTGCTGATTTATGAGATTATGATGACTGCAGTTAAGTACAGAGAATAGGCAAGAACGGGGTTTGAATTTACTGGAGAAAACTGATTAGGGAACCAAGGTACTGGGTGAAGATAGAGAGGGAAAGGTAATAGAATAGGAAGAGGTTGAGGATTAATTTGGGCTGCTGGCTAGAGATTGTCTTCCCTCTCAAGGAGTAATATAGTATAGACAAAAAGAAAAAAATAGGGAGATCCTAAGCAAAAGACCAGCACTGGTAGAGTTTTTAGTAGAATCTAGATAAGCTTCTGTTAAAGGGATAATTAGTAGGGCGTATAAAGTATTGCATGATAACTACAGGAATCAATCAGAGGAGGTTAGAAAGGATTAGGACGACCGATTAGATAATCGGTGCACAAAGTGTCAGTGGGGGGTATATGTGTACCTCCCAAAAATGTAACAAAGCCCTGAAGATTTAGGATCTTTGGAACTGTTTACACAGATATTTTTATACCCCAAGCAGACTCAAAGTATTTTTCCCTCAGGTAGATTTAATATGTTGGAGGTATGATGGGAAAGAAAGAGGTAATTGGGAACATTTTTGGGAATATAATGGGTTGGCAGACTTTAAGTATTCTCTGCAAACTAACTCTATCCAGACTTGTTGGTGAGTAAATTGGTGTAACTAAGGAAATGATTTTTTGAGCTATGATACAGAATTTGGAATTGCCTAGATGTAGTAAGGCCTTGCTGAGTTTAATTCTGGTGGCTGCCAAAATAGCAATTACTAGAAAATGGAAATGAAAGTCTAAACCAACTGTACTAGAAGTGAATATAGTAACAGAGATGAAACAACTGGAGGTAGGATATTTAGAAAAGGGTAGGCGCAAATTACATAGAAAAAAAATGGGAATTGTGGGAACAGTACATTGCAGGAGGAATGAGATTTAAGGGAAGGCAGGAATTGAATGAGCTATGTAATGTTTGACAGTGACTGGATAGATAAGCAATGTATAATGTTTGTAACTGAAAATTTCATTATGGTTTGTTTTTATTTATATAAATGTAGGATTGCCTATGTCATAAGTGATAATTTAATAAAGGTGTTTCTTGCTTTAAAAAATGCATTAGCTGTGGTAACCAGAGCTGGAAAACAGCATCTCACAACATTGATAGATTTTGCAGATTATATCAGACTCATTATAGAACTGTTGGAATTTGTTTCATCCATTTTGAAGATGAATACTACAAACAACTGAGAGGGATAGCAATGAGAGCAGCATGCTCTCCGGTGGGAGAAATTGTCTCTCTGGTTCTGCCTATATAAATTGTTGGGACTCCTAATTTTGTAATTTGTATGATGTTTTCATCCTTTGGAAAGTTTGACACAAAACAGCGCAATTTATTGAATATGCTCTGCTGGAGAGGTTGTCAAAAAGTGATAAAAGGATAAAGCTGATTGGGGCTTCCAAGATGGCTGGCTGCACACTGAGTTAACAGCTTGTTTCTAGCTCTCCCAGTGTGAAAACAGAAACTCAACAGAGAAGGCCATTAGACTTGCGTTTATGGGTAAATTTCAGTAACTGGTTAGTAAATACACTGCCTGATTGTCAGGAATAAAGAAACAGAAAACCTGGGAAAAAAAATCAGCTACAAAAAGTGAGGAAGAAATGCCACCAGGGGAGAGTTCTGCAGCTGTTCAGCAAAAAGTAATGCAACCTTCAGACATGACTTCCAATAACCTACAGGAAGATACAAGACAACTGCATACAGACCAGGTTAAAATAAACAAAACACTGGTAGAGTATATTAATACAAACAACAAAAGGCTGGAACAAATGGATGAAGCTTTAAACAGATAATTAGATGAGATGATAAAGCTGCAAAAAATCAGAGGTCGAAATGAAGAAAGGCTGGCTGAATATGAGACTGCTCAGGAAGAGATCTTTCAAAAAATAGAATGAGGACAGAGCACATAAGGAAAACTTGAGATTTTCAGCTATATCTGAGAAGCTGGAAGGGACAGACTGCATTAATTTTATAAAAGCATAGATAAGCAACTGGACTGATATTTCACAGCAGAAACTGTTAGTTGAACTGGCATATCGTGTGTATGCTTCAAACTTAGCCATAAGAAAGGAACCTAGACCTGTAACAGTAAGATTACAAATCTACCAGCAGAAGGAGTTGAGTCTAATAAAACTGTGGAAGAAGAACAAAATACTAAACATGGGAGATAGCAGAGTTTATGGAGAGTGGTTACTCATTGTACACCAGGCAGAAGAGAAGTAAATTCATTCTACTATTAGAAAATGTTGAGAAGCAGGTGTGAGATTCAAACTGCTGTATCCAGCTGTCATCAAGGTAGTCTTCCGTAGAGGGACAAAATAGTTTTTTGATTAAATGCATGCTAAGGAGGAAATACAAAAGTTTGTCCAACAAAAATTGAGCTGTGAAACGGAAGGAAATTCTGCTTCTTGTTCTTCTGGTAATAAAGATCCTAGAGACACTGGGCCTGTGAAGCCTTTTCCAATATTTCAACTGAAAATGTTGGAGAGAAGGAAGGGAGCACGAGAGTTGACTAAAAGACTCGAGAGTGCATTGGAAATGAAGCAGGGGCAGGATTTGGGTGATGGAGAAGAGCAGTAATAAAATCAGTAACTTAATGTTGGGATTACAATGCAGTTATATTTGTGACATATGACAGAATAAGAAAATCTGGAATTATTGGACTTTTTCAACATTTGTTGTGTGGGGGACTCAAATTATATGCCCTACTACATGTCAATGTTTGGAAAAATTCTCTGGGAAGGGGGGGAGAGGGGAGAATGTCAACTGTAAGTAAAGAAGAGACATTGTTTTTTTAATATTACTGTACTTGTGGAGCATGGTTTTCTTCACGTACTATTTTTAAGTGTAATGGGGATTGTAAACATGTGTTGTTTTTCTTTTTTTTTCTCCCCTCTACTCTTATTGTACAGTTTTGAGAAATATAAGCAATGCAATGATCAAAAACACAAAGGAAGCCTGATTAAAAAGGCATGACAAAATTCAAATTAATGTGCTTTTTTCATTCTTGCATGGGGAAATGACTGATTTAAGGACCTTTGTTTTAATACAGGAAAGCAAGTAAATGAAAAATAATATTGAATAATATGAGGCTTTTTTCCTAGCAATTGCATGCAAGCATACTAAGCAGCATTTCTGCAGCTTTGTCTCCGTCGAGACAATCTGATAAAGAGAAACTGGAGACAGTCTGGTCGAAGGGGATTGGCTGAGGGAAAAGAAAAAAAAAACAGAGAAATTGGCTAGGGCATATAATGTTCTTTGAAAACAAGTCAGGGTTGTTCCTAGATGTGACAGTTTTAAAGATAATGCAAAGACAATTAGACCTGAGGTAAAGTTTTTTCAGTTTAAAATGCATGGGGATATTAATATAAACAGGTGCTGTTGTTTTTGCTTTTTCAACCTTCTCTACTTTTCTTCAGTTTTAAGAAATGTACCCATTGCAATGCCAAAAAGAAAGAAAACGGAGGAGGAGGAGGATGGGGGGGGGGTCTGGTTAAGGGAGTGTGTCGAAAGACTAATCATTGTGCTTTTTCCCATGCTTGTGACTGGTCAAAGCCCTAGGCATTATCCAGTAACAAGTTTATTACAAAGCATGTAAATGAAAAAGAACATTGAATATTGTATGGCTTTGTTCTGATAAACAAGGTACACTTAGCAGTTTTTTGTCTGGATGGCATGTCACTAGAAGACAATTTGATAAAGAGAAATGGCTTGGAGAAAGTGTTTACTGAAAGGATTCAAGTGTTTTCTCAACTGGGAAAGCTGTAAAGACATGCAGAATCGAATAGCACTTACTAGTAACACAGGCTGTACCATGCGTCTTAACATGACTAACCTTTCTTTTTGGTTAAATTTAGCATGTCTGTGTAACTATCAACTTAGAACTTATGTTTTTATTAGGAAGAAAAAAACTTCAACATTGAAAGATGTTCAGGAGTTTTGTGTGTTATTTAATAAGTTAATAGGTTTAAGGAGGTTGGATGTTCTGTTTGAGGGCTTTCAAAACAATAAAGTTATGTAAGATGTGGCACAAGCACAAATGGATATGACAAGAAACAACTGAGTAAAAGACCAACCTGCTGAACAGTATATATATGTAACGTAAAAGCTGGAACTAGACATTTAACAAAAAAGTTTTACATAAAAGGTGGTAGTAATAACTATATAACAAAATGATGCTTTCTGTAAAGTTTTTCAATCTGAATGGTCTTACAGATAAACATAAAAAAGAAAGAGTTATGAATTATAGAAAAATGTAGAGTGCAAATAGCTATGCTACAAGGAGACGGACCTGGAAAGAACTGAACATATGAATTTGATAAAGGTTTTCAGGATGGTTGTTCAGCGAAATATCTGGGGCAAAGGAAAAGAGGAGTAATTATATTAATTGCAAGAGGAGCTCCAGTAGTGATGGAAGATGCCTAGTACTAAGGGGGGCTACTGGCTAAGGAGGATGACGACACTGGCATGAATTTACATCCCCCTAAAACTGCTATAATGGAGCTTAAGAAAATTCTGGGAGAAATCTGCTTTCATCAAGGAATGTTACTTATAGATGGAGACTGGAATTTGGTTTGACAGTGAAGATGTATCTGGGGGTCCTAGAAGGGAAAATATAACAAAGGAGGGTAAATCTTTTAAGAAATGTATGATGTTTGGCGTAGAAGATGTAAATTCAGTACTAGGGGTTCAGAGTGAGTTTACATATTACTCACCGAAATACAAAAAATGGGCTAGGCGAGATAGATTTTGTATCTCACAGGAACATGTGCACTTAATTGAAGGTATTGAAATACACCCAGTAACTGTTTCAGATCATGCACCGATAATTAAAATAAAAATGCAAGGTAATGAAATAAAAAGACCCACTGGCACTTTCCCACCTATCGGTTGAAAAGAGAGGAATTCAAGGAATGGGTTTTGGAATTAATTCAGGAGCTACTAGAGAAGATAGAATTTTCTTCTGAAAGCATAGCTGGGAGGTGGAATAAAATGTGGAGTTTGCAACTAGGTTGGAAATAAAAGAAAGGGAAATATGGTTAAACAGTAACAAAAATTATTTAGAGGGTTTGACAACTGTTAAAGTATTGCAGAATAGGGGGAATCTCTTAGAGCAAGGAAAGGAGCAACTGCAGAATGCTAAACAGAAAATAAGGGATTACTTCGAAATACGCACAAGTTTAGAAAGATTGTTAAGCAACTGTTTTTTAATTATAATTCTAGAGCACAAAAACTTTTAGCATAAAATAGTGCCTTTTTTAGGCAGTGTTCCAAAGACCAAATTCCACCGTAACAGTTACAAACAAATGCAATCTGAGGATCATGCTCCTCAATACTATGTCTAAATCTCAAGATGCACTTACACGAAGCTCTCCTCAAAATGGAGTATGTCGACATCTGTGCTGTAATGGAGACCTGGTTTAAAGAGGCAGAAAGCACCCCTGCACTCCCAGGCTACAAGTCATTCCATACCTTTCGGCCCCAGAATACGGCCAGAAGCTCCAAAGGAGGTGGGGTCTCCATATTTTTAAAGGATATGCACACCTCTAGACTGGTAGCCCAGCATGTAATGCTCCCAAGATACTTCAGGTACAACTAACACTGGGTAAGACTGCTATACAAGTCATAACCTGCTACAGAACTCCAAACATGTCCATAGACTATCACTCCAACTTCCTAAGCACCCTGGAATCTATTAAGGTCCAACCCATGGCAAGAATACTGTCTGCATTTTGTGTACTCGGATTAAAAGTTATTTATTCATCTATTTATCCTGACTACGTGGTTCTGCTTCCATACTGCCTTGGAACTGTTGTGTTACCAATGTACAGGCCCAACACTTTCTGAAATTTGTCAATTTCCAGTGCCCTCGATCAGCTCATTCTGACCCCCACTAGAGGAAGCAACATCCTCGACCTGGTTATCACCAACATGGGAGATCATTGCTCCACACCAATAGTCAATTCCTCTCTGGTTAAATCTGACCACAAACTGGTCACCACAGAAATCTCCATCTCTCCTACTTCCCCCGCTAAGGTGACCACCCTGAAAAACTTCTCTAAAGCCGACTTTGGGCTCCTAAAAACAGAGGTGGCTAACTTCTTGGCACCTATGCCAATGGAAAATAGCTGCATGACTGCCAAATCATAAATCATAAATCAATGCACTGTACGAGCATGTACACAAATGCATGATCCTTGCCATACCAAATAGAAGTAAGATGCTCTCCTCCAAAAAAGAAAGCCAATCTGGTGGTCCCCAGACATCAGTAAACTCTACAGCAGAAGGAAGAAACTGTTGCAAAAAAAAAAAAAAAAAATGAAGTCCCAAGACTGGAAAACCTCCCTCATCAGTCTCAACAAAAAGCTGAGATCCCTTATCAAATCCTCTAAAGCCAGCTATGAAGGCAGAATTGCTGCCGACACCAAAAACAATCACAAAGCCTTCAACAGCTATATCAAAAACCTCAAAGGCAATACCCAGATTATTGTTATTACAATGGCACCTCTTATACTGAGCCAACAGATATAGCCAACACACTGGCAGACAGATTCAGTGCCAACTTTACCCCCCCCCCCCAAGGCCCTATCACAATATCAGAAGAAAGCCTGGTACCCACCATTTCTGCGGCACCGGTAAAGGCTGCATTGTCCAAAGCCAAGAATACAGCATCCTTGGGACCTGATAATATCCCTGGCTGCGTCTTTCATGAGCTACAAAATGAACTGGCACCACATCTGTGCGCCCTGTTCAGTCACAGCCTTACTTCAGGCTATGCCTGTAACAAATGGCGCACTGCTACAGTCATCCCGTTCCATAAAGGGGGAGTAACTACAGACCCCGGGAATTGCTCCATTAGCCTGACGAGTCTGTTATGCAAAGCTGTGGAGTGCATCATCGTGGGACCTGCTTAACAAAGATATAGGCAATCTCTGAACTCTTGACCCCACACAATTTGGCTTTGTCAAGGGAGATCCTGTCTGCTGAACCTGGCTGGCTACTTCTAGGCAGTCACCAAGACTGTGGATGAGGGTAAGGCAGTGTATACAGCCTATCTCGACTTGGCCAAGGCCTTTGATACCATTCCTCACTCATTGATAAATTCACCAAACTAGGTATCCCTGTTTGGCATGTACTTCTCAGAAGTCCAGGCCAACCCAGAAGGACTCTGGCTGACCAAGTTCGCTGATGACTGCAAGCTAGGAGTCATTATCAACTCCCCACAAGTGATGCAGACATTCTACAAAAGGGCCTCTCTGAGCCAATGACTGGTGTCAGAACCATGGCTCCTAAAGCTTAACGCCAAAAAATGCGTTATCCCTTTTTGAAAAAAAACTCAGTTCCCATGAATTACCACATTGATGGGAGCCCACTGAACACTGAAGGGGACCATAAGAGATCTGGGCACCCGGGTCGACACCCACCTCACCTTCGACCACCTTATTGCCCCTGCGGTCAGAAAGTCCTTCTACATGGCACATCTTATAACCAAAGGTTTCTCATCCAGGGAGAAAGAGGTCATCATCCCTCTCTACTCATCCCTCATTAGAACAGTCATCGAATATAACGCCCCATTTGGCATGTACCTGATCAGACACCTACAACAGCTGGAGAGGCCACAAAAGTACCTCTCAAAAAGGATCCTGGGCCTTAAACAGATGTCCTACATGGACAGACTCAAGAAACCTCAGGTGGTCTCAGTCTCTTATCGTCTACTTAGAGGTGATCCCTGCTTGACTTGCAAAGCCATGTCCGACCCAGCCCTACTTAAATGCTGCACCTAAAGAAATCTCAACCCCCCTGTGCCACACGCTCCCGAGATCACAACCTCAATACCACAATTAACAGAACATGCTGGAGGAGCAGGTTCAGCTCCCAAAGACTGCCCATGCTGTGAAATAAGCTTACCATTCATGTCAAGCAGAGCACCTTGCTGGCCCTCTTCAAGAGAAATCTTGACGAGTGGATGGGTAACAGAAAGTTCACTCTAGGGATCATTCCAGTTGTCCTACTGGATATGGGCACTGTGAACTAACATCGGGTAGCACGGTGCCTGGACAATTTTTTGGGGGGGCTAGGCTTGTAAAGGCTCCAGGGCCATTAGCCTAGTACACACCTATAAACAACTCATGCAACAAAGTGGAAAGGGCTGTCACCAAGCTTAGGGAGCCTGTAACAAAAGACCCTGTAGAAGTATTAGAAATATTGTGGAAATTTTATGAAAGTTTGTCTAAAGCAGAGAAATATGGAAATCATGAAAAGGTGCAAATGAAAAATGTTTATAGAAGAATTAAATATGCCCAGGTTAGAGATAGATGAGGCTCCGTTACTAACAGGATAGGAAGGGATGAGCTAAAAATGTCTGTGTATAACCAATCTACAAGAAAGTCCTCAGGAATAGATGATATTCCTGTTGAAGTTTGTAAGTTAGGCGGGGAAAAACTGATAAAGATCTGGAAGGTTTTGTTTAACAGTAGTTTAAGAGGAGAAGTACCAGCATCCTGGAAGAAGGCGGCGGTAACAGTAGTATCTAAAGAGGGTAAAGATCCATCGGATCCAGCTTCATACAGGCCCGTTTCAGTACTAACCAATGATTATAAAGTGTCTGTCTATAATGGCTAAAAGAATGGCAAAAGTGATACAAATTGATAGATATGGATCAGTGTGGTTTTGTGGAAGGGAGGCAAACATTTGACAATATTAACAGAACATTGATAATCCATAGTGAAGCAGAATGTAAAAAAAGTACCACTTTTATTGGTGGGTCTTGATGCAGAGAAAGCATTTGACAGTGTAAACTGGGACTTCATGAGCAGGGCATTCAATTGGAAGTGTTTGCTTTCCCTGATACCATTATAAGGTTGATTAGAAGAATATACGAGGGATCTGAGGTGCTATTTAAGGTGGGCGGGGTCCTCGCCGATCATTTCTGCTTGAGTAGAGGAACGAGGCAGGGTTGTCCATTTTCCCCTTTTGTTATTTGTATTATATTTAGAACCACTGGCAAAGAAAGTAAGGGATTCAGTAATTCAAGGATATAATTGGTATGGTAGTCAGGAAAAGATGACTCTTTTTGCAGATATTATTTTATACATGACAAAACCAGAAAGGGACATTACATTGTTGTGGAACATTTTAAGACAGTTTCAAGCCTTCTCTGGATACAACATTAATGAAGCAAAGACAATAGTAGTAAATTGTGTACCCACACAAAAATTGGTCCAATAATATCCATATTTATGGGGACATGATAAAATGAAGTATTTAGGAGTAAGGATTAGAAATGATGCTGTTGTGGCAGCTAAGGATATGTGGGAAGAGACTAAACAGAAGATCATACAAAAATTGAGAAACTGGAAAGTTTGTTATATGGATACTAAGATACAAGCCATTAAAATGTTTTTAGTCCCTTTAGTCTTGTACATTGGACAGGCATATTTTTGTTAACCAGAGGAGAAGCTGTGGATAGCAATTAAAAAAAGAGTTGAAGGATTTTATCTGGGAAGGGAAGATAGCAAGGGTCAAGTGGGATAAGCTGATTCTTCCAATAGAACAAGGCAGACTAGGATTACTCAATTTACGGGAGTGTTTTACAGCAGCACAGGTAAGGCTGTTGTACATAGCACAAGCAGAAAACTATAATTCAAAGTGGAAAGGAATGGTGCTGATACAGGGAGGAAGCTCAAAAAAATAAGGAAAGATTGGGATTTTGGATGCAGACTCTTAAGGAGAACAACAAAAATCATACAGAGTATTATATTCATAAAATAGCAGTGAGTCTTCTAAGAACCAAACCAGCACGAGAATGGAGAAAAGAGATTTTGCCAACAGGGATGACTGTGGTTAGGGACACAGATAATAGGCAAGAGGGGGCTGGAATTTATTGGAGAAAACTGGCAAAGGAACCAAGGTATTGGAAGCAAATAACTAGAAAGGGAAAGGTAATAAAATGGGAAGAGGCCAAGAATTTGTTTGGACTGCAGTTTAGAGATTGCCTTCCCTATCAAGGATTGATATCAAAGTATAGGCAAAGAGAAAGAAACGGGTTCCTGAATGAAAGATCAGCACTGGCAGAGATTTTAATAGAATCTAGAAGAGAAGCTGCTGTTAAAAAATGAATAATTAGTAAAGCATATAAAATACTGCATGATAATTATTCGATTCAATCAGAGGAGCTTAGAAAGGATTGGGAAGAGAGACTGGATAAGCAATTCGCAAAGAGACAATGAGGAGGATATATGTACATCTCCCAAATATGCAACAAAGTCTAGAAGATTTAGGATCTTTACCTGGAAGTGTATGCATAGGTATTTTTATACCCCAATAGACTCCAAAGAATTTTTCCTCAGGTGGATAGCAAGTGTTGGAGGTGTGACAGGCAAGAAAGGTGGCCGTAAGAACATGGTTTTTGGGAGTGTAATGAGCTGGCAGACTTTAGGGGTACCCTGCAGACCGCTGTGTTGGGGGTGCTGGGTGACGAGATTTGATGGACTTGGGAGATGATTTTTTTGAGTTATGATAAAGAATCCAAATTGCCTAGACATAGTAAAGCCTTGCTGAGTCTAATTATGTTGGCTACAAAAAAAAAGCAGTTACTAGAAAATGGAAATCAGTCTATACCAATTTTACTGGAAGTAGTGAATGTAGCAACAGAGATAAAACAACTGGAATTGGGATCTTTAGAAAAGGGAGGGAGCAGACTACATAGGAAAAATGAGAATTGTGGGAACAATATATGCAGAGCAGGAACGAAGTTTAAGAGGCGGGATTTGAATGAGCCATAGTGACTAGATAGATTATAAGTGATATATAATGTTTGCAACTACTATTGTTTCAGTGGTGTCTGTAATGTATACTGTTTGCAACTAAAGTGGTGTCGTAGTTGTTTTTCATTTATATAAATGTAAGATTGCCTATGTCATGTGAAAATTTAATAAAGATGTTTGTTGGGGGAAAAAAAGGATAAAGCTGATTCTGTGAATCTCTGATTTTTCAGCCCCCTTCCACTAACTTTTCAAAGGGATTTTCTGCTCCCTTGCCTAGCTTGGGCAAAAAAAAGTCTCTGGAGAATGCTGGTGAGCAGATATTTAAGAAGGAATTACAGGGAGGTTATAAAAAAGGCAGGAACTCCCCATAAATAAAGGACATTCAGTGCCCCCCCCCCCCCCAAGTCCTTCAGTCCTTCCTGAAAGTTTAAATCTGAATTTCTGTCTCTGGCAACAGATTTTTTTTGCAGACAAATGGGTCCTGAATGTGATCCATCTAGCTAGTAGATGGCAATGAGAGAAACTTCCTCCTTTTCAGGGGATTACTTCACATACACCAGCAGACCCAACTCCTCTGTCCTCCTGTTTTACATTATACGCAGTCTTTGGTTTGAGGGGGTAATAGAAGCTGTTCCTCCTGCCCAGGTAGAGGAAGGATTTTACTTAATGTTTTTAGGGTCAAAGAAAGAAAATTCTTGGAGACTAGTTCTGGACCTTTTTTTTCCTGAACCAGTTTGTGATAGTGCCCAAATTCAAAATGCTTTTACCTCAGAACCTGTTACCCCTCATTCCTGATTTAGGTTTTCTAGTTAAGCAGATTTAAAAGGTGTGTGATTTCTTTCCTATTCATACAGATCTCTAGTGTTTAAGGATGTGTATCTGGATCACATTATCAGCCATACCCTTTGGGTTATCCAGTTTTCCAGTGGTGTTCACACTGTCTAGCTCATATGATAGCCCTGTACAGTATGCAGGTTATGCACATTTTTCCATATTTAGATGCCTTGCTTATCTTTGAAGAAAAGTCTTTTTCAATGCGTCAGGAATATCTCTCTTGGGTCAGAGATTACCTGCACAGAATGGGATTACAAGAGAACATTCAGTAGTCTTTTCTGACTCCATCTCACAGGATTGTGTTTTTGGGGTACCTGCTAGAGACACACAAGTAAATGTTTTTTCTTCCACAGGAAAAATATATCCATGCTTAGATCTGTACCAGGGGTTTTCCATTCATATTTTTCTGTTGATGAGAGAATACCTCAGGATTCTGGGTTTCGCAGCAGCCTTGATTCTCTTGATACCTCATGCAAGACTCAACCTGAGAAAGATACAATGCTGTCTGAAATCTCTGTGGTCCCAGTATCAACAACCATTGTCTTTTCAAATTCCAGTTCTGGCATATCTAAAAAGGGAATGAGATGTTGGAATACATCACATTTCTCAGAATGTAGGTCTCTCATTCTTCCCTCCTACTCCAACGCAGTCAGTCACAACGGACACCTTAGACTTTGCTTGGGTAGAAGTGTCATTGGACATAAAAGTTTAGGGACTTTGGGACAAAGAAAAGACAGACCAAAGCAGGTAAACATGAGATGCTAGCTCTTTTAAATACTCTGAACTCTGAGTCATCTGTAGTTCCCAGGACCTTTTGAAGTGTTTACAGAAAGTACCACATCAGTGTAATATGTAAGCAAGCAAGGATAATCCAGACCTTATCCCTATGCAGATTAGCCGTGTTAGCATGGAATATAGCTTTACAGCACAGTCTCATTGTACAGGCATTTTGTATTCTGTCACAGCAAAACTGGGTGGCAGACAAGCTGAGCCGGCCCTCAAAAATGGGAACTAAGTCAGGTGATCTTCCAAGAGTAAACCCATCTGTGAGGGATTTCCTCCTGTATACCTTTTTGCCTACTGTGTATATGATCAACTGGCAAAATTCTGGTCCAGGTCTTTGTGTAAGAAGGCCTGAAAGACAGAAGCCTTTTTTTTTCTTCTTGGGAAAGGAATGTCACTGTATGCTTTTCCACCCTTTTCACCGATATCCAGAGTACTTCAGAAGCTGCAGAAGGACTTTTCAGAAATTGTAATGATCCCTTTTGTCTCAAAACAACATTGGTTCTCCCTTCTTACTGAACTGGCTAAAGGCAATTACCACAAGCTTCCTCCCAATGTGGACTTAATCGCACAAGGCATGGATGTTTACACTCCATTCTCAAGCATCTTCAGTAAACTGCCTGGGGTGATTCAGTTCTAATACCTTTTAGCTATCCTTTTTCAGGGGATGTGCAGCAGGTACTAAAGGAGACAAGAAAACCTGCAGCTAAGAATTGTCATATTGGCAAGTGGAAGAGATTTTCTAGTTGGTTTCTGGCTAATAACCAGGATTCTCTCTCGCCACTGGTGCTCACACGTTTGTGTGATTTACTAGCCTGTGACTTTTCATACTCCTCTATCACAGTATGTCTTGTAGCCATTTCAGCATATCAGAATTTCTTCAGTGTGTTTAATAAAATAGTTTCTGAAAGTAGTGTTACGCTTGAGACCACAGTACTAACATGTTATTCCTTCTTGGGATTGTTTCCCGGTGCTGGAAAAGTTAACCACATATCCAAGTGAACTGGCACTTCAAGCTGACTTGAGTTTCTTTACATGGAAAACTGTTCTTATTTCTCTGAAATCTGCAAGAAGTGTCCGCTACCTGTTACCAGTATGGATAGGGTCTCATTAAAAACAAATCCTTTGTTCATGCCCAAGTTTGTGTCACAGTTTACTTTGAATCAGGCCATCAATTTCCTAATATTCTGTCCTAACCATCATAACCAGGGAGAAAATATTGTACATACTGTGGTACTATTTTGAGAGAACCAAGTCCTTTAGAAGTGCTTATCAGCTATTTTTTTCTTGTTAAAAAATTTATATATATAATATATGTATATATATATATATATATATATATATATATATATATATTGATCACTTTTGACAAAGGCAATTTTATGTGCATATAAATGAAAGCAAACCATATTGACATACTTTTCATTGCAAACATTATACATCACTTGTAATCTACCCAAACATTACATAGCTCATTCAAATTCTGCCTTCTTTTAAACCTCATTCCTAATCTGCATTTATTGTTCCCATAGTTTCCATTTTTTTTACTATATAATTCACTCCTACCATTTTCTAAAGATTCCATTTCCATTTATTTTATTTCTGTCACTATATTCACTACTTCTAGTACAGTTGGTTTAGACTTCGATTTCAATTTCCTAGTAATTACTTTTTTGGCAGCTACCATAATTAGGCTCACCAAGGCCTTACTATGTCTGAGCAAATCCGATTCTGTATCATAACAATACAAAACCATTTCCTTAGTCGTATCAATTTGCTGACACAGTATTTCTGATGGTGTAGTCTGCAGGGGAATTTTTTAAGGCTGCCAACTCAGTACATTCCCAGAAAATATGTTCCCAGTGACCTCTTTCTTTCCCATCACACCTCTAACATTTGCTAACTACCTGAGGAAAAATTCTTTAGAGTCTTTTTGGCGTATAAAAATACCTATGCACACACTTTCAAGCAAAGATCCTAAATTTTCTCAACTTTGTTGCATGTTTGGGAGACATACATATATCCCCATTGTTTTTTTGTGATTTGCTTATGCAGTCTGTCTTTCCTAATCCTTTCTTACCTCCTCTGATTCTTATAGTTGTCATGCAATATTTTGTATGCTCTACCAATTATTCCTTTTTTTAACAGCAGCTTCTGTTATAGATTCTACTAAAAACTCTTACCAGTGCTGGTCTTTCACTTAGGATCCCCTTATTTCTTTCTGTTTGCCTATAATCTGATGTCAGTCCTTGATAGGGAAGGCATCCTGTAGCCTGCAGTCTAAATAAATTATCGGCCTTTTCCCTTGCTATTACCTTTCCATCTCTAATTATTTGCTCCCAGTACCTTGGTTCTTTTACCACTTTTCTCCAGTAAATTCCAGCCACTTCTGCCTATTGTCTGTATCCGTAATTGCAGACAGCCCTATCAGCAGAATCTCCTTTCTCCATTCCTTTGTTGGCTTAGTTCTTAGAATACATTCTGCTACTTTATGAATATAATATTCTGTATGGTTATTGTTATTCTCCTTAAGGGTCTGCATCCAGCATCCCAGTCTCTCCTTGTTTCTTGAGCGCCCCCTCTTTTGTCATCATCCTTTTCCACTTTGAATTATAAGTTTCTGCTTGTGCTATGTGTAGGAGTCTTAACTGTGAATCTCTGAAGTATTCCTTCAAATCAGGTCATCCCAGAGCTCCTTGTTCTGTTGGAAGAATCCGCTTATCCCACTTGACCCTTGCCATCTTCCTCCAAATACAATCCTTCAGCTCTTTATAAATTGCTATCCACAACTACTTCTCTGGTTGATAAAATATGTCTGACCTGTGTATAAGACTAAAGAGACTAAAAACATTTTTAACTGTATCTCGCTATCCATATCCATAAAACAGAGCTTCGAATTGCTCAGTTTTTGTATTACCTTTTGTTTAGTCTCTTCCCACATATCCTTAACTGTCACACCAGAATCCTTTTAATCCATACTGCTAAGTACATCATTTTTATCATGTCCCCATAAATATGGATATTGCTGAACCGGTTTGTATGTGGATATGTAATTTACAGCTGTTACCTTTGTTTTAGCTTCATTAATTTTATATCTCAAAAAGATAGGAAACTGTCTCAAAATGTGCCGTAACACTGAAATGTTCTTTTTAGGTTTTATCAGGTAGAAAATAATGTACTCTGCAAATAGAGCCAGCTTTTCTTGACTACCATACCAATTATATCCTCTAATTTATGAGTCCCTTATTTTCTTTACCAGTGGTTCTAAATAATGTAAATAACAAAGGAGAAAGAGGGCACCCCTGCCTGGTTCCACTGCTCAAACAGAAATTATCAGAGAGGAACCCATCCATCTTAAATTTCACCTTCAGTCCCTCATATGTCCTCCTAGTCAACCTTATAATTATATCAGGGAATGCAAATATTTCCATGCCGTGCTCATAAACACCCAGCTTACTCTGTTGCATGCATTCTCTGCATCAAGACCTACCAACAACAGTTGTATTTTCTTACATTCTGCTTTCCTCTGGATCATCAGTGTTTTGTTAATGTTGTTAAATGTTTGCCTGCCACCCACAAAACCACATTGATCCATATCTATCGGTTTTTGGCATAGTCGTTGCAATTCCTGTAGCCATTAAAGGCATAAACACTTCCTAATCATGGGTTAGGATTAAAATGGGCCTGTATGAAGCTGGATCTCATGGGGCTTTAACCTGTTTAGGAATTACAGCCACCACCGCTTTCTTCCAGGATGTTGGTGCTTCTCCTGCTATTAAAATACTGTTAAACAAAATCTTCCAGATCTTTATCAGTTTTTCCCCCTCCTAGCTTCCAAACTTCCACAGGAATACCATCTGTTCATGGGGATTTTCCTATGGTTTGGTTGTACATCACCATTTTTATCTAATCTCTTCCTATCCTAACTGTTGGTAATTAAGCGTCATCTTACTTTAACTTTGGCATATTTAGTTCTTCCATAAACATTTCCATTTGTACCTTTTCTTGGTTTCCATATTTCTCTGCTTTCTACACTTTCATACAATTTTCAGAATATTTCTAGTACCTCTACAGGATCTCGTTATCTTTCTTGTTATAGGCTCTCTAAGCATGGTGACAATCCTTTCTACTTCCTGTTGCCTGAGTTGTTCTGCTAAAAGTATTTTGTGCTCTGGAGTTATCACCAAAAGCAGTTGCTTAACAGCAGTCTTTCTAAACTCATGCATATTATTCAGGTAATCCCTTAGTTTTTGTTTAGCATTCTGCAGTTGCTCTTCTTCTTGTTCTGTGAGCTTCCCCCTATTCTGCAATACTTGAATCTTTGTCAGTCCGTATAAATTCTTGTTACTTCATAACCAAATGTCTTTCTTTTATTTTCATAGTATTTTTAAACTCCACTTTAATTTTATCTGACACTGTAGCTGTCTTTTTCTTCTTTCTGCTTTTCCCGGTTAGGGGCCGCCACAGCGGAACACCTGTCCACTCATGATTGGCAGTGCAGTTTTATGGTGTCGAGTTGCCAGCCCGGCGCCCAACCTTCCATAGAAGGCACACACACCTAGGGCCAATTTAGAGTGTCCAATCCACCTACAGCATGTCCTTGGGATGTGGGAGGAAACCGGAGTACCCAGAGGAAACCCACGCGACCACAGGGAGGACATGCAGACTCCGCACAGAAGGCACTCCAGCCGAGGATCAAACCATAGAACCTTTTGCTGTGAGGTGACAACGCTAACCGCTGCACCACCATGGCCACCCATCTGACACACTAGCTGTATTTTCAGAAAATATTTCAATCTTCTCTAATAACTCATTTTTATTTCATTACCCTGTATTTTTATTTTAGTTATTACTGGCACGTGATCTGAAGTAGTTATTGGATGCGTATCAAAACTTTTAATTAAATGCACTTGTTTCTGTGAAATATGTTGTGTCTAGTCTAGACCAGTTTTTGTATGTTCGGGAATGTGTAAATTCCCTCTGAATTCCTGCTACTGAATTCACATCTTCCATGGCAAATATTTTCATACATTTCTTGAAAAATCTATCCTGCTTTGTTGTTTTCCTTTCTGGACCCCCCCCCCCCTCCATACACCTTCATTGTGCAAATCAAATGCTAGTCCCCACCTATAAGTAATATTCCCTGCAGAATGTTATCTGTTTCTCCCAGAACTGCATTATATCAGTTTTAGGTGGAATATAAATACATGCTAGTGTAATACTCCTCCCTTGCCAGTAGCCCCTTAATAGTACAAGTCTACCATTATTATCTTTTTTTTATCCCCTTCTGTATCACTATTGGAGCTCCTGTTGCAATTAATGTGAGTACTGCTGTTTTCCTTTGCTCCAGGTATTCCACTGAGTAACCGTTCTGCAAACTTTTCTTTATCATGTTCACGCATTCATTTCTTTCTAAATGTGTCTCATGTAGCTTAGCTATTTGCACTGCACATTTTTTTTAATATTGTTCGCTACTTTTTCTTTTTTGTATATATCTGTGAGACCATTTACATTTAAAGATTGTTAAAAAGTTATTCCCACCTTTCATGTGTAACAGCTTTTTAAGTGTCTACTTCCAGCTTTTGTGTTAGATGCATACACTAATGTTTGTCAGGTTGATCTTTTTATGCAGTTGTGTTTTGTCATATCCATTTGAGCCTATGTCACATGTCAAAAAACTTTGTTTTATTGAAAGCCTTCAAACAAATCAAACAAAAAACACACCCTTAAAACCTATTAACATAATACTAACACACAAAACTATGGAGTACTTCAAATATTTAAGTTTTACCCTCCTAGCAGGAACAATTGTCGCAGACTGGCAGCCACACACAGAGTTGGTTAACGTAAACGAAAGGTTATACATGGTAAGACTCATGATGCAGCCTGTGCTTTCTACTAAGTGCCATTTGGTTTGGTTTTGTCTTTATTACTCTCCCAGATTGGGAAAACACTTGAATGCTTTTAGAAAACATGATCTCCTAGCTATTGAAAGACATATTCTGTTTTTATTGCTCTTTATCAGGTTGTCTCCATGGGGACATGAGGGCCAGATAGTCACTTCTACAAGCACTCATTTATTTGCTAGACAGTGTTCTTTTTTATTTGTTTCTCTTAAAACATATTAGTAGATCAAGCCAAGGGCCTTATTCCAGTCATTCCCCTATGCAAGAGTGAAAAAAGTGCATCAATTTTTCTTGTATCCTGCTCATTTGACCAGACTTTTTTTTTTTTTACATTGTAGTGCCTACATTTCTTAAAATTAAAATCGAACAGGAGAAAGAAAGAGGAAAAAAAACAGGGGCAGTATCCCCATTACACTTGAAAATAACTGAGAACATTTTACTTTGTAGCATGCAGACTATATCATGCATTATAAAAACACCACTATTAAGAACAAAATTTTGTTTTACTTAGTAAACGCTTTCATTCTTCCCCACAAATGTTTTTCCAAACAATCCTGTACAAGTTTAACAAAGTCAAAAAGTCCAATATTTCCAAGTTTTCTTGTTCTGTCATGTTTCACAAGTTTAATTAATGCTTTGTAACCCCACATTTTTCAGTTTGAGTTGCTAGTTTTATTCCTGTTGATCTCCATCTACCAGATCCAGTCTCTGCTTCATTTCCAACATACTCCCAGTTTCTCTAGTCAACTCTTGTGTTTTTTTCTGCCTCTCAAGCCTTTCTCATTGAAACAATGGGAAAGGTTTCACTGGCACAGATCTCTCTCTGATCTTTATTACCAGAAAAACAAGAAGCAGAATCTCCTTCTGTTTCATAACTCACTTTTTGTTGGACAAACATTTGTATTTTCTCCTTAATATGCTGTGCATTAAAAAACAATTGTCTCTCCAGGAAAGAATATTCTGAAAGCTGGGTACAGCAGCTTGATTCTCATGGCTGCTTCTCAACATTCCCTGATTAGTGGAATAAATTCACTCGTCTTCTGCCTGGTGTACAGTGAGTAATCATTTTCCACAAACACTCTATCTCACCCTTTCAGTACTTTGTCCTTGTACCACAGTTTTGACAGAATCAACTCCTTCTGTTGGTAGGATGGCTCCTTTACAGTTAATAGTCTAGGTTGGTTTCACATGGCCAGGTTTGGAGCATACACACTATGTGCCCTTTCACTTAACAGCTCCTGCTGTGGAATACCAGTGCAGTTGCTTTTTTCTGCTTTCATAAAATTAATGCTCTGTGTTCCTTCCAGCTTCTCTGGTACAGCAGATAACCTCAGGTATTTCCTATATGCTCAGTCTTCTAATTCTGTTATTTTTTTAAACATTTCTTCTTGAACAGTATTGCATTCAGCCAATCTTTTCATCATTTGACCTCTGATTTTTGCAGTTATCACCTCATCTGAATATGTTTTTAAAGCTTCCTCCATTTTTTCTAGCCTTTTGCTATTTGAGTTGATATTACTCCTTCAGTGTTTCATCTATTTTTATTCAGCTCTGAGTACATTTGACTTGGTTTTTCCTCTCTGTAAATGGAAGTCATGTCTTGCCCCAACGCTAGAGCTTGCACTGCTTTTTGCTGAACAGCTGCAGAGTTCTTCCCAGTCAGTGTTTTTTCCTTGCCTCTTGTGATTGATTTTCTTTCAGGTTCTCTGATTTTATTTTTTACCGGTATGTAGGTTGTGTACTTACTAGCCAGTTACTAAAATTTACTGAAAAATGAGTTTATTGGCTCTGTCTTCCGAGTTTGCTGTCACACTGGGAGAGCTGAGATTAAGTTGTTACTCAATGTGCCTCTGTCTTCCGAGTTTGCTGTCACACTGGGAGAGCTGAGATTAAGTTGTTACTCAATGTGCAGCCATCTTGGAAGTTTGATTTTTTGTCTTTTATGTTGGAACTAAGAAAGGACAGTCCGTGTCAAAATAGACTATTTCCAGCTGGTTTTCCTCAGCTATTGCCTTTTATTCCTAGCATAGTAAACCATCGATAGTATCAAGGTGCACTCTGAGAGCATTGTCTTCTTCGATGGTATATTGGAAGGGGACTTCAGAAATATTGTAGAGGCAGCTTAAATGGCCTCTGTACATACTTTTACAAGACATTACAAACTGAGCTATTTGTGTAGCTTCTGGACTCTCTTTGCTAAGACAATTCTACTCAAGTGTCTGGATCCATATCCTTTTTCTCTCAGGCTAGACAGGCTTTGATAATGAACCCATATAGCCTAAAGGCCACTGCAATAGTGAGAATGATGAATATGGAACAGTTGTATAACTTGCATGGCACCCATAGCAATACATGTTAGGATTCCTTACTTCTGTAGTAGCTGCACCCACCCTCCATTCCCTATAGTATTGAATGTAGTTATTGTTGGGAAGAAGTTCGGTTGCTATTTTTTATTTAAGTTCAGGATGAGTATACTGCTGCTCAACTTTTAGATAAGAAAGTCCAGAAGATTTTCCACTTTAACTGCTGATTTTCCCCTCTTCAGGGCAGACCAGTCAGCAGCCAGAGTGGAATTCTGGGTAGGAGCCAGAGCTTTTGGAATAGGGCTGGTAGTTGTGTCTTGGGCAAAACATAACCCATATAGCTAAAGGCTACTGCAGCAGTGAGGAATTCGAACATCTGCTGTTATGGGTAAGTGAAGCTTGCGCAAGTGTGCTGTCTTAAGGCAGTCCCAGACTACTATTCAGAGGTTTTAGAGCCTGTTGGGGGATTTTATTTGCTTGTTTTCCTTTTTTAAAAGAATTTAAGACATTAATTCCATTCAGTATATCCATATCTTCCTCATTTTCCATATGGTGACTTTTCAGCAGATTGTGGGCTGAATGATTTTACTATGAATGATTGAAGCATGTTGGCATGTAGCTGTTTGGGAGCCCTGTGCAAGATTCCACTGCCTTGCTTTGAGCGTTCATCCTTTTAGTTCAAAGTGCTGTTGTTTGGCCTCTTATGTATTACAAGAGTTTTCACCAGAGTTTTGGCCATTATGACAGAAGCCTTGCAGGAGAAAAGGTTTTTATAGTGTTCTCTTATCTAGATGAGTAACTTCTGGTGGCCATGTTGAGGAACTTACAACCTGAGGCTACCTCCTTTACCTTGAATTTGTTAGAGTAGTCACCTTGAGCTGAAAGGAGCCCTGTTTGGTCCCACTGTAGAGGATTTATTGCATTTGGGCAGAGCTGAATGCTATATAATACTGATTATTCCTGCTTAGTTATAGGACCTTGAAGTTTGTGGCTTTAAAACTCATTACATTTGAGTGACGCCTCCAGGTGCATCTGCAGTTAACTCCTACTGACGCCTCTAGGCATCAAATATTGCTTGTTCATATTTGCATCAATAATCCCAAACCCGTGCTGTGTACAAGGTTTTGAAAGATTTCATCTTAAAACTTGCAGAATAGCAAACTCAACAGCATTAATATTTGACCTCTGTCTAGTGTCAGTAAATATATATTAACTGTTGTTTTTATGATATTAATTTATATATATATAATTTTCACATTTCTCTAAATATCTCAACAACCAGGTAACACAGACAGAACTCCTTAGCCTCAAATGAAAGCTCTCAGCTAGATGAATAAAATGCTGCTGACGGTATGTGTGTAACTTAAGTAGTTGCTGAGATATCGTAAGTTGTTTACAAAATATTATAAATGTAATAGTTACTGCGTTTACTGTGACTTATAACATTTGGTTTAAGACTTAGAACCTAAAGAATATTACCACTATAAAAATAGTTTGTGCTGAAGCGTTTTCCATTTGTACTTCTTTCATAATCCCTATGGTTCCAGAGATATGAACATTTGTTTGAAATGTGAGGACATAATTTGATTCTGTTAAAAGGCTTAGGCTCTGCCCTTTGGAAGTTACAGTGCAAACTTCCTGAACTCCATTGAAGTGAATGAGTTAACATTCTTTTGGAAACTTAAAAAGTGAGTTTAAGCCATGCACTTTTCTGCTTCTGTTGAGCTTAATTTTAGCTGCAGTCTTCACAGTCCTGGTGACTTGCATTTGTATAATAGGGTTACATTGAATGGTGAGATGTCGATGACTGCATAGCCTTCATGCCATAAAGAATCTCTTCCTTGTATTGTACACATGTCACCAGGCATCGAAGTGGTGAGCTATTCCAGTCTGTCTCAGCAGGGTGAAATTCCTTTTCTGTCACTGAGCTCTGTCATGAGTTGTAATGTGGATTCTAATGTGACAGGTTAGATAGCCCATTTGGGCTACACCTTAGTAAAAGGCAAGTGTGGCACCCGTAGTGGTGGTAGAGCATAAATCTGGAAGTGAGTGCTAGAGCCTGTTTTCAGACAGCCAAGCACTCCATTCAATGTGGCAGTGTTAAAGTAGATGCATTATGCCTAACAGCAACCTTGGAGACAGTGTCGGAGACATGCCTGGATGAGGACACAGCCCCTTCTGCACTAGGTTAGAACACTAGAATTCATGATACAGATCTTAGTCTTGTCTAGAGCTTTCAGTATTTTAACAAACATTCCCCTCCTTTCAGGACCATTATCAAACCGGGTTGCAAACACTTCCAGTCTACTAAGTTTGTAATGCCTCTGATTGATGTTCAACAAACACAGTACTTCACTGGCATATGGGTAATAGTGCCCTGCTACCCTCCATCTTTGAGCCTGTCAAAGCTCAAACCTCCTCCTCCCACTGCCCATCTGTGAGGGTGAAGGGCCAGTCACCTGGCAGGACCAGGACAGCCCTTCACACTCTGACAGGACCCTTTGGGGGTTTGTTTGCACCGCAGTCAGATAAATATCTATTGGATATTGCTTCTCTCTCTCAGTGATAGCTGCAGAGCTCACATAAGAAACTACTTTAGGGTTTTATTTCCTCCCTTTGCATTTTTCTGTTAGTGCTTGAACAAATATTATGCTGATCTGCTTATTTTTTCTTGTGAAAAGTTGATTTATTCTTTAGTGTGATTTATCTTGCAGTACAAGTCTTCTGCTGTTTATTTTAATCTATTTGAGTTTCTGTGTTTTTTTAAACCCTTTTAAAGTATCTTATGGCTATCTCTGAATGTTGAACTGAGTTTCTGCACTAAGGCCATTTTAGTGCAGTTCCTCTCATTGCCTCATCTTGCTAGAACAGCAAATAATTTGCAGTTGTTATTTGCATTGATTAATAACTTCTTTTGAAAGTTTTGACAGAAAAAAACTTAAAAGTTCTTGCTTTTCTTTTCTTTGGGGCTATAATTTGTGGTCAGAGAGCGCTTTTCCAGTATTTAAATTTTTTTTTTTCATTTAAATCGTGATTTTGGTGTCATTTTGTTTTTGAAACATTTCTGCCAAGAGTTTCTCATAAGATTAATTCTAGTTGAATTTTTGGTATGCATTACTAGTTAATGTGACTTTGTGGATTTACAACATTTTAAAGCAGTTTCTCTCTCAAATCATGATTTTGGCACCTTTTTATTTGTGTGACATTTCTGACAGGAATTTTACTTAATATTACACTTAATTCCTGGTCTAAGGATATTTGGGGATATTTCTGTTTATGTTGGACTGAAAATAGCATTTATTTATGTTGGGGATCTATGTGATGTGTTTATTGTGCTTTGTGCTGAGTTACTAAAATCGCTTTTTCTACAAAACATTTAGTGCAGTTTCCTATAGAAAGACTTTAGTTTGATATTTAGAGGAAACTTTGCGGGAATTGTCCATTTTGTACCAGACTGACTGGGCAACCAGTACTTGGTATTGATTTGACTAGTTTTTTGCCCCCTGACATGATGGATTCAGGTACAGGTCCTCCCCAACCACCATGTCCCCCATCTGCACCTTAAAAAAAATGAAAGAATAAATCAAAAACTATGCCTCAGCCTGTGACTTATGATTCTGCAGTAACTTTAGCTTTGGGCAGGCTATTTGACTACTCGTCTTTTGTCACCTCCACGTCCCCTGGTGTGGTCGTAGTACTACAAATGTGGGTGACATGAGGGTCAGACACATCCTCTGGGGCTGTATCATTGTCTGCTGCAGATATGGGCAAAGCCAAACCCCTTAGGTGCAGGGGAGGTTTGGGGTGCAGCATCTGTTGTCAATATTGATATTTTCCTTCCAGGGGATTTTCCCAATAGAATCAGAAGGCTCATCAGGTGGTGAGACATTAGTCTATGACTTTTTTTTTCAGCTGAGGTGGTGGCTATGGCTAGATCCATTGTTCAAGCAGTTGACTATGAGGTGGATATCTGGGTTATGAATAATGCTAGTGCTTTCACCACTGGCCAGTCTACTAAGGATCCTCTTTTAGAAAGGGATCCAGTGTCTGAGGATCCAGCCTGCTTAAGTCGGATCATTTGGGTCCCTCTGTTTATGAAGTAGTACTGGTACTCAAATAGATGTTTTCTTTTTCCCATGTGTTGATTAGATTTAGAGATGAAATTAACTGTGAGCTATCTTTGGCTGCCCCCTAGATTAACAGGGTTTTTGATCTCTTGGAAGGGTGAGACAGCAGACATTGAGACCTTTCCTCCCTTAATCCCAGCATTGGAGGATGTCCTCAGGAAAGCTTGTAGTTCCCCCTCTCTCTTTTTTAAGGCTTTGTGTAAGAATGTGTTTAAGAAATTTAGTGTATTCTGGGTCTTGCCTGGCCTCCAAGCTCGTTTGTCTGCGGGCCTTGTTTCAGTGTCACCATTAATTTTACTAATAAGAGTGTCATCTTCTAACCCAGTCTCTTAAGAATAAACTAGGCAAGTGTCTAAAATCTCATGGAAAGAAGCTGTCACAGTCCAGCATGGTAGCCTTTAAAGTGTTCGACTACCAGTGTTTTATGTGGAAGTTTGTGTTGAGATGCATGTACAGTTTAGATGGATTTGCTGCACTGCTGCCTGCAGAGAAAAACGTTTTGCTAAATATATTGTCTCCAATGTTTATCAGGTATCAGGACATAGATTAAAAGTGTCTTGGGAGGGGCTGATACTACTTTTAGAAATGCAGCATTGTCCGTGGTGATTAGGAGGTATGCTTTTTTGCACTCCCACAATTTTTCTGATGAGTTAAAAAATGAGATTTTAAATACTTCTCTTGTCTGATTGTATGTTTGTACAACAGCTAATCAGATCCTTAAGCACTGGGGTAGCAGAGGTAAAGTGATGTAAGGAGTGTCAAAAATGTCCCGTATTCCCAAATTCTCCTCCTTTTAAGCAAGATGACTTTCGGCAGCCTAACAAACAGACGTCCCAACCAAAGAAGAACCTAGGCAGTAAAAAGAAACGGCAGGGCGACAACCCCTCTAAGCCAAACAATAACTGTTCATTTCCTAAGAAGGATAACCCCCTTCCAACTTATGACTCTGCCAAAGCACAGCACCTGTCTTTATCAAGTCCCCTGCCTGTCAAGTTAGCGCTTAGCAAGGTGGCTTAATTGGTTTCCAAAAAATGAATACAAATGTTGGCAGGGGTTACAGATGGCAGTCGAAAGACCCACCCACCTAAATTCAGGAGGGTTCCCTCTCATCCACTGGACTAGACTTTGTTATTCGATCCAGTTCTCTAGCATATTCTGTACTCAGAGGTCATAGAACTGGTCCCTCCTTCATAAAGAACAAAAGGTTTGTACTTCAAAATTTTCTTTGTTCCCAAAAACAGCAGTCTTGTAGACCAGAATTGCACCTTTCTTTTATGAATACATTTGTCAATGTTCCCAGGTTCAAGATGTTCACCCTGCAGGCATTGCTTCCTGAAGGATGCCTATTGAGATTTGTTGTGTCTGGTTCACACTATCTGATGTCCTTCTATTGCCATGTTGTAGTATGCATAACCTTTGGGTTACCCTCTGCTTAATCACCCGAATGTCCAGCCAGTATACAAAAGCTTTAGTCACTGTAAGGTACGTGAGACGTCTGACGTTGGCCGTAGAATGCGTGGACCATAAAAGTGACATCTGCACGTACTTTTCCTCAGAACGTTTCTACTGCCAGTCGAACGTCAACTCTTCCTGCTGTCTCTGCCATCAGATCTTCAAATTTAAGACAAGTACCCTATTGGGGACGTTTTCTTCTTCTCTTTTTGATCACTGCATGCCTGCTTAGGTTCATGTCATCCAGGAAAGGAAAGTGTAGGTGCGGAATCATCCCCCATAAGGATGCCCACGATCTTTGCCTTTTCTGTCTGTGACCCAACCATGACTGTAAAACCTATGTGATTTGTCAAGCTTTCGATCCTAAGATACTTCGCAGCCATTTGCACACCCTAAACATCTATTTAGAAAACCAGCGTCTAAAACATCTGGCTCTGGTGATGGAAGGGCTGCATGGTTAGATCGTCGAGCCACCAAAAAAGGCCAAAGTTTCCAGACCTGAATCTACTGCTGCACCTCCTCCACGCAACGTTCCCCCTGTGGCCGATGTTCACCTGGAGGAATATGCAGAACCAGCCAAGTTGGGTATAGCGAGTACCATTCAGGAGGCCACAGAACTTAGGTCTGAAAGCACATCCATGGATGTTTTGCAGATGTTGGGCGCCAATGATGAGGGGGAACCTCTGCTAGCGATAGACGTCCAGACGGGTCCTTCCACTATTTTAGAACAGTCTAAAACTTGTCCAGGACTACCTCTTCCATAAAAATTAAACAAAAGACAAAATATGTCTCTCCTCCTTCAGAAAGCTTCCCTGATTGGCAAGCTTTCTCTCAAAGCTTATTTAATGCCTTCATGGGCCTTTGGCCTTCTATGCCCGCTTCCCCTCCGGCTGCCCCTTCAGTTGTCAGTCCTAGACCTCAGACTGAATATCCTCACTCTCTTGATGCTGAGGACTCTTCAGATTCCTCTTCAGAGGACTCCCTTTCCTATGCCTCTCAGATGCCTTCCCCTCTTGGGCATGCCTCCACGAGTAGGACTCTGCTGAGGCAGACTCCCCAGGAGAGGACCTCACCTTTGGTGAAACCATCTCTAAAATGAGAGAATTTAACTCATTCACTCCAGTGGAGATCTGGAAGTTTGCACTGTAACTTCCAGTGGGTGGAGCCTAAGCCTTTTGAGAGGATGAAATGATGCCCTCACATTTCAAACCAATGTTAATATCTCTGGTACTATAGGGGTTATGAAACAAGTATAAATGGTAAACTCTTCAGCATATACTGTTGTTAATAGTGGTGTAGTACTCTTTAGGTTCTAGGTCTTAAAAAAAATGTTATAAGTCGCAGTAAGTGCAGTAACTATTAAGTTTGTAATATTTTGTAAACAGTTTACAATATCTCCGCAACCACTCAAGTTACACACATACTGTCAGCACCATTTTATTCATCTAGCTGAGAGCTTTCATATGAGGCTGAGTGCTGTCTGTTACATCATTATTGAGATAATTTGAAAAATGTGAAAATTATACCTGTATAAATTAATATTATAAAAACCGTTAATATTTCTTTACCTGCAGTAGACAGTGGTCAAATATTAATGCAGTCAAGTATGCTGTTGTGTAAGCTTTAAGATGAAATCTTTTAAAATCTTGTACATAGTATGGTTTTGGAATTATTGATGCAAATATGAACAAGGAATATTCAACGCCAAGAGACGTCAGTAGGAGGTAACTGCAGATGCACCTGGAGGTGTCATTGGATGTAATGAGTTAAATAGGATTCCACTGAAATGGCCAAGGTTCAAAAGAGGTATTATGAACTCTTACAAATGGACACCCCTTCACCTTTTGCCATCCTTCCAGTCTTACTTTTTGGATGCATTCAGTGCAGCCTCTCAAAACCTGATTCCCAACCACCAGCCCCTAGAAGACCTGACAGGTTCTGTAAGGTCCCAGAAGGGCTCAAATTTCTGATTAAATGCCCTGTTGCAGACCCCGTCACTGTTTCAGTCTCTGCAGACAAAACTTCTAGATTACTTCCCTGCACCTCTGTCCTTCCCACTAATAAGGACAGTAACACCATGGAACGCATTGGCAAAAAAGTATACACCTCTGTCACTTAGGCTTTTAGGGCAGTCAGCTGTCAGACACACATGTCAAAGTATGCCCTGGCCCTTTTTACCCAGGTTTCTAAACTTTTGGCTGATCTCCCAGGCTCTCCTTCTAAGGCCCAAATATGTAGCCTCATCTCCTTGTCCTCTCGTGACAAAACACTTGATCAGATGCAGTTATGATGCTGCAGAGGCATCAGCCAAATCTGCAGCTTCTTTCTCGGTGCTTAGAAGGTATTCTTGGCTGAGACTCCAAACCCTACCTGATGATATTAGGGCTAAACTCCTGGATGCACCCCTGGACAATTCTGCCCTTTTTAGGACTAAAGTGGCAGAACTTTTCAAAAACGCTTCAGCAAAAGGGGAAGGAATTACAAGACTTAAAACATTTATTTGTCTCTCCATTCCCTAAATTCCATAGCAATTATCCCACCAAGACACAGTTCATCAGGAAACATGCTGCTCTTATCCCTCATTCTAGGAACAAAAAGAGTTCCAGGAAGCAGCAGCCTCCTTCCAGGCCTGCTCAGACTCTAGTTCAGAAACCTCGGTTTCAGGACAGGGCAAGTAGTCTATGACTACCTGCTTTACCCTTCACCCCCTCCGGATTCCACTCCCCTAACCGAAAGACTTTCTCACTGTCTTCCCGTCTGGCAAAGCATTACTTCAGACAAGTGGGTCTTGTCTGTTACAGAAAAGGGTTACTTCATCCACCTTAAAAGGCATCCCACAGCCACCGAACCAGTTCCCCTTTTTTCAGACAGTCAGACAACCTCTTCTCTCAAGGGACTATCCAACCTGCCCCTGTCAGAAAACTGAAAGCATTTTTATTCTAGACTTTTCCTAGTCCCAAGTAAAAATGGCCCATGGAGACCCATCCTGGATCTCTCCCACCTCAACCTTTTTCTATGAGTACCCACTTTTTTTGCATGCTTGCTCTCCAAACTCTTTTTTTCCCCTGCTAGTGCCTCAGACATTCCTGGCCACTTTGGACATCAAAAATGCATATCTACATATCCCCATAAGGCCCAGCTACAGAAAGTACTTGCAGTTCTCTGAGTTCCTCACATTTTCAGTTCTCTGCCTTGCACTTTGGATTATCTACTGCTTATTGTAGGGTCCAAGGTGTTCAGATTTTTTCATACCTGGACTACCTCCTGATCCCGGCAGGTTGTTCAACTTCCCTACACATCCATCTCCAAAAAGTCGTTTCTGTCCAGCAGTCCCTAGGTTTCAACAATAGTTTCCCCACGTCCGAACTAAACCCCTCCCAGGACCAAGTTTTCTAGGGGTGCAAAATAAAGACAAACTGTTATGAGGGCATTCCTTCCACCACAAAAAGTGGAAAGCCTGAAGCCACACCACTGCTATGACAGCGAGACAATATCTCAGACTCCTAAGACATATGGCCTCCACTATACCCATTTTGCCACTGGCAAGACTTCACATGAGAAAACTTAAGTGGTATCGGAGGTCCACATGGACCCAACACTCCCACCTCTTGGACCACAACATTCTCTTCCTACCATGCCTAAGGAAGGAGATCCTTCCATTACAGCCCATCACCCCAGTCCAGGAGATGTATACAGATGCCTCAAACCTGGGCTGGGGAGCTGCTGTGAGCAGCTTGAAGGTGCAAGGCACATGGACAGGCCCCTTCAAGCAGGAGCAGATCAACATCAGAGAAATGAGAGCCATCATGCTTGCTGTGAGGGCCTTCCAACACATTGTAAAGCAACCCCCCCCCACCCCCACACACACACACACACACACACACACTTGTTCACAGACAACACTACAGTTTGCTGGTATGTGAAAAAACTGGGAGGAACAAAATCTTAATATGCAGACTTGCACTAAGGCCTGGGAATTGACGGTCTAACATGGAGTCACCCTGTAGGTGGTCTATAATTCCCTCAGCTCAGAACACTCAGACAGACAAATCCCACAAATGTATGCTACACAGGGATGTGTTCTTGGACATAGCCCACAGATGGGGGTACTCCACAAATAGATCTGTTTGCCTCCCCTCTGAACAGAGAACTTCCACTCTTTTGTACCAGGCCACCCAGCCCCTTAGAGAGAGAGCAACAAGCACCTTTTCTGTCTCATGGAAAGGGGATGTTTATCTATGCATTCCCCCCCTTCCCACTCCTACAAAAAGTCCTGTTGAAAATCCAGCGAGACAAACCAAAAATCTTGTTGGCGACTCCCTTTTGGCTAAGACAGCACTGGATGTTCTTCGTCTCACATTGCTGCAGTCATAACCTGTGGGTAGTCCGCTGTCCTCGGTCGGCCCGAATACCAAAGTGTTAGGCTGGCGTCGGTCATGGTCGCTCAGAGCTGACGTCAGTACGCAGTAGTACTTAAGCGCATGACCGACGCCATATCCTCAGTCTTTCTTGCCGCGTGGTCCGAAGCAGAAGCAGCGTTTGCAAGTGCCGTTCGGCGTTCTGAAATTTTCATTTTTCGAGTTTCAGACCGAAGACCAAGTTGGGCTAAGTACCCCATTGGGGAATATTTTTGTCTTTTCTTGCCTCAGTTAATCCGGATGTCAGAAGAAGTTGATAATTGTATTTCTTGTGGGAAACAGATACCTCATAGGGACTATCACTCTCTCTGTATTCCTTGCTTGGGGCCTGAGCACGACGTAGTCGGGTGTCGCTTTTGCGCTAGATTTAATAAGCGCACCATAAAACGCAGATTAGACTGTGCTAGGCTTGTTTTCGGTAAGCGGTGTAATTACAACATGCCGTCGGATCCTCCGACGCCCGCTAAAAAGCGAAAAGATAAATCTTTAAAGTCTAAACCGGATGAGTCGTCCGTTGCGGACGCCGGTTCTATGGAATCTACGGTTGAATCTGTGGATCCAGCCGAGGTCTTGGCTGAATCCCAGGGGGAACCTTTACTTTTACAGGAGTTGGCCTCTCAGGAGTTAGGTCAGGCCGAGGGGGCTTCTCAAGTTTCTGTGGTTCCATCCTTACAAAAGGTTATTAGGCCTTCTACTTCTGTCACTAAAGGCCCTGCTAAGGCTAGACCTGGTCTTTCTGGTACAGGCCACAGCCCTAGTTCTTCGGGCTCTGTTCCTAAAAAACATATGTTGAAAATGGCAGAGGATTTGATTACTTTGATCAGGGGTTCTATGCCCCCTCCAGAGAAGAGGCCTAGGGTGGAGACAGATTTAGAGGGATTGGAGCATTCCTCAGAGTACTCTGAGTCCTCAGCTGAGGATATTCAGGATTTTCCTCCCTATTCTGATTCGGATGCAGAGGATTCCTGTCCTCCTGCTTCTCCTCCAGAGGATTTTTCCTTTTCTGAAACCTTGCACTCCATGAGGGAGCATTTCAAGTGGGAAGGTCAGGATTTTTCAGATTCTCGTAAGAGGCTTAGGGAATTTTTGTTTTTGCCACAACATAGACCTTTGGCTATTCCCCCTGTTTTAGATGTTGTTCAGGATGTTTTTTCTGAAGCTTCCCTTAATCCTGATTCTTTACCCCCTGCCCCTGTCAAGCCAGACAGGTATTACAGAGTTCCCGAGGCACATAAATATTTGTATAAGAGTCCTAGAGCTGACCCGGAGACTATTATTCAAGGGCCTAAGGGTGTCAGGGCTTCTGCAGTTAAGAATCCAGTTCCTCTGCATAAAGATTCTAGAGCTTTGGATAGGTGGGGTAAAAAAGTGTATACTTCCTCCACGTTAGCTATGAGGGCTTTAAATTGCCAGTTTCATATGCTGAAGTATCAGAACTTTCTGTTAGGTCAGTTGAAATCTAAGGTAGATGCTTTACCTGAGGGTATAGAGTGTAAGGAATTGCAGGACTTAGTTCATGCTTCAGATCAAGTTGGTAAGCATTCCTTGCAGTGTGGCTTCGATGCTCTTCAGGCTTCTTCCAGGGTGGCTGCTACTGGTTCAGTTATTCGTAGACTTGCCTGGCTTAAGGATCAAAATTTGTCAGCGCATGTTAAAGCTCGAATTTTGGATGCTCCTCTTCAATCTGAAGTTCTTTTTGGTTCTCCTGTGGAGTCAGTTTTGAAAAAGATGGAAGACGAAGCTAAGTCTATGCAGACGGTTAAGGAATTTTTGCAAGTGCAGCCCCCTAAGTTTAGCAGGAATTGGCCTGCAAGAGGATGGTCTTACCCTTCTTCGGATTTTCAGTCTAAGGGCAGGTCTAGACGTGGTAGGGGCAGGGCTCACGCTCAGGGTTCTTTCAGACCTAGGACTTGGAGTTCTCCTGCACAATCTTCTGGTGAGGGCAGGGGTCATCCTTTCGTAAACAGACCCAATGACCTGTATCTCCAGCTGCCAGATTCTTCCTGTCTGGCAGCTCCTCTAGGAGGAAAGTTGGCACTTTTCAAACAAAATTGGCATTTGGTCACCCAGGACAAATGGGTGTTGGACATAATAAATCAAGGCTACAAGTTTTATTTTCACACTTTTCCTCCTTTCAAGGGCATGCCAGATGTACCTCCTCAGCAAAGGCTGGAGGCTCACGAACAAATTTCTTTGCTTTTGCAGATGGGGGCAATCCAGGTGGTACCTCCGTCAGAAGTAGGCCTAGGGTTTTATTCTCGCCTATTCCTTGTGCCAAAGAAAGGAAACACTTTGAGGCCAATTCTGGATTTGTCCATTCTCAATACATACCTAGACATTCCAAAGTTCAAGATGTTAACATTACAGCAACTTCTGCCTCTGCTAGGCAAAGATCACTGGATGGTAACTCTGGATCTCAAAGAGGCTTATCTTCACATTCCTATCAGGCCCAGCTGCAGGAGATTCCTGCGTTTTGGCTGGTACTTCTCATTATCAGTTCTCTGCATTGCCCTTTGGCTTATCTACTGCCCAGGGTGTTCACAAAGGTTCTGGCTCCTGTAATAGCTTACTTAAGACTGAGGGGAATACAAATTTATCCTAATCTGGACGATTGCCTGATTCTTGCTCAAGACAAAGACAAGTTACTTCAACATCTACAGTATGTAATGGCAGTTTTAAGGTGCCTAGGGTATTCTGTGAACGAAACAAAGTCCAGTCTAGTACCCTCTCAAGACATGTGCTTTCTGGGTGTGAGACTGAATACAGCCTCTCAGATGGCTTTTTTGACCCCGGACAAACAAAGAAATCTTCACCTATACTTCCAGCAATTATCAGTAATGTCCAGGCTGACTGCAAGGACAGTCCTTCAAGCCTTGGGGTTCATGGCATCTTGCATTCTGGTACTTCCCAATGCCAAACTGCATATGAGGAAGCTACAATGGTATCTCAAAAGTGTATGGACTCAACACTGCCACGATTTGGACACTGTCATTCAGATAATACCTTGCATCCAGAAGGAATTCTTGTGGTGGGCTCAGGAATGTCACCTAAACAAGGGACTCTCTGTGACCCGACCAGAGGCGAGTCAGATCTTAACGACGGATGCCTCAGACCTGGCTTGGGGAGCACACTTCAATGGGAAATGGATTCAAGACACGTGGCCTCCCAGACTACAGCATTTGCATATCAACATGAAGGAGATGTTAGCAGTCCAATTTGCCCTGATGGCTTTCAAGGACCTACTTCAACCAGGACAGGTGTTGATTCAAACAGACAACACAACAGTCATGTGGTACATCAACAAGCAGGGGGAATCCCATTCTTACCCTCTTTGCAGACAAGCTATGATATTGTGGGAGACTGCTCTGAGTTTGCACATCACTCTTCAAGCACGGTTTCTGCCAGGAGCACAGAACTCCTTAGCGGATGTATTGAGCAGACAAATTGTGGATCCCCACGAGTGGAAATTGGATCTTCACGTATTCCAACAGTTGACAGTGGCTTGGGGAAGTCCAGACATAGATCTGTTCGCTTCTCCACTAAATTTCCAACTGCCAAAATTTTGCACAAAGATGTTTCACCCAAAAGCTTGGAAAGTGGATGCTCTATCTTTCAGTTGGAACAACCTTCACGTCTATGCTTTCCCTCCTCTGCCTCTCCTTCCCAAGGTACTCTTGAAAGTCAGGCAGGACAAGCCTTGCATGATTCTAATAGCACCAGATTGGCCACGCCAGCACTGGTATCCTCTGCTGAGGAGTTTAGTTCAGGAGCCTCCTTGGCCTTTGCTACCGGTTCCTCACCTGTTGTCCCAGTCAAGCAATCATTTTCTCAATGTCAGAGTACAGTCCCTGCATCAAACAGCCTGGCGTATTCTGTTTTAGACCCTGGGGGGTCTCGGCTTCCTCAACAGGTTTTGAATGTCATTTTGGAAGCCAGACGGCCTAGTACTAGAAAAGTTTATGCTGATAAATGGAGGAGATTTTTTCTTTGGAGCACAGCAAAGAGCTTTGATGTCTCAGTGCCTAATTTGAGTTTTACACTACAGTACCTTACTGAATTACTAGACAAGGGTTTGTCTTTTTCCTCCGTGAAAGTTCATGCTGCAGCCATTTCTGCTCACTATGATTGTGACCCTCCTTTATTTTCTCACCCTTTGTTTAAACAATTTCTTAGAGGGGCAAAAAACATAAGACCCCCACGTAGAGCTCCTACTCCTTCCTGGGATCTCAATTTTGTGTTGGAAAAGCTTACTTTACCTCCTTTTGAACCTGCAGCTACGTCTGAGTTGAGGTTTTTGTCTTGGAAGACTGCTTTTTTGTTGGCCATTACGTCTGCTAGGAGGGTATCTGAATTGCAGGCTCTCATGGCAGTTGAACCCTTCCTGATATTCCATAAGGATAGGGTGTCCTTAGCACTAACTCTACTTTTATGCCTAAAGTTATTTCTAATGTGGCCTTAAACCAGTCTATTCATTTGCCTACTTTTATGCTGATCCCCAAAATAAAGGGGAAAAAGTCTTGCATTCTTTGGATATTCACAGGCAGTTACGCTATTATTTGAGCAGAACTAAAGAGTTCAGGCAGACTCAACAGTTATTTATTTCTTTTGCTTTGGGTTCACAAGGGAAAGCTGTTTCAAAGCAAACTATTTCTAAGTGGATTGGCCATTGTATTGCTTTTGTTATTCTCATCATGGAAAGGATGTTCCTGCTGGGATCAGACCTCATTCCACTAGGGCTACTGCCACATCTACTGCCTTTTTAAGGGGGTTAGCTACTAAGGATATTTTGGAGGCAGCTACTTGGAGTTCAGTGCACACTTTTACTAAACATTACCATCTCCCTCTTTATTCCAAGTCTAGGGCTGGGTTTGCCACTGCAGTTTTACAGGGCATGTTAGCAGCTCCTAATGCTTTTTAGTTTGCCAGCCTCCCTTTACCTTTGCTTTGGGATTCTACCCACAGGTTATGACTGCAGCAATGTGAGACGAAGAACATAGTACAGTTTTGTACCTACGATAAATGTAGATGTTCAAGGATCCACATTGCTGCAGTCCAATTTTCCCTCCCTCCTTCCCCTCTATAGTTTGGGGTTGCTGGGTTTCTTTTGGGATAATTATTATTTTCTCTATGTTGGTGGTTGGGTATTTTCTATTTTGGCTCTGGCCTTTCCTTTTTGGGCCTTCTGACATCTGGGGCAAGAAAGACTGAGGATATGGCGTCAGTCATGCGCTTAAGTACTACTGCGTACTGACGTCAGCTCTGAGCGACCATGACCGACGCCAGCCTAACACTTTGGTATTCGGGCCGACCGAGGACAGCGGACTACCCACAGGTTATGACTGCAGCAATGTGGATCCTCGAACATCTACATTTATGGTAGGTACAAAACTGTACTTTCCCACCCCCTCCTGCATTTAACCAGGGGCAGTCATCACAGGTTACCTCACAGAGTGGGCCCTCTCACATAGGACAAGGGATCCCTAATCCATCACCACCTGGAATCTCTGAACCTAACCCTGTGTTAGAGTTTTGATCTCTTTCAGACACCTTTACCCTGAGGATGTGCTTAATGTCCTGCAGGAGGCCAGGAAACCCAATACTAGGAGATCTTACTCGTCCAAATGGAAAGGATTCTCCTTCTGGTGTCTTCAGAGACAGCTAGACCCATTTCAAGGAGAGATACCTTTAGTGTTGTCATACCTGTGTGAATTGTTCCAAGCAGGGCTGGCATATTCTTCTGTTAAGGCCCACCTAGCTGCTATTTCGGCTTGTCTGCCTCTTGACCATCCTCTTGCGTTCCGACTTCTGTTGAAGTTATTCCTTAAAGGAATACTGCACCTCAGGCCTCCCAGGAGGCCAGTTCCACCCCCATGGGACCTGAACTATGTTTTAGAGAAGCTCAGTGTTGCTCCTTTTGAACCAGCATCAAAAGCCTATCTAAAATATTGCACTTGGAAGACTGTGCTTTTGGTAGCCCTGCCTTCAGCCAGGAGAGTGTCAGAACTTCAGGCCCTCATGTGGACACCCTACCTTTTTTAATCTTCAACAAGAGTAGAGTGACCCTAAGGACCAACCCATTGTTCATGCCTAAGGTGGTCAATGAGTTGTCCCTGAAGCAATGTGTTCACCTCCCCATCTTTTTTTTTCACATCCCCAGAATGACAGTGAGAGAATCCTGCATTCCCTTGATGTTCACAGACAACTAAGGTTCTACTTTGACAAGACCAAGTCCCTTAGGAGATCAGAGCAACTGTCTCCTTTCACCCCAGTGCTCTGGGAAAAGCAGTGACAAAACTATTTCTGCCTGGATTTCCAGAGCCATCTCCTTTTGTTACACCTACCGTGGCAAACATCTAACCTCAAAAATTAAAGCCCAATCCACTAGAACCATGGCATCTTCTGAAGCCTTCTTCAAAGGGCTGGACACTGCTTCCATTCTACAGGCAGCTGCCTGGACATCTGTCCATACCTTCACCAAACACTACAAACTGGACTATATTTCCAGATCTAGTGCACAGTTTGCTAGGGCAATCCTGCATGGGCTCTTTATACTTTAGACAACAGCTTAGCTTAAGCTCCTCCCCTCCCATGATGCTGCCCTCTAATCCCTCAGATCTCAATTATTATCAGGACAGACTCAGATTGCTCATCTCCTCATAGTTTATAAGTAGATTGTTGAGGGTTTCTTCTTTGTTGTTAGCCTTTTTCCCTTAATTAGTAGTGGTAAATTATCACCTTTCCCCTTTCCCCTCCCGTTTTTCCACTCAAGCTATTTGGCACCTTTTTCGTGAGCCTACTAGTGTATTTTAGAAAGTTATTTTCTTTCTGGTTAAGTGAGAATTATTATTGTAGAGTTTATTGTTGGGATAGTTAGTTAACAGTAATTAGTGTTTCTGATGGATTTGCTGGTGTTGGAAACTTTTGATTGGTTTAGGACTCTGCGTTGGACTTCCCTTTGGTTGTGGTATGGGTTGGTGCCATGTCGGGCAAACCCTTAGGGTTTAAGAGATTCTCCTCATGTAGCCGGAAAATGCCCATTTCCAACTCACACAAGGAGAGTGTCTATTGTCTTGGCGGCGACTATCTCGAGGTTGAGTGCAGTATTTGTGCCACCTTCAGCCCCAGAGCTCTGGTCGGCCACCGCAATAAGTTAGTTATTAAACGTTTAGTTAAAGGAGGCCCCTTGGTCACTAATTCCCTGGCCAAGGCGGGCTCTTCAAGGGCTAAGAAGAAAGTTCCTTCCATTGAGGAGGCCCACTCTAAACGTCCCAGGCTGTCGAATCCTAAGTCCTTGGATCCGACTCCAGCCAGGGCAGTGTCGGATCCGTGATCCTCATGTCCCAGGACTAATAGGGAGTCCACTCCTGGATCCAAAGGTTTGGACTTCAGGTCTTCAGATCCGACACATGCCGTTCCCACCCCCAGATCCAAGGCTCCATATTCGAGACCTTCGGATCCGAGGATGGGAGCGTTGACCACTGATCTGACCATCTCGAATCCGAGGGATTCGAGTGCAACACCTTCGGATCCTCCTTTGATTTTGGTTCCTCGCAGGTCTGATGCGAGGGTCATGTCAGAGCTGATTGTTGTAGAGGACCTTCCCTTGGATCCCTTGGGTGCAGCTCAGGCCTTTTCTTCACCAAGTAGACCTCACTCCAGGGAGCACAAGAGGAGACGCTGCTGTTCCAGGCATGGCTCTCCAACCAGGTCCTCCATCTCTTTCCAATCTTCCAGGATTGCTTTTCCCATGGATGTGGACATGATGATAGTCTTTTTTGAAAGCTCAAATTGAGTTGGGGCTTCTGGCTCCCCCAGCTCACAGGATGGGGATCCAGTCTCCCACCCAACTTCTCCTCATCCGAACTTCGGTTTGGATTCCCAGGGACTAGTGCACGGAATGTAGGCGATGAGAGTTTTGGGCCCCTCTGTGGTTCCCACCCCCATCGGGATCGGTGATTGGTATGTTCCTGCCCCCCCCAGGGCAAACCATCCCTCCTGGCTGAGCTGTGGCTCTAGGGTCCATGGGGCTGGTTCAGGTCCAGGTTTATTGGACAGGTCTCTGCACCTTGGCACTTCCACTTTCAACAGCTCTTGGCCGGTCCTGTCCGCAGGGTTGTGGGGGGCCTGGTGAGGTCTTCCCCATCCTCAGCTGTAGTGCTATCAGCAGGAGAGGGGAACAGAACCCCATGCAGTTCTTCCGCTTTCCGGGCGGTGAAAAGGTCCTTCTCTGCTATCAGAGCTGCCTCACCCACTCCTGGTCATCCTACCCAGCCCCCTTATTTGAGTGGACCTACTCATCCTGCCTCAGGTCAGCCTGGCCGGACTAGCCTCCATGGGGGAGCCTCTACCTTAGGGGTCCCCTCCTCTTTCGAGTCATCCCCACAGCCTCTGGTGGAGGAAGTTCTGAGGAAGAGGACATGCAAGAGGAAACATCTTGACTCCCCCGTGGAGTCTTTAACAGAAGATACGGATGCAGATGAAAAGGACGGGTCTCCAGATCTCCGCCTGACGACATCTCCTTCGGAGACGTACTCAAGATCCTTAAAGCCAAAGGTGGTTGGTCTGCACAACCCCATCCCCGGAGGAAACCATATTCCTGGAGGCTTTCGGTATGGGCCCATCTACTTCTTGGGTGTCCCCTCTTGCTGACTGTCTTATCACCCTTGTGGCCAGCAGGGTGTGGAAGGAGCCAGATACCATGCAGCTGGTACCGAAGAAAGCAGGCAAGTTCCTTGGCTCTCTGGCAGATAAAACGTTCTGGTCCAAGGCAGTCCCAGTTGATGCTATTGTGGTAGCCACTGCCACCAAGAAGAAGTTGGCAGAAGAGAGTTCCTCTGTCCACCCTCCCAATCGTGAATTGATAGCTCTGGACAGATTCGGAAAGAGGGTGTTCGCTTCGGCTTCCTTTACCTGTGAACATTAAACTATCTTACCCATTTCACAAGTCTCCAGAGTGACTTGATTAAGGAGCTGTCAGCTTCCCTCATGGTGTGCATGTCTGAGGAGGACTTTAAGGCTGTTTCTCCCAAATTGGCCACCCTTCATTCCATGGGTAATTCGTCCATGAGGCAAATCTCCAGTGCAGCGGAAGGTTCTTCATGGGTGGCTGGTTCAGGCATTACTATCAGGCGTCATGCCTGGTTGCGCCTTAACAGGTTCGCAGAGGTCTTCAAGACGTCTTTTATTAGTGCCCCCTTTGATGGGTCCACTCTGTTTGGACCCAGCGTGAAAGAGATGACCTGCAGTGAACAGGAAGGGAAGACGTCTGCCGTCAGAAGTAAATTTTCTACCCCTCAAAGGTCCTTTTCTAAGACCCAAAAAGGGAGCAAGAAAATGTGGTTCCATAAGACACAACCTCCCTTCCACAACATTCAAGACTATTCATCTTCCAGGGGACGGGGGAGAGGTTTCAGTGGTAGACATCGCCCGAGAGGCAGGGGAGGCCCTCAGAAACAAGGTTCCAGGAAGTCCTTCTTTGAGAAACCTTTTCAACGTCCCTGAAACATTGCCCGACTGTCTTTCTCTGGAGGCAGTTGGGAGCCGGTTGTCCTTGCATCCTTTAGCCTGGGCAGACATCACCAACGATCAATGGGTGCTAACCATTTATATCCAGGGACTATTACATTCCCTTTTTAGAGAACGAGAACCCCCCCCCCCCCAAGACCAGAACTCTTCCAGATGTGCCACCCATTCAGAAAGAGTTGGCCCAACAGAAGGTCACGAACCTTCTTCAAAAAAGACCCATCCAAGAGGTCCCCACAGGACAGTGAAGATCAAGAACTTACTCCTGCTTCCTTTTAGTTCCAAAGAGAACAGGGGACCTGCATCCTATTCTGGATCTCAGTCGTCTAAATTTGGTAGTGCAGAAGTCAAAGTTTCGGATGGTCACTGTGCAGTCGATTGTGCCCCTTTTGCACATCAGTGACTGGATGTGCTGAGTAAATCTCCAGTACGTGTACTACCATATCAAGATCGACCGGTCCAGGAGATTTATCTTTTGCTTAGGAGCCAATCACTTTCATTTCAAGGCCCTGCCCTTTGGTCTTACCTCAACCCCAACCGAGTGTTCACCAAATGCATGGCAGCTCATCTCCGTCTGCAGGGATTCCAGGTGTTTCCCTGTCTAGACGATTGGCTCCTCATGGTCCCCACAATGCATCAACTATTGGACAACATACATTTCCTGCTGTTCCCTGTTCCATCAGCTGGGGGTTACTGTGAACCTATTGAATATGACACAAATCCCAATACCGAACAGAAGCAGAACACAATAATTTTGAGTCGAGTAGTTCTTTCAGGTAATTTATTATAAAATCCAAAACACAGTCCGCATAAAGCGCTTTTCGTCTTCAAAATATAAAGACTTCTTCAGATGTGACAGAATACTATAAAAATGGTTTAAATACCGGCTCTACAAGTCATATGATCCCAGTCACCCAATAAAGTTACTGGGAGGTGTAACCTTTAAACAAAGTTACAAAACCCGGTACATAGTAATTTTTACAAGGCCACATTCCACTCCTTACATATGTGTAATAACCATACATCTTGTGCTGTACTGCTTGTACTGATAACTTGGCACAAAGTGTAGAATTTAAAATATAAAATTGTGAAGTTATAAACTTAAAATAAATATGAATGAGTTTCTATACTTTATATTTTCCTTTAGATGCGAAGAGTCTTTGTATCTAAAGCATCTCTTAATTTGTATCTGTTAAAAGACGTGAAATATATATTGTAACACAACCCTGTGGATGTTTACAATAGAAACTACTCACAATATTGGTGTGTACATATATCTACACATTCGTATGTATACACACAACTGTAGTAAATCTAGTAATTCATGGGTCTACTGGTATACAATGGCCCATGTACAATACATAGTGAAGAACATAAGTGTATGTTTATATATATTACATTCAATCACTACATTCTACTGAGAGTATTCGTTTACCTTTCTAAGGCTTTTAATTTGAGCACACAGGCAATGGTACACATCTCATTCAAACCCGGGTGATTGTATGCATTTGTTAAAAATCTGCTAGTACAACTCTAACTTCAAGCGTTAGTGTACTGGGACCACCTCTTGGGTCAAAAGGGATTTGATCTATCACCATGTACCCACAACTGTGTGTGCTATGGTCGTTCACATGCTTGGCCAGTGCATTGTTCAGCTTACTTTTACTGATTGCATACTGGTGTTCATAAATTCGTTCCTTGAACTTGCGTTCAGTTTTACCAATATAGTAAGCTGGGCAGACTTTGCACCTGGCCAAGTACACAATCATTTTAGAGTTACAGTCAAATCTAGTTTTAACCCTGTATTTAGTGTCCCTTACTGTAAAGTAGGTTGTGGAATCCACTACCTTACACTGTGAAACACATACCACATTTATACATACCGTGGATGTTCATTGTGTTACACTGCTGCAGTCATTACACTTAGGTTATCCTGCCTTCAGGCGGTTCCGCAGTCGGCCAGAGTTCCAAAGTCTTGGTCCGGCGTCGGTTGCTGTCGCTTCTTCTCTGACGTCAGTGTGCCAAGGGTATATAAGATGCATCCAACGCCATTTTCTTCAGTCTTTCTTGCCATGCGGTGCCCGAAGCAGAAGCAGTTTGCAAGTGCCGGTCGGCCGACTCCTGAGATTTTCGAAGTCAAATTTCAGATCCGAAGTCTTCAGTAAAGCTAAGTACCCCGTTGGGGAAACTTTTTTTTTGTCTCAGACCGATGTCAAAAAAAGTTAATTGTATTTCTTGTGGGAAGCAAATACCTCATAAGGACTTCCACTCTTACTGTATTCCATGCCTAGGCCCTGATCACGACGTCACTAGTTGTTGGTTTTGTGCTAGATTTAACAAACGCACTATAAAAAGACGTTTTGATTTTGCTTTGCACTTATACTATGCCGTCGGATCAACTGACGACCGCAATACCGAAAAAACGCAAAGACAAGGATAAAGACAGGCATCCAAGGTACAAAACCGACGACGAAACCTCTTCTAGGCCAGTCGCCGGTTCTCAGTGAGGTGCTTTCGCAGCCCCTGACACCCGCTACCTCAGAGCCACAGGCCGCCTCCGACTCTCACGTGGAGACAACTAGGCCTCTGGAAACTCAAGATATTGGGCTGACAAACTAATCCCTCAGATGGGTCCGGAGCTGCTGAGCAGGCATCGGCTTCTGAGGGTGTTTTCAGACCTTCACAACTTACCATTAAAGCAACAGCCAAGACAAGAGTACCATTAAAGACAAAGAAGCAAGTACAGCATTCTCCTGGACAGTCCTCCATGCCTAAGAAACAGATACTTAAAATGGCCGAAGACCTCATTACTCTAATCAGGGGTTCCCATCCCCCTCCTGAGAAAAGGCCTAGGCAGGATACAGACTATTCCTGTGATCAGGTTTCCATTTCCTCTGATTCCTCTTCAGACCAGGGATACGCTCTACCCCCCTATGAGGACTCTGATGCTGAAGAATCTATCCCTTCAGCCTCTTTTCCTGAGGATTATTCTTTTGGGGAAACATTACATACCATGAGGGAGCATTTCCATTGGGAAAGTCAGGATTACTCAGAATCCAAGAAAAGGCTCAGGGATTTCCTTTTATTACCTCAGCACAGGCCACTGGCTATTCCGCCTGTGCTAGATATTGTGGATGATGTGTTCTCTGAATCCAGATTATCTCCTGATTCTTTGCCCCCTGCACCAGCCAAGCCAGATAGTGTATTATAGAGTCCCTGACTCTCACAAGTTTCTTCATAAAAACCCTTCTGCTGATCCAGAAACTATTTCCCAGGGTCCAAAAGGGGTTAAGGCGTCCATTGCAAAAAATCCAGTACCCTCTGACAGAGATTCCAGAGCTTTGGATAGATGGGGGAAGAAAGTATACACTTCTGCAACTTTAGCAGTAAGAGCTTTAAATTGCCAGTTTCACATGCTTAAGTACCAACAATATTTAATGGCTCAGTTAAAACAGAAAATGCTTGCAAGCTCAGAAGCTCCGGATTGTAAAGAAATGCAGGATTTACTGCATGCAGTTGAACAGGTGGGAAAACATACTCTGCAATGTGGTTTTGATTCTTTAGAAGCCTCTTGTAAAGCCGCAGTTACAGGTTCTGTGATTCGAAGACATGCTTGGTTAAAAGAACAGAGTTTACCTGATCATGTTGTTAAGGCAAAATTATTGGATACTCCTTTACAGCATGATACCTTGTTTGGTGTTAAGGCAGAAGAGGTGTTAAAGAAAATGGAGGATAAAGCTAAATCTATGCAAACAGTCAAGGATTTCTTACAGGTACAGCCACCTCGATTTAGCAGAAATTGGCCAACAAAGAATTGGTCCTTTCCAGTGTCAGACAGGCCACAGAGAGGCAGATACAGACGCCCAAGAGGCAGATCTCAACCCCAAGGCTCAAACAGACGATGACAGTGGGGCACCTCAACCCCAAAAGGAGGTGAGGATGTCTCAACCTTACAGGAAACAGTCACAATGACTTTCCCCTTCGTACGCCAAGCAGTTCCCTTTTGGAAGCCCCCTTATGGGGAAAACTAGCACTTTTTTTCTCAAAACTAAGACAAATGGGTTCTGAATATTGTCTGTCAAGGTTACAGGTTCCACTTTCATACTTTACCAAGGCTAAAAGGAATGCCAGACCTGCCACAAAATCAATGGGCAGAGGCACAAAAACAAATTTCAGCCCTCATGGACATGAGAGCTATTCAAAAAGTACCACAACAGGAGCAAGGACAAGGATTTTACTCAAGACTCTTCCTGGTCCCCAGAAAGGACAAGGCCTGGAGGCCCATACTAGACCTTTCAATTCTAAATACTTACCTGGATATTCCGAAATTCAAAATGTTGACATTACAGCAGCTTCTACCCATGCTGGGCAAGAAGGCTTGGCTTGATGTCCTTTAAGGATGCATCTGCAGTCATAACATATGGGTTGTCCTGCCTCAGGCAGCCCTTCGGTCGGCCGGATTCCAAAGTCTGGGTCTGGCCTCGGCTGATGTTGCACTTTCCCCGACGTCAGAGCTTCTGGGGTATAAAGGCATCAGCCGACGCCATTTTCCCCAGTCTTTCTTGCAGCGGTGCCGAAGCAGAAGCTGTTCGCAAGTGCCGGTCGGTCAGATCCAGAGATTTCAGCTACCGAAGACTTCTAAAAAAACTAAGTACCCCGTTGGGGACTCTTTCTTGCCTCAGCCGATGTCAAAGTAAATAATTGTTTAACTTGTGGGAAACAAATACCTCATAAGGATTTCCATTCTTACTGCCTTCCTTGCTTAGGCCCAGACCACGACGTATCAGCTTGTTTAGCCTGTGCCTCCTTCAACCGACGGACTCTTAGACGTCGGTCGGAGTTTGCAGAAGAGTTTTTTGGATCCGCTTTTGCATATAAAATGCCGTCGGAGACTCCGACTACACATTTGGCCAAAAAACGCAAGGAAAAGGACCGACACTCGCGGCCCGCGGTTTCGGCTGAAACCACGGTTAGGCCTACCGCGAGTGTTTCAGTTTCGGCTGAAACAGAGTCCTCGGTTCTTACTTCTACCGAAATCATACCTCCGACAACCGAGGCCAGAGAGGCCCCGGCTGAGTCGGCTTCAGAAATCCCTACCGAAGCTAGCGCACAAGAATTGTCCGCCACCATTCCATTGGACATTTCTACCCCTGCACGTGGGGCAGCTAGGCCCCCTGCTTCTATGTCTGTTAAGGCCTTCTCCAGGGCTAAAGCTGCCAAAATTTCAAAAGCTTTACCTGCCAAATCTACTTCTCAGAGACCTTCCTCAAGTTCTCAGATTCTCAGTCTTGCTGAGGACCTTATATCATTGATTAGGGGTTCCCAACCTCACCCAGACAGGGCCTCCCACCCTCTTCCTGACAAAAGGCCTAGGACTGAACCCTCTGAACCTCTATCCTCTGATTACTCCTCGGATGGATCTGATTTATCAGACCATCAGGAAGGGGCCTATTCGCCTTATGAGGATTCAGATGCAGAAGACTCCATCCCTTCTGCCTCCCCTCCTGAAGAATTTTCCTTTGGGGAGACTTTGCACTCAGAGGGAACACTTTCAATGGCAGGGTCAGGATTTTTCTGATTCTAGAAAAAGATTAAGGACATTTTTACATTTGCCCCAGCATAGGCCTTTAGCCATACCACCTGTGCTTACTGTAGTTGATGATGTGTATAATGATGTCAGTTCTGCCCCTGATTCTCTTCCCCCGGCCCCTGCCAAACCTGACAGATATTACAGGGTCCCGGATTCTCACTTCCACCTGTATAAAGCCCATGCTGCAGACCCAGAAACTATTTCTCAGGGCCCAAAAGGTGTTGCAGCTGCCACTGCCAAAAACCCCCTACCCTCTGAAAGAGAGTCAAGAGCATTAGAGAGATGGGGTAAAAAGGTTTATACATCTGCTACTTTTTCTGCCAGGGCATTAAACTGCCAATTCCATATGATACAGCACCAAGAATATTTGTTAGATCAGCTGAATAAAAAGCTTTCTTCACCTGAACCTTTAGACCGTAAGTCCCTTCAGGATTTGGTACACAACTCTCAGCAGGTCGGTAATCATTTCTTAAAATGTGGCTATGATGCACTGGAGGCTTCATTTAGATCAGCTATGACTGGGGCAGTAATTCGGAGGCATGCCTGGCTAAAAGAGCAATCCTTGCCAGACCATGTCAAGGCTAAACTCCTGGATGCTCCAATAGAGAAACAAAGTTTATTTCGCTCCCCTGCACAGGAGATTCTAAAGAAAGTGGAAGAAAAAGCAAAATCTGTGCAAACAGTAAAGGATTTTCTGCAGGTTCAACCTCCGAGGTTCAGCAGAAACTGGCCTTTAAAGAGTTGGTCCTTTCCAGACACCTCCAGAGCACAGAGGGGCAGGAATAGACGCCCAAGAGGCAGAGGTCAATCAAAGGGGGCCTACAGGGGTCGTCAGTGGCAGCCTGCCAACCAGAGGAGTACTGCCACAGCTGCAACTACAACCACTTCCACAGGACAGACACAATGACTTGACTCTGATTCCGCCTACCAGGGAACAACTGGAAGCACCCTTGGGCGGAAAGCTGGCTTTATTCTCAAAAAACTGGCATTGTATTACAAAGGACACATGGACATTGCAAACAATAGACAAAGGATACAGGTTTCACTTCCACACTTTACCAAAAAGGAGTGGAATGCCAAACCTTCCACCAAACCAGAAGCCAGAGGCTTTAAGACAAATCAACAATTTACTTCTGATGAAAGCAATCGAAAGGGTACCATCTATGGAACAAGGCCAAGGATTTTACTCCAGACTATTCCTTGTACCAAGAAAAGAAAACCAATGGAGGCCTATTCTCGACTTGTCCACACTCAACACATACCTCATTGTGCCAAAATTCAAAATGCTGACCCTACAGCAACTTCTTCCCATGTTGGGCAAGGAGTCTTGGCTGGTGACTCTAGATCTCAAGGAGGCATACCTGCACGTCCCTATTCGACCAGATTGCAGAAGACACCTCAGATTTCTTGCAGGATCAGAGCATTATCAATTCTCAGCATTGCCCTTTGGCTTATCTACTGCGCCCAGAGTATTCACGAAATGCCTGGCATCAGTAATTGCACATTGCAGGCTTCAGGGAATTCAAATCTACCCATACCTGGACGACTGCCTAATACAAGCGGACAACAAGACAAAACTAATAAAGGATTTGGCCTATGTCACACACCTGTTACAGGCCTTGGGATACACAGTCAACATCCAGAAGTCAAGACTAGTGCCATCCCAAAGGATAACCTTTTTGGGTGCGGATCTGGACACAATAACTCAGATGGCTTTTCTCACAGAAGAAAAACAAAAGCTACTTCCAGACTACTTCATGGCTTTGACAAGACAAGCTCAGCTTACTGCAAGGAAAGTCCTGCAAGCCCTGGGTTACATGACATCCTGCATAATCTTGATCCCGCATACCAGGCTGCATATGAGAAAATTACAATGGTACCTAAGGAATGTATGGTCTCAACACAGGCACAGTTTAGAAACCATGATACCAATCATTCCATGCCTGAAAAAGGAATTCCTGTGGTGGGCTCAGGCCTGCCAGTCCAACAGAGGGTTGCCTTTCAACAAACCACAACCAAGGCAAACCATCACCACGGACGCCTCAGACCTAGGATGGGGAGCACACATGGAGGACAAATGCATCCAAGGCCTATGGTCTCAAGACCAGCTAAACTTGCACATAAACCAAAAGGAGATGCTGGCAGTGAAGCATGCAATCAAGGCATTCAAATCATTCCTCCAGCAAGGACATCTGCTGATAAGGACAGACAACACCACGGTCATGTGGTACATAAACAAACAGGGAGGCACGCATTCCTACCCTCTATGCCGGATGGCAATGGATCTGTGGAACCTAGGCCTGAATCTCAACATCCAGCTGCAGGCCAAATTCGTACCAGGAAAAGAGAATACACTAGCAGACAGCTTAAGCAGAACTACCATGGATGCTCACGAATGGATGCTGCATCCAGACATCTTCAAACTCATAACAAGCAAATGGGGAATGCCAGACATAGGCCTGTTCGCCTCCCCATTCAACCATCAACTGAAGAAATTCTGCTCAAGGATATACCACCCACAAGCCTGGAGGGTGGACTCCCTCTGTTTCAGCTGGAATGCCCTAACAGTGTATGCATTTCCACCTCTCCCATTGATGTACAAAGTTCTACTGAAGATCAGGGAGGAACAGCCAAAGGTGATACTAATAGCTCCAGACTGGCCAAGGCAGCACTGGTATCCGCTACTGAGAAGCATGTCTCGGGCGAACTCATGGCCTCTACCCCTATGGCCTCTTCTTCTAACGCAGAACAATTTCAAGACCCTGCATCCAAACTTGAAAACACTGCAGCTAACTGCCTGGAAAATTGCTTAAAACAAAACCAAACTGTCTTGTCTCAGAGGGTCAAGGACATTATCCTGGAGGCTCGCAGACCCTCCACAAGGAAGACATACTCAGCTAAATGGAAGAGATTCCTCATTTGGAGCACATCAAAGGGTACAGATGTCACAGTGGCAAACCTAGCACACATCCTAGAATACTTAGCAGAATTGTTCCACAATGGCCTGTCCTATTCTTCCATTAAGATTCATGCTTCAGCAATTTCAGCAGAGTACAATATGGATCCTCCTATCTTCTCTCACCCTCTCCTCAGACAATTTTTAAGAGGGATCAAAAATGTAAAACCTCCAAGGAGACCCCCTCTGCCTGCATGGGATCTCAATTTTGTGCTGGAAAAATTGACACTACCCCCTTTTGAACCAGCAGCATCAGCAGACTTACAGTTCTTATCTTGGAAAACTGCTTTCCTTCTGGCAATCACTTCAGCAAGAAGAGTGTCCGAGTTACAGGCATTAATGGCAGTACAGCCTTTCCTTATTTTTCACCAGGATAGAGTGTCTCTGAGAACCAATCCTACTTTCATGCCAAATGTGGTATCCAGGGTATCCTTGAACCAAGCTATTCATTTGCCTACGTTCTTCCCTAACCCACAGAACAAGGGGGAAAAACTATTGCACACCTTGGATGTACACAGACAACTACGCTACTATCTGGACAGAACTAAAACCAGCAGAAAAACTGACCAACTTTTTGTAGCATATGCAACTGGAGTGCAAGGAAAAGCAATTTCCAAACAGACAATTTCAAAATGGATAGGAAATTGCATTCGTTTTTGCTACTCTTTTCATGGAAAGACAGCTACTGAAAATATCAGGCCTCATTCCACAAGAGCCACAGCCACCACTACAGCTTTCCTACGAGGGGTGGCTACCAAGGACATTTTAGAAGCTGCTACTTGGAGCTCCGTGCATACATTTGCCAAGCATTACAATCTACCTTTATACTCCAGATCCCGAGCAGGTTTTGCAACTGCAGTTTTACAGGGGATCTTAACTACACCATCCTTATCTTAGTACCTCCTCCCCCAGTTTGGCTATGGTATTCTACCCATATGTTATGACTGCAGATGCATCCTTGAAGGACATAGTACAGTTTTGTACCTACCATAAATGTAGATGTCCGATAGGTATGCATCTGCAGTCAGAATTACCCACCCTCCTTCCCCTCTGTGGTATTCCTAGGGTGCTTACCCCTCTTTCAGCTAGCTGGGGGAATCTATTATGGTGTATTTGTTTGTATGTATATATGTGTATATATATGTGTGTGTGTATATATATATATATATATATATATATATATATATATATATTGTTTGCTACTGTTTGGAATTTTCAACATTTATCCAAATTTAGCCTTCCTAGAGGGCACCTGGCATCTGGGGCAAGAAACACTGAGGAAAATGGCGTTGGCTGATGCCTTTATACCCCAGAAGCTCTGACGTCGGGAAAAGTGCGACATCAGCCGAGGCCAGAACCAGACTTTGGAATCCGGCCGACCGAAGGGCTGCCTGAGGCAGGACAACCCATATGTTATGACTGCAGATGCATACCTATCGGACATCTACATTTATGGTAGGTACAAAACTGTACTTTACTCTGGACCTCAAAGAGGCATACCTGCATGTCCCTATCAGCCAAAATTGCAGAAGATACCTCAGATTCAAAGCTGGTACAATGCACTACCAATTCTCTGCACTGCCCTTTGGCTTATCTACTGCGCCCAGGGTCTTCACAAAATGCCTGGCATCAGTAATTGCATTTTGCAGACAAAAAGGAATTCAAATATATCCATACCTGGACGATTGCCTCATTCAAGCAGAGACAAAGGACATTCTTCTACAGCATCTGTCGTTTGTAAAAAGGTTGCTAATTTCTCTAGGGTACACAGTAAACAAAAAGAAGTCAAAACTAGTGCCCTCACAACAGATTATATTCCTGGGTGCCAGCTTAAATACAACGGCCCAGATGGCTTACCTCACGCCAGACAAACAAGTTCAACTAACTCAATATTTTCATTTACTGGCAAAAAAGTCCCATCTCCCTGCAAGAAAAATTCTGCAGACCCTGCATACTACTAATACCATATGCCAGACTGTATATGAGGAAAGTACAATGGCACCTAAAAAGTGTTTGGACTCAACACTCTCACAGTTTAGAAGCAGTAATACCAATGACTCCCTGCCTACAACAGGAGTTTCGATGGTGGGCACAGGCATGTCACCTAAACAAGGGTCAGCCTTTTACCCTACCCACAGCCAGGCAGACTCTAACAACAGGATTACGCCTGGGGAGCACACATGGCAGGAAAATGCATTCAGGGCAAGTGGACCACAGACCAAATGCATATTCACATCAATAAAAAAGAGATGTTGGCTGTTCAGGATGCCCCAACAGCTTTCAAGGACCTTCTGCATCCAGGACAATTATTATTAAAGACAGACAACACCACAGTAATGTGGTACATAAACAAGCAAGGGGGCAGTCATTCTTATCCCCTGTGCAGGCAAGCCATTACCTTGTGGAACACAGCTCTAACGTATCAAGTTCACCTGCAAGCACAATTCCTGCCAGGAAAGAAAAATACTCTGGCAGACGATCTAAGCAGAAATATCATGGACCCTCACGAATGGAAATTGAATCCACAAATCTTCAGCATGGTAATGGAAAAATGAGGATGCCCAGACATAGATCTTTTTGCCTCCCCACTGAATTGCCAACTACAAAAATTCTGCACAAGGACTTATCACAAACAAGCATGGAAAGTGGATGCTCTTTTGTTCAGCTGGAAAAACCTAAAAGTTTATGCCTTCCCGCCACTGCCTCTCCTTTCAAATGTACTCCTAAAAGCCAGACAAGAAAAAATACAGATGATCCTGATTGCTTCAGACTGGCCACTCCAGCACTGGTACCCTATCTTAAGGAACTTAGCTCAAGGCCCACCATGGATTTTGCCTCAAATTCCACACCTTCTGACTCAACAAAACAATCAGATCCTGCGCAGTCAGCTCAAAACCCTAAACCTGGCTGCATGGCAGATTCATTAGTTAAACAGGCAACACCTCTCTCTAAAGCTGTTATGGATGTCATTTTGGAAGCCAGGAGGCCTAGCACCAGGAAAGCTTACTCAGAAAAATGGAAGAGATTCTGCACCTGGAGCCATGCTCAAAGCCTTGACTCTCTTGTTCCAAACATTCCTCAGATTTTACAATACTTAACTGAGATGCTGGACAGAGGCCTATCCTTCTCATCAATTAAGATCCATGTCTCTGCCATTTCAGCACATTACAACACGGATCCTCCTTTATTCTCTCATCCCTTGCTAAAGCAGTACCTCAGAGGAGCTAAAAACATAAGACCGCCCCGGAGAGCACCAACACCAGCTTGGGACCGCAATTTCGTTTTCGAAAAACTGGCCCTGCCACCTTTTGAGCCAGCCAATACAGCCGATTTTTATCATGGAAAACAGCTCTGCTCCTGGCAGTAACTTCAGCACGAAGAGTCTCAGAGCTACAGGCATTAATGGCAGTGGAACCTTTTATAATTTTTCATCAGGACAGGGTTTCTTTACGGACAAAGCCTACCTTTATGCCAAAGGTTGTATCTAGTGTGGCTCTTAACCAAACCATCCATTTGCCAACTTTTTATCCAAACCCCCAGAATAAAGGGGAGAAACTTCTGCATTCTTTGGACATACACAGGCAGCTGCGCTTCTACTTGGACAAAACAAAAGCTTTCAGGAAAACTGCGCAACTGTTTGTAGCATATGCTGCAGGATCACAGGGCAAGGCTATCTCAAAGCAGACTATATCCAAGTGGATAGGACACTGTATTCGTTACTGCTACACACAACATGGAAAATCAGTCCCAAATAACATTAGGCCACATTCCACCAGGGCAACAGCCACTTCAGCAGCCTTTCTCTGAGGAGTATCTACCAAGAAAATTTTGGAGGCTGCAACTTGGAGTTCAGGGCACACCTTTACCAAGCATTGCCACCTGCCTCTCTACTCTAAATCCAGAGCAGGATTTGCCACTGCAGTTCTGCAGGGCCTCATAGCCAATCCTAACTCTTTATAGACTAGCCACCCGACCTTAGCTTTGGGACTCTACCCAAGTGTATTGACTGCGGCAGTGTAACACGATGAACATAGTACAGTTTTGTACCTACCATAAATGTAGATGTTCGAGTGTTCACACTGCTGCAGTCCAGGTTACCCTCCCTCCATCCCCTCTGAACTAGCTGGACTTATCTATACCTTCCTATCCTATACAACCTTTGTGGTGTATTTGCTTGTAACTGAAGGTATTGTTTTTTATTTTATATGTATATTTTTTATTAACAATGTATTGCCTACCTACTTGGGGGCACCTGACATCTGGGGCAAGAAAAACTGAAGAAAATGGCGTCAGATGCATCTTGTATACCCCTGGTGCACTGACGTCAGGGAAGAAGCGACAGCAACCGACGCCGGACCAAGACTTTGGAACTCTGGCCGACTGCGGGACCGCCTGACAGCAGGATAACCCAAGTGTAAAGACTGCAGCAGTGTGAACACTCTAACATCTACATTTATGGTAGGTACAAAACTGTACTTTTCTTGCCCCGTCACTCAACTTACTCTCTAATAGATTTTTTAGGTTTAAACCCTTATGGTACACTATTCTGGGTTGAGGACCCAAATTTTCACTGAGTACTGGGCTGTTATTTATTAATCCCCAGTTATTTTTTATTAGGCGCACAAAGTTGTTGACTTCTCCACAAAATGTTGTCACCAAACTTAGGTGAAAATTGTTGTTGTTAATTGTAGTGGATAGATCCACTCCCCTTACCTCGTTTTCATGTTGTATACTAGGAAAACTGTTTGCAGAGTGTAGTAAGGGTTTGTATATTCCTCTATCCCTTTTACAAGTAACGCTATATACGAGTTCATCCACCAACTTGGGTGAGTAGCCTCTGCTCAAAAACATACATTTCAAGAGTTTACATTCCACACTGAAGTCAGATGCCTCTGTGACCATCTTCGCTGCCCTCACCAACTGGCCTTTGACTACCGCATGCTTTTGATGAAATGGGTGACCACTAGAGAAATGTAGGAAACAAATGGATTATGTTTCCTTTCTGTAAACAATAGTGAAATAACATTTTTTCTGTTTATCTTTCCTCAGTAGTACATCAAGGTAGGGTATTTGGTCGTCATAAAAGTGTGTAAATTTCAAAAAGTCAGTGGTGTTGTTGAAATATGACACCAGTTGGTGGGCTGTGGAATTGTCTCCCTTGGCAATAATAAAAATGTCATCCAAAAATCTACTGTAAAAGTAGATTAGTTGTTGAATGTTTTCTTTTGTTTGGATGAAGTCATGTTCTAATTTTGCCATGACTAAGTTGGCAAAACTGCTGCCACAGGGAGACCCCATGGCGACACCTACCTTCTGGAGGTAGTGCTGTTTTCCAATCATTAAAACCTTGTTAGATAGGATGATGTCTAATAAATCACCTATCAGTGAAATTTCTGTTTCCTTTGCCCCTCTCTAGACTTTAAGAATAGTGTTACCCATTCAGTACCTGTTTGGTGTGGTATTGAAGTATACAGGTCCTTTACGTCTATAGTCAAGAACCCGTACTCTTGCTTGTAGATCAAGTTGTTAATTTGTTGCAAGAATGACCAAGAGTCTTTGCAAATGGCTGGTATTTCATTTACATATTTTTTTGAGGATATGGTCGACTACTTTGGCACAACCGTACGTTATGGGATTGCGTCCATCCACTAATGGTCTCATAGGTGGATTTGTGGTATCCTTATGGATCTTAGGGATACCGAATAAAAGTGGTATTTTTGGACTAGGGATGGTCATATAATTATATGTTTGAATGTCTATTCTTTTATCTGTGAAAAAATCTTCTATGTATCCTTTGATCCTATTGGAGGCCTTATTGACCTCGTTTAGTGACACAGGTAAGTATGTTTCGTTGTTTAATACTTTGTGCATCCTGTTTTCATAGTCCCACCAATCCATAATGACTAGGCCTCCGCCTTTATCAGGTTTCATACTCCTGACTTTACAAGAACGGATCATCCTCAAGGCTTCCTTCTCATCTTTACTTATGTTGTGGTGTAATCTAATGTTGTTCCTATTCTGCTCCAGGGTTCATACATCTTACTCACAAATATTCTCAAATAGGGCCAATACAGGGTGAAGTGGTGGGTTGTAGGTACTTGATATTTTAAATTTTGCATCAAATTGTGGTAACTCATTCTGAAAAATCAATTCAAAATTAGCCTTACGTACAAAACATTTTATGTCAATAATAGCTTGTGCGACATTAAAATGTGGGGTTGGAACAAACGTGGTTCCTTTAGCAAATAGTTCAGTTAAGGTTTTATCAATAGATACTGATGAAAAATTGTATACTTTAAAGTCACCTGTTTCATTGTGTAAAATTTTACACAATGTATGCTGTTCACCTAGGTCGACTTCAATGTCTATGTTTAATTCTTCGTCGGGTACCTTTTGGGCTGCCTTAATTACCAGAACAACAATGGTGCAGGAAATTTTCGGAGGGGACAGAATGTTTGGCACAACATACACCAAACGAAACGAGGGCAGCCCAGCAGGTACCCAACAAAGAATTAAACATAGACATTGAAGTAGACTTAGACATTGAAGTCGACCTAGGTGAACAGCATACATTGTGTAAAATTTTCCACACTGAAATAGGTAACTTTAAAGTATACCATTTTACGTCAGTATCTATTGATAAAATCTTAACTGAACTATTTGCTGAAGGAGCCACGTTTGTTCCAACCCCACATTTTAATGTTGCACAAGCTATTATTGACATAAAATGTTTTGTACGCAAGGCTAATTGTAAATTGATGTTTCAGAATGAGTTACCACAATTTGATGCAAAATTTAAAATATCAAGTACCTACAACCCACCACTTCAACCCTGTATTGGCCCTATTTGAGAATATTTGTGCGTTAGATGTACGAACCCAGGAGCAGAATAGGAACAACATTAGATTACACCACAACATAAGTAAAGATGAGAGGGAAGCCTTGAGGATGATCCGCTCTTGTAAAGTCAGGTGTATGAAACCTGACAAAGGCGGAGGCCTAGTCATTATGGATTGGTGGGACTATGAAATCAGGATCCATGAAGTATTAAACAACGAAACATACTTACCTGTGTCACTAAACAAGGTCAGTAAGGCCTCCAATAGGACCAAAGGATACACAGAGGATTTTTTCATAGATAAATGAATAGACATTCAAACATATAATTGCACTGTTTTTCGGTATCCCTAAGATCCATAAGGATACCACAAATCCACCTATGAGACCACTAGCGGATGGACGCAATTCCATAACTTATGGTTGTGCCAAAGTAGTTGACCATATCCTCAAAAAATATGTAAATGAAATACCAGCCATTTGCAAAGACCTTTGGTCATTCTTGCAACAAATTAACAACTTTATCTACAAACAAGAATACGGGTTCTTGACTTTAGACGTAAAGAACCTGTATACTTCAATACCACACCAAACAGGTATTGAATGGGTAACACTATTCTTAAAGTCTAGAGGGGCAAAGGAATCAGAAATTTCACTGATAGGTGAATTATTAGACATCATCCTAACAACTTTTTAATGTTTGGAAAACAACACTACCTCCAGAAGGTAGGTGTCGCCATGGGGTCTCCCTGTGGTGGCAGTTTTGCCAATTTAGTCATGGCAAAATGGGAACATGACTTCATCCAAACAAAAGAAAACATTCAACAACTAATCTACTGTTACAGTAGATTTTTGGATGATATTTTCATTATTGTCAAGGGTGACCATTCCACAGCCCACCAACTGGTGCCATACTTCAACAACACCACTGATATTTTGAAATTTACACACTTTTATGATGACGACCAAATACCCTACCTTGATGTACTACTGAGGAAAGATAAACAGAAAAAATGTTATTTTGCTACTGTTTACAGAAAGGAAACATACTCCAATTGTTTCCTACATTTCTCTAGTGGTCACCCATTTCATCAAAAGCATGCGGTAGTCAAAGACCAGTTGGTGAGGGCAGCTAAGATGGTCACAGAGGCATCTGACTTCAGTGTGGAATGTAAACTCTTGAAATGTATGTTTTTGAGCATAGGTTCCCACGCAAGTTTATGGATGAACTCATATATGAAGATACTTGTAAAAGGGATAGAGGAATATACAAACCCTTACTGCACTCTGCGAACAGTTTTCCTAGAATACAACATGAAAACGAGGTAAGGGGAGTGGATCTAGCCACTACAATTAACAACAACAATTTTCACCTAAGTTTGGTGACAACATTTTGTGGAGAAGTCAACAACTTTGTGCGCCTAATAAAAAAGAACTGGGGATTAATAAATAACAGCCCAGTACTTGGTGAAATTTTGGGTCCTCAACCCAGAATAGTGTACTGTAAGGGTTCAAACCTAAAAAATCTATTAGAGAATAAGTTGAGTGACTGGGCAAGAAACCACGGTATGTATAAATGTGGTATGTGTTCACAGTGTAAGGTAGTGGATTCCACAACCTACTTTGCAGTAAGGGACACAATACAGGGTGAAAACTAGATTTGACTGTAACTCTAAAATGATAGTGTACTTGGCCAGGTGCAAAGTCTGCCCAGCTTACTATATTGGTAAGTTCAGGGAACTAATTTATGAACAACAGTATGCAATCAGTAAAAGTAAGCTGGACAACGCACTGGCCAAGCATGTGAACGACCATAGCACACACAGTTTTGGGTACTTGATGATAGATCAAATCCCTTATGACCCAAGAGGTGGTCCCAGTACACTAATCTTGAAGTTAGAGTTGTACTGGCAGATTTTAACAAATGCATACAATCACCCAGGTTTGAATGAGATGTGTACCATTGCCTGTGTGCTCAAATTAAAGGCCTTAGAAAGGTAAACGAATACTCAAAGTAGAATGTAGTGATTTCATGTAATATATATAAAAATACATTTATGTTCTTTACTATGTATTGTACATGGGCCATTGTATACCAGTAGACCCATGAATTACTAGATTTACTACAGTTGTGTGTATGCATACAAATGTATAGATATATGTACACACCAATATTGTGAGTAGTTTCTATTGTAAAAATACAGGGTTGTATGTTAAAATATATATTTCACGTCTTTTAACAGATAAGAATTAAAAGATGCTTTGGATACAAAGATCCTTCGCATCTAAAGGAAAATATAAAGTATAGAAACTTATTTATATTTATTTTAAGTTTATAACTTCAAAATTTTATATTTTAAATTCTACATTTTTTGCCAAGTTGTTACCAGTGCAAGGAGTACAGCACAAGATGTATGGTTATTACACATATGTAAGGAGTGGAATGTGCCCTTGTAAAAATTACTATGTACCGGGTTTTGTAACTTTGTTTAAAGGTTACATCTCCCGGTAATTTTATTGGGTGACTGGGATCATATGACTTGTAGAGCCGGTATTTAAACCATTTTTATAGTATTTTGTCACCTCTGAAGATTTATATTTTGAAGACGAAAAGCGCTTTATGTGGACTGTGTTTTGGATTTTACAATAAATTATCTGAAAGAACTACTCGACTCAAAGTTATTGTGTCCTGCTTCTGTTCGGTATTGGGATTTGTGTCATATTCAGCAGTTTTGCTTGTTTCGACTTGGTTATGGTGAACCTAACCAAGTCCTCCCTGGACTCAACTCAACGTCTAGAGTTTATAGGCACTCTGTTGGATGCCACCATGGAGATTGCAGCTCTTCCTCTTCGCCATGTAAATCTGATACGTTCTCACGTCCTGATTCTGCTGGAGCAAACTTGCCCCCCAGCTTCACACATTCTCAAAGCCCTAGGGTCCATGGCAACTGCCATTTATTTGGTTCCTATGGCAAGATGCTACATGAAAGTACTACAGTGGACCTTTGCAGTTCAATGGTCAGCGCTTCTTCACCCACTGTCGTTCACCATTCGCCTCACTCCCATTTGTCGGACTCATCTGTTGTGATGGATTCACTTTCTGCACCTGTTAGAGGGCAGGTCCCCCCCCTAATTCCCAAGGCCACAGTCCCCACGTTCTCTCCTAGGGTGGGGGGGCATTTCAAGGGAAAGACAGTGCAAGGGACGTGGTCCCCTTCAGAGACCAAACTGCACATCAACTTTCTGGAGATGAGAGCAGTCCTCTTGTCATTGCAAGCCTCCAGGATTGCCTCCCTCTAGGAATGATTGCAGTTCTTTCGGACAACATAGCAGTTGTTTGGTATATCAACAAACAAGGAAGCACACATTCTTATCTGCTTTGTCACGAGGCCATGAGAGTTTGGGAATGGGTGATGTTCACGAGGCACTTTCTTATTGCAACGCACATTCCCGGAGCATCCACTGCTTTTGGCAGACAAATTGAGCAGGGCTGTACTGACCCCTCACGAGTGGTCCCTGAATCTAGTGGTGGTGCAGCAGATTTTCCATCGGTGGGGCCATCTAAGCTGCGATCTGTTTGCATCTCCCCTAAACCACAAATTCAGGAATTTCTTTGCATTGATCCCCCCCAGAGGGGGAATCCCCCAGGGATGCATTCACTCATGATTGGCCTCCAGATCTCTTTTATGCCTTTCCCCCTTTGCCTTTAATTTCCAAAGTACTTTAGAAAGCTAGATGCCTCAAGGCATAGTTTATCCTCATTGCCCCCTTCTGGCCTCGGCAGGTGTGGTTCCCTCTTCTACGGTCTCATTTGAAGCACCTACCCTGGGTGCTCAATCCCATCTACGGATCTTGTATCCCATCCATCTCTACTTCCGCTCCCGAATCTTCAGACCCTTCGTCTGACAGCATGGTTTGTCCACTTCCAGTGATATTGGCTGAGTCCAGGCAAGCTTTGCCCGTGAAGGTTATTATCCTTGCTTCCCGGAGATATTCCACTAGGAAAGTCTATATTAGAAAATGGAAGAGATTCTCTATCTGGGCAAAGAGCAGGAATCTGGATCCTTTTTTAGCATCCATTCCCGAAATTTTTCTCTTCTTGTCCACTCTGTTTAACGAAGGGGCCAGTTTTTCCACCATCAAGATTCAACTGGCAGCAATTTCGAATTTTCACCTTAAAGATGAATCTCTCTTTTCCTCTCGGCTCTGCAAAGCCTTTTTGAAAGGTGTATTTTTGCTCAGACCCCCTGTTAAAGATCCTTCCCTACCGTGGGATCTTGCTTTAGTGCTACAGTCATTAACAAGACCGCCCTTTGAACCAGCTTCATCCTGCGATCTAAAATTTCTTTCTTGGAAGACAGCCCTTTTAGTGGCAGTAACTTCAGCGAAGAGGGTTTCTGAGCTGCAAGCCCTTACCATTAAACCACCTTACTTAATTTTCCATAAAGACAGAGTAGCCCTGAGACCTAATCCATCTTTTATGCCCAGAGTAGCGTCTGAGGCTAATATCAGTCAATGCATTCAGTTTCCAATCTTTTTCCCTAATTATGCCAATAAAGGGGAATATATTCTTCACACCTTGGATGTTCATTGCCAGCTTCGATTCTATCTGCATAGAACTAGGGAATTTAGCCATTCAGGCCAGTTTTGTAGCCTTTTCAGTAAACAGGGCAAGGGAGTATCAAAAGTTATAATTTCCTGACTGATTTCGCAATGCATTTCCTTCATTTACTCTTCAAAAGGTGTTCCTCTATGTACCCCAGTAAAGGCTTATTCCACCAAGGCTATGTCTACATCAGCTTCCTTTGCAGATCACCAATCCTTAGATGATTGTGCAGCAACAACGTAGTTATCACCTCACACTTTTATTTCCCACTACAAGTTAGATTTGATTTCTAGAGGAAGGGCTTCCTTTGGCTCCACGGTTCTCCAGCATGCCCTCCTTCCCTGAGGCCACCCAGGATTCAGGCACCTGGGGACTCTGACTCTAACGTGAGGAATGGTGAATAAGATAACATCAGATTTATAGTTATGTACGTAACCGTAACTTGGCATCTGTGTTATCTGTAGACACCATTCGTCATGGTCCCACCCTCCGGCCCCCTTCCTGAGAGATTGGTTGGATGTGGGTGGACCTGTGTTGGTGGTGAGTGCCTAAGTCTGTTTTTTATCATTATGCAAACGCAATCTGAGGGATTAGAAGGCAGAAGAGCATCATGGGAGGGGAGGAGCTTGAGCTAAGCTATTGTCTAAAGTATGCCAGCTCGGTTCCAATATCTGTTTGTTTTCGAATTCTTTTGTGTGCATCTCATATCGTTTGGAATAGTAGGTCTTTGCAAAGCTTCTGTTTCCATCTGCAGTTCCTGTTGGAACTTAGAAAACTGAAAAGGTCCTTTTTTTAATTTCTCCAAGTCTTTTGGGTTTCTAATACCATGACTGGAATAGACCCCATTCCTTAGTCGAAGTACAATTAAAGTTCATGAAATTAGTATTGTTTCAGTCTTTGATGTCGGCCAAAAGTGCTCTTCTCAGCACCTGCAGAGTGTGCATAGTAATGACTCCTGCAATTCGTACAGAGTTACATGTATTGGTAACATAGATTTTTTTTAATAACACCCGTTGCTCCTGCTACTATTGGAACTGTCTAGGTATCTTTCTTCCACATTGCTCTCATTTCTGCCTGCAAATCTTGATATATTATGATTTTGTGTGTGTGTACACAAAACAGTGTAGTTACTGGGTGTAGGGATTTCAGCGATCAGTGCTTTTTTTGTCTTCTTTTCATGGACCACTATATCTGGTTTTCTCGCATCTGTCTTTTGAGCTATTGGTAATGGGTGATCTCATGTTATGTAGACCATCATTTTCTGTGATGCTTTATGGCTGATGTTTCCAGTGTTTTTCAGCTACTTCATTATTGTGATGTTTGCACAATCCCCAGTGCAACAGTCTTTCCACATTATTATGCCTTTTAGTATACCATCCTTCTGCCAGTAGTATGTTACAACCAGCAACAAGGTTGTGACTGTTTCCAGTTCTGTTTTACAAAACCTGCATTTGTCTGTTTCTCCCACATGTTCAATGGACTTTGTAAACCAACGTTTAGATAGCACACTATCTTGGGCCGCCAATATTAACCTTTCATCTTTTGGTGTGAATTTCTGTCTTAACCATTCCTGCACTTGATCCTGATCAACATGAGGTTCTTCCAGAAGTTTTCTCTACTGGCAACTATATTTATGCATTTTCCACTTTTCTTGCCTTTCTCATCTGATCCTTCACCTTATATTCTTCCTTTTGTTTTTTGGCACGTTCAGTTGCTGCCTGATTTTTATCTACTTCTGGATTGATTTCCATTTCTGCTTGACGCCAGTATGCTTTTGCTAGACTTAAGCAGGGAAGTCATCTTAAATTTATTCTCCTCCTGTTTCAAAACTTTCATTACTTTAGGGTCTTGTGATATTAGCAGATGTCAGATGTGTGCAGTCCCATGATTGCAGGTCTGTACATGTTATCAAATGCAAGGAGGCCCATACCTCCTTCAGAATGGGGAATGTATGATCTTGGTATGCACTGATTTTTATAAATAATTTGGTGAGCATGAAGCATCCTTGTTTTACTGTCTAGTCTATTCAACACGTTTTTGGGCCAGTCAGTCAGTCCAAGACTGTAAGTTAGGACAGAAAGAGCAAATTGGTTTCTGGCTTGAATTTTGCTCCTAGATGTCAACACTGTTTTCAGGATTCATTCAAGTCTTCTGAAATATCCCTTACTAAGTTTTATTTGCATTTGTCATGTTTTATTGTTGATCCTTCATCAATTCCCAAATATTTATACACTCCCTCTTGCTCAAGTTCTTTTATGTCATTCTTGTCCCAACCTGATGTTTTCTTGGTGCTGCAGCTTTCCTGCTTTAAAGTTTGCTTTTGCACATTTATCAAGACCAAATGACATTCTTATATAATCTGAGAAAGTTTTGACTACTTGTAGTTGTGCTTTCAGTTCATCTAATGAGCTGTACAGTTTTAAATCATCGACAAAGAAAAGATGAAATGTCTTTACACTTTTTCTAGGAGTCAAGTTATAGCCATGGTCTAACCTGTTAAGTAGACAGCTTAATGGGTTAAGGGCAAGACAGAATAGCAGCAGTGACAGGGAGTCACCTTAGAATATCCCCATTTGAATTTTTATCCCTGGAGTAATAATTTGCCCTTTATAATGGCTTAATTGCAAAATGGTCTGCCATGTTTCATGGTCACTGTAATAGTCAATCACTGTAGGGTGTAACGTAAATGTTTTTAAGCACTCTTTTATCCATGAATGTGGGATACGATCAAATCCTTTTTTGTAGTCAATCTATGCCATACTTAGATTCTTCCCCTTTTTATAGTTCTCCATTATGATTTTATTTAGCAACAGATGATCATTTGTTCCATGTGACTTTTTTATTACTCTTTTGTTCTATTGCCATGTTTGAATTGTCTTCTGACTATAAACTGTCGGCATAAATTCCGGTGTATAGTTTATATGTCATCAGAAGGCAAGTTATTGGTTTATAATTTTTAGGATAACTTGCAGGTTCTCTTTTGTAGGAACATTGTTTTTCCTGTTAACCAGGTTGGTGTCTGATGGAGGCGCACATATAAATAGTTCATACCCATGGCTAAATCATCATGCAGAGATGTTAATACTTTTAGCCAGAAGTTAGGTACTGCATCTAGGCCTGGGGTTTTCCAACTGGAGGCTTTTCTTAACTTTATCTCCATCTCTCTGGCTGTTACTGCATCCCATTTCATATCCTGTATCTTTGAACTTCTTTCTTTTACTACTTTTATCCATTTAGCATCTTTGTTATGTTCCACAGGATCTTCATAGGTGTTTCTCCAAAATGTATCTATTTCTTCTTTTTTGGGTGGTCTTTCAGTTCCTTTTGCTGTGTTTCCCAGTTCTCTATAGAACTTTTTGGGGTCATCAAATTGCTTATTTTGTACTTTTCCTTTATATTTATCTGTGTGTCTTCTGTTTTTCTGCCTGTGCTGAGATTTTTAGTTTATTTGCAATAGTGCAAGATAGATCCTGATCCATTATAATACTGTGCATTACTTTTATCACGTCCATCTTCCTGAGTATGTTTGTTGAACTGTTCCCTCTTCTGTACTCTTCTAACAGTGACACTTGTTGTCTTAATTGCTTTATAGTCTCTCTATTTGATAATTCCACAATAGTATTTGATTTCTCCCCTTCCTTTCCCTCACTACCCTACGTTCTTGTGGTAGAACTTTATCTGTTATTAATTTAGCTGCACAGTAATATATCCTGTTTACTTTTGTTATATCACATGGATCTCTGTGGGCAGTCTTATTTACTGTTCTTTTGTTTTCTCAAACTTCTGACTTTTTGGGTTTTATTGACCTTCTGCAGTCTATTTCTTTCTTTGATCTTAATATGTCTGCCTGTCTCTATTAAATCAAGCAACTCTTCTCTTAGCTCATTTTTTCTTTTAGGGCATATTTTTTGTTCTCCGTTTCTTGCAGGCATTCTATAGGGAGTTCTATAGCATCTTCCTGTGGCACATTCTCTTCAATTTCATCCTGTGCCATCCATTGCTCTGTCATATGGGAACTCACTGGCCTGTCACTCCTCAACATTGACTGTGTCAGAGTTGCCACAGTTTCCTGTTCCTTCCCTTGCCGTTCAGCTTCAAGTGAATGTTTGTACTAGTTTCCTGTGGAAGGCTCCAAAATATCATCTTCATTATAGCAACTGCCCATTTGCTTCCCATTCCACTAGTTTCTCCTTAATTTGGATGTCTATTGCCCTATCTTGCTATGGTGTTTTAAGTTAGATTTTCTACATTGAATCCTTCGCAGGTACTGCATAACCTCAGTTTCTTTAACTTCTCCATTACTAATCTTTTTTTCTACTTTTCCTTTGTCTTATTTTTTGTATTATAAAGTTTTCCATGTCTAGATTCCTTTGCCTGTATTTCTCTTGAAATATCTTTGGTGTTGCTCTTTTTGTATTGATTTTGCTTTCTCCTTTGTATAAATATGACAGCATATTAAATCTTTTTTTTCTTTCTCATGTCCATATTTCTTCTTCAGTTGTCTCCTGATCTTGTTTCTCCATACATTGGGGACTCATTCCATTATGTTGTGAGGCAACCTGTGTTGGCCCTTCTACACCAAATCCTTCACTTTGCAGGCATTCCATAACTTCAGCTTCTATTTTTTTTAACTTCTACTTTACTGATCTTTTCTGCATTCCCTCTTTGTGATATTATTTTTGATTATGACATTTTCCATTTCTGGATGCCTTTCCCTGTATTTCACTTAGAATATTTTTGTGGCTGCCTTTTTTATATTGATTAGTTTGGCTTTTAATTTTGCATAAAAATCGCACCATACCAAATCTCTTTTTTCCATGTCCATATTTCTTTTTTATACTTTGCAAAAATCTCTAGCTTTTGTTGCTAATATTTTTGCACTTCCTCAGATGCTTCTTTTTCCAAACAGATCAAAGTTTCTTGGTCTATATAAAGTTTTTCACAAATCTGTTGTATTAAAGAACACAAATTTTTATTTGAGGTTTCTAACAATTTTTCTTGTGGAAGTACTTTTCTTTCCTCTAATTTCACTCTCAGTCATTTTGTATATCTTGTGTTTGGAATTTTGGGGCTTTTTGCATAATAGTAATAGTACACGATTTCCTTCTTATCCACAGTAGTCCACTCTGTTGTCTTTATGACTGTTCTTTGGCCCATCAGTTTTTGTGATTTTTGTGGACTTGCTACTTCCTTTTACAACAGGGGGCCTATTCTCCCCTTGGGCCTGGCCTAGACCCATTGTAGGAATGTTTCCGTATTTTGAGGATTCTACACTGTCATTTTTCCAGTCCTGGCACCAGTGCACCTACCAGGATTGGGCAGTTTTGAATCCAGGGTGTTGTGCACCCAGCTGTCTTTTTTTAATTTTTGACCTACTTTTGTCCATGATAGACGGTATACAAAATACAGTCTATATATATCAGTGTTGTCTTGATGAGATTTTGTGAAAAACAGGGTCCACCTTGTGAAGGTACTCACCAAAACTGGAGGATGAATTCCTTTTCAGCAGTACTACTCTCCTTTGCTTGCTGACTTATCTCTCCATTCGGACCCCTTTCTGTCCTATCTGTGAATGTAAGGGGCTGTCCTGCCAGGTGATTGCATGTTTTCCGCAAAGAACCAGTGGGAGGAGTTTTTAGCTTTGACACTACCAGAGGGAAGATAGCATGTTACAGTTAAGTGGAAGAAGCCCAGACAGCTATTTAACAGCTGAAGAATTTCTGGAGTATAGATCCCTCAACACTCTGATACTTCAGTGGACATAGGTTTTTCCACCTCCCAGGTTGGGTAAGCTTTGGAATCTAACCATATGCCAGTATCAGATCATAAAAATTCTACCCTCGAATGGATACTTTTCTCCATCCCCAGCAAGTATGTTAATTCAGGAATTCTACCCAGTTCCCTTGGTGACCATCACCATATATTTGCCAAGTCACCCACCAGCTAAAAAACACATTAATATAGAACTACCCGCAATCTTTCTAACTTTCGTCCTGACACACACAGTAGCTTACTAAAATCCTTTAAGTGGTCTCCACTCAAAGCAGTACCCCTAGACACAGCTGTTAATAAGTTCAACAGTGTACTCATGAACACTTTAAATGCCCATAACCTACCAGAAATAAGAGTAAAAGCTACTCACCCCCGTCGGCTGACTCATTCAACTAGAATTCTTGTGTAAAAATGTGACAAAGCATGGAAACATTGGCACAAAGATAAAATCTCTCAAACCTCACATCTGTACAAGGAGTTGCATAATGTCACCAAGAAGCAAATTTACCTAGATGACAGAGTTATTATACACACCCACAAGTTATAATCTCAAAAAAAAAAAAAAAAAATCCAAAGAAATTCGGAAACTCAGGTAAGAAAATTCTCCTTCCTCTCAAAACCTCTGTCCGGACTTATCTCCCTCAAAAACTGATACCAAATAATACTTTCTTCATCGACATCATAGCGCCTCTCACTTTCTGCTATCCTCAACCTCTTAATCAACAAAACACTGCTAGTCTTGCCTTTAATCTCCAACCTATCACTACAGTATGTTAGACAACCACTAAAGAAACTGAAACCCTGTTCTCATGCTGTTTTTGATCTACCCGCTGAGTATTTTATGCATGCTGCAGACTTTATTGCATACCCAGTCTCAATTCTCAACAGGCCTATTCAAGACTCCTATGTCCCACTGTTGGGAAGAATCCTTTCTTATTCCCCTCCATAAAGGAGGTAACTTCTGAAATCTCTAACTTTAGACCAATTGCCATCCTGTCTCCATTTTCTAAGATCCTGGAAAAGTGTACTCCTAAACAACTCTTTCAGTACCTTTTAAAAATGATCTCCTAATCCCAACGCAACGTGGTCTCTGACTAGGTCATAGCACCACTTCAGTTCTCCTCAGCTTTTTCAGCACCATTAATAAGGCTAGAGTCCAAGGCAAACTTCTCCCCTGTTTTCTACACCTCTCATAAGCCTTTGGAACAGTGTCACATGAGAACTTCAGGCTTGGATGTCCTCTGTAGGCCTTTCCAAACCAACTTGTCTATACTTTTAGTTAAAACAGGTGTTCTTCAAGGCTCTGTCCTTGGTTCACTGCTCTTTAACATTTTTGTCAGTAACCTGTGTACCTCTTCTCAGCAGTCTTGCTGAATTCAGTATACAGATGACTGAACTCATCTGGCAACCCACTCCAACTACATTCCATGACACAAGATGCCTTTAACTCAGTTAATCCATGGCTACATCAAAACCAGCGTTTACTTAAGTCAAAAAAGACTAAACTACTGTTTTTCGTAAGTCCCATGCCAAAGCTAAAAAGTAGCTTCCTCATTACTTCTTTAAACAAAAGCTTACAGCTATTGAAGTAGTTCTCCGTTCCAGATTGTTTGGAGTCATGATAGCTGCCAACTTAGTTTGATCTTCACTTACGAAACAGTATAAAAAAAGTCATCAAAACTTAGGTCCCTATATGGAGCAAAAAAGTCCTTTACTGCTCCTAGTAGAATCACCCCAGGTAACTCTTATATTTTACCGTGTCTTCTCTTTGGCTCACCTGTTTTGACTAACTTCCAGATCTCTCTTAAATCACAGCTGGAGCAGTGCCATAGTATGATAGCTAGATTTGCAGCTAACCTGCCAAATAAAGCTAATCATTGCTATATATTATGTCTTGGCAACTGGTTAGTATTCAACTAGCCCATACACAACTTCTGCTAACCCATAAAATACTATGTAACCCCTCTACTTGCCCTTCTGTCTCCTTAGTATTTAATCACTATCTCCAAAATCACCCTCTGTGCTCTCAAGGCAAAAAAATGCTTGAAATATAGAAACCCAAAAAAGTATGTGACTGAGAATATACTCTCATATAACCAAACTGTGGAATTCTATCTCAAATTCAGTCAGCACTATATCTATCCTCTGTGTGTTGTCCTCTCTGAAAGAATTTCTCACTTAGTCATGTCTATGCCCATGTACCTCATTTGTATGATCTACATCAACAAATACCTCACATTCTTACTAACCACTCATCATAGTATCCATCTGTATCTTTCAGCACCTGCCCTCTCCCCATTCTTACGGGAGACCTGTATTTTTCCACCCTAGGATAATGGACTATAATATTAATACTTTTTTTTTATGACATCATTGGTGTCACATTATGCTTTATTGTATCCTGTGTATTCCACTGTCAGATTGTATGTATATATGCTTTTTCTTAAATCACATCTATACTATTGTATTTTATGTTCTCTAACTCTCTAGAGCTTTTCTCCCTGGGTCTCCACTGAAAAAGTGTATTTATTACCCAGTCGGATTTTCCCAGTAAACAAATGTCAGTAACTAACTCCTCCATCCAGGCTCTAGTCTTTTTTATTGCCCAGCTTGTAGCATCCATCAAGCAGGTAACAAGATAAAAACTGCCTAGAGTCTGCTTTCTCCAAGGTTTTTAATCCTGCTTTATAACCCCATGAGGCCCCACCCCATACAGGACAGGGGGATAGTTTTACAGATAGAGTTACAGTCTTTAGACTGTATCCTGTGTAATGCGTAAAGAGTAGCTGTTTTACCATATCCATTTACTTGTTACGGGCATCAAAGGAACTTCAGCTAATTCTAAGATGTTCATCTTGCATACAACTGCAGTCATCACACTTGGGTTATCCTGCCGTCAGGCTGGTCCTCGGTCGGACGAATTCCAAAGTCTAGGACCGGCGTCAGTTGTCGTCGCTTCTTCCCTGACGTCGGTGCGGCAGGGGTATAAAAGAGGCAGCTGACGCCATTTTCTTCAGTCTTTCTTGCTGCGCGGTGCCCGAAGCAGAAGCAGTTCGCAAGTGCCGGTCGGCCAGCTCCTGAGATTTACGAACAGTATTTCAGCCGAAGTCTTCTTTAAAGCTAAGTACCCGTTAGAAACTTTTCTTGCCTCAGACCGATGTCAGACAAAGTTAATAATTGCATTTCTTGTGGGAAGCAAATACCACATAAGGATTTTCACTCTTTAAGGCTCAGGGAATTTTTACTGCTCCCCCAGCATAGGCCCCTGGCTATCCCTCCTGTTTTAGATATTTTGGATGATGTGTACACAGAAGCCAGTCTTAATCCAGACTCTTTACCTCCAGCCCCTGTTAAACCAGACAGATACTACCGGGTTCCTGATTCTCACCAGTTCCTTTATAAAAGCCATACTGCTGACCCAGAAACAATTTCACAGGGTCCCAAGGGAATTAAGGCCTCTACTGCTAAAAACCCTTTACCTTCAGAGAGAGATTCCAGAGCATTAGAAAGGTGGGGGAAAAAGGTGTATACATCAGCCACTTTAACCACGAGGGCATTAAACTGTCAATTTCATATGTTAAAGTACCAACAGTTCTTGTTATCTCAGCTGAAAAGTAAAATGACGCAAACAGAACAACCAGATTTGAAAGAGTTGCAGGATTTGTTGCATGGAGCAGAGCAAGTGGGGAAACATACCTTGCAGTGTGGTTTTGATGCTTTAGAGGCCTCATGTAGAGCTGCTGTCACGGGGTCTGTCATACGTAGTCATGCTTGGCTCAAAGAGCAAACCTTACCAGATCATGTCAAAGCAAAGTTATTAGATGCACCACTTCAAAAGGATGTATTGTTCGGTGTTAAAGCTGAGGTGGTACTAAAGAAAATGGAGGAAAAAGCGAAATCTATGCAAACAGTTAAAGATTTCTTGCAGGTGCAACCTCCACGCTTCAGCAGAAACTGGCCTTCAAAAAATTGGTCCTTTCCAGCCACGGACAGACCCCAAAGGGTCAGATACAGACGCCCAAGGGGTAGAGGACAACCTCAAGGATCTTACAGAGCTAGACAGTGGCAAGCACCAACCCCAAGAGGTGGAGAAGATAGACCACAGTCATTTAGAAAACAGACACAATGACTTCCCCCTATGCCTGCCAAACAAAGCTATAATGGCAGCACCTTTGGGTGGAAAACTGGCCTTATTTTCAAAAAAACTGGCACATTGTTACAAAAGACAAATGGATTCTGGATATTATAGACAGAGGCTACAGGTTCCACTTTCACACCCTTCCAAAAATGAGAGGCATGCCAAACCTGCCACAAAATCAAAGGGCAGAGGAGCAAAGACAAATTTCCGCTCTCATGGATATGAAAGCTATTCAAGAGGTACCTGCAAAAGAACAAGGTCAAGGTTTTTACTCAAGACTATTTCTGGTACCAAGGAAGGACAAAGATTGGAGTCCCATCTTAGACCTATCTATTCTAAACACATATCTAGAGGTACCAAAATTCAAGATGCTCACATTACAGCAGCTTCTTCCCATGCTGGGCAAGGAGTCTTGGCTGGTAACGTTGGACCTCAAGGAGGCATACCTGCATATCCCTATCAGACAAGATTGCAGAAGATACCTCAGATTTCTTGCAGGTTCAACCCATTGCCAATTCTCTGCATTGCCCTTTGGCTTATCTACTGCGCCCAGAGTGTTTACGAAATGCCTGGCATCAGTAATTGCCTTCTGCAGACAACAAGGAATACAAATCTACCCATATCTGGACGACTGCCTGATCCAAGCGGACAGCAAGGACATTGTATTGCAGCATCTGGCGTTTGTAATAAAACTGTTAAACTACCTGGGTTACACAGTGAACAAAAAGAAATCAAAACTAATACCTTCTCAACAGATAATTTTCCTGGGTGCCAGCTTAAATACAACAACCCAGATGGCCTACCTCACGGCAGACAAACAAGGGCAACTGTCTCAATACTTCAACAAAATGGCAACTTTAACCAGACTAACTGCAGGGAAAGTCCTGCAGGCTCTGGGGTTCATGGCATCTTGCATCCTACTAATACCATGTGCAAAGCTGCATATGAAGAAACTACAATGGTATCTAAAAAACTTATGGTCTCAACACAGCCACAGCTTGGAAACAATTATACCACTCATTCCATGCCTTCAAAAGGAATTTTTGTGGTGGGCTCAAGCAGGCCAAAGAAACACAGGTCTCCCTTTTTGTTTACCTCAAGCAACTCAAATCATCACAACAGACGCTTCAGAGTAAGCCTGGGGAGCACACATGGCAGATCAGTGCATTCAGGGAAAATGGTCCCAAAAAGAGAAGCACCTACACATCAACCAAAAGGAGATGCTAGCCGTGCAAAATGCTCTTATGACCTTCAAAGACCTACTGCATCCAGGCCAGCTATTAATAAGAACAGACAACACCACAGTCATGTGGTACATAAACAAACGGGGGGGACTCATTCATACCCCCTGTGCAGGCAAGCTATGACCCTGTGGAACACAGCACTGGAATTACAAATTCAACTACAGGCACAATTCCTGCCAGGGAAGGAAAACACACTGGCAGACAACTTAAGCAGAAATATGACAGACCCACACGAATGGAAGTTGCATCCTCAAGTCTTCTCAAAGATAACTCGGGCATGGGGACAGCCAGACATAGATCTATTTGCTACCCACAGAAATTACCAGTTGGATAAATTCTGTTGAAGGACCTATCATCCACAGGCCTGGAAAGTGGACGCACTCTCTTTCCATTGGGCAACATTGACAGTCTATGCCTTCCCGCCTCTACCTCTTCTGACCAGAGTTCTATTAAAAACCAGGGCAGAGAGGCCACAAATGATTCTGATTGCTCCAGACTGGCCACGACAACACTGGTATCCCCTCCTAAAGAGCCTGTCACACTCACCACCATGGATCCTACCTCTAGTTCCTCTTCTGTTGTCCCAGCACAACTACAAAACCCTTCACAGCCAGCTCAAAACCTTAAATCTAGCTGCATGGAGAATACCTTAATTTCCCAACAGACTCTCCTCTCCAAGGAGGTGCAGGATGTTATCTTGGAGGCCAGGAGTCCCTCTACTAGAAAAACCTACTCCACCAAATGGAAACGATTTTGTTCCTGGAATCAAGAAAAGGGCCAGAACCCTTGGGTAATAAATATACCTCAAATTTTACAGTACCTAGCTGAGATGTTAAACAGTGGCCTTTCCTTCTCCTCCATCAAGATCCACGCTTCAGCCATTTCAGCATAATACAGTACAGATCCTCCTTTATTCTCACATCCTCTATTAAGGCAGTTCCTCAGAGGGGCAAAAAATATAAAACCCCCACGGAAACCACCAGCCTCAGCTTGGGACCTCAACTTCGTATTGGAAAAGCTGACCCTGCCTCCTTTTCAGCCAGCTTCTTCAACAGAGCTACAATACTTGTCATGGAAAACAGCCTTCCTTCCTTCTGGCTATAACCTCAGCACGCAGGGTTTTGGAGCTACAGGCCCTCATGGCTGTGCAACCATTCATCATTTTCCATCAGGACAGGGTTCGAACCAACCCTACCTTCATGCCAAAGGTAGTATCCAGTGTAGCTCTGAATCAGACTATTCATTTACCTACCTTTTATCCAAATCCACAGAACAAAGGAGAGAGGCTACTAAATTCCTTGGACATTCACAGGCAACTTCGTTATTACTTGGACAGACCAAAGTCATTCAGGAAATCTGAGCAGCTCTTTGTGTCCTATGCTGCAAGTGCTCAAGGAAAGGCTATTTCCAAACAGACTATTTCAAAATGGATAGCCCACTGCATACACTTTTGTTATTCATTTCATGGAAAACCAGTGCCTGTATACATCAGATCCCACTCCACCAGGGCTACAGCTACCTCTGCAGCTTTCCTCAGGGGGGTCCCTACCAAGGACATTTTGGAAGCAGCTACTTGGAGCTCAGTGCACACTTTCTCCAAGCACTACCACCTTCCACTATACTCAAAATCTAGAGCGGGCTTTGCCACAGCAGTCCTGCAGGGCATCCTAGCCCCTCCTAATTCAACTTAGTACCTGCCATGCTTCACCTCAAAAAATCTAGATCCCTCAGAACCACAAGGGCGGGAGACTTAAACCTTGACACGGTTATAAATAGAACGTGCTGGAGGGACAGATTCATCACCCAGAGACTCCCTATGCTGTGGAACAAAATCCCGGTACATGTGAGGCAGAGCACCTCTCTGGTCTTGTTCAAGAGGAATCTTGACCAATGGATGGGAGATTGCAGATATACCCCAGGGATTACTTCAGCGTCACTGCTTGACAGAGGCACAGCAAAATGATAGGCATAGTTTTTATTCAAACTAAAGGGGTGGCGAAAGCCACATAACTATGGGCTAGGCTTATAAATGCCCTTGGGCAGATAGCCTAGTATGAACCTATGAACCTATGAACCCTTACTTAGCTTTGGGATTCTACCCAAGTGTGATGACTGCAGCTGTATGCATGATGAACCTAGTACAGTTTTGTACCTACCATAAATGTAGATGTTCGAGTGCTCATACAGCTGCAGTACAGGTTACCCTCCCTCCCTTCCCCTCTTAGGACAGGGCTTATGACAAACACCTTTAACATACAACCTCTTTGGGGTATTCCTTTATGGTGTATTTGCTTGCAACTACTGTTTTGATTTATCTACTTTGTAAGTTTGCATAATATCATGTTTTGCCTTCCTTTCTGGGGGCACCTGACATCTGGGGCAAGAAAAACTGAAGAAAATGGCATCGGCTGCCTCTTTTATACCCCTGCCACACTGACGTCAGGGAAGAAGCGACGACAACCGACGCTGGACCTAGACTTTGGAATTCGGCCGACCGAGGACCCGCCTGACGGCAGGATAACCCAAGTGTGATGACTGCAGCCGTATGAGCACTCGAACATCTACATTTATGGTAGGTACAAAACTGTACTTTTTCCCCCTGGCTTATGTGGATCTAGCCATTAGTCTCCTAAGGAGTAGGTAGGAATCTGTTGGGAGCAAAGTTGGTAAACGTAGGTCACACACAGCACAACTGAACAAACCAGTTTAGAGCTTGAACCCCTCTCCAATTATATCCAAGCATCTCCTTTATTATCACCTAATTCTTTAGCTTCCTCCAGAACATATTTACAGGTTCTCTAGAACATATTTAAAGGAGAGGTCAGCAAGGAACCTCTAAATTTAAGCCTCAAGTATGCAGTATGATTAGTCTCTAGGAATGGGGTAGCTTTGAATCATTTACATCACGGGGATAACAGTTAATCTGATGATATCAATGTTCATTCATTCTTTACTGTTGGGTCTTGGTTCCATCCTTGGAACCGGCTTGGCCGTTATATCAAGCTCGCGCCAGCCAGAAACTCTCAAGTTAAGGCTACCCATAGTGCCTTTCATCCCTTACCTGCAGATTTCGTTTGCCATGTAGAGTTTAGGATGCGTCAGCCATGTTCTCAGCTCAGTGCTATTTTTTTTCATATACATCTTTACTTAAAATTTGTCTATTTAACTCTAAGCTTGTCATTTATTAAGTATTTCTTACTATTTATATTTTTATGTGTGAGTGCTGTTTATCTTCCCTTTTTACCGTCTAGTATTTCTCTTACTACCATCGTTGGTTTAGGCCCCTCCCTTTCCACTTACCTCTGGTAATTCTTTAATACCATTTTTGGTACCCCCCCCCCCTTTACCCTTTCTGGGTGTTTTTCTAAGTTACCATTGTTGGTATGACCTTTAAAAAAAAAACCTTTTTTTTTTTTTGTTTGCCTTTCTCTGTTTCTCTTACTCCTTGTGCATGTGTGAGAAAGTGTTTTATGTACGAGCTTTCTAGTTGTAGTTTTAAAAATGTTAGGAAAGCATAAGGGAAGAACTGGTTTCAAACAATGCAAGGAATGTGGGAGAAGGGTGCCCAATTCGGATGGGCATCTTTCTTGTATGTATTGTTTGGGGGTGTCACATTTAGAAACCCAGCTGCCGTGTGAACTCTGCAAGGGTTTTAGCGCTCAAACCCTTGCCGAAAGGCGCAACAAATTGATCCTCAGGGGGTTGTTAAAATGCCCTTTTAGTGAGGCCTTGTCTGAGACTGAGATGTCTAAGTCTCCAAAGAAAGAGTCCAGAAAGAGGAGCCAGTCCGTTCTGGTGTCTCCCAAGTCCCAAGAATCCTAAACTTCCAAAGGCCAGGTCTCGACTCAAACCTTGGAACCAAGGCCTAAGATTCCGAAATTGACATCTGCTACTATTTCGTCACCAAAGCCTGTAACTTCCCCCATGGGGCCGACGGCTACTGAACCTACTAAAGTCACTTCGGTACTGATCCCTTCATCAGTACCTATGACCCCCTCAGCACCAACAATAGTTTTTCCTATCAAACCGGTCACTTTCCCCCCTTCAGAACAGATCATTGATCAGCTGACCATGGTGCCGAAGGTCGAATTCTTACCCAGGAATATACGTCGTTTGACCCCTTCTTTAGTCAGTAATTGAGCCCCTTTATTGAATGCCCTGAATCACACTCAAGGATGTCCTCCCGTGCTACCAGGAGTTTTTCAGTGCTTGATGTAGTCAGATTACTGGATCAGCTCTTGACGGCCAGAGGTCTCCCTGCCCTGTCTAGGACCTCTCCCATCTGGATCCAAGATTTATTTCTCCAAGAACTCCCACATATCTTCCTCCTTCAACCTCTCCACAGGTCTTGGAACTCTCAACTTTGACACTGCTGGTTCCACCTACTTCAGTACTAATGGTGGACCTCACCTTGGTTCTGGAGCCGACCCACCCACGGGATCGTGATTTGTCTGCCAGCTCCCGGATCCCTAGTTCGGCTCCAAATTTTTCCATGACACCATCTATGGTTTCTGAGGTTTTGAAGGTTCCAAGTCCTCTCGTGGCTCCTTCTCTGGAGGTGGGCTTGTCGGAGCAGGGTGTTCCCCAATTCCGAGGTTGTCTTTCTCAGTTCTGGACTCCCATCCCTCTTTGAGCGGGCCTGCCTTCCAGATAATGGAGAGAGCTCTCCCCTCAGCAGGCTCCCAGTTGGCGCCATCCCTGTTGGAGTGTCACATCTATGTATCCTGTGGCTCATAGCTGTCACAATTTGCTCCATCAGGGCAGTGGGCACAAGAGCAGCGAGAAACCCTGCTGCAGGGTACCCTCTCTTAGGAGTCCTCCTCAGACCTCCCCCCTGAGGAGCCACCCCATAAGAGATCCTGCACAAGGAAGCTCTTAGATTCTCTGGAAGAATCTGTCATTGAAGATGCGGCTTACAATGAAAGGGAAGGGTCCCCACGGTCACCTCCTGAAGGTGTCTCCTTTGGAGACATCTTGGAAATCTTAAAACAGAAGGGTAATTGGAAGCCCACAAATCCTTCCTCAGAGGAATCTGTCTTCTTGCAGGCTTTTCACGCTTGATGTTCTACTTCTTGGGTGACCCCATCAGCCGATGAAGTGGTCAGACTCCTCATGCAGTGAGCTTGGAAGACTCCAGACACTACAGAGCCAATCCCCCGGAGACCAGACAAAACTATCTCAGCACCCGACGGTCTGCCTCACTTGTCTAAAGGGTCTAGTGGTAGACGCTGTGGTGGTGGCGGCCACCACAAAAAAGGTAGTCGTCGAGTAGAGTCCTACTGTCCATCCTCCAAACAGAGAGTCTCTGATGATGGACAGATTCGGGAAGTGGGTCTGTGCTTTGACCTTTGCCATATGGTCATTGAATTTTTTGGCACATTTTACGTGACTTCAAAGGGACCTGTTAACTGAGCTTTCAGGTACTTTGACAGGAGCAGTGTCTGATGAGGTGCTCTGTAAGTTTGCCTCCCAGCTTGCAATCCTAGAATCGATCTCCAACTCATCCATGCGTCTGATTGCACGTACAACCGAAGGGACAGCCAGAGCAGCAGGTAAAGGCATTACCATTCGGTGTCACGCCTGGATGCGCTTATGTGACTTCGCAAACCCTTTCAAGTCTTCATTTGTCAATGCTTCCATTGATGCTACCTCATTGTTTGGCCTAGAAGTCAGAGATGCATTGGCCAGGTGTGAGAAGGACGGAAAGACCCTTTCTGTTGTGGGTGTACATTTTTCCACCCCTCAACAACCTTAATCCAGGAATCAGAGGACTAGAAAGATGTGGTTCAGGAAATCCCAAAGGCCCTTTCAGGACACACGTGCCGAGTTTTCTCCCTGGGTAGAGGAGGGAACCTCATCAGGAAGACGCCCCTCCCATGGCAGAGAAGGCCCGAGTAACCCGTGTTCCAAGGATTCTTTCTCTGGTCAACCCTACCAGCGCTCCTGAGCACTGGCCAGATTGCTTGCCTCTGGAGGCAGTCGGGGGAAGATTCTCTGTGCACCATTTAGCCTGGCACACAACATCGGATTCCTGGGTGCAGGCAATAATTACCACAGGTCACGGTGTTCCCTTCATTCTTTATCCCAAACCACAAGGCGAATCCCCGATGTTCCAGCCAGTCAGAAGGATACAGCAACACTAGAAATTCAAAAGCTGCTTCAAAAAAGTCATCCAAGCAGTCCCACCAGGCCAAATAAGATCCATGTTTTACTTGAGATTCTTTTTAATACCAAAAAAGTGAAGGGACTGGCAGCCAGTCCTAGACCTCAGTGTTCTGAACATGTTTGTTCAACAGGCAAAATTCTGGATGGTCACACTTCAGTTTATCCTTCCTTTCTGGGGAAAGATGATTGGATGTGCTCTCTAGATCTTCAGGATACATATTACTACATCAAAATGGACAAACGCCCCAGAAGATACCTCCGCTTCCGACTAGGAGCCAGTCATTACCAATTTTGAGCACTGCGTTTTGGTCTCACCACAGCCTCCAGGGTGTTTACCAAATGGATGGCAGTGGTAGCGGCCCACTTAAGGCTACAGGGATTCTGTCTGTTTCTGTATTTAGACTGACTTCTCACCGTCCCCACCAGGCATCTACTGCTTTCTGCCTTGGACTCCGTCCTAAAGCTTGCAAAGTTATTATGCATCTCAATAAACAGAGAAAAGTCAAAACTGTCCCCCACACAAGACAGAGTTCATCGAATCAACGCTAAAAACAAAATCCTGCACAGCCCTCTGCCGCTTCTCACACTGATAAGGTTGAGGTAACAGCTTCAATTGATACTCTCGCAAGACAAAGTTCCGGCTCACCTAGTCTTACAACTCCTTGGATCCATGGCAGCAGCAATCACCCTAGTTCCTCTGGTGAGGTACCACATGAGGCTGCTTCAGTGGCTTCTGGCATCTCAGTGGTCTCTTTTAACACACCCAATGTCCCACCCAGTCTGCATAACCAACCAATGCAAGCAGGATTTATATTGGTGAATGAAGCCAGAAGAGGAATTATGGAGCCACTGCTTTTCATCCTGTCAGCCCAAGGCTGTAGTGACCACAGATGCATCCCTGATGGGGGTATTTTCAGGGAAAGACAATCCAAGGCACATGGTCCCATCAAGAGGCCAATTTGCATATCAACATCCTAGACCTGAGGGCATTATTTTTAGCATTGCAACCATTCCAATCTGCCCCCCCTTCAGGAACATTTGCTATGCTGTCAGACAACATGTCTGTCGTCTAGTACATCAACAAACAGAGGGGGACCAGATCCTTCCCTTTGTCAGGAAGCCCTAAGAGTTTGGCAATGGGTGATCGCCTCCAACTGCTTTCTGATAGCAATGCACATTCTGGGGAATTCCAACGTGATAGCCGACAAACTGAGCAGATTCATACTTCTGTTTTGCAAGTGGTCTCTCAATTCCAATGTAGTGACGAAGATGTTTCGCCGATGGGACCAGCCTTGCTACGATCTGTTCGCATGTCCCATAAGCCACAAATGCAGCAGCTGCTTTGCCTTAATCCCCCCTCAGGGGGAGTCCCCGAGAGATGCTCTCCTTCACAATTGGCCCCTGGGACTATGGTATGCTTTTCCACCAATTCCCGAATTCTTGAAGAAAGTCCAGCGGTTGAGAAGCAAAATGATCCTCATTGCACCTTATTGGCCCTGTAAAGTCTAGTTCCCCTTTGGCCTCACCTAGTTCACCACCTGTGGACTGTGGATGCAACTCCAGACCTGTTGTGTCCTCCACAGGGACTGGTCCATCCCAACCTACAAAGCATCAAGCTGATGATTTGGTTCCTCCATTTCCAGTAATTACCAAGTGGAATAATCTGTCTTCTCCAGTACAAATTATGCTTCTGGCTTCTCATAAACCATCCACCAGGAAACTTTACGTTAGAAAATGGAAGAGATTCACGTCTTGGTCTCAGGAGAAAGGAATTGCCCCCTTTTCAGCCTCAGTTGATAAAGTATTGGAATATTTATCAACCCTATTCCAATTGGGAGCTTCTGCTGCTACTATTAGAGTTCATTTAGCTGCTATTTCAAATTTTCACAATGGTTTCAATGACCTTTTTTTGATGTTGCATCGCCTTTCCAAAACGTTTCTAAAGGGCGTTCTGCATTTGAAACCACCCTTTAAAGAGCCCATTGAACCTTGGAATTTGACATTGGTATTACAAAGTTTGGTCCATAAGCCCTTTGAGCCATCAGCCACCTGTGATACCGAATATTTATCTTGGAAAACTCTATTCCTGATGGCCATTATGTCCACCAGACGAATTTCAGAATTGCAGGCTTTGTGTGTGAAGTTCCCATATATCATATTTCACAAACCCCTCCTTCCTGCCTAAAGTGATATCAGACATAAATATTAATCCATCTATAGATCTACCAGTGCTATTTCCAAACTATTCAAACAAGGGAGAATATACTTTGCATTTGTTGGGTGTACACAGACATTTACATTTTTATTTGGATAGAACTAAACCGTTTAGAAAATCGGACCAGTTGTTCCTATCCTTTTCAGGTCTTCGACTAGGCAAACCCGTTTCCAAAATTACTCTTATCGAAATGGTTGAAAGATTGCATCACCTTTATTTATGACCAAAACAAGCTGTACTTATCAACAAAAGTTAGGGCTCATTCTACTAGATCAGTTTCCAGTTCAGTAGCCTTTCATTCCAGAGCCTCTGTGGATGAATTTTGTGCAGTGACAACCTGGGCTACCCCTCATACCTTTATCACTCATTACAAATTGGATATGGTCTTCAGGGGAAGAGCAACCTTTGGCTCTATGGTGCTCAGGAATATCCTTCCCTAGGGCCTCCCAAGGTCTAAAGTAGCTAGGGACTCTGTCCCAACAGTCAAGAATGAATGAAGATTGACAACATCAGATAAAGAAGTTATGATCTTACCATAACATTCCATCTGTGTTGCCGATCTTCATTCATTCTTGACATCCCACCCACCTACCCCCTCCAAAGACTCCTGGAGGTATGGATCTAGTCCTGGATTTTTAGTGGAGCAGTTGCTCAGACAAAGCTTCCACACGCCTCTTCTGTTCTGTGGACAAAACTCGATCTGAGTGAAAGAAAGGAGAAGGCAGTATGGGTAGCCTTAGCTTGAGAGATTATGGCTGGAGCGAGCTTGATATAATGACCGAGCTGGTTCCAAGAACGGAACAGAGACTCAACAGTCAAGAATGAATGAAGATAGACAACACAGATGGAATGTTATGGTAAGAACATAACTTTATTTATACTGCTTTTGTTTTCAGTGCTTTTATTTTGTACTGTGCTTCCATCAGCTCCTGAGACACTAAGTTTAGGACCTGATCAGTATTACTAATGTATACTTAAACATTATCAGCTTATAATGACATTTTGCAGTTCACCCCCACATCATATATCCCTTAAATGGGGCCAGTTACAATTTAGTTGTTACCAGTTTTAAGTTACAGTGCAAATAAAAGTAACAGTAGAGGATATCATATCTTGAGGTTCATCATATTGATCACTGCTGCAGTAGCCTTAGCTGTGTGGGTATTATCCTGCCAAAGATATAGCAGCCAGATTCCAAAGCTTCAGGATGCCTTCAATATACCCAAACTGGCAAGCAGCTCAAGCTAAGGTGACGAAAAGATAAGTTTTGGGAACAAATCACTTCAGAGCTGTACTGTCGCCGATGAGTACACTCCTGAGTCTTTCAAGGATTAGCAATCGGCTTTGCTTTACTTTGCTGAGCAGATAAGTTCCCTTTGGGGGGAGGTCTTCCATTTTCTTATTTTTGTTGCTGTTTTGTTAATTTTCTCTTAAGGAAAGTTACTTTAAAGCTAGGAGTGTTTTGTTTTAACAGACTGTATCAAGACTGTAGCAGACTTTCAAACAGTACTAATTTTTTTCTTGTCAGGTTAAAAGTAGTGTAAACTAGCTAAAAACATTTTTCTGCGGAAAAATTTTTTTCTTTTCTTTTTGTGGGGCAGGCATAATGTTTTAAAGTGCTTTTTACTAAGTTTTTTCTGCTAAAAAAAAAAAACTTCTGTGGACTGATGGTATTTACTGGCAGTTGCTGCTGGTCTTCCCTGGCAGAAGCACCATTTACTTTTGACCATAGAAAACCCAACCAGCACCACACTTGGTCCTTCTGCCAGCCACAAAAAGAAAAAAAATTAAACAGCCTTTGCTACCACAGCAGGCTAGCAATTTGCCTCAGCCACAGGTGAGTGACTCTGCTGTAGCCATTTGTTGTATCTCATACCATTAATCTTTTAATCTGGATCTCTGTGGTGTAGCACCTACAGACACTATGGACTGGGGATTAGCCATATATTCAGTGGCTGTTGGGATCCCACAGTGGGCAAGGGACAGCCACTCTTGTTGGTCCTGGGAGAGGGAATATGGAAGGTTTTCCCAGCTGTGCCTCTGGGTTTGATTCAGGCTATTGTTCGTCTAAAGTGGTTTCTGATAAAAGAATGAGGGATTCCTCTTTTCCTGGAGAAATTCAGAATTCTGAATCAGAACAGGAGGATGCAGGGACAGATACGTTTTTTCCCCCTCATATTTCTGATTCAGACTCTGAGGAGAGCTCAATTTCTGATTCTCCCTGTGTGTGTGTGTGGGGGGGGGGGGGTCTCTTTCTCTGCAACTTTTGCTAGAATGTGCCATTGTTTTCAGAGCGATAGCACTGAGGTATCTCAGTCCTTCAGAAAATACTGCAGGTTTTTACAGAGGGATTTCCAGAACCTACAGCCATTCCTCCTGTTTTGTCTGCTGTAGAAGATGTGTGTATGTGTGACTACCTGCAATTTTCCTGATTGTCAGCTAGCTGCCATGAAAAAGCACATAGGATATATATAAAGTTCCTCAATCTTTTAAATTTGTATACACTATTCCCAAATCTGACCAGCAGCTATAGCTTTAGTTGATCCCACTGCTGTTAATCACTTATTTCCAATCCTAATTGTCCTTTAGTTAATTCCAATCCTAATCGTTCTGATAAGGAGGGAAAATTATTGATAGGTATGGGAAAGAATGTGTACTGCTGCAGCTTTGATTTTCAGAATTTTGAACTGGCAGGCCTGTATGTTAGTCTGTTCTAACAAATTGTGAAAGTATGAGGAATGTTTTAGCTGAGCTGCAGTTCCTTCTTGTGAGGAAAAATCTGCTTCAAATAACTTAGTTTCTTTTGTTGCACAGATCAGTCCTCATTGTTTGTAGTGTTTGTATGACTGCTTTGATAATTCTTTCAGGGCTATGGCCACTGGTACTGTTTTGAGGAGGTTTGCTTAGCTGCATTCTTGGAACCCTGCACATGTTGATAGAAAATGAGATTCTAAATTCACCCCTGAATAGAGATTGTGTTTGACCCCTCTGAAGTGGAGGTGATCAACAAGTGTGATAAAAGGGGCAAGCTGCTCCAGGGAATCTCTTAAGATTTTCAGCCATCCTTTTCCAAATTGTCAAAAGGGATTTTTATGTCCTCTTCTAGTTTTGGCAAAGAATGGACATGACAAAATTCAGGTAAACACATGTCAAAGAAGACATGGCAAAGGGGTTCCAAAAAGAAATTTTAATTGAACCTCCCAAAACCAAGGACAGTGCAACAAGTCTGAATGACTGTTCAAGAAACCTTTTGACGTCTTCCCACCCTGGCCCCTTCTTTTCTTCTCGAAAGTCTGAATCTCAGATTTTCTCTTTGGCAACAAATTTTCAGACGAATTCTGAAACTCATTTGTCAGGGTTACAGATGGTAGTGAGAGGAAATTCCTCCTTTCCAGGGGGATTATTCCTTATCGTCCTGATCAAACTCATGTTTCACCTGTTGTACATCCCATGCTGTGATAGAGCCAGTTCCTCCTTCCCAGGTGGAGGGCAGTTGTGGAACCCAGAACTGTTTCCTGATATCCTTAGATACAAGGTTTTTAGGTTCAAGGAAAACCTTTCAATTAACAGCTAAAATTTAGTTATTAGATTTATTAGAAACCACTAATAACACAAACCCTTGTGTTCCGCAAAGTCTTTAACCTGTTATTTTCTATAATATAACTTTTAAGACTTTCGTTCAGTATTTAAATCTAGTTTATTCGGAGTAATTCAGGTAGGTGAGCGCACAAATCATTATAACAAGTATTTAATCAAGCAAACTTACTTATACAAACCATGGGGGGAAAAAACAAGGATTAAAACAGTGTTTTATTCCAACTTTAACATTTAATTATGGTTATCTTCCCTTTATTTTTTAAACTTTAAATTTCAGAACGTGTGTAGCAGGGGAAGGGCATGTCTTATGCTTCACATTTAAAACACGCTGACAGTGTGCACCAGGGGGGACTGGGCATGTCCAAAAAGATGTAGGATTGAGGTAATGGGATCTGGTAGGTTGGGTTGTAAAGCTAATGACCTCTGTAAAAGTTGTGCGAAATAAAGAGAATGTGGGGAATGGTCTGTCGCTGGGAAGGGACTTGAGTGTGTCATGATAGGCCAGTTCAAACAATGCTGACCAATTGTAAAAGGGTCACGTAGTTAGAAAAATGGGCTGTTGAGAAGAATGACTATAGGGTGGTATAAGGGCGGGGATAGGCTGCAGGAAAGAATACATGGCCCTATCAGAATAGCGGGGTGTGGATGACCGAGGGTTGAACATAGGGTGGGGAATTAATTGTGGAAAAATGTGTGAGGTCCTGTCTGAAGTGGGGGGAGTGGTTAAAGCGATTATGTTGAGTGAGGGGATGTGGTGGGGGTGTGTAGCAGTATCTCTATTGTGATGGGCCTGGAGGAGGGGGCTAACTTTGCGGGCTAGGGTAGGATTGGAAGGAGCTGGTGTAATGATCCACCCTGTGTTTGTGTGGTTCCGGGGAGCGGTAGGCCTGCCGCAAGGGACGGTGGTTGGACAGGCGGTGGAGTGAGAAAGCGAATGGGGAAGGGGCAATAGAACCGCAGCATTCTGAGCAAGGGATGCAAAGAGTAATGCGGGAGAAACCTCGACCTAGGTGCCATGGAAACCTGAATTTTAGAGCAGACTACAAGAGGAAAATCCGTGTGACAGTGCATGCAGATTCCGTTGAACAACTCAGGGAAATAAAGGAACCATCAACAACTTGTTCAGTTCCCCCATGGATGTAATCATACTCCCAAATCACCCACAACTTTTATATGGTCTTTTATCCTTTATTTCCCCATGTTCTTAAAGGGAATCTGCACACACTGTCACGCTGATTTTCTTCTTGTAGTCTGCTCTAAAATTTAGGCTTCCACGACACCAAGGTCGAGGTTTCTCCTGCATTACTCGTTGCATCCCTTGTTCAGAATGCCGCGGTTCTATTGCCCCTTCCTCATTTGCGTTCTCACTCCGCCGCCTGTGCAGTCACTGTCCCTTGTGCCAGGCCTACCCCTCCCTGCAGCCACATAGACAGAGCGGATCATTACTCCAGATCCTACCCTAGCCCGTAAAGTTAGCCCCTCCTCCAGGCCCATCACAATAGAGATACTGCTACACGCCCCCTCACTCAACATAATCTCCTTAACCATTCCCCCCCACTTCAGGTAGGATCTCACACATTTTCCCACAACCAATTACCCGTCCTATGTTCAACCCACGGTTATCGTCCACCCCCCGTTATTCTGATAGGGCCATGCATTCTTTCCCATGACCTATCCCCGCCCTATATTCATTCTTCTCGACAGCCCATTTTTCTAACTACGTGACCCTTTTACAATTGGTCAGCATTGTTTGAACTGGCCTGTCATGACATACTCCAGTCCCCTCCCAGCGACAGACCACTCCCCACATTCTCTTTACTTTGCACAACTTTCACAGAGGTCATTAGCTTTACAACCCAAACCTATCAGATCCCATTATCTCCATCCCGCATCTTTTTGGACATGCCCAGTCCCCCCGGTCCTTCCCAGGTGGGGAAGAGTTTTTTTTTAAGCAAGGGTGTTCCTCGTGCCAAAGAAAGAATGAATTGAAAGAACAGCTCTGGATCTTTCCTAAACGTGTTTGTGATAGTGCACAGATTCAAAATGATGTCACGTCACAATGTGTTACCACTTTTTCTTTCAAATTTCATTGTAATACTAGGCTTAAAAGAGATGCTTATCGCATCTCTTCTCATTAGATGTTTCTTAAGGTTTTGTCTGTCTAGTTCACATCATCTGTTGTCTGTTTTATCCTTTGAACTTTACACTGCACCTGAGTGTCGCAGAATGTTCTAGCTACAATTATAGCTCTTTGCAGGCTGCAGGATGTCTTCATTTTTCCAAATTTAATGAATTACTCATCTTCACAGAGTCTTTTTCAAAGTGTCCGGAATCTCTGTCTTGAGTGAAAGATCTGTTACAAAAGCTGGGATTGTGTTCCTAAGATGTCAGCTAGACACCTCAACTCAGAGCCTTTCTTCCACAGAAAATAGACATTTATTTAAAACTATTTCTAAGATTTTCCACTCTGACTTCAGTCACTGTGAGGGAATACCTCAAGATTTTTGGGTGTTGATGCATCTGAGTGTCTCATGGTACCCCTGGCAAGATTCCACATCAGAAAGATACAGTGGTATCTGAAATTTCCTTGGTCCCAGCATCAAAATCCTTGATCTTTTCAAGTGTCAGTGCTGGGGTTTGTCAAGAGAAATGTTTTGGTGAAGACAACAGATATCTCTAAATTCAAGTCTCCCCCTCCCTGCTCCAGAGCAATCCGTCACCACAGATACTTCGGACTTTACGTGGTGAGCAGTTTCAGGAGAGATGAAAGTGCAGGGGGTGTATGACATAAACAAACCCAAGCACATGACTGTCAAGGAAATGCATGATCTGATCAAGGCACTCAACTCTCTGAACCATCTTTGGTCCCCAAGAGTTCTTCAAGTGGTTTCAGACAACACCACAGACATATGGTATATCAACAAGCAAGGAGGTACCAGGTCATACTCCCTTCGCAGACCAGCCATGTTACCTTGTAATATAGCTTCACAGAACAGTTTTGCTCTGCAGGTGTCCTGCATTTCGTCTGAACAAAATTATGTGACAGATTATCTGAACAGGACCATGGCAGACCCTCCCGAATGAAAACTAAATCGGGGGAAGGGGGTCTTCCAAGATTTGAACCTTGTTTGGGGAGTTCCTCAGGTAGACATCTGTACCTACTCTGAACAATCAAGTAGTCATTTTTCCGTAGACAAGAACGTTCCTGTACGTTTTGCACCCTTTCTGTTAATATCCATGGCACGTCAGAAGATTCAAAAGGAATCCCCCTAAGATCACTGTGTTGACTCCTTTCTGTCCCAAGCAACCACGGTTCTCCCTCTTTAAGGAAATGTCCAGTGGCAGTTACCACAAGCTTCCTCACAGACTGGATCTACTCGCACAAGCTTAGGGGTGTTTGATACACACAGGTATCAAATAGTCGTCCGTTGACTAACTTGATGATAGAGTCTTAATACCTTTTAGGCACTTGTTTACTGCGGATGGTACAACAGGTACTAATAGAGGCAGGAAAGCCTGCTGCTAGAAAATTGTATATTAGCAAGTGGCAAAGTTTCTCTAGTTGGTGCCATCAACATAGGCAGCAACCATTCAGGGCTAGTTCTCTAGTTTTACAGCATTTCTGAGTGTTCCTATGGCCTTTCTTATTTCTCTCTCAAGTTTCATTTATTGTCCTTTCAGCATATCTGCCCATGAATCCCCCACTTCAATTCACAGTCATGTCAAAATGTTTTTGAAAGGGGTTTTGCATAAGAAGCCTCCAAGAAAACCGGTGACCCTTCCCTGAGATCTTAATTTTGCGTTAGAGAAGTTAACACTTGCTCCATTTGAACCAGCTACACTGGCTGAATTGAGGATGTCCTTCTGTTCTCATGTTGCAGTATTCTGTACTCTTGGGTTTCCTCCTCTTGCTACCTGAACGTCTGGCCAGTCTTCAAAAGTTTGCAGTCACTGCAAGGTGCAAGAGGATGTCCAATGTGGCTAGGCAAACGTGGGCCATAAAGTTGACGTCTTCACTCACCATCCCTCAGAACTTCTCTGCCTCCAGTCGAATGTCAGCTGTTCTTGCCGTCCCATCCATCGGATCTATGATCTTAAGAGAAGTACCCTGTCGGAGAACCTTTATTTGTGTCATTGCATGCTACTGCTTGTTCAAGTCATCCAGAAGGGGTAAGTGCAAGTACAGCCGTCTGATTTGCGGCAAGGACGCCCACGAGCTCCGTCTCTTTTCCTTAGGGCCGTCGCATGACTATAAGGCCTGCACCATTTGCCAGGCCTTCGTCTTGAAAACTCTGCGTAGCAGAATCCATACTTTGAATTTATATCTGGAGAGTCAGCGGGAGGGGATGTCCAATCTGCCCACCGAGCCACCCAAGAAAAAGGCCAAGACTCCCCTGCAACTGTTCCTGCACCTCTGTCTTCTGATGTTCATCCTTTGGTCGATGCCCTGGAAGAATAATCGGTACCCACCTTTTCGGGTACAGTGGGTACCAGTGTGGAAGCTGCAGAACCGTTTGCGAAAAGCATGTCCTCTGAGGCCCTGCAGATGTCTGTCTCCGATGCCGAGGGGGAGCACAGGCTTGCATAGACCAACCGGGCGGATCCTGCCAGTAGGTTGTCGTCAGACCATAGGCCTACTCCTGCGCAGACGCATGCTAGGCCTTCCTTCAAGAGGAAAGAAAAGAGAAAACATTCCTCTCCTTCTGGGGAAAGCCAACCAGATTGGCAGACTTTCACACAGAGTCTCCTGAGTGCATTTATGGCCTTGAGACCTGCTTCTAATGTAGCCTTACTAGTACTTCTACCTTTGTTGAGCCCTAGGCCCCAAGCCTTAGACCCTCCCCAGGTGGTAGTGGAGGAATCTTCTGAGTCTTCCTCAGAAGATTCACTCTCATGCTTCCCAACTCCCTTCTCCTCTCAGCTATGCTTCCCCAGAGGAAGAAACTGCTGAAGCAGACTCTCCAGCAGAAGACCTCACCTTTGGGGAAACCATTGCTATGCTGAGGGAGCACTTTAAATGGGATTCGGGGTTTCTCTGAAATGACAAAGGTACAGAAACTGTACTGTGATCTTCTCCAGATGGATGCCCCTGCTCCCTCAGCTATTCCCCCAGTACTGCCAGCATTCCTTGATGCTTTCAGTGCAGCTTCCCTAAACCCTGACTCTCATCCACCTGCTCCATGCAGACCTGATAGATTTTACAAAGTCCCTGAGGCAGCTAAATTTCTAATGACATGCTGTGCAGCTGATCCAGGCACACACACACTATCTCAATTGATAAAGCTTCCAAACTCCTCCTTCCGTCCTGCCTACAGAAAAAGACAGCAAGGCTATGGAACATTTAGGCAAAAAGGTCTGCACATCATCTACCCTGGCATTCAGGGCTATCATTTATCAGACCCATATGTCTAAATATGCCCTAGCTCTTTTAGGAAAAAGTCTCCAAACAGATGTCTGACATCCCTGATTCTACAGCCAGTGCTCAACTATTCAGTCGTATTTCTTTGACCTCCCAAGTCACACTCCATAAGGGGGCAGCTATGATGCTGCTGAGGCCTTACCTAGATCTGCTGCATCAGCATCTGCCCTTAGAAGATATTCATGGCTACGACTACAGCCACTTCAGATAATATAAGGGCAAAATTAATTGATGTACCTTTAGACAATTCAGCTCTCTTTATCTCCAAGGTCACAGATCTTTAAGACTCTGCAACAAAAGGGGAAGAAGCTACAGGACTTAAAGCATTTGTTTGCATCTCCTCTCCCCAAGTTTCAAAGGAATTATCCCTTAAAACCCCAAGTTATTGGAAGCTCTCGGTACCAGCTACCTCTTCCAGACCCCATGAAGGTTGCCAGGAAACAATCAACTCCTGCCAGACCTTCACAGCCTCCAGCACCAAAGCCTCAGTTTCTAGACAGGGCAGGTAGTCTGTGACTACCTGCCACTCTTGAATCAATCCCCCCTCCCCTTCCCCCTGTCCCTCTTTCACTAAGGATGCCACTGTCTCCTAGTGGGGAGAGACATCACTACAGACAGGTGGGTCCTCTCCCTAATAGAAAGAGGGTACTTCATGACTTGGATCACCCCCCCCCCTCCAGTTGGAAGGGCTATCCCTCAGCCCCCCAAAGATCAGCTTTGTCTCCTTCAAGCTGTTTTGGAAGATCTCATGGCCTAGGGTGCCATTCAGCCTGTCCCACAGACCTAGGGGAAAAGGGTTGTATTCAAGGCTTTTTCTAGTACCAAGAAAAGAGGATCCCTGGAGACTAATCATGGATCTCTCCTATCTAAACCTTTTCCTGAAAGTGCACACCTTCCGAATGCTCACATTGCAAACTTTTTCCCCTGATCTTGCCTCAGGGGTTCATGGCCACCTTGGACATCAAAGATGTGTACCTTCCACATACCCATAAGGCCCAATTTCAGAAGATACCTTAATTTCTCTGTGACCTCTTCTAACTGTCAGTTCTTGGCTTTGCCCTTCAGAGACTCTACAGCTCCAAGGGTTTTCACCAAGTGCCTGGCTCCAGTGATGACTTACTGCAGGACTCGGGGAGTTCAGATTTTCCCTTACCTAGATGACCTGCTCATCCAGGCGGATTGCAAAGAATCCCTCCAGTTCCATTTGCAGAAAACTCTCTCCCTCCTGCAGGCTCTTGGGTTCCAGATAAATTACCCCAAGTCCTCCCTGACCCCGCCCAGGATCTTTGTCTTCTGTGGGTGCAGGATTTGGACAGCCATCATGAAGGCCTTCTTACCACCTCAAAAGGTGAAAAACTTAACACTGTATCTGTCCTTGGTACTGCAGACCAAAGAAATGACTGCCAGCAAGTACCTCAGGCTCCTGTGCCACATGGCTTCAACCATTCCCATGTTACCATTGGCAAGGCTTCACATGAGGAAACTTCAGTGATATCTAAGATCCATTTGGACTCGAAACTCTCATCCTATGGAATGCAAAATCCCCTTACTACCCTGCCTCAAAAAAAGAGATTCAATGGTGGTTGATTCAGGTGAACCACAACCTAGGTCTGGCTTTGCAACCCTCCCTGCCAGTGCAGGAAATGTTCACAGATGCTTCAGACCACGGTTGGGGAGCAACGTTGCCACCCCTGAAAGTCCAGTGTACCTGGCCGGAATCTCTCAAACAAGAGCATGTCAACGTGAGAGAGATGAGAGCAAGTCTTCTAGCATTGACAGGCTTTCTTCCTAAACTTACACAGGGTCGGCTAAAGCTATACACATACAATACCAGAGTTCTCTGCTATGTCAACAAACAAGGGGAAACAAAATCTTACTATGCAGACTAGCTCTTATTGTGTGGGAGTTGGCCATGCAACAGGGAGCAACACTTCAGGCAGTTTACATACCTTCCAAACAGAACACTCAGGCAGGCACCTTAAGCAGGTCCATGTCACTTTCCCACAAATGGAAGCTCCACAGGGAGGTTTTCCTGGATCTAGTCCACAGAAGGGGTACACCTCAAATAGATCTGTTCGCCTCCCCCATGAACAGGCAGCTTCCATCTTTCTGCACCAGGCTCCCCAATCCTCTGCCGAGGGCAGCGGATGCTTTTTCAATTTCTTGGAAGGGGATGTTTCTCTATGCATTCCCCCCTTCCCTCTTATTCAGAAAGTCCTGCTGAAGATTCAGCAAGACAGGCCAAAAATCTTGCTGGTGACTCCCTTTTGGCCAAGACAGCACTGGTTCCCCCTCCTTCTGTATTTAGCCAAGGGCAGTCACTGCAAGTTATCCCACAGAGTGGACCTCATCACACAGGACAAGGGATCTCTCAACCACCACAATGGCAGTCTCTACACCTCACCCTGTGGATGATAGAATTCTGATCCCTTACAGACACATGTACGACACACATGCTTACAGTCCTGCTGGAGGCCAGGAGACCTAATACAAGGGGTTCTTGTGTATCGAAGTGGAAAAGATTTTCCATATGATGTCTCCAGAGACAGTTGGACCCATTCCAAAGCGAGGTTCCTTTAGTACTGTCCTACTTGTGTGAACTCCTACAGACAGGATTAGCATACTCTTCCATTAAGGCTCACATGTCTGCCATTTCTGCTTTTCTGCCTCTGGAACCACCTTTGGCTTCGAGATCACCTTCAAAGTTGTTCTTAAAGGGCATATTAACATCTCTGGCCCCCCAGAAAGCCCATCCCTCCTTGGGACCTGAATTATGTTTTGGAGAAGCTAACAGAAGCTCCCTTTGAACCAGCATCTAAGGCATTCCAGTAAATTCTGAACATGCAAAACAATACTCCTGGTGACACCAACTTCAGCCAGGAGAGTATCTGAGTCTTATGGTGAGTCATCCCTGTATCATTTTCTGTAGGCAAAGGGTTTCTTTAGTTGTTCTTTTATGCCTAAAGCGGTATCTGAGTTTACTTGAAGCCAAACTGTCCATCTCCCTGTTTTCTTCCTGAACCTAAAAATTAGGGAGAAAGGATACTCCATACCTTGGGTGTCCTCAAACAGCTTGGATACTGTCTTGACTGAACTAAATCTTTCATATTTTCATCTTAGTTCATTACTTCTGAAGGTAAGAATTTACAATCTGTCAAAACTGACCATTTCCGAATGGCTATTTAAGGCTATTGCCTTTTTGTTACACTCCCCATAACAAAACTGTTCCAGGCATGGTCAAGGCCCACTCTACCAGGGCCTTGATTTCTTTCATCTGTGGATTTTTGGAAAGGATTGGATTCTAGAAGTATGATACTTGGTCCTCTGTACATAGTTTTACAAAGAACTATATGCTTGATTCCTCCTCTCGGTCCAGATCAAGCTTGACTAGAACCATTCTCCGAGGTTTCTGGACTCTTCTGCTCCACCTCCCAAAAATACTCAGCTAAGGTAATCTACCCATATAGCTAATGCTACTACAGCACTGGTCAATGTGATGAACATAGTACGGTTGTGTTAGTAAACAACAGTAGATGTTTGAATGATCACTGTGCAGTAGCCATTCCCTCCCTCCACCCCCCTTATTTTTTAGTGTTTTTTTATGCCAGCATGTGGACATTTATTTATTTATTTTTGTTCTTAGCTTTGTCCTTTCAGAGCTCATCCTCCATCTCTGTGCAGGCAGGAAAGCTCTGAAGGGCTTTGTGTCCAAACTTGTCTTTTAGTCAGCTCAACTTGAGCCGCTTGACAGTTTGGGCATTTGGAAGGTGTTCTGAAGCTTTGGAAGCTGGCCAACTGTTGTATTCTTGGCAGAATATAATCCATATGGCTAAGGCTACTGCAGCAGTGATCTTTTGAGAACATCTGTTATGGTAAGTTCAGCTTACACAATTATACTTTTCCTTAGTTAAATATAATACTGTCGGTAACCATGGGTGTATCTTAGTTCTTATTGTAGAATTTGCATATAGCAACTTTATCAAATGAACATATCGACAAGAAACCACATATACAGTAAAACTGCGAGTAACTAGTTCTGATTAACCTGATTAAACTCCTCCTTGGCATTGAGACTTGCCACCAAGAGAGGTGCTGCATTACAGGAGCATCTTTAGTAAGTTATCATAGTTGTATCCAGTACTAACCTATTTTAATGTATATGTCTGATGTAGAGTAAATGCTTAGCCAGTCCTGTGGCAGTATTACTGTAGACAGTTTGTAGTCATTATTCAGTTTTGATATAGCACAGTAAAAGTTAACTGGAGATGGATCTTTTCCTTTGCTGTAGAGTAACTGATTATAACTACCTGCTTCCATGAAGGGGGGACCCTCCCCTTTGTCTTGTATGATCAGCTAGTATTGTAAAATTACTGGTGGATTTTTCTCTGGTTCCTATAGGTATCTGTATTAGAATTCTGGCTTAACTTGGAGTCTTATTTGCCTTCAGTGTCTGTACTTCCTCTAGGTAATTTCTGTGGTCACTGACAAAGCCTTATCTAAGCTCGAACTTGCGAGATTTAAGGGAACGTAAAAATTCTCTCCTCCAGCACTACTATCTCAGAAGTCACAGTCTTAGCACTAGAAACCTCTGTACGATCCTCCAGAAGTCTTTCCAAAGCCAATGTGAATAGGATGATGAGGAAGTTTCAGAGCTCTGATCCAGATGGGGGATTTTTCCGTCTCTTCCTTCCATCGGATCCGTAAGCCTTCCTTCTACTTCCTATGTAGTCATATCGCCTTCTTTCATCCATCCTATGTTTTTTGAGTCCACAGATCCAAGAGCCCTGAGAGAGTCTGTGTCAGGTCTGAAGGTGGCCAGGTCTTCAGCTCCCAACAGTTTCCCTAAGAAGATTCTATTCCTATCACTTTGGATTGGGATGCATTCCAGAGCTGTAGCATCCATGTCTGATCCTGGAGGTCCTTGCCTCTCAGAGTTTCAGCACCAGACAGCTAGGGTCCAGATTCCTTTTCGAGGCATGTGTCAGGGCAGGGTCAGCATTTGGCCGCTTTCGAGGTTTCAACCCCAGTGCGGCCAGCTATGGCTTCCCCGGGGTCGTCTGCTATTGAGGTAGTGGAGGGGGTCTTCTCTCATCCAAGAGAGACTATCTTTCTCTCTTCTCTTTGGATCCTGTACTTGTTCCTCCTGTGGGTCCAAGCTCTGATCCCATCACTCCTATTCCTCAGAGACGGCCAGTACCAACTAGAGTCCAGACAGCTGCCTTATACAGAATTCCTCTCTCTCCAGGTACCTCCCCAGAGCATAACACTGAGGCTGTTCCCTGTAAGAGAATGTGTAAAAGGAAGCACATAGATTCCCCTGTGGAATCTCTTGTAGAGGATACTGATTTCAAGGAAGGTTCCCCGGATCTGCACCGGATGATGCCTCCTTTGGAAAAATCCCTGAGATACTTAAGCATAAGGGTAGATGGTGTTCTGATACTCCCTTTCCAGAGAAATCAGTTTTTCTGGAAGATTTTGGATGTTCTTCGTGTTTCACTGTTGTAGTCATTACATTTGGGTAATCTGCTGGCAGGTTGCCCTCAGTCGGCCTGATTAACAAAGTCTTAGGTCCTGCGTCGGTTGCTGTCCCTTCTTCCATGACATCAGGGGTATAAAACATGCAGCCAACGCCATTACATCAGTCTTTCTTGCCGCGCAGTGCCCAACGCAGAAGCAGTTCGCAAGTGCCGGTCGACCGACTCCTGAAATTTTCATTTTCGAGTTTCAGAACCGAAGTCTTCAACTAAAAGCTAAGTGTACCCCGTTGGGGAAACTTTTTCTTGCTCCTTACCGATGTCAGTAAAAGTTAATAATTGCATTACTTGTGGGAAGCAAATACTTCATAAGGATTTTCATTTGTACTGTATTCCTTGCCTAGGCCCTGACCACAACGTACCTTGCTGTTGGTTTTGTGCTAAATTTAATCAACTCACTATTAAACATCGGTATATTTTTGCTCACGATTTAATTATCCAGAAATGTCGGTCAGCAATCCTACTACCTACCTAAAAAATGCAAAGAAAGAGAGAGACAGACCGTCGAGGTCCAAAACTGACGACGCTTCTCCTAAGCCAATCGCCAGTTTGCCGGTACTCAGTGAGGCGCTTTCACAGCCCCTAATACCCGCTACTTGTGATTTGCAGGCCTCTACTGAGACCCATTCGGAGTCTGGTATGCCGCGAGATGCTTCCATTATGGAACCTGCGGATGTCTCTACTTTAGATGGGTCTGGAGCCGCTGTGCAGGCACCGGCTTCTGAGGGTGTTTACAGATCTACAGATTTGTATATTAGACCGACGCCATCTTCAAAACTAAGGCCAAAATCTAAATATATGTCTAAAAAACCGACACCTGGGCCACATGTGTAGGCCTCTATGCCTAAAAAACAAATGATCAAAATGGCTGAAGATTTAATTACTCGGATCAGGGGTAGCCAACCCCCTCCTTCTAAGAGGCCTAGGCAAGACATTGATTATGAATCTTCTGAACAGGATTCTATTTCGTCTGACTCTTCTAATGAACAGGATTTGTCTGTACTTATGAGGACTCTGATACAGAAGATTCCATTCTTTCTGCTTCTCCCCCTGATTTTTCTTTTGGGGAAACGTTACATACCTTAAGAGAACATTTCCAATGGGAAAGTCAGGATTTCTCTGAATCTAAAAAGAGACTTGGGGATTTTCTTCTTCTTCCTCAGCATAGGCCTTTGGCTATGCCTCCTGTTCTAGACATTGTTGATTGTTTTTTCAGAATCTTGTATGGCTCCTGATTCTCTGCCTCTGGCTCCTTGTAAGCCAGACAGATACTACAGGGTTCTTGACTCCCACAAATTCCTTTTCAAAAATCCTATTTCAGATCCTGAAACCATTTCTCAGAGTCCCAAGGGCATTAAGGCCTCTACTGCTAAAAATCCTACCATTTCTGATAGAGATTCCAGGGTGCTGGTTAGATGGGGTAAGAAGGTTTACACTTCTGCAACCTTGGCAATCAGGGCTTTAAACTGTCAATTTCATATGCTTAAATATCAACAGCATATCATGGGACTGCTTAAACAGAAAATGATGTTAATTTCTGACTGTGTGGAAAATAAAGATTTACAGGATTTATTGCATTCAGCTGAACAAGTTGGAAAACGTACTTTGCAATGTGGTTTTGATTCTTTGGCGGCCTCTTGCAGGGCTGCTGTAACTGGGTCTGCTAAGAAGGCATGCTTGGCTCAAAGAGCAAACTCTGCCTGATCATGTTAAAGCAAAATTGTTGGATGCTCCCTTACAACAGGGACCGTCTGTTTGGTAGTAAGGCTGAAGAAGTTTTAAAAAAGATGGAAGATAAAGCTAAATCTATGAAAACTGTGAAAGATTTCTTACAAGTGCAACCTCCAAGATTTAGTAGGCACTGGCCTACTAAGAGCTGGTCCTTTCCAGTTCCTTCGAGAGCCACTCAAGTCAAACCCAGACATTCCAAAGGCTCCAGATTTCAGTCACAAGGGGCATTTAGAACAAAACAATGGGGTGCCTCCACCTCCAAATCTGGAAACAACAAGGCACCTGCCTATGGTAAACAGTCTCAATGACTTCCCTCTACACTCACCAAGCACTTACCTTTTAGCTGCCCCTTTGGGGGGAAAACTGGCACTTCATGCACGAAACTGGCAACTGATAACCCAGGACAAATGGGTTTTAAATATAGTATCCCAGGGATACAGATTTCATTTCCACACATTGCCAATCCCAAACAGATGGCCATATCTGCCCCCAAATCAGTGGGCAGAGGCACAGAATCAAGTTCTGTCCCTCATGAACATGGGGGCTATTCAACCAGTACCAGAAGAAGAAAAGGGACAAGGTTTCTATTCAAGACTTTTCCTGGTACCCAGAAAAGACAAATCATGGCGTCCAATTCTGGACTTATCTACTCTAAATACATTTCTGGACATTCCAAAATTCAAGATGCTGACTCTTCAGTTACTTCCTATGCTAGGCAAAGATGCCTGGTTGGTAACTCTAGACTTAAGAGGCTTACCTGCATATCCCAATCAGGGAATCTTGCAGAAGATACCTCCACTTCAAAGCAGGCTACTTGCATTACCAGTTCTCTGCACTGCCATTTGGCTTATCTACTGCGCCCAGGGTCTTCACAAAGTGCCTGGCTCCAGTAATTGCATTTTGCAGGCAAAGAAATATTCAGATATATCCATTCCTGGACGATTGTCTAATTCAGGCAGAAAACAAGGACATTCTTCTACAGCATCTCACGTTTGTAAAACGGGTTCTAACTTGTCTAGGGTACACCATAAATGAAAAGAAATCACAACTGGTACCCTCTCAAAAAATTACATTCCTGGGTGCAAGCTTGAATACAACTGCCCAGATAGCTTACCTTATGCCAGAAAAGCAAATTCAATTGGTGACTTACTTCAAACAGGTGGCCACAAAAAAAACCCTGCTATCTGCAAGGCAAATTCTGCAAGCCTTTGGGTTCATGGCCTCCTGCATTCTTCTAATTCCATATGCAAGACTGTGTATGAGGAAACTTCAAAAAGTTTATGGAGTCAACATTGTCACAGCCTGGAAACAATGATTCCCATCATACCTTGCCTGCAGCTAGAGTTCCTATGGTGGGCAGAGGTCTGCCACCAAAACAAGAGACTGCCATTCACTCCACTCCCTGCCGCCCAAACCCTAACTACAGACGCATCAGACTATGCTTGGGGGGCTCATCTGGCAGGGAAGAGCATTCAGGGCAAATGGAGGCCAAATCAAATGCACCTTCATATCAATCAGAAAGAGATGCTAGCTGTACAGAATGCACTGACAGCCTTCAAGGACTACCTTCATCCAGGACAATTAATGATAAAGATAGACAACACCACAGTTATGTGATACATAAGCAGGGGGATACACATTCCTACCCCCTTTGCAGACTAGCCGTGGCATTGTGGAACATGCCTTGACCTACCAAATACAACTACAAGCTCAATTCCTGCCAGGAAAGCTGAATACTCTGGCAGACGAACTAAGCAGAAATCTCATGGACCCACACAAATGGAAACGGGAACCATGGATTATTTTCAACATGTTGACACGCAAATGGGGGAGTCCAGACATAGATCTTTTTGCTTCACCCCAGAACTATCAGTTGGACAAATTCTGCACAAGAACTCATCACAAAAAAGCTTGGAAGGTGGATGCTCTGTCATTCAGCTAGAAAAACCTATCAGTCTGTGCTTATCCCCCTCTGCCTCCGCTCTCCAAAGTTCTACTAAATGTCAGACAGGACAAACCAAAAATGATTCTGATTGCTCCAGACTGGCCTAGCCAACACTGGTACCCACTCCTGTGCAATGTGTCACACCTTCCTCCGTGGCACCTGCCTCAGACACCTTGCTGCCTCAGCAGAACAACCAAATTCTGCACACTCAGCTCCAAACTTTGAATCTTGCAGCGTGGATAATCACCTAATTTCACCCTTAGCATCCCTCAGCAAACCTGTGATGGATGTCATTTTGGAGGTGAGAAGGCCTAGTACTAGAAAATCTTATGCTGACAAATGGAAAAGATTCTGTGCCTGGAACCAATCACAAGGAATAAGCACAGCAATGCCCAATATTCCTCAGATTTTACAATACTTAACTGAGATCCTTCACAAGGGCCTGTCCTTTTCTTCTATAAAAATCCATGCCTCTGCCATTTCAGCTCATTACAACACAGAACCTCTCCTCTTCACTCATCCTCTGCTAAAGCAGCATCTCAGAGGGGCCAAAAACTTAAGACCTCCCAGGAGAGCTCCAACTCCTGCCTGGGACCTCAATTTTGTATTGGAAAAACTCACTCTCCCTCCTTTCGAGCCAGCTGCTACTGCAGACTTAAAATTTCTCTCCTGGAAAACAGCTTTCCTTTTAGCAGTCACTTCAGCTAGAAGGATTTCTGAATTACAGGCTCTTATGGCAGTGGAGCCTTTCATTATTTTTCATGCGGACAGGGTGTCTCTCAGGACCACTCCATCCTTCATGCCTAAGGTGGTATCCAGTGTGGCTCTTAATCAGACCATTCATTTGCCAACTTTCTTCCACAATCCACAGAACAAGGGGGAGCAGATTCTGCATTCATTGGATGTACCCAGGCAACTTAGATTTTACTTAACCAGGACAAAATCTCTAAGAAAATCTGAACAACTACTGGTGGCATTTGCTGCGGGGGCAGAGGGAAAGGCTATTTCAAAGCAGACTATTTCCAAATGGATAAGCCATTGTATTTGTTTCTGCTATATACACCATGGTAAAACTATCCCCCAGGGGATCAGATCTCATGCTGCTACCTAGTGCTCAGTTCATACGTTCACCAAACATTACCATTTACCTTTCTTCTCTAAATCCAGAGCTGGCTTTGCCACTGCTGTCCTGCAGGGCCTTATACCTGGTCCTAATGCTGTATAAATCCATCCTCCCAACCATAGCTTTGGGAATCTATCCAAATGTAATGACTACAGCAGTGAAACACGAACATAGTACAGTTGTGTACACTTACCATAAATGTAGATGTTCGAGTGTATTCACTGTTGCAGTCCTGGTTACCCTCCCTCCAACCCCCTGTTTTTCTCTTATTATACCTCTACTTTCCTTTACTTTGCCTAAAAGCCTTTTTGGTGTATTTGCTTTTGTTTGGAAGTATATATTTTTTCTGTTTTAAATTTTATATATATATTTTTATATATATATATATATATATATATATATTTTTTTTTTTTTTTTTTTTTTTTTTGCTCCCCATTTGGGGGGCACCTAACATCTAGGGCAAGAAAAACTGATGTAATGGCATCGGCTGCATGTTTTATACCCCTGACAACCTGACGTCATGGAAGAAGGGACAGCAACCGATGCAGGACCCAAGACTTTGTTAATCAGGCCGACTGAGGGCAACCTGCCAGCAGATTACCCAAATGTAATGACTGCAACAGTGAATACACTCTAACATCTACATTTATGTTAAGTGTACACAACTGTACTTTCCAACCCATCTACGTCTTGGATGACTTCCCCCAGCTGATGAGCTTATTGACCTAGGCATAGGAGGAGTCAGATTTTGTCAAACCAATTCCCCATCACCCAAATAAAATTTTGGTACTACCGAAGGTCAGATCCCATTGGAGCAAAGGAGTCCCTGTTGTTGCTATGGTTGTGGCAGCAGCCACAAAAAAAAAAAAAAAAAAAAGGAACTATTCGAGAACAGAGCTCCTTTGTTCATCCCCTTAACAGAGAGTCAAGGGCATTGGGCAGATTTGGGAGGGTCATTTTTTACTTCAGCAACTTTTGCCTTCTGGTCCCTGAAATGTTTAGAGCACTTTACAAGACTGCAAAGGGATTAGCCAAGGAGCTCTCCCAATCCTTCTCCGAGTCCATGTCTGTGGAGGACTGTAAGAGGTCGTCTTCACAATTGGCCACTATATTAACCATTTCCAGTGCATCCAAAAGGTCGATATCCCATACTGCAGAGGATACCTCACGGACTGATGTTTCAGGTGTTGCCATCTAGAGATGTGCCTGGATGTGGTTATGCTCTTTTGCATTGCCCTTTAAGTCTTCTTTCATCAATGCTCCTTTTGATGGGATGGCCTTGTTTGGCCCTTCTGTTAAAGAAACACTTTCCCACAATGAACAGAAAGGAAAGACCCTGTCTGCCATAGGGATTCACTTTTCTGCTGCTACAGAAGTTAACACCAAGAACAAGAAATGCTGTAGAAAGGTACATCATCGCTAGTACACACAGTGGTACTTTCACAGAAAAAAATCTGCTTCCTCAGGCTTAAATCAAACCTCTAAGTCTAGTCTACTTAAATAGTTGCATCATTGAACACATGATTAAAAACAATCAACTGTTAAAAACGCATACACTTTATAAAAGTTTAATAATAAAATATATATTTCAGCTAACACAGTTATGTAAATGTAATTAGTTCAGGTTTCAGAAAATAATTACCATTTAGCCATGGTGGACAAAATGTTTTAAAATAAAGTATCCACTTATTTTCACATCTCTCTCTAGCATTTACTATGTCCCCACCTCGTAAAGATTCATAGACATTTTCTAGCAAAAATTTTTAAATTATGTAATGTTTCAGTCTCAACAATATGTTTATATAGAGCATTGGTTATTTTCCTTTTTATTTCAAATTGTTACTAATTCTATTTTTAAGCATCTGATTGGTTTTACCAACGTAGAAAGATGTACATTTTGTACATAGTGCCATACCTACTAAGTTCTTGGTTTCACAATTTCCGGAAGCTTGTATGTTAAACATTTTCTTCCTTATTGGATCACAAAAGAAAGTGTCTCTGTATATATATTTACAAAAAATACATTTATTACATTTATGTGTTCCTACTTTATTTCTTAGACTCTGGAAGTTATATGCATGTTGTTCCTTGTAACATAACTTATTTTTAAGGTTAGCACATCTTCTATATGAAAACAATGTTTTTTCCAAATATACCTCCTGTAGTTCTGGAACATATGATAAAATTGACCACCACTTACTGATCACTTTGATTTGAGCACTATTTTGGTCACATGTTAGAATGTATCTACATTGTGTTTTTCTTTATTTTTACAACTTCGAACATAATTTTCAGTTTCATATTTTTCAGAAAATGTGGGTGTACATCCTGTCTGCCATTTCTTAATGATTTCATATTTAGCTTCAGTGACTTTTTGTTTGTGGTGTCCACGTGTCTGAAATTCTTCCACCATACTATCTGTCTTGGAAATATATCTTCCTGCATTCAATTTACTAACTCTTCTCATTTGATTTAACATAATATTTTGAAATATGTGAGTGGGATGCATGCTATCGCTAGATAAATAGGTACATTTTTTTACCTGTTTTTTTATGTAACATAGTATAAAGTGTACCTGTAAGATTTTTCTTTCTAGTTATATCTAGAAAATCAATGGTTTGATATTGAATGTTTTTCTTAAACTTCAAAAATGTTGTCGTAGTTTGTAGGAAAGCGATATATTCGTTTAGTTCAACGAATGAACCATCCCATATAAAAATAAATCGACAAATCTTGTAGAAGATTACCTTTGTATTTAGGGCGTTATCAGTATTTATAATGTTCTTAAGTTCCCAGTAGTTTATAATAATATTAGCATATGTATATGCTGCAGGGGTGCCCATGGCTACCCCTGTAGCTTGTTTATAATATTTATTAAGGAAAAGAAATGTTTTCTAAAACAAGAGGTAGTAAAGTACATAATAAATCTTTGATAAGTTGAGCTAAAGTAGGTTGCTCCAATACATATTGTCTAAATATATCTAGCCCTTCTTTATTAGGGATGGAGGTGAATAAAGAATCAACATCTAAAGTAACTAAACATGTTAGCACATTCTTCTTTTGACACCATTGGTATAATGACTCTAAAAGGTTTCCATTATCTTTTAACTATCATAGTGGAAGTCAACAGAATCTGTCTAAATTCGCCTTCTAAATACTTAGAAATAGGCTCTGTGGTCCAACCACGAGCTGAGACTGTTAGCCGTAATGGTGGATCAACAATTTGTGTATCTTTGGAACACCATAAATAACTGGTATCGTTGGCTTCTTCATTTCAAGATAGTCAAATAATTTTTTATCTATTATATTATGTTCTAACATGTTTGTTATAGTAAAGGAAACTTTTTGAATATTTTTTTTAACTTCAATGGTGTTAATACTTATGTAATCAGTTGCAAGCAATGTATTCATTTGTACAGTATAGTCGCTAGTATTTAGCACAACCACACCCCCACCTTTATCGGCAGGCTTATTACAATTTCTTTGTTATTAATTAGTGCTTGTATAGCGACATTCTCATCTTTACTAATATTAAAAAATGTCCTTTGTTGGTTTAATATGCAAATTCTCATAAAAATCGTATTCAACAAGTTTCTCAAAAGATGATTTAATTGGATTTGCAGGTGGTACAAAAACCCAGTTTCTCTTATGTTTATTAGTTATTTTGCTCCAAAGGGGAATGTTGACAAAATGCTTTAAGGTTGCATTGTTGTATAAACATTTTAAAATCTGTAATGGTACGTGAAATGTTCATTGCAGTGGCAGGCACAAATGTTAGACCCTTAATTAGGACCTTGAATTAATTTTCACTAAGATGTTCATCGTGCATACAGCTGCAGTCATAACAGATGGGTTATCCTGCCGTCAGGCGGGTCCTCGGTTGGCCGAATTCCAAAGTCTAGGTCCGGCGTCGGTTGTTGTCTCTTCCTCCCTGACGTCAGTGCGGCAGGGGTATAAAAGAGGCAGCCAACGCCATTTTCTTCAGTCTTTCTTGCCGCGCGGTGCCCGAAGCAGAAGCAGTTCGCAAATGCCGGTCGGCCAACTCCTGAGATTTACGAAAGTATTTCAGCCGAAGTCTTCTTGAAAGCTAAGTACCCCATTGGGGAAACTTTTCTTGCCTCAGACCGATGTCAGACAAAGTTAGTAATTGCATTTCATGTGGGAAGCAAATACCACATAAGGATTTCCACTCTTACTGTATACCTTGCTTAGGCCCAGACTACGACGTCTCGGCCTGCCGTTTTTGTGCTAGATTCAACAAACGCACTATTAAGCATCGGGCGGAGTTCGCCCTTCACTTTTTTGGCAGAAAATTTAATTATATTATGTCGTCGGATACTCCGACTCCAGTTTTGAGCAAAAAACGCAAAGCTAAGGACCGGCATACGAGGTCCGCACCACCTACTGATACCACGCTAAGGCCGACTACCAATTCTCCGGTACTCAGCGAGGTGCCTATGCAGCCCCTGAGTACCGATGACAATGCATTACCGGTGTCTTCAGTACCCGAGGTCGCAGGCTCCTCAGCCCCCATTCCTACTACAGATACTGACGCCACTCCTGGCAGGGAAACTCAGAATTTAGACAGGCCTGCCATTTCTCAAGGGGTCTTCAGGCCTTCCTCCTTCTCTATAAAAGCCTTCACTAAATCTAAAGCAGCCATGAAATCCAAAAAACAGGTTCCTCAGACCCCCTGTCAAGGCACCATGCCTAAAAAACAAATGCTTAAAATGGCTGAGGATTTGATTACTCTTATCAGGGGTTCTCAACCCCCCTCTGACAAAAGGCCCAGATTAGAGGAAGACTACCCTTCCTCAGATCAAGCTTCTATTACCTCAGAATTATTTGAGGACCAGGATTGTGCCTATTCTCCATTCGAAGACTCTGATGCAGAAGAGTCTATTCCCTCGGTCTCCCCCCCCTGAGGACTTCTCTTTTGGGGAAACCCTGCATACATTGAGGGAACACTTTCACTGGGAAGGCCAAGATTACTCAGATTCCAAGAAAAGGCTCAGGGAATTTCTTCTGCTCCCCCAGCATAGGCCTCTGGCTATCCCTCCTGTTTTAGATATATTGGATGATGTGTATACAGAAGCCAGCCTTAATCCTGATTCTTTGCCTACAGCTCCTGTTAATCCAGACTGGTATTACCTGGTTCCTGATTCTCACCAGTTCCAATATAAAAGCCATACTGCTGACCCAGAAACTATTTCACAGGGTCCCAAGGGAATTAAGGCCTCTACTGCTAAAAACCCATTACCTTCAGAGAGAGATTCCAGATCTTTAGAAAGGTGGGGGAAAAAGGTGTACACCTCGGCCACTTTAACCATGAGGGCATTAAACTGTCAGTTCCATATGTTAAAGTATCAACAGTTTTTGATATCTCAGCTGAAAAGCAAAATGACACAACCAGATTTAAAAGAGTTGCAGGATTTGTTGCGTGGTGCAGAGCAAGTGGGTAAACATACCTTGCAGTGTGGTTTTGATGCTTTAGAGGCCTCATGTAGAGCTGCTGTTACGGGGTCTGTTATACGTAGACATGCTTGGCTCAAAGAGCAAACCTTACCAGATCATATCAAAGCTAAATTATTAGATGCACCTCTTCAAAAAGATGTATTGTTTTGTGTTAAAGCAGAGGAGGTGCTAAAGAAAATGGAGGAAAAAGCGAAATCAATGCAAACAGTGAAAGATTTCCTGCAGGTACAGCCTCCACGTTTCAGCAGAAACTGGCCTTCAAAAAATTGGTCCTTTCCAGCCACGGACAGACCAAGATACAGGCGTCCAAGAGGTAGAGGGCAACCTCAAGGATCTTTCAGAGCCAGACAGTGGCAAGCACCAACCCCAAGAGGTGGAGAAGATAGATCACAGTCTTTTAGAAAACACAGTCTTTTAGAAAACAGACACAATGACTTCCCCCTACACCTGCCAAGCAAAGCTTTAATGGCAGCACCTGTAGGCGGAAAACTGACATTATTCTCAAAAAATTGGCATATTGTTACAAAAGACAAATGATTCCGGACATTATAGACAGAGGCTACAGGTTCCACTTTCACACCCTTCCAAAAATGAGAGGCATGCCAAACCTGCCACAAAATCAAAGGGCAGAGGCACAAAAATAAATTTCAGCTCTCATGGACATGAAAGCAATTCAGGAGGTACCTGCAAAAGAACAAGGTCAAGGGTTTTATTCCAGACTATTCCTGGTACCAAGGAAAGGCAAAGATTGGAGACCTATCTTAGACTTATCCATCCTAAACACATATCTACAGGTGCCAAAATTCAAGATGCTCACATTACAGTAGCTTCTTCCCATGCTCGGCAAGGAGTCTTGGCTGGTAACATTGGACCTCAAGGAGGCATACCTGCATGTCCCTATCAGACAAGATTGCAGAAGATACCTCAGATTTCTTGCAGGTTCAACCCATTACCAATTCTCTGCATTGCCCTTTGGCTTATCTACTGCGTCCAGAGTGTTTACGAAATGCCTGGCATCAGTAATTGCCTTCTGCAGACTACAAGGGATACAAATCTACCCATATCTGGACGACTACCTGATCCAAGTGGACAGCAAGGACATACTACTGCAGCACCTGGTGTTTGTAATAAAACTGTTGAACTTTCTGGGATACACAGTCAGCAAAAAGAAGTCAAAACTAATACCCTCTCAACAAATAATTTTCCTGGGTGCCAACTTGGATACAACCACCCAGATGGCCTACCACATGCCAGACAACCAAGGGCAACTGTCTCAATACTTCAGAAAAATGGCAACTTACACCAGGCTAACTGCAAGGAAAGTCCTACAGGCTCTGGGATTCATGGCATCTTGCATCCTACTTATCCCATGTGCAAAGCTGCATATGAGGAAACTGGTACCTAAAAAACTTATGGTCTCAACACAGCCACAGCTTGGAAGCAATTATACCACTCATTCCATGCCTTCAAAAGGAATTTGTGGTGGGCTCAAGCTTGCCAAAGAAACACAGGTCTACCTTTCTGTGTACCTCAAGCAACTCAAATCATCACAACAGATGCCTCAGACTACGCATGGGGAGCACACATGACAAATCAGTGCATTCAGGGGAAATGGACACGAAAAGAGAAGTTCCTTCACATCAACCAAAAGGAAATGCTAGCCGAGCAAAAGGCTATTATGACCTTCAAAGACCTACTGCATCCAGGCCAGCTATTGATAAGGACAGACAACACCACAGTGATGTGGTACATAAACAGGTGGGAACTCATTCATACCCCCTGTGCAGGCAAGCCATGGCCCTATGGAACACAGCACTGGAATTGAAAATTCAACTACAGGCACAATTCCTGCCAGGGAAGGAAAACACACTGGCAGACAACCTAAGCAGAAATATGACAGATCCACACGAATGGAAGTTGCATCCTCAAATTTTCACAAAGATAACTCAGGCATGGGGACAGCCAGACATAGATCTCTTTGCTACCCACAGAAATTGCCAGTTGAAAAAATTTTGTTCAAGGACCTATCATCCACAGGCCTGGAAAGTGGACGCACTTTCCTTCAATTGGGCAACATTGGCAGTCTATGCCTTCCCGCCTCTTCCTCTGCTGCCCAAAGTTCTATTAAAAGCCAGAGCAGAGAGGCCGAAAATGATTCTCATTGCTCCAGACTGGCCAAGGCAACACTGGTATCCGTTCCTAAAGATCCTGACACATTCCCCACCATGGATCCTACCTCTAGTCCTTCTTCTGTTGTCCCAGCACAACTACAAAACTCTTCACAGCCATCTCAAAACTCTAAATCTAGCTGCATGGAGAATTCCTTGATTTCCCAACAGTTTCTCCTCTCCAAGGAAGTGCAGGATGTCATCTTGGAGGCCAGAAGACCTTCTACTAGAAAGGCCTACTCCGCCAAATGGAAACGATTTTGTGCCTGGAATCAAAAGAAGGGACAGAATCCTTGGGTAATAAATATACCTCAAATTTTACAGTACCTAGCTGAGATGTTAAACAATGGACTTTCCTTCTCCTCCATCATGATCCACGCTTTAGCCATTTCTGCACAATACAACACAGATCCTCCTTTATTCTCTCATCCTCTCTTAAGGCAGTTGCTCAGAGGGGCAAAGAATATAAAACCCCCAAGGAAACTACCAGTCCCTGCTTGGGACCTCAACTTCGTATTGGAAAAGCTGACCCTTCCTCTCTTCGAGCCAACTTCTTCATCAGAGTTACAGTACTTGTCATGGAAAACAGCCTTTCTTCTGTCTTATCACGTCAGCTCGCAGGGTTTCGGAGCTACAGGCCCTCATGGCTGTGCAACCATTCATCATTTTTCCATCAGGACAGAGTTTCCTTACAAACCAACCCTACCTTTATGCCAAAGGTAGTATCCAGTGTAGCTTTGAATCAGACTATCCACTTTACCTACCTTTTATCCTAATCCACAGAACAAAGGGGAAAGACTACTACATTCCTTGGACATTCACAGACAACTTTGTTATTATTTGGATGGACAGGACAAAGCCATTCAGGAAATCTGAGCAACTCTTTGTGTCCTATGCTGCAGGTGCTCAAGGAAAGGCCATTTCCAAATGGACAATTTCAAAATGGATAGCCCACTGCATACGCTTTTGTTACTCATTTCATGGAAAAACTGTGCCTGCATGCATCAGATCCCACTCCACCAAAGCCACAGCTACCTCTGCAGTCTTCCTCGGGGGGGGGGGGGGTTCCTACCAAGGATATTTTGGAAGCAGCCACCTGGAGTTCAGTGCACACTTTCTCCAAGCACTATCACCTCCCACTATACTCTAAGTCTAGAGCGGGCTTTGCCACAGCAGTCCTGCAGGGCATCCTAGCCCCTCCTAGTTCCACTTAGTGCCTACCACCCTTACTTAGCTTTGGGATTCTACCCATCTGTTATGACTGCAGCTGTATGCACGATGAACATAGTACAGTTTTGTACCTACCATAAATGTAGATGTTCGAGTGCTCATGCAGCTGCAGTCCAGGTTTCCCTCCCTCCAACCCCTCTTAGGACAGGCCTTATGACTAACCTTTTGGGGTATTTTTTTATGGTGTATTTGCTTGCAACTACTTTTTTTTGATTTATCAACATTGCATTTTTGCATAACATTGTTTGCCTTCCTTCTGGGGGCACCTGACATCTGGGGCAAGAAAAACTGAAGAAAATGGCGTCGGCTGCCTCTTTTATACCCCTACTGCACTGACGTCAGAGAGGAAGCGACGACAACCGATGCCGGACCTAGACTTTGGAATTCGGCCGACCGAGGACCCGCCTGACGGCAGGATAACCCATCTGTTATGACTGCAGCTGTATGAGCACTCGAACATCTACATTTATGGTAGGTACAAAACTGTACTTTTATAATTAGATAAATTATAAGCATTGTTGAATTGTACAGTACCCGGTACTATATTTTGCTTTTCTTCCTCTCTGACTGGCTGTTGAACCATTTGCATTTCAGAGGTATGGGAAACGGTTGTTTGAACTGCAGTAGAAAATCCTTGGCAGTTGAATTAATGTTTTCACTAGCAGCCTGTGGTCTTTCCTTCAGGTAAAGCCAGGTGATCTAGTGCAGACACTAGATTTGCATCCACGATGACTTTTCGGGTGACTACAGAATGCATTTCAACTGCTTGGGCCATTTGTTGCTCTGTCTGACTTCCATTCCAGAAAACCAATCAAAAGATTACTTCAAATGTGAAAACTACCAATCCTAAACTGGAGGAGGGCAAAAAAGATGCAGCTGACGTCATCAATAGCCAGACTATCTCTCCAAGTTAAAACTTAGTGAAAATGAATTCAGTGCCCTAAATAGGAGCCTTACATTTGTGCCTGCCACTACAATGAACATTTCGCATACTATTACAGATTTTAAAATATTTATACAGCAACTCAACCTTAAAGCGTTTTTATGTCAGCAGTCCCCTTTGGGACAAAATAACTTTAACGAACATAAGAGAAACTGCGTTTTTATACCACCTGCAAATCCAATTATTTCTTGACTTTTTTGAGAGTTTGCATATTAAACCAACGAAAAGGACATTTTTAATATTAGTAAAGATGAGAATATCGCCTGCCGATAAAGGTGGGGGTGTGGTTGTACTAAATACTAGTGACTATATTGTATCAATGAATAAATTGCTTGCAACTGATGATTACATAAGTATCAACACCACTGAAGTTAAAAAAAAAAAATGATTCAAGAAGTTTCCTTTACTATAACAAATATGTTGGAACATAATATAGATAAAAAATTATTTGACTTTCTTGAAGTCAAGAAGCCAACGACATGCGTTATTTATGGTGTTGCAAAGATACACAAATCTATTGTTGATCCACCACTACAACCAATAGTCTCAGCTCATGGTTGGATCACAGAACCTATTTCTAAGTATTTAGAAGGCGAATTTAAACAGATTCTGTTGACTTCCACTATGATAGTTAAAGCTAGTGGAGACTTTTTAGAGTCATTATACCAGTGGTGTTAAAACAAGAGTGTGCTAACATGTTATTTAGTTACTTTAAATGTTGATTCTTTATTCACCTCCATCCCTAATAAAGACGGGCTAGATATGTTTATGTATTGGAGCAACCTACTACCTGAAGTAGTTAACTTCATTTGCTCAGCAACCTGTGGGTATCGGATCTGATTCAGATCCGAGCCGGCAGCTTTCCAAGCTAATAGATCTGAGCTCCAAGCTCCTCCCCCTACCCATAATGCCCTGCCATCTCCCTCTAACCCTCAGATCTCGTTTGCCGCGGCTTCCATAAGCTTCTCTGAATGAGCTCCGAGTATAGTGCTGTAAGTTTAGAATTTAAACCTTGAATTCCTGTCAGATTTTTCTCTAACTTTGTGTGTGTGAACTTCCCCTTATCTTTATAGTCTCTTTTGGGTAGTTCTTTTAACTTTTAGTTAAGTTAGTTTTATTCCCCTCCCCCCTCTGCGTGTGTGAAGGTGTGTGCTTGTGGGCCTACTTTCCTTTCTTCTTTTACAATGGCTGAAGGCCCTAAAGCCATTTTCTCTAAATGTACCGAGTGTGGCCATAAGCTGTCCCCAGTGGATGGCCACACTCGGTGTGTCCTTTGCCTGGGGGTTGATCACCTTTCCTCAGGCTGCACTATCTGTGCAGCCTTCAACCCCAGGGCTTTGAAAGATAGGAGGTCGACGCTTATTCTGGTGGGCCTTTTGCCCCCGGACTCTGCTTTGTCCTCCTTGGTGGCGCCGGCTGCAGCTGCGGCTGCCCCACCTGCCACTCCTGATCCCCTGGCCGGGACTCACCCTCCCTCGTTGGCCCAGGAGGAAAGGGACGGCAGAAAAAAGGATAGAAAGGATAGGGACAGAGAGAAGGAAAGGCATCGCAGTCATAAGAGGCTGTCCGACTCGACCCCTTCAGCACCACCGTCTAAACAGCCTGCCTCTTCTCTTAAGGTCTCCGGGCCTTCCCCCTCCCAGCTCCGTTCTCCACATTTCTCCCCGGAGCCAGAGGAGGAGACCCGGTCACCCTCAAGGTCATCCAGGTGGCCTTCCCGGCCAGCTTCGGTGGCCTCATCTAGATCCACCAGAAGTTTATCGGATGCTGATATGGACCGGATGATGCATCAATTTCTTCAGGCCCAGATGCAGATGGGAGTGCTCTTGCCCACCCCCCCACTGGAGGGGAACTCAGCACCTTTTTTCGCCCCCATTGCTCCTTCTCCGACCCACTTTCGGGGTTCGGAGCTGTCTGATCCAACTAGCTTCTGAGCCGGGGTAGGGTCTGCGCCGACAGTGTTTCCTACTTCGGCGCCGACTGTACCCTCGAGTCTGTCAGATCCATTTTTCGGATCCGAGCTCTCAGGGCCGTGAGCTGAACTTCGGATCTGGAGTGGTCAGCGAGCCTTCGGCTCCGTTAAGTTTGGGGCACACTACCCTTTCGGATCCGGTCGGGTCACCTTCGGCGCCGATCCGCACGTCAGATCCGAGGGGGGTGCTTTCGGATCCAAGGGAAAGCAGTACCCCCTCGGCATTCGACATCGTGGAGAGGATCCTTTCGAGGGATTCGAGGCCCCAGGCTCTTGCTTTGGATCCACCCGCCATTCCCTCTCAGACGGGCCTTTCCTCCATCATCCGGCCCCAGGGGCAGCCTGTGCCTATGTCCCAGGTTGTTCCCTTAGAGGAACAGGACATTGTTGGTGAGGCCTCTTCTGACAGCCCCCCCGAGGAGGTCCCTCACAAACGGAAGTGCAAGAGGAGGCACTTGGACTCACCCGAGTCCCTCACGAAGGACACAAACTTAGAGGAAGGGGAAGGTTCCCCAAGGTCACCCCCCAAAGACGTCTCCTTCAGAGACATTATGGAAATGTTACGTATTAGAGAGGGGTGGTCTGCCCAAAAACCTTCCTCGGATGAGTTTGTGTTTCTGGAGGCATTTGACGCAGGCCCATCTACCTCTTGTGTGTCCCCTCCCGCCGACCCCCTGGTAGATTTCATAACTACCAGGGCATGGAAGGAGCCGGACACTGTTGAGCCAATACCCAAGAAGACCGGACAGGATCCTCAGCCCTCCCACGGACAGGACAGTTTGGAGCAAAGGTGCCCCAGTGGATGCCATGGTGGTGGCAGCTGCCACTAAAAAGGAATTAGCACAGGCGAGTTCCTCGGTGCATCCTCCAGACAAGGAGTCTAGGATGATGGACCGTTTGGGAAAGCGGATGTTCTCTTCAGCGACCTTCTCTAAGGTCACTGAATTATATGGCACATGTGATTTGGCTCCAGCGGGACCTGATTAAAGAGTAAGCTTGGTCACCCCCAGAGTACATGTCGGCCAAGGACAAGCGGACCTTCTCGGCTCAAATGGCCACTCTCAAGTCAAACACCAACACATCTATACGGCTTCTCTCAGATGCTACGGTGGGAGTGGCTAGAGCTAGCAGAACGGGTGTCGTCTTACGTAGACAGGCCTGGCTCCGTCTCTGCGACTTTGCGGAACCCTTCAATGCATCCTTCGTGAATGCCCCTTTTGGCGGTTCTACGCTCTTCAGCAAAACCGTTCGCGATATGCTCCTTCAGAGTGAGAAAGACGGGAAGACGTCTGCCATTAGGATCCGCTTCTTGGCTCCTCAGAGATCCTACTCCAGGAACCAAAGAAGATGGACGAAGATGTGGTTCCGGAAAGCTCAACAATCTTGTTTCGCTCAGGATCCCTCATCCTTCAGAGGCAGAGGAGGACAGGGTGGATGCCGGCCCAGAGGCAGAGGGGGTCCGAAGAATTTTGGGTCAAGAGAACCTTTTTCGGATCGACCCGCGCAGCAGCCCTGAGGGGTTGCCCGACTGCTCCTCTCTGGAGGCAGTCGGGGGGAGCTTTTCAGAACACCTAGTGAAATGGGAGTCCATCACAACAGATCACTGGGTGCTCCGAATCATATCCAGAGGCTATTCAATTCCTTTCCTGACTCATCCTCCCCGATCAGCAAAACTCCCCGATGTCCCACCCGATCAGAGGGAGGGAGCAGCATCAGAAATTCGAGGGTTGCTAAGAAAAAAAGCTATCCAGTGCATCCTCCCCCCCGGACAATCCGGATCAGGCTTTTACTCCAGGTTCTTTTTGGTGCCAAAAGAAATGGGGGACTTACGACCCATTCTCGACCTGTCAACACTGAACCTGTCAGTCGCCAAAGAAAAATTCTGGATAGTCACTATTCAATCCATTCTCCCACTTTTGCAGGAGAACGACTGGATGTGCTCGATAGACCTCAAGGATGCGTACTACCACATTCTGATGGACAGACCATCCAGAAGGTTCCTCCACTTTCGGCTGGGAGCCAGCCATTATCAGTTCAGGGTCCTACTCTTCGGTCTCACCACAGCCCCCAAGGTGTTCACCAAGATCATGGCAGTTGTAGGGGCCCACCTGAGGCTTCAGGGAATACAGGTCTTTCCTTACCTGGACGACTGGCTCCTAACCGCCCCCACCAGGCTCTGCTCAGGCAGGGACTACCTCTTATACCTAGCCCACCACCTAGGGATCACGATAAACCACCAGAAATCCTCCCTTCAACCTACTCAAATTTTGGAATTCATAGGGGCCAGGATAGACACTACTCAATCCAGAGTCTTTCTGACAGCAGACAGACTTCGCAGTCTAAGCCTTCACATTCTAGACCTCTTACAATTGTCAGCTCCCCCAGCGGAACTAGCTCTGAGGGCCCTGGGATCCATGGCTGCGGCCATCAATCTGTCCCCCTTCGCTCGCCTCAAGATGAGGATCCTTCAATGGACATTACAAGTGCAATGGTCCATTCTTTGTCACCCCCTGTCTACACCTATTCCTCTCAGCAGGATTTGCAGGGAGTCGCTTCTTTAGTGGCTCCGCTCCAGAGATCTTCAAGAAGGCCGCCTCGTTGTTATGCCCCTTCCCCAAGTCACGGTGACCACGAACGCATCTCTCCTCGGGTGGGGGGAGGGCATTGCATGGGCAGATCCGTCCAAGGCACGTGGACTTTCACAGAGACCTCATTGCATATCAGTGTCCTGGAGATGAGGGCAGTGCTTTTAGCGTTGCAGGCTCTCCATCCCCTTCTCCCTCCAGGAACTATTGCACTTCAAACCGACAACATGTCGGTAGTCTGGTACATAAACAAACGGGAGTACCAGATCCTATCCACTTTGCAGGGAGGCAATGAGAGTATGGGAATGGGCGATATCCACCAACCGCTTTCTCATAGCAACGCACATCCCGGGTCGGTCAAACATCTTGGCGGACAGGTTGAGTTGAACGATCCTCTCACCTTACGAGTGGTCCCTGAATTCAGCAGTAGCGAAACAAATCTTCCTCCAATGGGGTCAAACTTGCTGCGATCTTTTCACCTCGCCTTCGAACACAAAGTGCAGCGAGTTTTTTGCACTGATTTCCCCCACCAGGGGAAGCCCCCAGAGACGCTCTAGTTCATGCTTGGCCATCTGGTCTTCTGTATTCTTATCCTCCTCTTCCATTGATGACAAAGTTCTTGCAGAAAGCTCGTTGGTTGGGGAGCAGAGTTATCCTCATAGCCCCATTCTGGCCTCGCCAAACCTGGTTCCCTTACCTGCGGTCTCATCTAGTACATCCTCCCTGGATTTTAGATCCCAATCCGGATCTGATTTGTCATCCTTTAGGATTGAAGACCCCCGATCTGGACTACCTCAAACTCTCAGCTTGGTTGATCCAGTTCCCTTAATGGCTAGGACTCCCGGTATATCTTCTTCTGTTAAGGCCATCCTGGTGGCCGCCCATAAACCGTCTACCAGGAAAATCTACAAGAGTAAATGGAAATGTTTCTCTGTCTGGGCGGAGCACAGGAACTTAGACCCCTTCACGGCTCCTATCCCAGCAGTTCTAGACTTTCTTTCGCATACCTTTGATTAAGGAGCCAGTGCTTCTACTATTAAACGTTCAGTTGGCAGCTATTTCCCACTACCACGTTGGAAACCGTTCAGGGCCTCTAGCGTCCTCCAAAATATGCAAAGCATTCATGAAAGGAACCTTTTTGTTAAGACCCCCTATTAAGGATCCAGTCCCTCCATGGGATCTTACCCTAGTTCTTCAAGCTCTGACTGGGCCTCCCTTTGAACCTGTGGCTTCAGTTGACTAAAAATATGTATCCTGGAAGACGGCCTTCCTGATTGCCATTACTTCTGCTAGAAGAATATCGGAGCTTCATGCTCTTTGCAGTAAACATCCCCTACGTCATCTTTCATAAAGATAGGGTCTCCCTCAGGACTAATCCCTCTTTTCTGCCCAAAGTGGCTTCGGAAGCCAACATCAACCAGTTCATAAATCTACCTGTCTACTTTCCAAGTTTCCAAAACAAAGGGGAATACAGACTTCATTGTCTGGATGTTCACAGACAGTTACGTTTTTACTTAAACAGAATAGCAGATCTTCGGAAATCTGATCAACTTTTTGTTTCCTTTGCAAAATCCTGTCTGGGGAAGCCAGTCACTAAAGTTACCTTAGCTAGATGGATTTCTCAATGCATTTTCCTATCTTACAGAAGTTCTGGTCGTCCTGAGCCCCTGAGAGTGCAAACCCATTCTACCCAATCTGTGGCCACTTCTGCTGCTTTCTGGTCAAGGGTTTCTTTGGATGACATTTGCTCAGCAGCTACTTGGGCTCCCTCTCATACTTTTATTACATGCTACAAATTGGATTTAATATCCAGGGGACGTGCATCGTTTGGCACAGCAGTGCTCTGGAATATCCTTCCATAAGGGCCTCCCAAGTTGCTGGTAGCTGGGGACTCTGTCCCACAGGTTGCTGAGCAAATTAAGTTAACTACTTCAGATGAAGTTATGTACTCACCATAACATTCCATCTGAGTAGGTAACTTCATTTGTCTGCGACCGACCCGCCCTCCATCCCATTTCCATATTGTTATTCCATACTCAAGTTTGGATCTAACGTAACTAACAAACAATGACTTCATTATGTTTGATTTCCTAGACTTTATAAATCTTTTTATACAACCTATATTTCTATAACTATCATTATCCAATTGGTTAATATGATTAGAAAAACTCATAGCTCAATCTACACATATACCCAGGTCCTTAAATGAGTCTACAGTTTCAGTCAATGTGTGCTGTATTAAATATTCACCTTTCAGTTTGTCTGCCAAACCACATATGCTTAATTTTGATGTATTTATCAACATGTTATTCTTCTGTGTCCAAATGGTCAATTTAGTCAAATTATTTTGCAGACATGCCTTATCTGTAGCACTTGTAATCCGTTTATCCAGATTCAGGTCGTCGGCATATAAACTGTAGAACACCTCAGATGAAAAATTAAGGTCTAATTAGATACATTGTAACATATGACCAAAGTAGTGCCCAGATCGAAGTGATTATCAGTAAGTATTGGTCAGTTTTATCATATGTTCCAAAACTACAGAATGTATATCTGGAAAAAAACATTGTTTTCATATAGAAGATGTGCTAACCTTAAAAAAAAAGTTATGTTACAAGGAACAACATGCATATAACTTCCAGAGTCTAACAAAGTAGGAACACACAAATGTAATGAGTGTGCTTTTGTAAATATATGTACACTGACACTTGCTTTTGTGATCCAGTAAGGAAGAAAATGTTTAATGTACAAGCTTCTGGAAATTGTGAAACCAAGAAGTTAGTATATATGGCACTATGTACAAAATGTACATCTTTCTAAGTTAGTAAAACCAACCAGATGTTTAAAATTAGAATTGGTAACCATTTGTCTGAAATAAAAAGGAAAATAATAACCAATGCTCTATACAAACATATTGCTGAGAGTGAAACATTACATAATTCTAATTTTTTTTAATATTAGAAAGTGTCTGTGAATCTTTAAGAGGTGGGGACATAGTAAATGTTACAGAGAGATGTGAAATAAGTGGTACTTTATTTTAAAGCTTTTTGTCCACCAGGGCTAAATGGTAATTATTCTCTGAAACCTGAACTATTACATTTACATAATTGTGTTAGCTGAAATGTATGTTTTATTATTAAAACTTGCTTTTAAAGTGTATGTGTTTTTAACAGTTGATTGTTTTTAATCATGTAAATGATGCAACTATTTAAGTAGACTAGACTTGGAGGTTTGATCTATGCCCGAGGAAGCAGATTTTTTTTCTGTGAAAGTACCATTGTGAGTGTACTAATGACAATAAATCTTTTTGCAGTTTCTTGGTCTTGGTATTAACTTTTGTACCAGTAATTTGTTCTCCATTTGTTGTGACACCAGTTCATTGGCAGAATTTCTTCTGTTTTTGTGGATTCACTTTTCTACCCCTCAACAATCCTTTTCCTGGAATCAGAGGGGCAAGTAAATGTTTATTTGTAGATCTTCTAGGATCTATGCAGGGACAAATCCTCCAGGTGCAGAGAGAGGGGAGTTCAGATGGAAGATGCCGTCCTTGGGACAGAGGCCTGCAAAACCAGGGCTTCCAAGATTCCTTTCCAGATAGGTCCTTTCAGTGACCCTGAATGGTTGCCTAACTGCTCACCTTGGAGACAGTCGGGGGAACTTGTCCTTGCACCCAGATGCCTGCCTGGGCTTCTGTCACAAAAGATTTCTGAATGCTAAAAATAACATCCAGAGGTTATTTCATATGTCTTATGCTATCCGTGTCATTAATCACAGATGGGTCTTGGATCCGACCTCTGATCTGAGTCGGCAACTAAATGGACAGATCCAAAGCTTATACTCCTCCCCCTCCCATGATCCCTTGCTACCCACAACCCTCAGATCTCATTTGCGGTGATTTCATTCAGACGTGCATCCTGTAGCTCAAGCTTTCCATATTAAGATAAGTCATTTTTTCCCCTTTTTCTCTGGGGGTTTTCTCTGTTGACCTGTTTTCATTCTGCCTTAATATAGTTAGATCTCCTTCCATCCTGGTAGCGTTTAGGCTCTCTCTTTGAGCTTCTCCCTAGTTCTCGCCCTTTTTTTCTCCTGGGTCTTTTGGGTAGATCTTAGATTCTCTGCTTTTTGTTCTTCTCTAACCATTCCCCCTTTTTGTGTAAAGTGTGGGTGTTGGGTGTTTGTGTGAGTTATGTCTGAAAAGCCCTCCGGCTTTAAACGATGCTCCTTGTGCGATCGGAAAATGCTCCATTCTGAACCGCACAAGGAATGTATTTATTGCCTGGGAGAGCCTCACCTCGAGGTTGAATGCGACATTTATGCCAGCTTCAACTCCAGGGCTCTCCTGGAATGCAGGAACAAGCTTCTGCTTAAGGAGCTTACTAAAAGGGGTCCTCAAGTCTCCAGTTCCCCTTCCAAGCCTCCCTTCAATCCCAAGAGGAAGTTTTCTTCCACCAGGGATCCTCCCGGCAAAAAGCCGAGGCTTTTGAATCGCAGTTCCCCGGATCCAAGTCCAGCCTCCTTGGCTTTGGATCCAGGCTCTTCAGCCCAGAGAGCCCCTGTTTCTTCTGTTGAATCCAAGGCCTCTGAGGCCCTTGGATCCGACTCACCATAAGGCTTCAGATCCAATCCACCTGTCAGATCCATTCCATGGCTCCCACTGCTCCTTCGGATCCACCCAGGCCTTTGGATCCAACGGTTTTATCAGATGTGATCGCTATTGAGATTTCCACCTCCAGGTCCATGAGCTTGGATCTAAGGCGCACAAGTTGGTCTCACTCCTGAGACCGCAGGCCTTCAGCCAGGTCATGACACTCCTCAATCTCTTCCAAATCCACCAGGAGCTTGCTTTCCTCAGACATAGGATGATGAGCTTTCTCATGGCCCAAATTGAGTTGGGCTTGTCTTCCCATGCTCAGTTGACAAGGGGATCCTCTCCATCCATGGGACTCCTCTCCCCCCTCATCTGACCCATCCAGGTTTGGACCCTCAGGATCAGAGCATTCCCTGTGAGAGACCAGTAGTGTCTGGAACATCTTCCCTTCCCATACCATCAGGGTCACTGGTGGGCTCTGTTCTGTTGCCCTCTGAACTGGCTGCACCTCAGTCGCGCAAGGTCGGTGCTAGTTTATGGGTGGCTGGGGTCAGGTCCAGAGTTTTTGGACCCCCCTTCCAACCCAAGTGGTTGCAGTCGTGGTAAGGAGGGGGGGCTTCTAGTCCATCAGCCTTCTGGGTGGTAGAGAGAACCTTCTCCAGCTGGGCAGTTACCTCTCCTTCAGCTGTAGGTCCTCCCCAGGCCCTCTCGATGTTTGGCAATGAGACCTCATCATCTTTCCAGGGTCAGCCCTCTTGTAAACATCTTCAGCTAGGCATTACCCCCTTGGTGTCTCTACCTCTTCTGAGTCCTCCGCAGAACCCACGGTGGAGGGGCCTCCTCTAAAGAGGACCTGCAAGAGGAGGCACATGGACTCCCTTAGAGAGTCCCGCACTGAGGACATGGATTTCAAGTAAGGAGACTGGTCCCCCAGACTTCCTTCAGAGGAAGTGTCCTTTGGGGACATCCTCGAGATCCTAAAGCAAAGAAGGCAGTTGGTCTACCCCCACCCCTTCTTCAAAGGAATCCGTGTTTTTGAAGGTCTTCAGGATGGGCCCATCTTGTACCTGGGTGTTCCCCCCTGTCGACAAGCTCATACAACTCATCGCCAACAGGGCATGGAACACAGTGAAACTAGTTCCTAAAAAGGCTGATAAGTTTCTAAGTCTCCCCAGTGATAAATCTTTTTGGAGCAAGGGCGTCCCAGTTCATGGTATCGTGGTGGCCACAGCTACTAAGAAGCAGCTTGCTGAGCAGAGCTCCATGATGCATCCCCCGAATAGGGAGTCTCAGGCTATTGACCATTTTGGGAAGCACGTGTTTGCCTCCGCTACATTCAGATTGAGAGCAAGCAATGATATGGCACACACTACTTGGCTGCAAAGGGATTTGGTATCGGACCTCTCCACTTCCCTTTCTGAGTTGCTGTCTCTGGAGAGTCTCAAATTGGTCTCCCCGAAGTTGTCCACTCTAACTTCCCTGGTTAATGCTTTGATGAGGTTGATCTCCAGTGCAGTGGAGGCTACCAGTCGAGTGGTGGGCATGGGCATTGCCATTAGGTGGCACGCATGGATTTGCCTTTGTGGGTTTGCGGAGCCCTTTAAGGCATCCTTTACTAACACCCCTTTCGACGGGTTAGCCTTGTTTGACCCTTCCATTAAAGAGTCAATGACCCACAGCAAGCAGGAGGAAAGGCTGTCTGTGGTGGGGATCAAGTTTTCTACACCCAAATGATCATTTTCCAAAAATCAAAAGGGTAGTAAGAAATTTTGGTTCCGCAGGTCTCAGTCTTCCATAGAGGATGCTCCTCGGGAATCCTCTTCCTCTAGCCGGAGCAGGGGATTTGACGGCAGATGCCACCCCAAAGGCAGAGGAGGTCTGCAGAACCAGGGCTCCCAGGAACCCTTCTCTGAGAAGCCCCCTCAGTGCTCCTGAAGTGCTGCCCAGCTGTCCTGCCCTGGAGGCAGTTGGAGGTCGACTCTTCCTCCACCCACTAGCCTGGCAAGTATCACCTCAGATCAGTGGGTGTTAAATATAATTTCCAGGAGTTACTTCATACCAATTTTTCATCCCCCTGCAGTTCAGAGTTCTCTCCTGGACGTTCCACCCCACCAGAGGGAGTTGGCTCTTCTCAAGGTCCAAGACCTTCTTCAAAAAAGAGCCATCCAAGAGGTCCCAGCAGGACAAAGAGGGTCTGGAACTTGCTTTTGCTTCTTTTTCGTGCCCAAGAACACTGGGGACCTGCGTCCCATTTTGGACTTCAGTGACCTAAACCTGTTGGTCAAGAAATCCAAGTTCCGGATGGTCATTGTTCAGTCCATTCTGCCTATTCTGTGCAAGGACGACTGGATGTGCTCAGTAAATTTCAAGGATGCTTACTATCTTATTAGAATCTACAGACGCTCCAGGAGATACCTGCGCTTTCAGGTAGGGTCCAACCACTATCAGTTCAGAGCCCTGCCTTTTGGACTCACCACAGCCCCTCGGGTGTTTACCAAATGCATGGCAGTGGTGGCAGCTCATCTCCGGCTGTAAGGTTTCCAGGTCATCTTGTACGTGAACAGTTGTCTCCTCATGGCCCCCACGAAACATCAAATCACTGTGGCCACAGATTATTCTCTCAATCTGTTTCAGAATCTAGGCATCACGATCAATCTGCCCAAATCCTATCTTTCCACATGTCAGTACCTAGAGTTTATCGGGGTCCATATGAACATGTCAGAGACTGCAACACTTCCACTGCGCAGAGTTCAGATCATTTGGCACCAGGTCCATCAGTTGCTGGATCTGGATCATCCCACGGTCTACTTGATCTTGCAAGCACTAGGTTCGATGACAGTGGCTATCCAGTTAGTGCCTCCCACCAGATATCATATGAGGGTTTTGCAGTGGACCGTAGTGGTACAGTGGTCAGCTCAGTTTCACCCTATGTCCACAACAGTCCGGATTTATCAGCTGTGCAGACATCACCCTGCTTTGTGGCTCCAAGCTCAGGATCTCCTACTAGGCACACCCTTCTGTCTTCCCCAACCTAAGGCCATGGTGACCACAGATGCCTCCATGTTGAGGTTGGGTGGGGCATTTTTGGGGGAGGGCAGTTCTAAGCACGTGGTCCCCCTTAGAGACCAAATTACACATAAATATCCTGGGCAGTCTTCTAACATTGTAAGCCTTCCAGGAGTGTCTTCCTTTCGGGAGTATAGCAATTCAAACAGACAACATGGTGTTGGTTTGGTATATCAACAAGCGGGGGAAATACGGTCTTATCCCCTGTGGAGAGAGGCTGTGAGTGTGAGAATGGGCGATGTCTTTCAGGCACTTTATGCTTGCAACACAGATTCCTGGCAGTTCCAGCATGTTAGCCTACAAACTCAGCAGATCTATCCCGAGTCCTCATGAATGTCCCTGAATATGTCAGTGGCAAGTCTGATATTCAACCATTGTCTTCATTGCTGTGGATTTTTTTGCATCCCTGGACAACCACAAATGCATCAACTACTTTGCCCTGAACCCCTTGATGGGAGAGTCACCCAGGGACACTCTAGTCCACGATTGGCCACTGGGACTTCTGCATGCTTACCCCCAACTCCTCATCACCAAAGTCTTACAGAAAGCCCGTCATATGAAGACTTCTTTCATCCTCATGGTCTCCTTTTGGCCTCGTCAGGTGTGGTTCTCCCTGCTTTGGTCTCATCTGAAATATCCGCCCTGGATATTGGATCCCATTCCGGATCTTATTTACCATCCTTGGGGGCTTCCTCTTCCCAATTTCCAGTCTCTTCATTTGACCACATGGTTCCTCCAGCTTCAGTGATCCTTCCCCCCAGTCCAGGCTTCCCTCTCCGGTTAAGAGTATTATCTTGGCCTCTCAGAAACCATCTACCAAGAAAGTATATTCTCGTAAATGGAAGAGATTTTCAATTTGGGCTAAACAACACAATCTAGATCCCTTTTCCACACCTATTCCTGACATTTTGATGTTCTTGACCTCTCATTTTCACCAATGGCTAGTTTCTCTATGATCAAACTCCAGTTGGTGGCCATCTCTAACTTCCATTTGAACGAAAGTCTAACCTTTTCTTCAAGGCTGTGTAATGCCTTCCTCAAAGGGATCTTTCTCCTTAGGCCTCCTTTCAAGGATCCCTCCCCTCCATGGGACCTCACTCTAGTGTTGCAGTCTTTGACGCAGAATCCCTTCAAGCCTTCAGCAATCTATAATCTTAAATTCCTGCTTGGAAGACGGCCTTCTTGGTGGCTATTACTTCAGCCAGGAGGATCTCCGAGTTGCAGGCTCTCAGCATTAAGCCCCCTTTCAATGGTGTTCCACAGTGATAGGGTGTCTCTCAGGACCCGATCCTTCGTTTGCCCCTAAGGTAGCTTCTGAGGCTAATCTTAACCAATCTATTCAGCTTCCTGCATTTTTCCCCAAGTTTTCTAATAAAGGGAAATATATGATGTCCTTCTATTCCTGTGTTGCAGTATTCTTAGTGTGAGATTCCCCGCCTCAGGTGACCCGAATGTCAGCTCCTATACAAAAGCTTAAGCCTGGTTGCTGTAGGTGCATGGGACATCACACATAGGGCCATAAACCAGGGACCTTAAATGTGACGTCTGCATGCACAGACCTCAGAACTTTTCAGCCGTAGTCGACCATCACATTGATCATTTCGCTCCTCTACTTTGAAGACATGTAAAGCTAAGTACCCCGTTTGGGATTTTGTTTAATTCTTGCTTGAGCTTGATTTGCTGTACCCAGACGTTAGTCGATGTCCACTAAGAAGGGTAAATGCCAATGTGGGTGCCAGATTCTGCATAAGAATCTGCATGACCGTTGTGCTTTCTGCCTAGGCTGAGAACACAACCATACCTCTTGCCTTATTTGTCAATCATTTGTACCCAAGACCCTCTGAAACTGCCTGGCTGCCCTAAATCTGTATTTAGAAGACCAGAGGCTCAAAAAACTAGCACTCAGGCTGGATCCCGAGTTGGCCGCCCAGGCGGAACAACCACGGAAAAAGGCCAAGATTCCAAGACCTAGTACTTCTGCCTGTCTGCCATTGGACATCCCTCCAGCTTCCAATTCAGAAGTTGAGGGATGTCCGTTAGAGCAGTCTACTTCGGCAACTCCTCTCGAGGAAGCTGCTTCGGAAGCAACGGCCACCACATCCACGGAGATAGCTCTGACATAGGTTTTTACTGATGTCGAGAGGGAGCCAGATAATGCCGGACAACTGACCGTGGAGACCATTACCTGAAGCCCCTACTCCTATCCAGGCCTCTGAAGCCAGACCTTCTCCTAAGACTACGCCTTTGAAAAGGAGGCAGAAATTTAAACACCTGCCTCCACCCACAGAAGGAGTTCCAGACTGGCAATCTTTCACCAATTCCTTGATACAGGCCTTCATGGCCCTTAGGCCCACAGCCTCTTCCCCCTCCACCATTCCTGTTCTCAGTCCTAGGCCTGCCTCAGCTGCTTTTTTCCCCTTCCCACTGCTCTTGAAGGGGAAGAAGAACAGGAAGCTTAGTGCTCATCTTCAGATGAATCCATTTCTTATTCATCTCAAATTGCCTCTCCACTAGAATATTATTCCCTGATGAAGAATCCATAGATTGGGACTGTCCACTAGAGGATATCACCTTTGGGGAGACTGTCGCAAAGATGAAAGAATACTTTAAATGTGACACTTCCCAAATGATTGAAACTCAAAAGAGATGCTTAGTTACTTCAAGTGGAATCTCCCTCCCCTTCAGCCATCCCTCTAGTTACTACTGCCTACCTTGATGCATTCTCTTCAGCATCTAAAAACCCAGACTCACAACCTGCTGCACCTAAGAGACCTGACCATTTCTATAAAGTTCAGATGAACAAAAATTCCTGGTAAAACCCCTGGCAGACCCAGCAGTGATTGCTGTATCCCCTGACGAGCAGTCAAGACTGATTCCTTCCTAGTCTCTTTTGCCTACTGACAAAGATAGTAAAAACATGGACAGGATAGGCAAGAAGGTTTATACCTCTTCCACCCTAGCCTTCAGAGCTATCAACTACCAAACCCACATGATAAAATATGCTTTGGACCTTGTATCCCAAGCTTCTACTCCTGTCATCCACACCTGACTTACCCTAGCAAGATAGAGGTAGCATCAAAACAGTTCCTGGCTTTTCAAGTGGCCAGACATTCTCTTAGATGCAGTAGAGGCCTCTGCAAGGTCCGCAGCTTCTGCATCAGTACTCCACAGATGGGTTATATCACATGATCGAATCACGGAACATCGAACGCTCAAATGAGTGAATTTTCACATAAACATATACTGTATTGAGCCCCCCACACCCCCCGCTAAATACATATTCCTACTCCGAGGTCGCACTACAGTGAGGAAAAGGCAAAAATCCCAATCTTCACTGTAGTGTGAAATAAATCCAGGAACTTCGATTATAGTGTTCGATGTTCCGTGATTCAATTATGTGATATAAACCCCTCCACAGATACTCTTGGCTATGCCTTCAACCCCTACCAGAGGATTTCAAGTCAAAAATCCTGGATGCCCCTCTAGACCACAACCTCCTGTTTGGTAAACAGTCTGCAGACCTTTTTAAAAACCTTCAGGAGAAAAGTAAAGACCTTCAAGACATCAATCACCTGCTGGTGTCTCCCATTCCTAAATATTACAGAATTTACCCTGCTAAGACTACCTTTGTCAGGAAGACACCCTCGTCTGCTACCCCATCCTCTTCCAGGCACAGGAGAGGAATCGGAAGGCAGACCACCTCCAGACCAGCAGCCTCAAAGACAGCCCTTTCATGACTGAAGTGGCTCCAACAATGCAAGACTGTCTTGCCCACCTCCCCTTGTCAGCCTCTCTTTCCCACTGCTTCCCCCTTTGGAGATCCATCACCTCAGACCACTGGGTGCTGGCAGTAGTACAAGATGAATATTTCCTCTGTTGGAAGGAAAAGCCCTTTACAAGGGACATTCCATTTCCCCCCCAGAAATTAACTACATCTTATTCCTCAGGTCCAACAAGATCTTCTGAACCTAAGAACTATAGAACATGTCCCTCCAGGACAGGAAGGAAAAGGTTTTTACTGAAGATTATTTCTGTTACCCAAAAAAGATGGCCCTTGGAGACAAATACTAGATCTGTCCTTTCTAAGCCTATTCCTAAAAGTTCCATCATTCAGGATAATATACCTACAAACCCTTCTTCCACTATTGCCAGTCTAGGCCTTTATGGCCACAGTCGATCTGAAGGAGGCCTACCTCCATATCCCCATAAAACCCTCCCACAGAAAATACTTGCGTTTCACTGGGCCCTGTTTGCACTTTGAATTTACAGCCTTGCCCTTTGGTTTATCTACTGCACCCAGGGTATTCACAAAATATCTAGCTCCAGCTATAACCTTATGCCGAACCAAAGGTGTCCAAATTTATCCCTGCCTAGCTATCCTCATTCTAGCAGAAAGAGAGGACACCTTACAAAACCATCTGCAGTTCACCATTTCCCAGCTTTAGAGTCTGGGGTTCACCCTCAACATCCCAAAATCATCCCTAACCCCTCAGTAGGGCAACATTTTTCTGGGATGCAGGAACAGACCTGATGCAGGCATTCCTTCCTCAAGACAAAGTTCTCTCCCTCTCTACCCATTTCCAAAACCTAATGCAGGTTCAACAGATATCTGCTAGACCATTCTTGCGAGTCCTGGGGCTAATGTCAGCCGCCATCCTTCTGCTGCTTTTGGCCAGAATGCATATGCGAAAACTGCAGTGGTACTTGAAGAATGCGTGGTCCCAACACGATCACCCTCTAGAGTTTTAGATTACACTCTTGCCCCCCCATTAAAGCAGAAATAAGGTGGTGGATTCAGCAAATACTAATGAACCCAGGCCTTCCACTTCAACCCCACCCCAGCACATGCATACAGATGCATCAGACCTAGGGTGGGGGGCTACCACGAAGGGCTTCATGGTACCAGGAGACCTGGCATCCTACCCTCCAAAAGAAGCCTATCAATATGAGGGAAATGACAGCAGTCCTTCTGTCCCTGAAAGCCTTTTTCCCAATCCGGCAACCAGGCCCCCTTCAAATCTTCACAGACAATACCACAGTCATGTGGTACCTCAACAAACAAGGAGGGACCAAGTCCTACCTCCTTTGCTGGATAACCATCCAAATTTGGGACCTTGCCTCCAGAAACAACTAATCCCTACAGGAAACATACATTCCTTCCCAGGACAGCCAACAAACAGATATTCTCAGCAGAACATCCTCTCTACAGCACGAGTGAATGCTGAACAGGGACATTTTTCTAGACCTTGTCCATCGGTGGGGCACACCTCAGGTAGATTTGTTTGCCCCCCCCCCCCAAAGAACAGACAGTTGAAGAAATTCTGCACCAATGATCACTCTCCACTTGCCTGGAGGGTAGATGCCTTCAGCATTCCATGGAAGGGACAATTTCTATATGCATTTCCACCCTTCTGTCTCATTCAAAAAGTCCTCCTGAAGATCAGGAAGGACAAACCCAAATTCTTGCTGGTGACTCCCTATTGACCAAGGCAGCACTGGTTCCCCCTACTACTCTCACAAGCCAAGGGGAGTCACCACAAGTTAGCCCACAAGGTGGACCTACTCGCACAACAGAAGGGATCTCTCATTCACCCTCACCTACATATGTTAGGTCTAACACTCTGGGTGATAAACTTTTAATTCCTTTCAGACACCACTACTCTGAGGACGTACTTTTAGTCCTGAGGGAAGCCAGGACACCTGCTACATGGAGATCCTACATGTCAAAATGAGAAAGATTCTCCAAGTGTTGTCTCTGTAGGCACAGGGATCCCTTTCAGGCAGATACCCCTATAGTCTTCACTTATGTGTGTGAACTTATCAAGGCTGGCCTTTCATACTCCTCAGTGAAAGTCCACCTATCTGCAATCTTTCTGTTTACCATCCCCTCTACTAGCCAGGCTGGATGTTAAATTATTATTGAAAGGGGTCTTGAACATCAGACCACCAAAAAAAAACCCATCCCACCTCTTTGGGACCTAAACGTCATACTGGAAAAACTCGCACTACCGCCATTTGAACCAGCCAGTGCTGCAATGCTCCAAATATGCACATGGAATATTGTACTGCTGGTGGCCCTTACCTTTACTAGAAGGGTGTCAGAGTTACAAGCTCTCTTGGCCTGCTCAACTTTCACTACCTTCCACAAGGATAGGGTGACCCTGCGCATTAACACTTCCTTCATGCCAAAGGTGGTCAACGGACTGTCCTTAAACTAATCCATTCACCTTGCCTACATTCTTCCCCTCTTCCACGAATGACAGTGAGGGGATACTTCATTCCCTGGATGTGCACAGGCAACTAAGGTTTTATTTAGACAAAACTAATTCCATCAGAAAATCCAACCAACTCTTTGTATCCTGCCACCCCAGAGCCCTGGGCAAGGCAGTCTCCAAACAAACCATTTCCTGCTGGATCAGGAAATACTGTCTGCTTCTGCTACTCCCACCTTGGCAAGGGCCTACTCCAGGGAGTAAGAGTGCATTCTACCAGGGCCGTGGCATCCTCCAAAGCCTTCCTCAAAGTCCTGGATACAGCCTCCATTCTGGTAGCAGCCTACCTGGTCCATCATACACACTTTCACCAGACACTACAAATTGGACCACATCTCCAGAACCTGGACAGGGTTTGCTAGGGCAATCCTGCAGGCTTTCTGGAATCACCTACCTCTACCTCCACCTTTCCCTCTAACTAAGCTGTGGAACTCTCCAACACTAAGAATACTGCAACATAGGAATAGAAGAAGATAGAATAGTTGTGTAAAATCTTACCATAACCATAGATGTCCTTCTCTTCCATGTTGAAGTATTCCTTCCCCCATCCCCCTTTTTCCTATTGACCTGTCTAAAGGGCACCCTCTAGGCTAAGGTCAGACTAACCAGCAAGTGGTGCTTTGCACCTCTTGTTGACATCATTTGGCTCTATCTACTGGATTGTCCGAGTGGGCTTTTAAGTTCTGAGGTCTGTGCATGCAGACGTCACATTTAAGGTCCCTGGTTTATTGCTCTACATGTGACATCCCATGCACCTACAGCAACCAGGCTTAAGCATTTGTATAGGAGCTGACGTTTGGGTCACCTGAGGCGGGGAATCTCACACTAAGAATACTGCAACATAGGAATAGGAGGACATCACATAGTCCCCTTCATTAGAAAAATTGGGAAAAAAATGCAGGAAGCTGAATAGATTGGTTAAGATTAGCCTCCGAAACTACCTTAGGGGCAAACGAAGGATCGGGTCCTGAGAGACGCCCTATCTTTGTGGAACACCAGGAAAGGAGGCTTAATGCTGAGAGCCTGCAACTCGGCCGAAGTAATAGTCACCAAGAAGGCCGTCTTCCAAGCAGGAATTTAAGATTATAGATTGCTGAAGGCTCGAAGGGATTCTGCGTCAAAGACTGCAACACTAGAGTGAGATCCCATGGAGGGGAGGGATCCTTGAAAGGAGGCCTAAGGAGAAAGATCCCTTTGAGGAAGGTGTTGCACAGCCTTGAAGAAAAGGTTAGACTTTCGTTCAAATGGAAGTTAGAGATGGCCACCAACTGGAGTTTGATCATAGAGAAACTAGCCCCTTGGTGAAAATGAGAGGTCAAGAACAATAAAATGTCAGGAATAGGGGTGGAAAAGGGATCTAGATTGTGTTGTTTAGCCCAAATTGAAAATCTCTTCCATTTACTTGAATATACCTTCTTGGTAGATGGTTTCTGAGAGGCCAAGATAATACTCTTAACCGGAGAGGGAAGCCTGGACTGAGAAAGGATCACTGGAGCTGGAGGAACCATGTGGTCAAACGAAGAGACTGGAGATTGGGAAGAGGAAGCCCCTAAGGATGGTAAATGAGATCCGGAACGGGATCCAATGTTCAGGGCGGATATTTCAGATGAGACCAAAGGAGGGAGAACCACACCTGACGAGGCCAAAAGGAGACCATGAGGATGAAAGAAGTCTTTAGATTATGGGTTTTCTGTAAGACTTTGGGGATGAGGAGTTGGGGGTAAGCATATAGAAGTCCCAGCGGCCAATCGTGGACCAGAGTGTCCCTGGGTGACTCCCCCATCAGGAGGATCGGGGCAAAGTAGTTGCTGCATTTGTGGTTGTCCAGGGAGGCAAAACAATCACAGCAAGGAAGACACCAATGGTTGAATATCAGACTTGCCACTGACAGATTCAGGGAATCCCACACTAAGAATACTGCAACATAGAAGACAAGGACATCTATGGTTATGGTAAGATTTTACACAACTGCATTGTCTGGATGTCCATAGACAGCTAAGTTTTTATCTTAAGAGAACTGAAAAATTTGGGAAGTCTGATCAGCTCTTTGTCACCTTCTCTCAGGCCATTAAAGGTCAAGGAGTTTCCAAGGTATCTGTTTCATGTTGGATCACCACCGTTTCCTACATTTACAAACACAGGCATCTGGATCATTCCAGACCAGTTGAAGCTGACTCTACTAGGTTGGTAGCCACATCTTCTGCCTTCTTGGCAAAAATTTCTTTGGATGAGATTTGTGCCGCTGCTACTTGGTCTAACCCCCACAACTTTGTTACACATTATAAGTTAAAGTTGGTGTGTAGGAACAGGGCTTCCTTTGGTTCCTCTGTGCTCCGGCATATCCTTGCCAAAGTCCTCCCAGGGTTCATAGTAGCTGGGAACTCTGACCTATCCGTGATTAGTAATGACACAGATGGCATCAGATAAAGAGTTATGTACTTATAACTTGGAATCTGTGCTATACAGTGTCATTATTCATCACATTCCCACCCTCCTCCTCCCTCCTTCCGGAGATTTTGTAAATACAGATGGTTGTTTCTCTTTAGGAGTTTTCAGTTTATAGGCAGTTGTCACTGCCTCTTTCTATGTATCCAGCAAACTCGATCCAAGGGTTTTGGGTAACAAGAGATTATGGGAGGGGGAGGAGCTTGAGCTGTGGCTCTGTCCATTCAGTTGCCGGCTCAGATCCAATACCCATCCATGATGAATAATGACACTGGATAGCACAGATTCCAAGTTATGGTAAGTATATAACCCTTTTTTTTCCAGATTCCACCAACCAAAAGAAAGAAGCTTTCTGACATTCCACCCAGTCAGAGAGAAGGAGCAGCTCTAGAGATTCAAAAGCTGCTAAACAAGACTGCCATCCAGGAGGTCCACCAGATCAAAGATGATTTGGAACTTTATTCTAGGTTCCTTTTAGTGCCAAAGATGACAGGGGACCTGAGAATAATCTTGGATCTAAGCAACTTGAACTTATTTGTGTAATCAGGATTCCAAATGGTTACAGTTCAGTCCATCCTACCATTTCTGCACAAGGACGACTGGATATGCTCAGGCAATCTTTAGGATGTGTACTATCATGTCAAGATGAGCAGAGAATACCAAAGGTACCAGTGCTTCCAGCTGGGGGCCAGTCACTGTCAGTTCATAGCCATGCCCTTTGCTCTGACCATAGCCAAGTGTTTGGCAGTAGTGGCAGTTCACCTGAGACCACGGGGATTCCAGGTGTTTTCCTCACTGCCCCAGTCAGACATCCCTTAGCAAAGTCCAGGGACTATTTGCTCCAACCTTGTCAAAGACTAGGCATTTCTGTCAATATCTCCAAATCAAAATTGTAGCCAATTCAGAGCGTGGAGTTCATCAGTGCTCAGTTGAACACAGTAAGCCAGATGGCCTTTGCCTGCACCTCGTGTGGTTGAGGTTCTGCAGATTCTTCATCACCCTGCTCCTCCAGCCATACTGATTCTACAGGTTCTTGGATTGATTGCAGCAGGCATAATGTTAGTTCCCTTGACATTTTACTTTATGCATGTTTTCCACTGAATTCCAACTGTTCAGTGGTGTATTCTGCAACATTCTCTGTCTTTTTCAATCAAGCTGACCAAAGTGTGCAAAAATTGTCTTTGCTGGTAGATTCAGTCGGATGAGCTTTACATGGGTCGTCCATTTATTTTTCCTCCCCCAGTGGCCACAGTGACCATGGATGCCTCCCAGTTAAGGTAGGGGGGGATGCATTTCTTAGGGCAAAAGGTTCAAGACACGTGGTCCCCCAGGAGACAAATTCACACATCAAAGTCCTACAGATGAGAGCAGTTCTTTTAACGTTGCAGGCCCTTTAAGATATTCTCCTTCTAGGAACTATTATGATAGAAAATGACAAGATGTCTGTGGTCTAGTGCATCAACAAACAAGGGAGAGCCCATTCCTATCCCCTTTGTCGAGAGCAACAGGAGTGTGGCAGTCTGCCCCAGTTGCTTTCTAGTGGGGATGCACGTTCCGTGAAAATCCAGTGTACTCGCAGATAAACTCAACAGGTCCATTTTAACTCATGAGTGGTCTCTCAATCATTCATTGACGGAGAAGATTTTCTGTTGTTGGGGCCAGCCTTGCTGCGATCGTTTTGCATTTCCTCACAAATGCAGCAAGTATTTTGCTCTAATCCCCCCTCGGGGGAGTCGCTGAGAGATCCCCAAGTCCACATTTGGCCCTCCGGTCTCCTTTATGTTTATCCACTGCTACCTCTGATTTCAAAATTTTTACAGAATGTCAGTTGGTTGAAGAGCTCAGTAATCCCCATTGCCTCATTCTAGCCTTGCCAGGTGTGGTTCCCCCTTCCTTTGGTCTCCTCTTCGTTATCCTCAATGGATACAGGACCCCAGTCCAACCGTCTTTCACATCTCTTAGGGATAAAACATCCTAGTATTCCAGGTCTCAAACTAACCGCATGGTATCTCCAATTCCATTAATAGCTAGATAGCCCAGGCTTTCCTCCTTAGTTCGACACATACTTTTATCTGTCCAGAAAACTTTCTCCTAGGAAGATCTGCAAAAGTAAGTGGAAAAGATTTTCAGTTTGGACTCTTGAGAAGGAAATTGCCCCTTTTACTGGTGCTCTTTCTTTGGTTCTGGAATTTTTAGCTTCTAATTTTCAAGAACATGCTAGTTTTTCTACAGTCAAAGTGCAGATAGCAGCCATATCAAATTTTCATTCAAGAGAAGAAGCTTCCTCTCTAGCTTCTTCCAAATTTTGCAAGGCCTTTTCTAAAAGGCACCTTCTTACTCGGGTCCCCAGTGAAAGATCCATCTCCTCCTTGGGATTTGACAGTTGTACTTCAGGATTTGACACAACAGCATTTTGAACCTTCAGCCAAAACTGATTTAAATTTTTGTCTTGGAAAACAGCATTTCTAGGAGGTGTTACATCTGAGAAGAGAATTTCAGAACTCTAAGCTCTATCATCCAAATTCCCCTTACATTGTTTTTCACAAAGACAGTTACCTTAGAAACCAACCATTCCTTCTTACCAAAAATAGCCTCTGAATCAAATGTCAATTTCCCTATTTTTTCCCTTAATTTTTCACATGGATAGTACATGCTACATATTTTAGATATAAATAACTACATTTTTATCTACACAGGGCAAAAGATTTCAGGAGAAAAGACCAGTTGTTTGTATCTTTCTCACCGAACAGACTGGGGTCATCAGTTTCTAGTTACCCTGGCCAAGTGTATTACTGATTGCATTTCTTTTGTGTATACTCAACAGGGCCTCTCGCTTCTAAGGCTACAGTAGATATAAAAAGTGTGCACACCCACTCCTGTTAAAATGGCAGGTTTTTGTGATGAAAAAAAATGAGACCGCAATAAATCATTTCAAAACTTTTCCCACCTTTAATGTGACCTATAACCTGTACAATTCAATTGAAAAACAAATCTGCCAGGGGAAAAACATAAAAAAATAAAAAATGTGCAATATGTCGGTTGCACAAGTCTGCACACCCTTTAACTAATACTTTGTTGAAGCACCTTTTGATTTAATTACAGGATTCAGTCTTCTTGGGTACACACCTGCTATCAATTAAAGAGACTCTGATTAACCCCAAATAATGTTCAGCTGTCCTAGTAGGATTTTCCTGACATTTACTCAGTAGCCTGCTACAGCAAAAGCCATGGTTTGCATTGAGCTTACAAAGCATCAAAGGGATCTCATTATTGAAAAGCATCAGTCAGGAGAAGGGTACAAAACAATTTCCACAGCATTGGATATACCATGGAACACAATGAAGACAGTCATCAAAAAGTGGAGAAAATATGGGACAACAGTGACATTGCAAAGAACTGGACATCCCTCCAAAATTGATGAAAACACAAGACGAAAGCTGGTCAGGGAGGCTACCAAGAGACCTACAGCAACACTGAAGAAGCTGCAGGAATTTATGGCAAGTACTGGTTGTGTACTACATGTGACAATCTCCCGTATTCTCCATATGTCTGGCCTATGGGGTAGGGTTGCAAGACGGAAGCCTTTTCGTACACAGAAAAACATCCAGGCCTGACTAAAATTTGCAAAACAATACATCAAGTCTCTCAAAAGCATGTGAGAAAATGTGTTATGGTCTGATGAGACCAAGGCTGAACTTTTTGGCCACAATTCCAAAGGGTACGTTTGGCGCAAAAACACTTTGGATCACCAAAAGAACATCCCCACGGTGAAGCATGGTGGTTGGCAGTATCATGCTTTGAGGTTGCTTTTCTTCAGCTGGAACTGGGGCTTTAGTCAATGTGGAGGGAATTATGAACAGTTCCAAATACCAGTCATTTTTGCCCAATACCTTCAAGCATCTGCTAGAAAGCTGAAGATTATGAGGACTTTCACCTTTCAACATGAGAATGACCCCAAGCATACATCCAAATCAACAAAAGAATGGCTTCACCAGAAGAAAATTAAAATTTTGGAATGGCCCAGCCAGAGCCCAGACCTAAATCCAATAGAAAATGTGCTGGGTGACCTGAAGAGGGCTGTGCACAAGAGATGCCCTTGCAATCTGACAGATCTGGAGCACTTTTGCAAGTAAGAATGGGCAAATAGTGTCAAGTCTAGATGTGCCATGCTGATGACTCCTACCCAAGAAGACTGAAAGCTGTAATTAAATAAAGGTGCTTCAACAAAGTATTACTTTAAGGGTGTGCACCCCTATGCAACCAGCTTTACTGTACGTTTTTTGTTTTTATATTTTTCCCCTAACAGATTTGTTTGTTTTTCATTTGAATTGTACAGGTTATAGGTCACATTGAAGGTGGGAAAAGTTTTGAAATAATTTTTTGTGGTCTCATTTTTTTATATCACAAAAACCTGGCATTTTAATAGGGATGTATACACTTTTTATACCCACTGTATATACTAGGCTAACAACTACATTGGCCTTATCAAGCTTAGCCAAGTTCCTCAAATGTGTCCAGCAAGTTTTCTGGTGCCTTCTAAGTTGTTTTTAAGGGTGTATTTTAATGGTTATTTGTAAGTTAAAGCATGGTTGATTAAACATTTACATGCTGCTTCTGTTCATTAGAGACATGGATGCCAGACAAGGGGTGAATCTCTCATTTCCATCCACTGGTCCAGTTTACACTTGAATATGGTTAGGGAAGAGCTTTGCTTCACTTGGATGGAAAGCTTGTTCCACAAAAGAGGTATTCTCTGAGACACATATCTGTCCCTTCAAAAAATCTTATTTTAGGCAAGGTTTAAGCTTCTGGATCAGGTAGTTTTGATGTCTGTTTTGCAGATATGCAGAAAGTCTATTAGAGTGGGATCCAAGGATACCTTGCATGCCAGGCATAGATTGTCTCTCAGCGATCTTAGATGACAGAGTATAGAAATAGGACTTTGAGGCAATTCTCATAGGAAATGTTTACTTCCTGTATACTTTTTGTGAAGAACCTCTGTGGACATTCCAGCTGTTGCATGTAACTGGTCAGGTACTTATCAAAGGGGGCATGTACTCCATGCTGGGCCTGATGAGGGGCCTTATACAATGGAATAGAGAGATGTACTTCTGTTCTCATGTTGCAGTATTCTCACATGTGTGATCCTCTGCCTCAGGTGACCCGAAAGTCCATCTCGTTTACCAAAACGTGAGCCTGGCTGCTGAAAGGTGCATGGGACATCACACAGCCGTAAACCATGGGCCATAAATGTGACATCTGCATGCACAGACCTCTGAACTTTTTTGCCGCAGTTGAACATCAAAGAAAAAAACCAAGGTCCAACCATTCGACAGAATAAAATGATTTAATAAAACACACAAAGCTTTCAAGTCACAAAACTCTTCATCAGTGTTGCATCAGATAGTGAAAACCATTCAGTGTATATAACCAAATCCAGCCTATCAGATTCACAATTTAAATCACATGATTATTTAAATATTTAAAAAATAGAAAACATATATATATATATATATATATATATATATATATATATATATATATATATATATAAACAAATATATATATAAAACCTAGAAACCAAACATACATACATAAAAACTTTCAAAATTACATATATGAAACTAAGTTCAGATACCTTTCTTTTTTAATAGTGGCATAATAGTATTTTTCAAGTTTAAACCATGATGTCTATCTGCCCTGAAGTAATTAATCCATTTATACTCAGATACTTCTGTTTTATTTACTATATCACCCCCTTGTTGGCCTATAGTTATTTTTTGTAAAACTCTAAATTTAAAAATGTGGTCTTCGCCGTATTGTATAATGTGTTTTGCTAAAACATTGGTTTCTATTTTTCTCCTAATTTCTGAGTAGTGTGAAGCTATATGTTCTTTTAATGTCTGGTTAGTTTTACCTATGTAGAAACAACTGCACTTGTCACAATTGGCAAGATATACCACATTTTCAGTAGTACATACAGCAAAACTACTTAAATAAAACATCTTACCCGAAACAGGGTGAATAAATTCATTGTTCTTATTTATATATTTATAAAAAGAGCAGTTATAGCATGGTAAAATAGCTGTCTTACTAATTAAGGTACGATGGTCACTGCTTAATTCTTTGTAACAAAAATACTGTTTAAGGTCCCTTTTATATACAAAATACGGTAACTGACCAACTACCTTTTTTACTTCAGGATCAGACTCCAAAATCCCAATTATTCCTAATTATATATTTTTTTACTTAGGGTGTATGCCTATTAAACTTCATAATATATGTCACTTGTTTAAATCTGTTTTCTACATTTTTGTCTTCTTTCTCATGACTTACCCCATCGCCTAACAGAAAAGGTTTTGCAGTATCATTTCTCTGAGTTACGACTGTCTATTCTGATCAATAACATGTTTAGAATAACCTCTAACATGAAAATCATTTGACATGGCATCCATTTCCATCATACATCCTTCTTCTCTAGTGTTAAGCCGACTAGCTCTTAAAAGTTGACTTTTTACAACACTATAAGTATGCCTAGGATGCTTACTTTTATGATGTACATACCTAGTTGCTTGTACATTTTTTTTTTTAATTGAAGTTTCAAACTTATTGTTACTGATTTTTATTTTAATATCAAGAAAATGTATAGATTCCTTAGAAAAAGATCAAATTTCAAGAGATCAGTATGTTGTAGGTACTTAACAAAGGTATGTAAGGATTCTATGTCACCTAACCATAACAAGAAGGTGTTGTCCACACATTATAGTATCTAACTTCACCATTAGAGTATTCATAAACAAAAAGTTCTTCCCATCTGGAAAGTACAAGATTAACATAGCTATTCACTACCAGTGTTCCCATCGTTATCCTAATAATTGATGAAAGTACTCATTGTCAAACATAAATGCATTGTTATTCAATATAACATCCAAGATTGTACATACTGTAGAAACTTTAGTCATTGAAAAAGTACAATGTTTAGTTAATAATTCTCTCACATATTGTATACCTAAATCATTAGGTATCACAGTGAAGAGTGATTTAATGTCTAATGTAACCAAGAATAAATCAGTGATAGTATAATTCATGTTCATGTCTAACCATTTTTTTATCTTTTATATAGCTATCACTACTGCAGTAAAGCATGAAGCTCCTTTTCTAAATACTTAGAAAGAGGGGTAGTAATCTATCTCCCATCAGAGATGATAGGTCTCATAGGTGGAGTTAACAAGCTTTTATGTATTTTCGAAAGACCGTATATGAAGGGGGCAACCGGGTTAGCAGTATATAAATACTTATACAAATCAGGTGTAATTGAACCTTCCATAAGTGGATCATAGATAGAGAAAAGATTTCACACGATAAATAATGCCATTCGGATCAGTCAGAGAAATCTTCTTAAACGTATCAGTTTGAAGCAACAAGTTATGCATCCATTCATTACAATCACTAACATTCATCAGTACAACTTTTCCACATTTATCTGCAGGTTTTATAACAACATCTTTCCTACTACAAAGTTCTAAAATACTCTCTTTTCTAAACGAGTTAAATTATAAAACTTTTTCTTATTGGTCTCAAAAAATATTTTGTACATCTCATTTTCACACACATTATAGAAGGCTTTTATAGTAGGTACACCATTAGGAATAAAAGTGTGTTTTCTTCTTAGCTCACCATTAAAGCTAGACATATTGATTTGAAATTGACTTTAAAACAGATATTTCTTACAAAGAGCCTTAGCTCAGAAAGATTGTCATTTAAATTTGCATCTACAGATGGTATAAACGATAGTCCTTTACTTAAAACAATTAAAATTCATTTAGAGTGATGTCAGATAAATTAAGTACATTAGTTTGTGAGCCACTCAGTTCTTCATTTGGCTTCTTGTAATTGGTCTCACCTGTATATTAGTTAACTGTTTTGGTCCCATCTGTGTTTGCATGGTTATTGATGGATTCTGGCCTCTGTTCCTGCTTCTCCCTCTCGTTTGGCTCCGTTCCCTCTGAAGGGCTATTTGAATCAGTAGTTTCAGTTGGAAACATGTTTTCCCTAAAAAAAAAAAAAAAAAAAAAACATTAGTATTATCACCTTCTCCCTTAGTAACAACAGCTAGCATTTGAGTATTAACAGCAGAATTGACAGGCCCAGTAGAATCTGCAAACCTGTATGTTGTCTGAGCGTTCATTGTAGCAGCATTGAAGTCATCTAAATCAACTACGCCAGCTCCCACGTGTGCTGTTTGGTGGATTCGATCAGCATTGGATAACATACTGTCTGTAATACTGGTGCTCGCCTCAGGTTGACAAGATGAGCAATTTTCATGGCGAGATTCACTTCTATTTGGAGAAATACGATCATTATTTCCCGGCCACTGGAAAACATTATCACGCTGAAATCCCTGAATGTGTCTCATAAACTTTCTTTTCTTAGCAGCAATTAGCCTTGTCTCAGAGTTGCAACTTATCTAACATAGTTTGGAACTCTTGTGATATAGAGTTAAACATAGTAGAACTTATAATCTGCTCCTCGAGCTGTTTAATATCATTAGAAAGCTCTGTTTCATTGGGCAGAAAGAATTAATTCATTAGCTTCATGTAATTTATAGATAGTTGTAAGTTCATTTCCTGCCAGATTTTCGATAATTCAGGATATTTATTTTTATAAGTAGGCATCGTAACAACTCGAAGGCCTCTAGGAACAATATTCTAGTCTATATAAGCAAGAAAACTAAGTCTCTGCCGCTGTAGCTTCTTATATTTTTGTACTAAGCCTTCTACCTCAGACAATTTCTTAAGTAACAAATGCTTCTCATCGTTCAGTACGGCTATAGGTTCTGCTGTTACTTCATTACTTCTAACAAGAAGTAAAGAGGTACAAGAGTTAGTCCCCACATTCAAAAATTGCTGCACCTAACAGGTAAGCAAGTCAGATTGCATCTTATGTTCTTCGGCTGGAAAGATGAGAATGTATTGCCAAACAGTCCAAAGAAGACAAATCCAAGCAAAACCGGTAGTATGGCAACTAAATGGACCAACAGTAGTTGCAAATGCAAAGAAAACAAACAAGGTCCAACCGTTCAACACAATAAAATGATTTAATAAAACACACAAAGCTTTCAAGTCACAAGACTCTTCATCAGTGTTATATCAAATAGTGAAAACCATTCAGTATATATAACCAAATCTAGCTTATCAGATTCACAATTGAAATCACATTATTTAAATATTTAAAAATATATATATAAAAAAAAATATATATATATATATATATATATATATATATATATATATATAAATATATATATATATATAAAACATAGAAACCAAACATACATACATAAAAACTTTCAAAATTACATATATGAAACTCTCAAAGTTCAGATACCCGTCTTTCTTTTAATAGTGGCTTAATACAAGTTCAAACCAGGATGTCTATCTGCCCTGAAGTAATTAATCCATTTATACTCAGATAATTCTGTTTTATTTACTATATCACCCCGTCGTTAGCCTATAGTTATTTTTTGTAAAACCCTAAATTTAAAAATGTGGTCTTCGCCATACTGTATAATGTGTTTTGCTAAAGCACTGATTTATGTTTTTCTCCTAATTTCTGAGTAGTGTGAAGCTATACGTTCTTTTCATTTATGGTTAGTTTAACCTACTTAAAAGCAACTGCACTTGTCGCAGTTAGCAAGATATACCACATTTTCAGTAGTACATACAGCAAAACTACTAAAATACAACATCTTACCCAAAACAGTAAATAAATTCACTGCTCTTCTTTATATATTCACAAAAAGAGCAGTTATAGCATGGTAGAGTAGCTTTCTTACTAAGGTATGATGATCACTGCTTAATTCTTTATAACAAAAATACTGTTTAAGGTTCTTCTCCCTTTTATATACAAAATATAGTGACTGAACCAACTACATTTTTTTACTTCAGGATCAGACTCCAAAATGCACCAATTAGTCCTAATTATATTTTTTACTTGGGGTGTACTACAGCCTATTAAACTTCATAATATATCTCACTTGTTTAAATCTATTTTCTGCATTCTTGTTTTCTCTCTCATGACTTACCTCAATGCCTAACTGAAAAGGTTTTGCTCTATCATTTCTCTGAGATATGATTGTCTATTCTGATCAATAACTTGTTTAGAATAACCTCCAACATGAAAATTATCTAACATAGCACCCATTTACATAAATCCTTTTTCTCTAGTGTTAACCCAACTAGCTCTTAAAAGTTGATTTCTTACAACACTGTTATAAGTAGCCTAGGATGAATACTTGTATGATGTACATACCTAGTTGCTTGTGCATTTTTCTTAAAAATTGAAGTTTCAAACTTATTGTTACTGATTTCTATTTTAATATCAAGAAAATGTATAGATTCCTTAAAAAAAAAGAATTATCGGAGTATAAATGGATTAATTACTTCAGGCCAGATAGACATCCTGGTTTAAACTTGAAAAATACTATTAAGCCACTATTAAAAGAAAGACAGGTATCTGAACTTTGAGAGTTTCATTTATGTAATTTTGAAAGTTTGTATGTGTGTTTGGTTTCTAGGTTTTATATATATATATATATATATATATATATATATATATACATTTTTCTAGATATATCTTATTTATATATATATATATATTTTTTTTTTATCTAGATATATTTTATATATATATATATATATATATGTGTGTGTGTGTGTGTGTGTATGTATATTTTTAAATGTTATTTAAGTAATCTTGTGATTTCAATTGTGAATCTGATAGGCTGGATTTGATTATATATACAGGATGGGTTTTCACTATTTGATGCAATACTGATGAAGAGTCTTGTGACTTGAAAGCTTTGTGTGTTTTATTAAATCATTTTATTGTGTCGAATGGTTGGACCTTGATGTCCTTCATGGATGCATCTGCAGTCATAACAACTGGGTTGTCCTGTCGTCAGGCAGCCCTTCAGTCGGCCGGATTCCAAAGTCCGGGTCCGGCTTCGGCTGATGTCGCACTTCACCCGACGTCATCTCTTTTGGTCTTCGGGTATAAAGGCATCAGCCGACGCCATTTTCCCCAGTCTTTCTTGCCGCGTGGCGCCCGAAGCAGAAGCTGTTCGCAAGTGCCGGTCGGTCGGATCCAGAGATTACTTCTACCGAATACTACTTCGAAGACTTCTAAAGCTAAGTACCCCGTTGGGGACTCTTTCTTGCCTCAGCCGATGTCAGAGCAGAGCAAGGAAAGGGGTTCTACTCCAGACTATTCCTAGTCCCAAGAAAGGAAAAAAGTTGGAGACCAATTCTCGACCTGTCCACCTTAAATACATACATCATTGTCCCAAAATTCAAAATGCTGACCCTACAGCAACTTCTTCCCATGCTGGGCAAGGAGTGTTGGCTGGTAACTCTAGATCTCAAGGAGGCATACCTGCACGTCCCCATTCGACCAATCTGCAGAAGATACCTCAGATTTCTTGCAGGATCAGAGCACTATCAATTCTCAGCATTGCCCTTTGGCTTATCTACTGCGCCCAGAGTATTCACAAAATGCCTGGCATCAGTAATCGCCCATTGCAGACTACAGGGAATTCAAATTTACCCATACCTGGACGACTGCCTGCTACAAGGGGACAACAAAAGCAAGCTGACAACAGATTTACAAAGGGTCATTTACTTGCTACAAGCACTGGGATACACAGTCAATTTACAAAAGTCAAGGCTGATACCATCCCAAACAAGGACATTCTTGGGCGCGGAATTGGACACAGAAAAACAAATGGCATTCCTAACTACAGAAAAACAAAAAGAACTCCCTCTTTACATCTTGGCACTAACAAAACTGAACAAGTTAACAGCAAGAAAAGTACTGCAGGACTTGGGCTTCATGGCATCATGCATAATCTTGGTCCCATTTGCCAGACTACATATGAGAAAACTACAGTGGTACCTAAAGAATTTATGGTCCCAACACAGACACAGCCTAGAAACAGAAATCCCACTAATTCCATGCTTAAAACAGGAGTTCCTATGGTGGGCTCAGGCATGCCAGTCAAACCCAGGCCTACCCTTTCGCAGATGTCAAGCAAGCCAGACCATCACAACAGACGCTTCAGACCTAGGATGGGGGGCCCACATGCTGGACAAATGCGTGCAAGGATTGTGGACACAGGATCAACTTCACCTGCACATCAACCTAAAAGAAATGCTGGCAGTAAAACTGGCAATCCAAAAGTTCAGACCATTTCTCAAAGAGGGCCAGTTGATGATAAGGACAGACAACACCACAGTCATGTGGTACATCAACAAACAGGGAGGCACTCATTCATACCCCCTATGCAGAATGACTTTGGAGCTGTGGACCCTGGCACTCAGCTACAACATCCAGTTACAGGCAATATTTGTACCGAGAAAAAGAAAATACTCTAGCAGACATATTAAGCAGAACCACATCGGATGCCCACGAATGGAAGCTGCACCCGGACATCTTCAAGACCATCTCAAAGAAATGGGGAATGCCTCAGATAGATCTATTCGCATCACCTCTCAATCACCAGCTCAAAAAATTCTGCACAAGGACATTCCACCCACTAGCATGGAAAGTGGATTCGCTCTCCTTCAGCTGGAAAGGCCTAACAGCATATGCATTCCCACCTCTTCCCTTGATACACAAAGTACTACTAAAAATCAAGGAAGAACGCCCAAGGATAATCCTGATAGCTCCAAACTGGCCAAGACAACACTGGTACCCACTGCTGAGGAGCATGTCTCGGAACAATATGTGGCCAATACCCCTGATGCCTTTGATGTTAACTCAGAACAACTACAGCATCATACATCCAAACCTAAAACGTTGCAACTGACTGCATGGAACATCACATAGCAGCAGCTAATCCAGAACTTTCCCAAAGAGTTAAAGACATTATTCTTGAAGCACGCAGACCTTCAACAAGAAGGAGCTATGCTGGAAAATGGAAAAGGTTTGTCATTTGGAGTACTGAAAGAGGAAAAGATGTGTCAAACATAGATATGCCTAACATTCTGGAGTATCTGGCGAACTTCTTCATTCAGGCCTGTCCTACTCCTCCATCAAGATACATGCATCAGCTATTTCAGCAGAATACAGCTTTGACCCACCTGTTTTTCGCACCCTTTGCTCAGGCAGTTCCTCAGAGGAATCAAGAATGTAAAACCTCCAAGGAAACCACCATTACCAGCTTGGGACTTAAACTTTGTGCTAGAAAAGTTGACACTATCACCCTTTGGACCAGCAGCAACAGCAGACCTACAACACCTGTCATGGAAAACTGCTTTCCTACTGGCAATTACTTCAGCAAGGAGGGTTTCAGAACTACAGGCCTTAATGGCAGTGCAACCCTTCCTAATCTTCCACCAAGATAGAGTGTCCATGAGGACTAATCCTACATTTATGCCTAAGGTGGTATCCAGAGTGTCTTTAAACCAGGCAATCCACCTACCTACCTTCTTTCCCAACCCACAAAACAGAGGGAAAGAATACTGCATACCTTGGATGTACATAGACAGCTACGCTACTACTTGGACAGAACAAAAGTAGCAGAAAGACTGACCAACTTTTTGTAGCCTATGCAACAGGAAGGGAAGGAAAAGCTATTTCCAAACAGACAATCTCCAAATGGATAGGAAATTGCATACGATTCTGTTACTCCTTCCATGGAAAACCAATTCCACAGAACATAAGACCTCATTCTACAAGGGCAACAGCCACTACCACAGCCTTCTTACGAGGAGTGGCAACCAAAGACATTATTGAGGCGGCTACTTGGACCTCCGTGCATACATTTGCCAAGCATTATAATTTGCCTCTATATTCCAGATCCCGAGCAGGGTTTGCCACTGCTGTACTGCAAGGGATCCTAAACACACCATAATCTACTTTTATCCTCCTCCCTAGTTGGCTATGGTATTCTACCCAGTTGTTATGACTGCAGATGCATCCATGAAGGACATAGTACAGTTTTGTACCTACCATAAATGTAGATGTCCGAACTGGATAGCATCTGCAGTCAGGATTACCCTCCCTCCTTCCCCTCTGTGGTACTCCTAGGGTGTTTACCCTCCTAATAGCTAGCTGGTGGTGAGGAGTCTTTTATGGTGTATTTGTTTGTATATATGTACATACATGCTTATTTTTGTGTTTACCTCTATCTTTTTGGAAACATTGGCATCTATCCAAATTTTAGCCTTCAAGAGGGCTACTGGCATCTGGGGCAAGAAACACTGAGGAAAATGGCGTCGGCTGGTGCCTTTATACCCGAAGACCAACAGAGATGACGTCGGGTGAAGTGCGACATCAGCCGAAGCCGGACCCGGACTTTGGAATCCGGCCGACTGAAGGGCTGCCTGACGACAGGACAACCCAGTTGTTATGACTGCAGATGCTATCCAGTTCGGACATCTACATTTATGGTAGGTACAAAACTGTACTTTTTTTTCTTTGCATTTCTGACTATTGTTGGTCCATTTAGTTGCCATACTACCTGTTTTGTTTGGATTGGTCTTTTTTGGACAGTTTGGCAAAACGTTCTCATCTTTCCAGCCGACAAACATAAGATGCAATCTGACTTGCTTATCTGTAAGTTGCAGCAATTTTTGAATGTGGGGACTAACCCTTTTACCTCTTTATCTTCTTGTTAGAGGTAATGAAGTAACAGCAGAGCTAGTACCTGTACTGAACGATGAGAAGCATTAGTTACTTAAGAAATTGTGTGAGCTAGAAGGCTTAGTACAAAAAAATATAAGAAACTACAGTGGCAGAGACATAGTTTCCTTTCTTATATAGACTTGAATATTGTTCCTAGAGGCCTTCGAGTTGTTAAGATGCCTACTTATAAAAATAAATATCCTGAATTATTAAAAAGCTGGCAGGAAATGAACTTACAACTATCTATAAATTACATGAAACTAATGAATGAATTCTTTCTGCCCACTGAAACGGGGCTTTCTGATTATATTAAACAGCTTGAGGAGCAGATTACAAGTTCTACTGTGTTTAACTCTATCACAAGAATTCCAAACTATGTTGAATAAACTGGAACTCTTTGAGACAAGGCTAATTGCTGTTAAGAAAATGAAGTTTGAGAGACATTCAGGGCTTTCAGCGTGGTACTGTTTTCTAGTGGCCGAGAAATAATTATTCTATTTCTCCAAGTAGAAGTGACTCTCGCCATGAAAATCGCTCGTCTAGTCAACCTGAGGTGAGCACCAGTATTACAAGATAGTATGGTATCCAATGCTGATCGAATCCATCAATCAGCATGCGTGGGAGCTGGCGTAGTTGATTTAGATAACTTCTCTGCATCTACAGTGAATGCTCAGACAAAATACAGGTCTGCAGATTCTGCTGGGCCTGTTAATTCTGCTGTTAATACTCAGTCGCTAGCTCCTGTTACTAACGGAGAAGGCAGTAATACTAATTTTTTTTAGGGAAAACAAGTTTCCAACTGAAACTACTGACTCAAACAACAGCCCCTCAGAGGGAACAGAGCCAAACGAGAGGGAGAAGCAGGAACACAGGCCAGAATCCATCAATAACCATGCGAACACAGATGGGACCAGGACAGTTAACCAATATACAGGTGAGACCAATTATAAGAAGCCAAATGAAGAACTGAGTGGCTCACAAGCTAATGTACTTAATTTATCTGACATCACTCTAAATGAATTTGAATTAAGTGTCTTAAGTAAAGGACCATTGTTTATACATCTGTAGATGCTAATTTAAATGACACACTTTCTGAGCTAAGGCTCTTTGTAAGAAATATTGATTTGAAACTGACTTTTAAAACAGATATGTCTTTTATGGTGAGCTAAGAAGAAAGAGCACTTTTATTCCTAATGGTGTACCTACTACAAAAGCCTTCTATACTATGTGCGAAAATGAGATATACCGAATTTTTGGTACCAATAAGATTAAGTTTTATAATTTAACTTGTTTAGAAAAGAAAGCATTTTTAGAACTTGCAGTAGGAAAAATGTTGTCATAAAACTTGAAGATAAAGGTGGAAAAGTTGTACTGATGAATGTTGGTGATTATAATGAATGGATGCATAAATTGTTGCTTCAAACCGATACGTTTAAAGAAAAACTCCACCCTCTCATACAGTTTAACTCGATCGTTGGGTTTCTTTTCTCCCTACAATATGGTTCCACATTGTGTATGTACCAGAAACCTGCTTGTAGTTTTTAAAACTTTTATTTCCTTGCATTGGAGTCAAAGGAAGGGAAAGCACACCTACTTCTTTTTTAAACTCAACTTCTCACATACTTTGCAGAGAAATTCGTTTCCACCTGTATGACATATCATAGACACAGTTAAATGTGTAGTTTACCCTGTCAGGTACTGCTGTCAATCTTAGATGGGTAATTAATCTTGCTAATGTCAGGAACACAGCAGCTGAAATAAAAAAAGACAAAGCTATGGAATTGTTTCCACTGTTTTTATTGCAGATGGGAGGAGAACTTAACATTCCCATTTCATAGCACATTGGCTATGTGTTCCACATGTAATCTTGGTCAATGTCTTTCTGTCAGTATTTTTTATTTGTATTTATAGGTGCATTTAATAATTATTATATTTGCCAGTGCAGCTTATGTTGTGGCTGAAAAGGGTCCTGGGACCAGTTCACTGTCCTGGTTACCAAAGTATAAATAAATATGAAACCGAATAAAGGAGGGGGAACATGACAGAAACTATTGAGGAACTAATAAAGCACATTTTAAGTCTGCATCATTCATGAGAGAGAAAAATCCTCCCACTGAAGGCTTTAGAAAGTTGCAGACAGGCTAAGTTTAGAGTCCTACTATTTGTCACTTGTAAATGTACAGCAAGGGTTATTTACTGCAGTGAAAGTATTCACACTTGAGCATGAGAGTATGGGGCAGGGTTTATCAAGCTTGTTAGGACTACAAAAGACTTCTCTTACAAAAAACTGTTTTTATCTGCTTTCTTTTGCTGCAAGTAGCTAACAGCTATTTATAGCATAGAACAAGCTCTGGCAGACAGATCAATGAGGCTTAGTCAGGTAAACAGAGAAGCAGCTCTTTTACAGAAGGTGTATTTAGATGACATTGCTTCACAGTCCTGCCATCATATTTTAATGGCATGGGAAAACAGCACCACTTCCTTATGTCTGGCATGAATCATATAAAGAGGACTTGAAATGTATTCTGGGAAGAAGGAAGGAAAGCAAGAAAATAAGATAATGTTACCAAGGCAGGCCCCATCATCCGCCATTTTGAGAGAAACACATTAAAATTGTAAAAGAAGCACTTGGAGTGATTTTGAGGCATTAAAATAGCTGAAAAACAAAGATACAATGAAAAAATGTTTTTTGAGTTCTAAGGTGGAGTTTTCCTTTAAGAAGATTTCTCTGACTGATCTGAGTGGCATTATTTATCTTGTGAAATCTTTTCTCTGTGATCTACTTATGGAAGGTTCCATTACACCTGATTTGTGCAATTATTTATATATTGCTAATCCGGTTGTTCCATTCATATACGGTCTTCCGAAAATACATAAGAGCTTGTAAACCCCACCTATGAGACCTATTGTCTCTGGTAAGAGATGGATTACTACCCCTCTTTCTAAGTATTTAGAAAAGGAACTTCATGGTTTACTGCAGTACAGTGATAGCTATATAAAAGATATGAATGATTTTCTTTGTACTTTATATAAATGGTTAGATACGAACATGAATTATACTGTCACTGATTTATTCTTAGTCACATTAGATGCTAAATCACTCTTCATTGTTATACCTAATGATTTAGGTATACAATGTGCGAGAGAATTTTTAGCTAAGGTGCAGCGGTTAGCATTGCTGCCTCACAGCAAGAGGTTCTCCGGTTCGATTCTCGGCCGAGGTGCCTTCTGTGCGGAGTCTGCATGTCCTCCCTGTGGTCGCGTGGGTTTCCTCCCACATCCCAAAGACATGCGGTAGGTGGATTGGACACTCTAAATTGGCCCTAGGTGTGAGTGTGCACGTGTGTGTGCCTTCTGTGGTAGGTTGGGCGCCGGGCTGGCAACTCGACACCGTTAAACTCCACTGCCATTCATGAGTGGACAGATGATCCGCTGTGGCGACCCCTAACCAGGAAAAGCCAAAAAGAAGTAGTAGTAATTTTTCAGTGACTAAAGCTTCTACAGTATGTACAATCTTGGATGTTATATTGAATAACAATGCATTTCTGTTTAATAATTAGTACTTTCATCCATTATTAGGGGTAGTGAATAGCTATGCTAATCTTGTACTTTCCAGATGGGAAGAACTTTTTGTTTATGAATACTCTAATGGTGAAATGAGGTACTATAATTAGAATTTAAAATTCTATAAGTGTTTTGTGGCCAACACCTTCTTGTTATGGTTAGGTGCTGTAGAATCCTTACATACCTTTAATTACCTACAACAGACTACTGATTTCTTGAAATTTGATCCATCTTTTTCTAAGGCATCTGTACATTTTCTTGATATTAAAAAGAAATCAGTAACAAGTTTGAAACTTCAGTTTTTAAGAAAAATGTACAAGCAACTAGGTATGTACATCATACAAGTATGCATCCTGGGCATACTTATAATAGTGTTGTAAGAAGTCAACTTTTAAGAGCTAGTCGGCTAGAGAAGAAGGGTTTATGATGGAAATGGATGCTATGTCAAATGATTTTCATGTTAGAGGTTATTCTAAACAAGTTATTGATCAGAATAGGCAGTCATATCTCAGAGAAATGATATCGCAAAACCTTTTCTGTTAGGCAATGGGGTTTAATAGGTGTACACCCCAAGTAAAAAAATATAATTAGGAGTAGTTGGGGCATTTTGGTGTCTGATCCAGAAGTAAAAAAGGTAGTTGGTCTGTCACCGTATTTTGTATATAAAAGGGAGAAGAACCTTAAACAGTATTTTTGTTACAAACAATTGAGCAGTGGCCATCGTACCTTAGTCAGTAAGAAAGCTACTTTACCATGCTATAACTGTTCTTTTTGTAAATGTATAAATAAGAGTAATGAATTTATTCACCCTATTTCGGGTAAGATGTGTTTTATTTTAGTAGTTTTCCTGTATGTAGTACTGAAAATGTGGTATACCTTGCTAATTGCGACAACTGCAGTTGTTTCTATGTAGGGAAAACTAACCAGAAATTAAAGAACGTATAGCTTCACACTACTCAGAAATTAGGAGAAAAGTAGAAACTAATGCTTTAGCAAAACACATTATACAATATGGTGAAGACCACATTTTTTAATTTAGGGTTTTACAAAAAAATAACTATAGGCCAATGAGGGGGTGATGTAGTAAATAGAATTATCTGATATTAATGGATTAATTACTTCAGGGCAGATAGACATCCTAGTTTAAACTTGAAAAATACTATTAAGCCACTATTAAAAGAAAGACCGGTATCTAAACTTTGAGAGTTTCATATATGTAATTTTGAAAGTTTTTATGTGTGTATATATATATATATATATATATATATATATATATCTATATGTTTGGTTTCTAGGTTTTATATATATATATATATATATATATATATATGTTTCATGTATAATCTATATATGTTTTATATTTTTTTAAATGTTATTTTAATAATCATGTGATTTCAGTTGTGACTCTGATAGGCTGGATTTGTTATATATACTGAATGGTTTTCACTGTTTGTGTAACACTGAAGAGTCATGTGACTTGAAAGCATTGTGTGTTTTATTAAATCATTTTATTGTGTCGAACGGTTGAACCTTGTTTTCTTCTTTGCATTTCCGACTACTGTTTGTCCATTTAGTTGCCATACTACATTTTTTGCTTAGAGCAGTCGAAGATCAGCTTGCTCATTCTGCTTCGCGCTATGGATCAAGTTAAAGATAAGTACCTCATTTGGAAATATCATTTTTGGCTTAATTTAGGTTGCTGTTTATCTGCTGTTATTGTTAGCCGATGTCATCTAGGAAGGAAAAATGTAAGTGCAGTTGGCAAAGTCCACACAAAGATACATATGACCTCTGCTTGTTTTGTTTAGGACTATCCCATGACCGTATGGCATGCAGTATCTGTTAGTCGTCTGGCCCTAAGACCTTGCGCAGCCATCTGGCAGCCCTTAAATTGTTCGTAGAGAACCATCGTCTGAAGCACCTGGCTGTTATGTAACCTAAACCGACCATTGAGGTGGAGCCGCTTAAAAATAAGGCCAAGGTCTCTAGGCCTGATACTGTGCCTTCGAGTTCAGACGTCCCACCAGCTACCTGTCTAGGGGCTGAGGAACATCTCAAAGAACTGGCAACTTCAACAGGTACCATATCAGACGCTGCCCTTGTTTCTATGTCCACGGAGGTTTCTGCGGGAAGTCAGGCTCACCAGCACGGCCGCCTTTACTTTCCGAGGGGGGTGCTTCGTCCTCTGGCCTGACTTCTGACACCAAGCCCTTAGCCTCTCACACTACTCAAAAGACTCCTTCTCTCAAGAGAAAACAAAAAAACTGGTTTTTATCTGCTCCAGTGGAAGACCAACCTGACTGACAAGGATTCTCCCAGTCTCTTTTTCAGGCCTTTATGTCCTTGAGTTCTACTGTCTCACAGACTCCTGCCCTGCCTACCTTAAGTCCCAGGCCTGCCTCTTCTCGCTCCATCCCACCAGCTCAGACTCAGGAGGAAGATTCTTCTTCGTCTTTCTCCGATGAGTGTCTCACTTACACTTATCAGCTGGCCTCTCCTCTGGAATACTGTTCCCCAGATGAAGACTCCTTGGAAGGAGACTCCCCACCAGAAGACATTACTTTTCAGGAGAATATCTCCAGAATGAGAGAATATTTCAAGTGGGACTTCACCCAAATGACGGAGATACAGAAAAGATAGTTTGAGCTCCTACAGATGGAGTCCCCCTCTCCCTTTGCTATTCCTCCAGTGATGCCTACTTACTTGGACACCTTGCCTCTGCCTCCACAACCCCAGAATCTCAACCTATAGCCTCAGAAAGGTCTGACAGATTCTACAAAGTTCCTGCTGATTACAAGTATCTCATCAAACCTCTCATGGCAGACCCAGCTGTGTTTGCTGTGGCACTGGACAAACAATCTAGGCTGATTCCATCCTCTTCCTTACTGCCATCAGATAAGGCTAGTAAGGTGATGGACAGATTGTGGATAAAGATCTACACTTTCCTCGACTCTGGCCTTTAGGCCAATCAATTACCAGATGCACATGGTAAAGTTTGCCCTAGATCTAGTTTCTCAGGCCTCTGTTCTGCTCTCCTCCATGCCTGACTCTCCCTGCAAAGCCTCAAGTTGCCTCAAAACTTATTTTGGCAGCACAAGTAGCCAGATGTTCCATAAAATGCAGCTACAATGCTGCTGAATCCTCAGCCAGGTCAGCTGCATTTACCTCTGTGTTACGCAGGTATTCCTGGCTCAGACTTCAATCTCTGCCAGATGCCTTCAAGAACAAGATCCTGGATGGCCCCCTGGACAACAAGTTTCTCTTTGGCAAACAATCTGCAAAACTTTTCAAAAACCTACAAGAAAAAAGTAATGAACTGCAGGAATTGAAACATCTTCTGGTATCCCCTGTTCCTAAATTCTACAGAAATTACCCAGCTAAACCAAGCTTTGTTAGAAGGGCACCTGCTCCTCCTTCTCCTCCTCCTCCTTCAAAGCATAGGAAAGGGGCCAGAAAACCCTCATCCCCCAGAACTACTTCCTGTCAGTCTACACTCAGGCAGCCCTTAACAGACAGACCAAACATTGCATGACTGCCTAAATTCCCTCCGTCTACCCCTTTCTGCCTGCCTGTCTCACCATCTTCCCCTGTGGTAACAAATCACCTCAGGTCGCTAGTTCTTGTCAGTAGTGGAAAAAGGGTACTTTATTACCTGGCGGAAAAACACATCACCAAAAGCTATACCCCTCCCTCCAAAAAAAAAAAAAAAACAAATTCACCTGATACCCCAGGTCATTCAGGACTTACTATCACAAGGCACCATAGAGAGAGTTTCCAACAGGACAAGAGGGTCAAGGGTTTTACTCCAGACTCTTTCTGGTACCAAAAAAGGAAGGCCCTTGGAGGCTAGTACTAGACCTGTCCCTGTTAAATCCCTTCCTGCATGTACCTTCCTTCCCCATGCTATCCCTGCAAACCCTTCTTCCACTTTAGACACCTGGGGCCTTCATGGCCACCTTGGACCTGAAGGAGGCTTACCCCTTTTTCGCCACCTACCCATACTTCCGGAGATTTTTACGTTTTGCTGTGCCATCCTCACACCATCAGTTTACTGTCTTGACCTGTTTGAAAACCCTTGGTGCTGTAGACAAGCCAAAGTGTCTAGCTCCAGCAGTAGCTTTCTGCAGAACAAAAGACATACAGATCTTCCCATACCTGGACAACCTTTTCATCCAGACAGAAGATGCAAGTACTGTTAAGGCACACCTGCAATTCACTATTTATCTCTTAAGAGGTCTGGGGTATACATTGAACCTAGAAAAGTTCTCCCTCACTCCATCCCAAGGCCAGATCTTCTTGGGTTGCAAAATAAGAGTGGATTTGATGAAGGCCTTCCTCCCACTAGGTCACTTCTCTAACAATCCATTTCCAAAACCTACTCCAAGTCACCCACATCTCAGCCAGGGAATTTCTGTATCTTCTGGGCTGGACGACCGCTACCCTTCCCATGCTGCTCCTTGCCAGGTTACACAAGGAAGTTCCAGTGGTACTTGAAGACTGTCTGGTTCCAACAAAATCACCCTCTGGATTTTCAGGTGGCCATCCTGCTCTGCCTGAAAAGAGTTAAGGCGTGGGATCCAGCAAATAATGCAGAGTCCAGGTCTCCCTCTACAGCCCACCAAGCCAGTCCAATTCATGTACACAAATGCCTCGGATCTTGGGTGGGGGGCTAATATGAACGGTCTCAAGGTCAAAGTTCAGTGGGAGCCCTCCAGAAAGAAAGAAATGCATCAATGTGAGGGAAATGATGGCCCTTCTCCTAGCTCTAAAAACTTTTCTCCTGTTCCTGCATCCTGGTCCCCTACAAGTCTTTGCAGCAACACCACAGTGATGTGGTACATCAACAAGCAGAGGGGGATCAGATCCTGTTTACTTTGCAGGCTGGTCATACAAGCATGGGAGCTGGCCACTCACTGCAATTTAACATTGCAGGCGGTCTGCATCCCATTACAGGACAACCATCAGGCAGATGCCCTCAACAGATCATTGTCTCTAAATCACAAATGAATGATGGGATCTGAACTTTGAGCATGGGGAAACTTACTACTTCCCCCTTTGAACCTGCAGCTTCTGCCACTTTAAAGATGTGCACCTGGAAAACTGTCTTGCTAGTAGCCCTTACTTCAGCTAAGAGAGTCTCTGAGCTACAAGCACTCATGGCTACTCCACCTTATACCATTTTTCACAAGGACAGGGTTTCTCTTTTTACAAACCCCTCCTTCATGGCCAAAGTGGTCAGTGAACTGTCCCTTAACCGATCTATCCATTTGTCCACCTTCTTCTCTTCGGTGCAGAATGACAGTGATAGTGCGCTCCATTCCCTAGATGTTCACAGGCAGCTGAGGTTTTATCTGGGTAAGACTAAAGACATCAGAAAGTCCAACCAACTCTTCATATACTTTCACCGCAGGGCCCTGGGGAAAGCTTTGTCCAAAGAGACAATTTCCTGCTGGATCCGCAAAACTATATCCTTCTGTTACTCTTTCCATGGTAATTACCCCAGACGGTTAGAGCCCACTCTACCAGAGCAGTGGCCTCTTCAGGGTCCTTTCTCAAAGGCTTGGATACAGCCACTGTCCTAGAGGCAGTCACGTTGTCCTCTGTACACACTTTCACTGAACACTATAAATTGGATAACCTCTCCAGAACTAGGGCAAGATTCACAAATGCCATCTTCCATGGATTCCTGGAGACTGCTACCTCTTTCTCCACACTTTTCTCTGCATAAGCTGTGGTACTCTTCCATATGTGAGAATACTGCAATATGAGAATAGAAGGACATAGATTAGTTGTGTAAAATCTTACCATAACCATAGATGATGTTCTTTTCCATGTTGCGGTAGTCTTTCCATCCCCCCATCCCTCAAGAGGGCCTTTTCTCTGTCTGGATGGCACCCTTCAGCTACCCTTAGACTGTTGTCCGACTGAGCATTCAGTTCTAAGGTCTGTGCATGCGGACATCCCATTCGTGGCCCCTCGTGTGACGTCCCACATAACTTACAGCAGCCAAGCTTGAGCTTTGGTATATGAGCCAGATGTTTGGGTCGCCTGAGGTGGAGGATCCCACATGTGAGAATACTGCAACATGGAAGAGAAGGACATCTATGGTTATGGTAAGATTTTACACTAGTAATCTTTCTTTGGTCCTGGATGCTGTACCCTTGTTTATAATTTGAGCAACTTAGAATGTTTTCCTTTCCTACCTTAGAAACATGTTCATTAAAACCCAAGTTACTGTTTATATATATCCCCAGATCATGGACTACTGTGTCTACTTTTAGGAGTGTGTTGTCAATGAGGTTGTTTCCAGGGGTATCATAAAAAAACTCAAAAAGTAAATAACATGAACAAAACAAAAACAACGAAGCAAAAAAATGCAGGCTCAAAAACTTTTGCTTAATGACTTTCTGGTACCTTGGCCATTCGTCTTCAGTGCATACAAAACTTCAAAAACAGCCACATTAAATACATTCAAGAGCCCCTCCCAATAAACTAATTACATCAAACTAATACACATAATGACATTCAGATCATGACATTAAAGCCATCCAAACTAATAAATGCACCTTAAATGTACATATTTAATACATTCAGATATATAAATATTTTCTAAAGAACTTATTTAAATACAAAATTTTAATCACTGTATTTTGCAATAAGAATAGATATATATCCAAATGCAGATATAAATACAGACATAGTCAAACTACCTAAAATGCTAAGTAAACACTATCTAGTGAACAAAGTTCACCTCCAAATTAAGACCCCTAGGAAATAATGTTCTATAATTTATAATGAGCTTACTTTCTAATTTCAATACTTTTCTAACCATATCTCGCCCCTGTTGAAAAAGGGTCGGGCGAGAACAGGAAAGAAAAAAACAAACATATTCCCTTCATGCATATTAACATAATGTTCTGCTACTGGGCTTTTCATGTTCCTATTGCGAATGTAAAAATGTTACAAAATTCTTATTTTAATGGCCCTTTTGGTTTGCACTATATACCATCTAACGTCCACACAATCACACTCTATCACATGCACTGCACCACATGAGTGACAGTCAAACCTACCCTTATACATGAACCTTTTCCCATTAATGAGAACACTCGAAATATCCCTCACATTAGTACAAACTTTGCAATGTCCACAGGCAAACATACCACAGGGTTCCTGCGGAACATGGCAAAAACCCATATTCAGCACCTCCTTAACATTGGCATATCATCCATAAGAAAGTTGATGGATTTCTTGAATAATTTCCCCACATTAACATTTTCACAGACAACATGCCAAGAATTTAAAACAATATTTCTCATCCTTTCAGAAAACCCAGGAAACTTAGACACAGTTTTTGAGCCAGCATTTTTTGCTTCTTTTGTTTTGTTTACATTTCCTGGCTTAGCCTGATTGGAGGTGGTGGTTGAAACGTGTTTCCAGGGGTCCTCCAATGCATTTCTTGGTACTGAGGTGTAAACCATGGCTCTGGCATCAGTTATTTGTCTGTTAGTGTTTTGGGGGTATTTTGTGACTGCTTATAGTTTGAGACTGAGACACAAAGTTGCCCTTGTCTTCTGAGAAGTAGATACAAAAAAGGAGTAGACTTGGCACAGAACCCTCAGGGACTTCAGTAGTGACCAGCCTTTTCATGGAGGTGAACTCCCCTATCTTAACATCTTGGGTCCTGTCTGAGAGCCAGCTGGCTGTCCAGCATGTAACATAGGGGTGTTTGCCCAATTCAGTGTGTTTTTCAATACCTGAGTTGTGGTAGTTTGTTAGATACATTGGATAGATCAGAGTAGGAGTAGGTAGTATGTACTATTTTGCCCTCATCCATTGCTTTGGTGACCTTTGAAAGAAGTCCACCAGGGTTGAGTAGCCATGATCTTCCCCTGACAAAACTGAATTGGGTTGGATCCAGTGTCTGAAGGTTTCCTATGTCGTCGTTTATCTTTTCCATGATTCTTTTCATAGTTTTGCATATGAGACTAGTCATACTTGTGTGTTTGTAGTTTGAGATCTGTAGATAGCCTGCCCTTGTACGGAGGGATGACCATTGTAGTTCTCCATTTGTGTGAGACAAATCCTGACTGGAGGCTGTGGCTTTAAACTGACTGCAGTGGTCCTGAGAGGTCACATTCCATGATGTGGTGTTCTTGGCTTTGGAGATTGCCCTTAGTAATTGCTTCATAGTGATAGTTGGGAGGATTATGTTGGGAAGTTTTTTTTTTTTTTTTGAGGGGTGGCTGGGGTAAAATTGGAGCTAAATCTGTCAGCCAGTAGATCTGCTATGTCTTCTGGCTCTGTGTAGACTGGTTCTGCACAATGTTGTACACTGCCTTTGAGGCTGCAGACATAGCAAAGGATAACATGTAAGGCTTTCTTTAAATATTCTTACCTCAAATTCGTGTTTGTTCGACATGATTTGCACTCTGATTTGTTTAGATTGATGAGGGAGTTTTTATCCTGTTGAGCATTGTATTTCCTAATTTTTGCTATGATTTACCTCCTTTTGTTATAGAACCTATTTGTTAGGATTCCAGTTTGTTCTGAGCTTATTTCTGTTGGATACAGATGCCTCAGTGCTTCTTTTAACATGATCATACCACATTTATGTGAACAATTCTGCATAGGCAGCTGTGTTCTCAGGATTTTGTGAGGCTTAAAATTTTGTCAGATTATCAGGTAATAGGAAGTTTGCCTTAGGCAACCCCCGTACTATATCCTTGCAAGTTTCAGATTCCCCACTGTGACCCAAGAAACTCATAACTCAGACATACTGGAGATGCTCACCTTCCAGCACTACATTCATGGACTACTTAACTACCCCACTGTAAACTGAGATTCATACACGACCCCTAGTGTGCAGGCCCAAAGATTTTCCCATTTTAATAGACACCCTGAATCAGATAGCCTGCATGCCCACTAGGGGAGCACACATACTGAACCTGGTCCTCTCACCCATAGGGAGCACCTCCATGCAGTCCTGTCTGGTAAGGTCAGACATTAACACCTAACACCCCTCCTCTTTTATTTAGCCAACCACACCCAGCCTCCACTGCTCTCAACTCACAGCCAAAAAAAAAAATTCTAAGCTTGTTTCCTGCCTTTTCTGTAACTAGTCAAGTCCAGATACAGATTTGCTGTATCCAGGACTGTTTGTAAGCTTCTGAGGCCCCTCAAGCCTTTCTCTGTTGGAGGGAAGCCTTCTAGCTTATCAGTGGGAGTGGTAAGCACTAGGTAGTCTATCTACCACAAGAGGAGTGGTTTCTGGCCCAGAAATTGTAGTTTATTGGCTGTTTGGACAGTTTTTCCATCTCTTTCAACTTTCTGGTCTAAAAGCCCGCAATTGCTCTTGTTTCCTACCTTTCCTGTAACTAGTCTAGTCCAGATACAGATTTGCTGTATCCAGGACTGTTTGTAAGCTTCTGAGCGGTGCCAAAGTCTGCTCTTCAATTTTACCCTTAGATCTTCTAGTTCTCTCCTGCACTTTAACTAGCTTATTAGTCTAGTATAGCAATTATTGTAGCATACAAAAGTGCTACCAGCACTAAACGTTCTGCAAGGAAACAGCTCCAGTACTTATTATTAATGCCCACCCCTCCATGCATGTCTAAAGGTCAGTTCCCTGTTCTTTCTCTTATTAACCTGGTGAACTTGGACATCCTGAGGCAATGTAGCAACTGCTTCATGTACACTGACAACCCTCTCCTCTTACCTCCGAAACTCAGACCTGCAAGAGATGCACTTGTATATCCAAAGTGGAAGCCACGCACTGTCCAGCCAAGACCGAAATAGCTGGTCAAAAGAAGCTCAACACTTGCACCACGCCACTTCAAACACATAGCCCTCCAGAACACACACCAGCACTGCTTTCACATAAAAACACAAACCACACACTCACCTTCGTGGAGGCTCTCAATAAAAATCTGCCCACACAGCAGAGACCTCCAAGGCAGAAACGCACTCGACCACCACAACACAACACTAATCACGAGACACAACTCTCCTAAACATTGTGCCACTCAATCAAAGCCCCTAAGGCAAAACATGTCCAACACACACTAGTCTTAGTCGATAGTGAGGCACACAGATGTCCCACTCACTAGGTTAAATAAGGAAAAAGTAACCATCAGCTGCCTGTCAGGTGCCAGGATCCGCCACATAACGCACGCACTCAGGTCCCTCAACAGGTACAAATATGATTCGGTCATTTACCTGTGGGTGTGAATGACCTGAGATGTTACCTCCCTGGACTACATGAAAAGAGACTTGGAGGAGCTCTCTGATTATGTAGCCCAGGCAGGTATGACCCTAGCCCTGACAGCATCCTACCATCACCCAGAATTATACCACACTACAAGCAGAAAATAATTGATTTCAACAACTGACTAAGTTTCTGGTGTCATTCTAAGGGGATCCAGTATCTGTCCACCTGGGATGACATGATTGACAGAACTCGATGCTTTGCCAGAGATGGCCTGCATCTGTCACCCCTGTGCTTTCGGATACTGGCCAAGGCTCTTGCCACTCCTATAGTGCCTGTTTTAGGTGGTGTTCCAAAGACCAAATTACCACCATAACAGCTACAAACAAATACAATCATGCTGCTCAACACTAGAAGTCTAAATCTCAAATTGCACTTGCTCAAAGCACTCCTTAAAATGGAGAACATCGACATTTGTGCTGTAACAGAGACCTGGTTCAAAGCAGCAGAAAGCACCCCTGCCCTACCAGGCTATAACTCATTCCACACCTTTCAGCCCCAGAACTTGGACTGAAGCTCCAAAGGAGGTGGTGTTTCCATATTCATAAAGGATGCACACACCTCCAGATTGGTAGCCCAACATAATGCATCAGAGATACTTCAGGTGCAGCTAACATTGGGTAAGACAGCTGTTCAGGCTGCTATAGGTCCCCAACCATGTCCCAAAGACTCACTCCACGTTTCTAAGCGCTCTGGAGAGTATTAGGGTCCAACCTGACACAGTCGTACTGGGTGACTTCACCTGCCCCTCCATTAACTGGGAAAACTACTCGTGTACCAATACACTTGCCCAACATTTCCTGGAATTCTTTAATTCCAATGCCCTTGACCAGCTCGTTCTTACCCCCAGTAGAGGTAGCAACATCCTTGACCTGGTCATTACTAACTTGGGTGACCATTGCTCTACACCAATAGCCAACTCCTCCCTGGTTAGATCCGACCACAAACTAATCACCTAGGAAATCCACATCCCTCCCACCCCCGCAAAGGTAACCACCATGAAAAACTTCTCCAAAGCTAACTTTGGGCTTCTAAAAACAGAGGTGGCTAACTTCACGGCACCCATGAAATGGAGAATAGTTGTATGACTGCTGAATCATACACCAATGCAGTTTGCAAACACGTACACAAATGCATGGATCTCGCCATGTCCAATAGAACCAAGACACTCTCCTCCACAAAAAGGAAGTCAGTCTGGTGGTCCTCTGCCATAAACAATCTCTACGACAGGAGGAGGACACTGATGCAGAATAAGGTGAAGTCCCAAGACTGGAAAACCTCCCTTATCAGCCTCTACAAAAAGTTGAGATCCCTCATCAAATCCTCTAAAGTTAGCTATGAAAACAGAATTGCAGCAGATAGTAAAGACAACTACAAGGCCTTCTATTGTTATGTAAAGAATCTCCACGGCAATACCCAGATATGCTCTGAGCTCCTGCACAATATACCGAGCCAACAGATATTGCCAATATACTGTCCGACAGTTTCATTGCCAACTTTACGCTTATCTCCCCCCAGAAGGACCAATCACAATACCAGTAGATTGTCAGGCACCCAGTATTACTGCTGCACAGGTTAAAACAGCATTGTCCAAGGCCAGGAATACAGATTCTATGGGACCTGACAATATCCCTGGCTGTGTTCCACATGAACTACAGTGTGAACTGGCACCTCACCTGTGTGCCCTGTTCACTCACAGCCTCACCTCAGGCTTTGTCCCTACCGAATGGTGCACTGCTACAGTCATCCCATACCACAAAGGAGGAGTAACTACAAACCCTGGGAACTATTGCCCCATTAGCCTAACAAGTCTGATATGCAAAGCTATGGAATGCATTATTATGGACCCTAATAAACAAGGATATAGGGAATTTCCAAACTCCGGATCCCACACAGTTTGGCTTTCTGAAGGGTCGATCATGCCTGCTTAACCTGGTCGAGTTCGAGTCAGTCACCAGAGGTGTGGATGAGGGCAAGGTGGTTCATACAGCCTACCTTGATCTGTCCAAGGCCTTTGATACCACTCCCCACTCAGGAATCATAGAAACATTCACTAAACTAGGCATCAACCCCTATATCACTAGCTGGGTTGCAAACAGGCTAACAGAACCCACAGAGTGAAAGTAGCTGACTCCAAGTCAGACTGCCGACCAGTCACGAGTGGAGTCCCACAGGGTTCGGTCCTGGGTCCTCTCCTGTTTGGTGTCTACGTCTCTGAAGTCCAGGCCACCACAAAGGGACTCTGGCTGACAAAGTTCGCAGATGATTGCAAGTTGGGAGCTATTAGTTCCGCAAGTGATGTTGACATCCTACAGAAAGGCCTCACTGAGACCGACTGGTGTCAAAACCATGGCCTTAAACTCATTGCCAAAAATGTCATCATCCCCTTTGGGAAAAACACGGTTTCCATGAATTACCACATCAGTGGCAGTTCACTGAACACAGAAGGTGTTATAAGAGATCTGGGAACACAGGCTGACAGCAACCTCTCTTTTGACCACCACATTGCCACTGTGGTCAGAAAGTCTTTCTATGTGGCACATCTCATTACTAAGGATTTTGCATCCAGGAGAAAAGAGGTCATGGTCTCCCTCTACTCTTCCCTCATTAGGCCAGTCATAGAGTACAATGCCCCATTTGGCATGTACCTCACTAGACACCTGCAACAACTGGAGAGGCCGCAAAAGTACCTCACAAAGAGGATCCTAGGCCTTAAACACTTGTCCTATATGGACAGACTCAAAAAAACTCCCAACAATTCTCTGTCTCATCGCCTGCTTAGAGGCGATCTCTGCTTAACTTACAAAGACATGTCTGACCCAGCTCTGTTAGAAATGCTACATCTAAAGAAATCCCAATCCCTCTGCACCACACATTCCAGAGACCTCAACCTGATTACCACAGTCAACAGAACATGCTGGAGGGACAGGTTCATAACCCAGAGACTGCCCATGAATGTCAAACAAAGTACCTCACTGGCCATCTTCAAGAGAAATCTTGATGAGTGGATGGGAAATAGAAAATTCACCCTGGGGATCACTCCAGTGGCTCTACGCGACAGAGGGACTGGGAACTAAGGTTGGGTGGCACAATGCCAGGGTAATCCTATGGGCTAGGCTTGTAAAGGCTCCAGGGCCATTAGCCTAGTACACACCTATGAACTGCTAACTCCTTTTTCTACTATTCTTAGAACAGTTATACTCTGTTAGTCAACCTCTTCAACCTCTCTTGTTACAATGTACTCACTATCTGTCACCTTATTCCCTCACTACCATTCCTACCATATTGCACTTAACTCATGTTACTTACTTCAGTCTTATGTAACAGTTTCTATTATTTCTCCTCTAATTTCATTACCCTCATCTGTTTACAAGTAATCCTGTCTTCTCCTCACTTTTGTCCCAGTTATGTTTCTCACCATTCTCACTACCAGTTTACTACTTTTTCTTTCCTCATTGACCTCTTATCACACCAACCTTGCATATCTAAAATCTTCACCAGCAATCTCCCAGAAATACATCCACCACAACTTCACCCAATCATGCCCTGTTCCCCCCTCACTTTATAACTTCTCTTATACTGATCTCTGCCTGGCTTACCCCCCCCCCCCCCCACTCCTTCCACAAGACTAAAAATAAAACTTCATATTTTCTGCTTTAACTCCATGCCTTCACTTCTCTCTAGAACTCTCCTCTTAGCTGTTGACATACTCCCTAACCCAGGATCCTCCATATCACCACCTACCTCCTACCAATGAACTTCAACCCCCTTTAACTCCAACATCTCTGTCACCTGCAGTACCCCCCCCCCCAAAAAAAAAAAAACCCTTTCCTTACTGTCTATAAATATGCAAAGTCTGCTAAGCAAACTACTGAATTTAATGCTTGGGTTTCTCACAGTACTCCTCATATTTTAACTGTATCAGAAACCTGGTTAAAATCCCATATTTCAAATAATGAAATTTTACTCCCTGGATGCAACATCAATCGTGAGGATAGAATTAAAAAAAAAAAAAAAAAAAGGTGGTGGTGTAGCCATGCTGTACTCTGACCAACTGAATCTGTCCCCCTTAACTGCCATGCGACCAGATTTCCATCCTGCTGAACTATTAATGCTTAACTGTCGCTTAAACACCCACAAAAAATTGCTATTGCCACTATCTATAGCTCCCTCTGGCAGAAATATCCCTATTCTTGAAACCATATTGTAGATCAGAGTATGTACCTTTAAGAAGCTATCTAAGGGCTTCTACAAGTGTATAAATACTGAGCACATGCAAACTAGACAGCCATTTTGTAGTAAGCTGTTGAGATTTAAGCATGTATGTATGTAAGGTCTGTCTGTTAATCGGTTTATGTTTTATAATGCTGCTATCCATCCTGATGTGTTTCTATGTATGAAAGCATCGAAATGAAATACCCCGCCTGCTTTCATCTATGTTAGAGAGGGACGAGCCACATGGTGTCAGAAGAGGCATGTCTAAAAGGACATGGTGTTAAGAAGCAGCATGTCTAAAACGACTTAAAGGCTGGAATCCAAATTCTTCAGGTTGAGTTCAAGAGACACATGATTGGAACTGGAGGAATATAAAGGAGCAAATCATCCCTACAATGTGCATAGTTTGCAAAACATGTCCGAAACAAATTTTTCAAATGTTAAAACTTGCTCAGCACTATGTGCCAAACATGAAACAAGGCATACAGAAAGCTCTAAATGATATTTGCATAAACCGAAATGTGTGATATTGATAATATTTGAATTACTTACGGAAGATGTTTGAAATAAAGTCCGAATTGCATAAAATGAATAAAGTAAGGGGAAATTACAGCATTTTTCAATACGTGCCTAGCAAATCAGTATTTTTCTTATTTATCAAAGATATCCAAGTTATCAGAATTGTATAAAGTGTTCGCAGAATACAGTCATTACATAGTATATTTTTATATTTTGCAAAGTACAGTATTAGGAAGAGTTAATTGTGCATTTGAATGTTATTACAAGCTCACAGAACTGTTTGTTCGTACATAATTACAAGGACCATATTTTCAGTGTTTTTGGACATACTTTGTGGGCATGGCAGACAGATTTCGAAAACCAGTGCACTTGTGTTTGACAGTAATATTGTAGAGAACTGGAGAGTGTTTGAGCAAGAGTACGACATTTTCATACAGGCTGCATTTTCTGATAAAGATGACCGTACAAAGGCATTTATTCTTAATTTATCTGGGTCAGAAGCCATAGAAAGGGAGCATTCGTTTGTGTATGCACCTGCTGTCTATACTGGAGAGGGGGAAACAGTTATATTGTTGTTCAGGGTGAGTCAAAGGAGGACCCTTAGTACTTAAAATGTAAATTCAGAGAAATATGTAACCCCCAGCCAAATGTTACAATGGAAAGGCACTTATTTTATACGAGGGATCAAAAGCCTAGTGAAACTATTGCAGCATATGTAACTGACTTTGAGAAACAAGGTTAAAACATGCAGATTTGGTAATTTAAGGGATGAGTTGATAAAGAAAAGACTTGTGTGAGGTATTAAAGATGATGTGAGAAAGATTTTGCTTCATGATAGTGATTTAACTTTGAATAAGGCTGTTGAGATTTGTCAGATATACGAGCTCACAGAAAAGCACACAGATATGCTTACAAATGAGAAAAGCTCTAGAAGGCACGGTGAGAAAGCTCATGTTGATGGTATGCAGCACGTAGTTAAAAGAAACAGGCCGAAGCACGCGGCAGTAGCTGTAACCCCTACAGCACTCACTGGTAAACCCCAGAACTTTCCAGCAAATTCCAGAGTTCACACAGTCTCAGTGAAGCATAAGAGAGTCCGCAAACTAAAAGCATGGGCCCCAACCCATCTTCATTGCCAAGTGTCGCATTTGTGGTGGAAGTCATGAATCTAAAAGGGAGAAATGTTTAGCTTTAGGTCAGCAATGTCACAAATGCAATATGTGGAATCTGTTCAAAAGGTTTTGTAAATCAAAAGACCCGCATTCTTTTATTAAAAAGGAACATTTTAAGAAACAAGTTGATCGGTTAGAAAGCTGCACCCCTACTCTTCATGTGCATAATGTGTCAGTGCTTCATGAAACAGTCAGTGCAGTATATTTAAGGGCAAAGAATGGAGTATTTTGTATTGTTTCGATAAATGGAAAACCCACAGAGCTGAAAGTTGACACAGGTTCCATGTGCAGTGTTACGTGAACAGAAACATTTGCTAGTGTGTGTCATGGTGAAATGCTTAATTTGATAAGGTGTGCGAAGCTTGTTGCTTATGGAGGTGAAGAAATTAACATTGAAGGCTCAGTAGTGCTTTCATGTTACTCTGATGGAAGAAGCTACAACTTGTTATTTTGTGTGGTCAAGAGGCACGCCCAGTCATTATTAAGGCTCAGAGACCATTTTGAAAATGGAGCTGCTTTCATTTAATTAGGAAGTCCACCAAGTTAGCTTAAAAGACCACTACTCTAATTTTGCCCAATACATTTTTTCTACCTATGCTGATCTTTTCGAAGACAAACTTGGGGAAGCTTCCTGTTGTGTACTCCATGAGGTTAGATCCTGATATCAGTTCAGTTATCAGGCCGGCATGAAAAGTTCCAATAGCCATGCATGACAGAGTCAGAGCTGAGCTAGATAAAATTGTGGGCAAGGTGTAATTTGTCCAGTTGGTTCATCTACTCCAACTGAATGGGTATATTCCATGGTGGTAGCTTATAAGAAAAGCTCAGATGACATCAGAATATGTATTAATTTCATGTATCAATACATATTCAGATGACATCAGAATATGTATTGATCCATGAGATTTGAACAAAAAGCTAAAAAAAACCTTATCACCCAATGCGCACAGTAGAAGTCACAGCTTTGATGCTCAATGCCACTATTTGTTTCTGTCTTAAGATGCAGAAAGTTCATTTTGGCAAATTCAGCTTGACAAGAAATCATCATTGCTCACTACTTTCAGTACTTCATTTGGCAGGTTCAGATTTTTACGAATGCCATTTGGGATAAATTCTGCAAGTGAAGTCTTTTGACGTGCAATAGAGCAAATTTTTTCTAGGTATCCTTGTGGTGTTATAGTAGATATACGGGTAGGAGGTCATGATGAAGCTGAACGTGACAGAAACCTCAGAAAAGTTCTGGAAAGAGCACGTCAAGTGAAACTTAAGCTCAATCCACAGAAATGCAAATTCAGGCTATAAGAATTTACTTATGTTGGTCATTTATTTACCAGTTCAGGCTTACGACCAGACCTTTCCCAGCAAACTGCCATTCTCGAGATGATAAACTCCAGACAATGTTCAAGCCCTGCAACATTTTCTTGACATGGTCAGCTATCTAGGCAAGTTTATTCCAGACTTGAGCCAGCTTTCAGCACCACTTAGAGCTGACACGTTAAGATGTATCATGGTCTTGGTTAGAGCAACATCAATGAGCATCTCTTGAACCTCATAAATGTTCCTCGTGATGAACGTCTTGGTTCACCTGCTTAGAGACTTCAGTCGAGACAAACCAGAATCACATTACCAATCAGTAGTCAATTGTTGGTTCTATGTGTCAAGAACAACAGGTCAGTGAAAGCCAATCTGTTGAAGAAACGCCTAACCTAGAAGTCCTACTATGATAAAACCAGCAAACCCCTCAATCAATTATGAGAAGAAGTGGTATGGATGCAAACACCTAAAGGTTATGATCGGATTGATGTCGTGAAGAATATTTGCCCAGAGCTGAGATCCTACATTGTGGAATCAGTAACATTTGATCTGCTGTCCGTCTTCATCTATTCTTGACTTGTGGGTTACAGTTCTGATCTTTGGAACAGCTCCAGACGCTATGTAGCTCGTGTCAGCCAGAAAATTTCTCTAGCTGCAAGTCTACCCACAAAGCACCTCTCCACATTACTTCGGATCTCATTTGCCGCTGTTAAGACAGGAAGTGTCAGAAATTCCTGCAGCTCCTTCAGTGTTGCTCTAGGTCTCTTGGCAGCCTCCGTAACCAGTTGTTGTCTTGTCTTTTCATCAAGTTTGGAGGGACAACCAGTTCTTTGCAACATCACTGTTGTCCCATATTTTCTCTATTTTTTGATGACTGTCTTCACTGTGTTAATGCTGTGGAAATTTTGTACCCTTCTCCTGAATTATACCTTTCAACAATGAGACCCCTTTGATGCTTTGTAAGCTCTTCTGCGACCCATGGCTTTTGCTGTAGCAGGCAACTGAATAAATGTCAGGGAAATCCTACTAGGACAGCTGAACTTTATTTGGGGTTAATCAGAGTCTCTAATTGATGGCAGGTGTGTGCCCAACAAGACTGAATGCTGTAATTAAATCAAAAGGTGCTTCACCAAAGTATTAGTTTAAGGGTGTGCACATGTATGCAACCAGCTTATTGTATGTTTTTATTTTTTATATTATTCCCCTAACAGATGTGTTTTTCAATTGAATTGTACAGGTTATAGGTCACACTAAAGGTGGGAAAAGTTTTGAAATTATTTATTGTGATGTCATTTGTTTATATCACAAAAACCTGGCATTTTAACAGGGGTGTGTACACTTTCTATATCCACTGTACTTTTATTATTCATTACAAATTGGAAGTGGTCTCCAGGGGGAGAGCCTCCTTTGTTCTATGGTTCTCAGGAATGTTCTTCCATAAGGCTTCCCAGGATCTAAGGTAGCTGAGGACTCTGTCCCACAGGTCAAGAATAGATGAAGATTGACAACATGAGATAAAGAAGTTGTATCTTAAAATATATTCCATATGTGTTGTCAATCTTCATCTGTTCTTGCTTCCCACCTGCCTGTCCCCCTCCTTTAGATTTCTGGTAGAGCTACAGCCTGTCCTGGGTTGTTATTGTTAGGGATCCTTGGACAAGGTTTCTGATTTGTATTAGTGTCTTCTTCTATCAGATTGCAAACTCAATTTGAGGTAATGTGGAGAGGGGCATTCTGGGTAGACTTGCAGCTCGACTGATTTGTTTTGGCTGACACGAGCTATACATCTGCTGGATCCGTTCTGAGGATAAGAACCGTAACCCACAAGTGTCAAGAACAGATGAAGGTAGACAACACAGATGGAACGGTATGGTAAGACACAGCTTCTTTATACCGGTGTCCGAGCCTATACCACAGCACATAGCCTGTGAGTAAGATTGTCTGTATCTGAGGATGTTCCAGAGGACACTCCCATTCCTGTGAAGAATCCAGAGGTTCCTGATATGAGTTGTTCACTGAAGACTGTCCCTGTTGCTAAATTTGGTTCAGATTATGTTACGAGATTTGGTCATATCTCTAAACCATGTAGCAGATACACGGCAACTTGGACATGAACATTGTGTTTGGTTTCTAATGTCTATAGTACTGCATGTCTAATATTGTTTTTACAAAGGCAGTCTTTTTAAGAGGGAGGATGTAAATAAGTTTGTGTATGTAACTTTAAGAAACTATCCAAGGGCTTGCACAAGTATATAAATACTGAGCATGTGCAAGCTAGATTGCCATTTTGTATTACGCTGTTGAGATGTAAGCATGTACATATGTATTTATGGTAGGTATGCAAGGTCTGTCAGTTTGTTTATATTTTATGATGCTGCTATCCATCCTGATGTGTTTCTGTGTATTAAAGCATCTTAACAAAATACCCTACTGCTTGTCATCTATGTTAGAGGGATGAGTGACGCATATTATCCTGGATCCCTCAAAACATTCTGTATGAAACTGTAATACTAGGTGGGTGTAAATACTGAATGGATGACACTATGTACAAATTCTCCCATCCATAGCATCAGTCTCTTTGGATTCATTCATCTCATCACGACCCCATCTCATTTTAACATGCACTCCGCCTTCAGCACTATCATAGACTGGATTCTAGCTACAGATCCACATCTCTACCACAACCCCAGATACCCTTGTTGACCATCTTACCTATCCATATTCTCAGACACTCTCCACAACACCTTAGAGACTTGCATCTATAACGACTGCCACAAACTTTCCAGTTTCAATCCCACAACACATAATGAAAGACTTATTTGTAGAATGGTCCAACTTGCATAGTCTTCCCCTTAATGATACTGTGTTAAGATTTAATTACTTCCTAGACAAATTCACTAGCACCCCTCGGAAAATCAGAATTAAATTAAATTATGCCCTCTAGCTCAGTAAAGACACTTGTATCCTTATTCATCAAAGAGATTTTGCATGGAAAATCTGGCTAAATGCCAAATCCTCCTCTCACCACCAAAATTTTAAAGAATTTAGAAACTGCACATAAAACAAATCAATAACAACAGGAAAAGTTTTATAATAAGGTCCAGACTAGTCATCGTACTAACCCCAAAAACCTCTGGCATACTATAAACTCGATCCTTCATCCCGGCACCCCCCAAGCCTCCTAATCCATACCCTAACAAATCAGTTCATGACAACGCCTCCCTACTCAACCATTACTTCATTGATACTATCCGTAAACTGGCCATTTCTGGCCAGGACTCCAACTTTACTATTCCTCCCCTTAGACCTTCTAATAAAACTTTGTCTCTCGAACCCATCCCCATTTCATATATAAAATCTCTCCTCCAAAAACTACAACCTTATTCCTCTTCTGCTGACAGTCTATCCCCTTGCTTTCTCAAACTCACAGCAGACTCAATAGCTTATCCAGTCTCGGTACTTATTAATAGATCAGTTCGTAAAGCCAGTGTCTCTGACATTTGGAAGTCATTCTACATAATACTCCTTCGTAAAGGAGGCAACTTCACAGATCCATCTAACTTCAGTGCTATAGCTATTTTCTCCCTCCTATCAAAAATCCTTGAAAAGTGCATACATATGCTCAAATTCTGATCCAAGAAAACCTTCTTACTCCTACCCAACATGGTTCCATCCACACCACAGCCCTTTTATCTTTCTTTTAATACAATAGCTGAAGCCCGTGATAATAACAAACTTGTATCGTGTCTATTCGTAGATTTGTCAAAAGCTTTCAACACTGTATCTCACTTTTTACTCCTTACTAAATTATCCAAACTCAACTTCAACACTTCCACTCTCAAATGGTATGCGAGTCATCTCTCAGACTACAGTCTGTCAGATGGTACTATGCGTACTGTCACTTTTTACCTATCCACACCGGTGTTCCCCAAGCCTCTGTCTTGGGGCTCCTCCTTTTCAATATCTTTACCAATGACCTGCGTACATCTTGTCCTAACTCCACCCTTGTACAGTAAGTGGACAACTCTCCACTCATTTTATCTTCTGATACTATCACTGAACTTCACACTCTTACCCAAAACTCCTTTCTATCTGTAGAAAATTGGCTCACCTGTAACCAGCTTATTCTAAATCCTGAAAAGGCTAAACTTTTTAATCTTTTTTTCCAAAATATTTCTCACTTTACATCCACATTTACTATGTCATCCCTTAACAACACAATCAGTGCAGAATCCCACACAAAGCTACTCAGTGTGATAATAGATGATCAGTTAAAATGACTTCCACATCCAACAACCCATAAAAAAAAAACTAGGTCTTTACAGGAATAAAATAAATTTCACCCCAGACTCTATAGACTCTCCTTAGCTTAAGCTTCTTTACTTCCAAGCCTTCTTTATACTGCTCCAATCCTTATTAACCTTCAGACCTCCACATTTACTAAACTGGAACAAATGTAATAAAATTGTAAAATTCGCTGCAGACCTACTGTATAAAACCCACCACTGCTTCGCACTAAACCTACGGTGGCTTGAACTGTCACATCACCTTCAACTTTCCCAACTTCTCTTAACTCATTTTGTACTCAGTGTCACAGCTTGCCCTGCCCTATCAAATGTCGTATCCTACTATACCCCTTCATGCCCACTCCATACTACTGACCTACAAATACTTCACATATGTAAACCCAAGAAAAATATTGGTGAACTGTATCTCATACATGGAACAAACTCCCACTCCACATCAGATGCACTTACACATACAACGTGTTTCAGTTCTTTTTTGAAACAATTGCAGTCAGAGTCTTGGACATGCTCCTGTCCTGACCCAATATAAAATCCTTCCTTTCCTCTCTCCTAATTTTTCTGCACTACAACATTTATCTAGAATAGCTTGTTTGTTTGCTTTGTTTTATTTTATTTTTTTTCTTGCTTGCATCTAACATTAATGGTGTTAATCTTATAATGCTACATCTCAACAATTTTTGTACTTTTGTATCTTGACATGTCCTTCTATGTTTACCTGTATTTTATTTATTTTTGAAAAATCTGTACAAATACTACTTCATTTGTATTTAATTTTTTTGTGGAGCTTTTCTCCTCGCGTCTCCACTGAAATGGGCATGTGCTCAGTTGGACCAATCCGGTTAACAAATGTCAAATTAATTAATTAATTAAAGTTGTCTGCTTCGAAATAAAAATAAAACCCACAACCCCAGCTTTACCCCATAGCAATTAGAAACTATCCTATGGTAATTTGGACATGAAGCTGAAGTGCATCATGTTTGACCAGCCTTGAGGTGAGCTTATTGTTGATGAATATTGAGACACCTCTGCCTTTAGTCACTGTCTGTGCAGTAGCTGGCCTAAATGTGTGGAAAATTGCCAGGGTGCTCTCTGTAGATTTAAATCATGTCTCATGAGCTGGACAAATGTCTGCATTCTCCAGGGGAGGCAAGCATGGAGGGAGTGGCTTCCTGTTAAGACTCCTACACTTGAGCAGCAACTTCTTTAGATTCCCTTTGATTTTGCTGTATGGGAAGGTTTGTCAGTTTGGCATTACATAAAAAAGGCACTATGAGGAGGATAATGTTAATATTCAAAATCCTGGAAGGAGACGAGGCAGACCATCCTTAGTAATATGGTCTGTCGATCATGTCCCTTCATGCTGACAGATATTGCACTGTCCTTGGAATGGCACTGGTAGTTAAGCCAGATATCGAAGTTGATCATCCTCTGTTCATATTGTGGCATCATCCTTGGTAAAGGTAGAATGATGCTCAGTGCTATGCTCATACCACCCCAGGAGATGCAGTCCAAGAACTCCAGTCCAAGAGCTCCATAATGTCTCTCTTCATATAGTCCAGGGAGGTACGTGTCAGCTCGTTAATACCCAGGTGGACTGTGACAGTCGTACTTGGGATTAAGTGACCTGAGTGTGTGAATGATATGATGTTGTCAAACCCCTAATGGGCAGCTGACCGTGAGTCCCTCCTTGCTTAGCCTGGTGACCGGGTCATCTGTGTCTCCTCTGCCCAGAATACTGGTGTTGTGTAGTAGTAGTAGTAGGATATATGGGCCAAGAAGTTGAGACTCCACAGGCTGTGGCCAGTGTATCTTGTTGGTTGTTTTTATGGAGCTCTCTTGAGGTTGCTGGTGACTTGTGTGTGTGCAGTCTGGAAGGTCTTTGTGGTTTGATATTACTTTTAAGATCTTCAGTATATGTGGGTCTGTGTAACTAGTCTGTCCTATATGAGATGAGTGTGTGTGTGTGCTGCTGACAGCCTGTTTAGTAGTGTTGGTGCTTGCAGGCTAGAGCCTTTCCAACAAGTACGTTGTGTAACTACATCTCTCACATACTTTAATCATGTGTTTGAAGAGGTTTACCGACATAATGTTGAATGTCATAATGTCTAATAGTCATTTGGTTGAAAAATAACATCTCAACCCAAAACATTGAATTATCAAAATGTCTACAATCATTTCATTGAAAAAGCAATAAGATCAACTCTACTATTTTGCAGGGGGGCTACACCCCCATGCACCCCCCCATGTCTTCTTCCCACGCCCCCCCTACTTAAATATATCAACTCCGAGATCGCACTACAGTGCAGAAATGGGCAAATTTGATCATTTTGACATTGTGTTTAGACTAATTTTATTTCAACATTTTGATAATTGAATATAGTGTGTTCAGCCAATTCAGTTTCAACCATTTAGCATTCAACATTATGTCGGTAAACCGTTTGAGGATTATGTGGTTGTCGGTAAATATGAAGCAGTTGTATTGCCTCAGGATGCCCATTTCCACCAAGCTAGGTGTGGTGATAGCAGGAAAGTGACCATGGCTTTAGCTCCTAGTCGCTTATTCTACAGGTGGATGGTATGAACATCTATTTTATTATTTATTGGCATTTGTTTACTGGGGTAGTCTGCCTGAAGAGCCCATTTTCAGTGGAGGCCTGGTGAGAAAAGCTCCAAGAGATACAAAAATAAGGTACAAGTGAATTAAACATACATGAATATCATACAAAAATTGTTAGAGAAGTAGAGTACAAGTGGAGAAAAGAACTCCAAAACAAGCAAAGACAAAATAACACAAGTAAATAAAAAATGTACATGAATACATATAAACTTGTTAGTGCAATAGAGTACATAAAAATGAATATGTATAACTGTAGAGACATTTTATATAGTAAGACAAAGTTCAATTTAAGATGAACTTTTGTAAATTGAAGTCAGATGAGAGTGGGAAAGTGAAGATGGAGATTTACTGAGAAATTAGGTTGGATTAAGGTGTAGGGTATTGAAAGAAGTAAAAAAAGGTAAGTCAGGTATTCAGTGTAACAGGAGAAGAAAGTAGTAGAACTTGAGTAGAATATATGGTGAAAGTGAGCAGAAATGAGGAATTTAGGAATAGAATGAATTTAGTATGTATAGCGGTAGTAAGTAGAAATGAGTAATTTAGGAATTGGAGGTGAAACTTAAAGTGCAGTTACAGATCCATGAGGCTGTGAAATGGTTATGTAGTGAAGTGCTAAAGGGAGAGAGATTTTGGATGGATCAGATCACTACTGGAAGATCATTTCCAGTTTTGGCTACTGTACATGAGTATAGAAGTTGGCCTACTGGCAGGTTAGGTTTATGAACCTTTAGAAGGTGTTGATTTTCTGATCTAAGAGAGTGTTTGGGTTGGTAGATGCTAAGAAGTGAGAAGAGTGCAGGACATTCTGATGGTTTGTATATTATTTTGTGTCTGTTTGTCAGTTGCAAGTAGGATAGATAGTGAAGTAGTTCTAGCCATTTGACAGAGTAATGTGGTGCAGATGTGGATAGAATATGGATAGAATAAGAAGCATTAGTAGTGAACCTAGGAATTTTATTGCAACAAGTTTCTAGTTTTGATTTTAGTGAGGATAGTATGTTTGTAAATAATGGAGTGCCGTATGTTACAGAGGGTAGTAGTGTGTGATAGTGAGGGTTCTTTTAGTAGATGGGAGTAAGGATTGTTTATGCCTGTACAGGATGCGAAGTTTCTGGCGAGTTTTCTTTTTTCTTTTTTTTTTTTTGATGTGCTGAATATCTAGGCCAAGTTTTAGGTGCTCGTCTAATCTAATATTCCTAATAATGTAGTGTGTTATTATTTCAGTAATTTTGCTTAGGGAGAAGATGGTAAAGTGGTCTTTGTTTAATGGGTGTTTTTCTTAGGGGTGAAAAGAATTAATTTTGTTTGGGTTGAGAAACAGGTGATTTTTGGGAAGTCGATTTTCAATAGAGCTGAAACCAAGTTGTGTAATATTGTTAAATCATCAGCATATGAGTGAGAGATGAGTGCAGATTATTTATGAAGATGCTAAATAATTGGGGCACTAGTATAGAACCCTGTGAAACATCAGTGGAGTTGTGGAGGTAGGAGGAATTCCATCTCACTGCTTGCTATCTGAGAGAGAGCTTTCAAACCAGTTGAGAAAGGAAGAGGAGAGACCAATTTGAGAGAACAAAGGAGGAATGGATGGGAAACTGTATCAAAAGCCTTTGAAAGATCTAGAAAGGGGGGAGAGACCATTCTGCCAGACTCTCTAGCTTTATTCACTGTGTCCATGAAGTAGATTAAGGTGGTCATAGTGCTGTGTCCCAGATCTAAAACCATGTTGTGTGGGTGAAAGGATTTGCTTGTTGGTGAGATAGTATAGAAGTTGAGTTTGTATATATTTTTTTCAAGAATCTTAGACATAGGGGAGAGAATAGCAATTGGACAGTAATTGGAGACTTCTGTGGGGTTTTCAACTTTATGAATGGGTATAGTAAAAATATTTTTCCAGGTTATTGGAACATATGATTCAAGGATAGATCTTTTATAAGTATACTAACAAGGTAGGCAAGTGTATCAGCAGCGAGTTTTAGGAATTCTGTAAGCAGATCGGCTGCATTACTACTATGAATTTGAGTAATTTTTTATGGTAGTAGGGGTCATGGGTTTTAGGGTTAAGGGAGGTACGAGATTTGTAGGGATATTAGTAAAGATATGAGAGGGTGGGGGTGTGGATGTAGTGGGATGAGCCTGCTGGTGTGGGGGTAGTGCTGATAGAGTTGGAATGGGGATTGTGGGACATTGGCTGGGCTGTTGGCTATAGTATTGATAAAAATCGGCATTAATGAGATTAGCTATTTCTGTGTGAGTTTTGTTGGGAAATGGAGTTGGATTTTTTTTTTTGTGCCAGGTTGAGGAGAGAAGAAATGGATGACCAGATTTTAGTTAATACTCTTTTCTGCATCTTTCGTTACCTGTTTTTTGGTTTGATTGTGGAGTTGCCTATACCTCCATAGGTTAGATGGGTTTTTTAGCCATTTTTCCAGGTGTCCTCTTGATTTTGCGTAAGTATTTTAGTTGATTTAGCTAGCCAGGGTGCATGATTGGGTTTTACCCTTTTTGTGTGGGAAGGAGCGAGTTTATGGGTTTCTAGAAATAAACCATTAAAGTAATTAACTGCCTCATCAAGAGGAATGGCTTTTAGGATGTTCCAGTTCATCTGTTTCAGTAAGTTAATAAATGACTGAGGGTCAAAGTTTAAGTTTTACGATCGTTTGTAGTGATCTTTATGAAGGGAGGGGGAAGTTCCAACTATGAAAACAATCATTCAATATATTAGGGAGAGTACCTGCTGAAGATATTTGTTTTGCTGAACAAGATCCAGTCAAGGATGGAGCCTTTTGTGCTTTTTTGGTAAAGCAGGTAGGAGAAGAAATTAATTGAGTTAAGTTGAATGTTAAAATTAGTTGGTGGAAACTTAAAGCAGAATTTTGACCAGTTAATATTTACATCATCCTGGTGGAATGTAAAGAACAACAATGCATAGTTTTTTGGAATTGTTAATTTTTAGGAATGATAAGTATTTCAGTATTAGAGAACTAAGGAATGGCATTAGTGAATGGAGTTATGTAGTACAGAAGAAGAGTGCTATTCCGCCGCCTTTTTTATGCAGCCTATCCAGTCTTATAGTGTTGAATCATGGGATGAGGAATTTGGAATATTTTATTTGCAGTTTGAGTCAGGTCTCTGTAGCAGCAATAATATCTGGCTGATTTTGAGATGCCCAGGTATGGAAGTCTGTAATTATATTTCAAATGCTTTGAGAGTTGATTGTAAATATGTTTAGAGATTTGGAGAATCTGGGTACATTGAACAGATTAAACGGTGGGTTGTGAGTTAGGTAGGATATCACCACTATGACGTATTGTAGAGAATTTGTATTTGTAAGGTAATAGGTATCTTCTAAGTCTATTGAGGTAGATGTTTAGGTGCGTCTGTCTGTGTGTGTGTGTGCGTGTGCGTGTGTGTGTGTGTGTGTGTGTGTGTCAGTGAACAGAATTTTTAGTGTGGGGAAGTGTAGAGGGTGTTGGGGAAAGAGGTTAGAGGATATAGAACAGCAGCTGTTGGCATGGATTAAAAGGTTGGATGTGATTGTTGTAGGTTTAGGGGTACAGAGATAGGGTTGAGAGTGGTAATATGAGAAAATGAGGGGTAGGGGGAGATGGTAAGAAAGTAGTATGTAAGGAAAAAACTTGAAACATTTATGTGGAAAATGATTATAATTATTAGAGGGACGAATGTTCCGGAAGATAGGAAGGGAATATTGTGATGGTAATATTTTATATAGGAGAATATAAGTGTAATAGTGTGTATGTAAAGAGTTTAATGAATGTAATACAGGTAGGGAGTGTGTGGAAAGGGTTGTAGATAATAGAGGGATGCAGGAGGAGAGGTGATGAAGGAATTAAGTAATTGATTAATCAGAAGCTGTAGGTGTGGCTATGACATATAAGTTTAGGTCTACTGGGGTGGGTGGGAATTGGGGAAAGGGTAGGGGAACAGAGAGAGCCCGAGCTGATTGAACCACCAGGTGGATCAGGCAGCAGAACAGAAAGTCATCCAGCCGTGATTGCACAGGTCAGTATGAGCACTAGTACATGGAGAATTACAACTAAAGATAAGACTCTGTAGGTGTTAAATTAGCTGAGTTTTAGATCAGAGTATGTTGGAATGGAAAAGATTAGAGGAGGGGGTACCTAAACTATAGCATCCAAGGCATTTGATACACTCAGTGGCCACCAGAGAAGCAATGCTAGCCCCTTCAGGCTTCTAATCACAAACTGAACTTGAAGTGCAGGAAAACCAACCACCTTAAACAACGAAACAACATGCACTGCAATAATTTATCTAACCAAACAGTAACCCAGCCCTCAGACACACTGAGAGAAAAGGAGTGCGGAAAAAAGTTTCAAATGTAATGGTAAAAATGCACTACTCTCAAAAAAAGATAGAGTGTAAAACTTAATTGATGCACAGAAGTAACAGTAGTAATTAAAAAAAACTCAGAAAAAAATGCATTTTTATAATGCGGAAGTATTTATCCCGTGAAGGATGGCACAAGATTTACTCTCCAACAGTGTGGTTACCAAACATGTTTTAGCCCTGTGAAAATGAGCCCAGCTTCACGCAATCCAATGCCTTTATAGAGGCTCAAAACCACTAGTAAAATGGATCCTGGCCAATCCAAAAGTTTCAATTACTTAATTTTGATGATGCATACATCAGACAATTGTCACTATTAAAATGCATGCAAAAGGTGTTGCAGTTTAATTCAGTCTAAACTTTTAACTGTATACAAATTTCACCAAGCACTCCAGCTGAAAATGTCATTTTCCCGTTAAGTAACACCAGTAAGTGATGGCAGAATTTTAATGAAGAGATAAAATGCAGCAAATCTCCATAACCAGTTATTTCAGGAATTGCCAAGGAAGTAATCCGCTGATGAGCCCCTCTCCCCATATTTCCCTTTTAAGAAAGTCCGTTCCCCATGCCTTTTTCAGCACAGCCTGTAGGCAGTTTGATGACAGAGCCCATTGACTAAGACAGCACAATTAAGAAAGATAGCTTAAGAATTTATAGACAGCTTTCTTTTACTGGTTGTAGTCATCGACCAAGTATCACACCATCTGTCATTTGCATTAGTATGTGGCAACATAACTGAAATGAATTAAATGTTCCATTTCTACAGCAGGCCTGCTAGAGGACCATCCAGAATAAGAAAGACAAAAATACCGATGTGCTGTACTGCTAACCATGTAAGCTAGCAATTAGTGTATCTTACAAGTTTTCATTATCTTGATGAAGCTTCTTCAATCTTAAGTATGCCACACTGCAAAGGCTGCCTTTTGCCTTTGTGCACTCTTTCTTGGAACTTCAGCACTAGACAAGAAAGGTTCAAGCTCATTTTGCTTGTGCTGCAAATGCTGAAGTCTTTAGAGTGCCTTCTAGGGTGAGGAAAAAGCCACTAACTCCCCTGATAATCCACTCAATAAAAAGTGTAACCTCTTGATTTTAATCCCCATGGCAGTGGCTTCATCCATTCCTCTAGCTTAGAACACATGTAGCCCAGAGGATTATTATCTTCATCCTGTTCAGGAATATCTTTGAATCTTACATTTTCTTTTATCCTGTGTCCTCCAGGTCCACAAGTTTAAACTCCAGCAGTTCATTTCTAGACTCTGCCGACTTAATGGCCATTGTAATATCCAAATATCAATATTTGGCTTGGTGAGCAGGTTGGAGTTAGCCATTAACATCTGTTCAGGTTCTTTCACCTTGCTGTCCACGTTCTGCATGTATTCTTGGAGGTTAAATTTTTTTTGCTGCAGTTTTACATTGTCCAGACTAATCCCAAGTTGTTGTTTCCTCCAGCCATATGTTTAGGGTTTTTACTTGACACCAAGGACCTCATGTAGAACAAGCAACCAAAGCCAGACTGTGTGGTCAGTTCAGAAATCGGTCATTTTCCTGCCATTAGTTTTCTTTCTAGACAGCAGTAGTACAGCTTGTCAAGAAAAGAGTAGTATGCAAATGTGCAATTCTTTCATAGAAAAATAGATAAGATACTGACAGCTTTTCATTGCAAAGGGAGAGCAGGGTTCAGTACCCTAAAGTAGTGCTTAGTGCTCTTTATCTGAACTCTCAGCCTTTTCCATTTTAATGGTATCCCTAGCAAGACTGCTCATGAAGTTGCAGTGAGGGACAGATGATGCTGACACACTTAACTTCTGTAGTGTCCTATACCATTGTGTTGTGTCAGGAAGGTCGTCTTTTTGGAGATTCAACCATTCGTCATTCAGGGGGTACCTTTCAAGCCATGATTGGATTCCCAGATACAGTTTGGCGAGCCCAGTCTAAAGAGTGGAAGGTCCAGCTGGTATGAAACAAAACACAGAGGAGTAGAATTTGCTAGCATTTTATTTAAACTGATGTCATCCTAGCCATCAAGGCATTCATACCCTTTTAAGATCGAACAAAGCCTATAGCAGTAAAGTATATATCCACATTTGAATTGGTTCAGCAATACCCATGTTTATGGGGATACTGTAAGATTACGTATTTAGGTGTATGGATTTAAAAACATTGTTATGGCAGTTAATGATATGTGGGAAGAGACTAAACAAAAGAGAAGACAAAAAAAAAAGGGGAAACTGGAAGCTTTTGTTCAGGAATATTTTTATCCACTAGAGGAGATGTTGTGAATGATGATAGAGTTGAAGGACTTTGTATGAGAGGAGAAAAGGGCAAGAGTTAAGTTGGGGTAAGCTGACTCATTCCATAAGACAAGGTGGTTTAGGATTACCTGATTTGAATGAATGTTGTAGAGCCGAGGTATTTGAGGCTTATGCACATAACACAAGCAGATATAAATGAAAGCGGAAAGGAATGATGAAATAAAGGAGAGTTCAAGAAATAAGGCGAGAGAGAAGAATTTTGGATGCAGATCCTAAAGAACTACTACTACCATTCAGAATATCATACAGAAAGTAACAAAGTATTCCAAAATGAAGCCAACATAGGGAATGGAAAAAGATTCTGCCATTAGCTGTACAGAAAATAGGCAAGAGGAGGCTGGAATTTATTGAAGAATGATAGCAAAGGAACATGAATATTGGGAGAAAATAACTAGAGGGGAATGGTAATAAAGTGGGATATGAGGAGAAGCTTGCCTTATAGAGTCCACCTTCCCAACCACGCATTGTTAAACTATAGTCAGAGAGAAAAGGGGATTGTGCGTTAAGTAACAGTTTCTTGCGTTTTTAGTCAAGTCTAGAAAAGACACTGCTGTTTGACGAATAATTAGTAGGGCATGTAAAATATTGTATGATAAGTATAATTATTAATTGGGAAGCTTAGAAAAGATTAGGAGAGAAGACAAGGGAAATGAGTGGACATCTGTTGGGCTCCCGGGTATGCAGTAAAGTCCAGAAAGATTAGAATTTTTGCTTGGAAATGTTTGCATAGATATTTTGTACCCCAAGCAGACTTTAGGGAATTTTTCCTCAGGTAGTTAGCAAATGTTGGAGGTGTGATGGGAAAGCGACATAACTGGGAACATGTTTTTTTTTTTTGGGGGGGGGGGGGTGGAGTGTAACAAGTTGGCAGATTTAAAAAAAAATCCCTGCAGAGTATTGTCAGAAGTGTTATAGCAAATGCCTGTAACTAAGGAAGTTTTTCTTTTAACTGAGATAAAGGATCAGAATTGGCCTATACATAGTAGACCTTGCTAATTTTATTGCTGTTGGCTGCTAAAAAGGCATAACTAGAAAAGGGAAATTAAAATCTAGACCAATTGTAATTTAATTACTGAATATTGTAAAAGAGGTGATAGAATTGGGATCTTTAGAAAAGTGAAGGAGCAAATTACATGGTACATAACATTTGGCTTATCTGCTTGCAGTAGCCCTCAGTCGGCCTGATTATCAAAGTCTTGGATCCTGCTTCGCTTGCTCTCTCATCTTCCATGACGTCAGGTAGTCAGGGGTATAAAGCATGCAGCCGAAGCCATTACATCAGTCTTTCTTGCCGTGCAGTGCCTGAAGCAGAAGCAGTTCGCAAGTGCCGGTCGGCTGACTCCTGAAATTTTGATTTCTAGTTTCAGAACCGAAGTCTTCAACTAAAGCTAAGTACCCCGTTGGGGAAACTTTTCTTGCTCTAAACCGATGTCAGTAAAAGTCAATAATTGTATTTCTTGTGGAAAGCAAATACCTCACAAAGATTTTCATTCGTACTGTATTCCTTGCCTAGGCCCTCACCACGACGTACCTCACTGTCTGTTTTGTGCCTTATTTAAGCAACAAACTATTCGTCGTCCATATATTTACGCTTCTAAATATTTTGGTACTCTGTTCAATTATCCAGATATGTCTTCGGTAAGCCATCAGACTACCGAAATTCTGAAAAAATGCAAAGATAAAGACAGAGACAGGCCTCCAAGGTCCAAAGCTGCGACAACACTTCTCCTAAGCCAGTCGCCAGTACTCAGTGAGGCTCTTTCGCAGCCCCTGATACCTGCTAGTTCAGATTGGCAGGCCTCTGCTGAGACCCGTTCGGAGTCCGGTATGCTGCGAGATGCTTCAACTGTGGAACCTGCGGATGTCTCGGAGCAGATGTGCAGGCACCGGCTTCTGAGGGTGTATTCAGGCCTACTGACTTGCATATTAAACTGATGCCATCTTCTTCTTAAGCAAAAAATACAAAGCCAGCAACAAGTGAGCCGTGTGATAACTAGTAGTTTATTAAAAACTACTAAGACTGCATTTCATGCTGGTACAAAACAGACCGGTTTCGGCCAATATAAATCCTGGCCTTCTTCAGTGTATTACAAAAAGCACAATGAAAATTCAGTCTTTTTTACCCTTATCTACCTATGAGGATTCTGATGCAGAGGACTCTATTCCCTCTGCTCCCCCCCAGAGGATTTCTCTTTTGGTGAAACCCAGCATACTCTTAGGAAGCACTTTCACTGGGAAAGCCAGGATTACTCTGATTCTAAAAAGAGGCTTAGGGATTTCTTACTCATGCCCCAACACAGGCCTTTAGCTATTCCCTCCTATACTAGACATTGTTGATGCCTTTTCGGAATCTAGCTTGGCCCCTGACTCTTTGCCTCCTGCTCCCAGAAAACCTGACTCTCAAGTTCCTTTTTAAAAATCCTGCTGCGGATGCTGAGACCATTTCAAAGGGACCCAAAGGCATTAAGGCTACTACTGCCAAAAATCCTACTCCCTCTGATAGAGACTCCAGGGCGCTGGATAGATGGGGTAAGAAAGTATGCACTTCTGCAACTTTGGCCAGTAGGGCCTTAAACTGCAAGTTTTATGTGTTAAAGTATCAGCAGCATATTGTTGGATTGCTTAAACAGAAAATGATGCTGCTTCCTGACTGTGCTGTGAAAGTAAGGATTTACAGCATTTAGTGCATTCTGCTGAACAGGTTGGAAAGCATACTTTGTAATGTGGTTTTGACTCACTAGATGCATCTTGCAGGGCTGCTGTCACTGGGTCTTTACTTAGAAGGCATGCCTGGCTTAAGGAGCAATCTTTGCCAGATCATGTTAAAGCTAAATTGCTGGATGCTCCCTTATATCAGGACTGCCTGTTTGGCAACAAAGCAGAAGATGTTCTTAAAAAGATTGAGGAAAAAGCTAAATCTCTGCAAACTAAAGATTTCCTACAAGTGCAGCCCCCAAGATTTAGTAGGCATTGGCCCTCTAAAAATTGGTCTTTTCCTGCCTCTTCTAGGCCTTCTCAGTCCAAACCCAGAACCAGCAGAACACCCAGGCTTCAGTCCCAGGGTACACACAGGACTAAGCAGTGGGGGGCTCCCACTTCCAAATCAGGGAATAGTAAGACCCCCCCTATGGTAAACTGTCTCAGTGACTTTAAAACTTCCAAGCACTTCTCAACTGACTGCTCCTTTAGGGCAAAAGATTGCTCTGTAGGCAAAAACTAGGAACTCATTACCCAGGACAAATGGGTTTTAAATATAGTTTCCCCAAGGATACAGATTTCACTTCCACACTTTACCAACCCCAAACGGTTGGCCAGATCTACCCCCAAATCAGTGGGCAGAGGCTCAAAAGCAAGTTCTCTCTCTTAAGCATAACGGCTATTCGAACTGTACCAGAAGGGAAAAAGGGACAAGGTTTCTACTCAAGACTTTTCCTGGTACCCAGAAAAGACAACTCATGGAGTCCTATCCTGCACCTTTCTATCTTAAGCACCTTTTTGGTGATTCCAAAATTCAAGATGCTAACTCTTCACCAGTTACCTCCTATGCTAGACAAAGATGCCTGTTTGGCAACACTGGATTTAAAGGAAGCCTACCTGCACATCCCAGTCTTGCAGAAGATACCTATGCTTCAAAGCAGGCTACATGCACTATCAGTTCTCTGCACTGCCCTTTGGCTTATCTACTGCGCCCAGGGTATTCACAAAGTGCCTAGCTCCAGTCATTGCATTTTGCAGGCAAACAAATATTCAAATATACCCATACCTGGACGATTGTCTAATTCAGGCAGAAAGCCAGGACATACTTTTGAATCATCTGGCATTTGTACAAAAGGTGCTAACTTGTCTGGGGTACACCATAAATGAAAACAAATCACATCTGGCAGCAAGCTTGAACACAAATTCCCAGATGGCTTTCCTCACACCAGCGAAACAAATTCATTTGACAACTTACTTCAAACTAATGGCCACAAAAACCCTGCTATCTGCAAGGCAAATACTGCAAGCCTTGGGGTTCATGGCCTCTTGCATTCTACTAATTCCATATCCAAGACTGCATATGAGAAAACTACAATGGTATCTAAAAAGCCTATGGTGTCAACATTCTCAGGATCTAGATGCAATGTCCTATCATACCTTGCCTACTGTTAGAGTTCCTTTGGTAGGCTGAGGCCTGCCACCAAAACAAGGGAGTACCATTCACTCTACCCCCTGCCGCCCAAACCCTAACAGAAGCATCAGACTATGTGCATGGGGTCTCACCTGGCAGGGAAGTGCATTCAGGGCAAATGGAACCCAAGACAAATGCACCTGCATATCAATCAAAAAGAAATGGTAGCTGTACAGAATGCTCTGACAGCCTTCAAGGACCACATTCTTCCAGGACAATTAATGGTAAAGACGGGCAACACCACTGTTATGTGGTACATAAACAAGCAGGGGGGTACCCATTCTTACCCTCTCTGCAGACTAGCCATGGCTCTGTGGAACACAGCCTTGAGCTACCATGTGCATCTACAGGCTCAGTTCCTGCCAGGAAAACTAAATACACTGGCAGACGAACTAAGCAGAAATCTCATGGACCTATACGAGTGGAAACTGGAACCAAAGACTTTCAACATGTTGATAAACAAATGGGGGAGCCCATATAATCCTGTTTGCCTCCCCACAGAACTAACAATTTGACAAATTCTGCACAAGGACTCCCCACAAACAAGCTTGGAAAGTGGGATGCTCTGTCCTTCTGCTGGAAAAATCTATCAGTTTATGCCTTTCCTTCTCTGCCTCTCCTCTCCAAAGTACTACTAAAGATCAAACAGGACAAACCAAGGACGATGCTGATTGCACCAGACTGTCCACGCCAATACTGGTACCCCCTCTTGTGCAGTTTGTCACTGCTGGCTCCATGGCACCTGTCTCAGCCCCCTACCTTGCTTGTTCGGCAGGAGAGCCAGATTCTGCACCCTCAGCTTCAAACTCTGAACCTGGCAGCCTGGCTAATTACCTAATCTCTACATTACCATTCCTCAGTAAACAAGTGTTGGATGTCATTTTGAAGGCAAGGAGGCCTAGTACTAGGAAAATCTTGTGCAGAAAAATGGAAAAGATTCTGTGCCTGGAACCAAACTCAAGGGATGAGCACAGCAGCGCCCACTTTATCTCGTATTCTTCAATACTTAACTGAGATGCTTCACAAGGGCCTTTCTTTTTCCTCCATCAAAATTCACATCTCAGCCATTTCAGCTCATTACAACACAGAACCATCCCTCTTCTCTCATCCACTGCTCAAGCAGTTCCTCAGAGGGGCCAAAAACTTAAGACCACCCAGGAGAGCCCCAACTCCAGCCTGGGACCTTAACTTTGTATTGGAAAAACTCACTCTTCCTCCTTTTGAGCCAGATGCAAGTGCAGAGTTAAAATTCCTTTTTTGGAAAACAGCTTTTCTTTTAGCAATCACTTCAGCAAGAAGGGTATCTGAATTACAGGCCCTTATGGCAGTGGAGCCTTTCATCATCTTTCATGCGGACAGGGTGTCCCTTAGGACCAATCCCTCCTCCATGCCCGAAGTGGTATCCACTGTGGCTCTTAATCAGTCCATTCATTTGCCAACCTTCTTTTCTAATCCACAGAACAAAGGGGAAAGGATATTGCACTCCTTAGATGTGTACCGACAACTTAGATTTTACTTGGACAGGACTAAACCTCAAAGGAAATCTGAACAACTGCTGGTGGCATTTGCTGCACGGGCAGAGGGGAAGGCTGTTTCAGAGCAAACCATTTCTAAATGAATAGACCATTGCATTCATTTCTGCTATAGGCACCATGGAAAACCTATCCCACAGGGGATTAGACCCCATTCAACCAGAGTTGCATCTACCTCTACAGCCTTTCTCAGAAGTGTCCCTACCAGGGACATCCTAGAAGCTGCTACCTGGAGTTCTGTACATACTTTCACCAAGCATTACCATTTATCAATTTTCTCTAAATCCAGAGCTGACTTTGCCACTGCAGTCTTGCAGGGCCTTATAGCTGGTCCTAATGCTATCCCATCCTTAGCTTTGGGAACCTACCCACATGTGATGACTGCAACAGTGAAACACGAAGAACATAGTACAGTTGTGTACACTTACCATAAATGTAGATGTTCGAGTGTATTCACTGTTGCAGTCCTAGTTACCCTCCCTCCAGCCCCCTGACTTATTTTGGCTATACCTCTACTCTCCTTTACTATGTTTAAAAGCTTTTTGGTGCATTTGCTTTTTTGTTGGAGGTATAACCTTGTGTGTGTATATATAAATATATATATATAATTGCTTCCCATTAGGGGGGCACCTGACATCTGTGGCAAGAAAAACTGATGTAATGGCGTCGGCTGCATGCTTTACACCCCTGACTACCTGACGTCACGGAAGATGAAACAGCAACCGACACAGGACACAAGACTTTGATAATCAGGCTGACTGAGGTCTACTGCAAGCAGATAGCCCAAATATGATGACTGCAACAGTGAATACAGTCGAACATCTACATTTATGTTAAGTGTACACAACTGTACTTTCACATTCACGTTTTTTTTTTCAATCACCCCAGAACAAGGACAAAATTATTTCTCAATCACCTGTGCACACCCAGGGAGTGTGGTTTTACTTGGACAGGACAAAAACAAATCTTATCAGGTCATTTAATTTCCGAAGGGCAACAAAAGGAAACATATTGACAAATAGACCATATTCAGATAGCTAGCACACGTACTCACTTCTTTAACTCCTTTCATGTTAAACCTCTGCCAGTCCATATAAGGGCTCATTCTACTATGAGCACTGCAGCCACCACTGCTTTCTTTTTTTTTGGGGGGGGGCAGTGCTACATTTGTGGTGGAAGTCAGTAACTGGTTATTTCTCCCCTTCCTAGGCACTGCAATCTGGATGTTATAGCTAGGGCCAGAGTCTGATTTACCACAGTCATTCTGCAAGGCTATTGCAACCCACCCACTTCTAGAGCAGTCTACCCACTTTTCTGCAAGCCTTGGGAATATTTGTAATAATTACTATAACAATGCAATGAGCATAGTACATTTGTGTTAGGAACTCACAGTAATAGTTGATGCTAGAGTATATTCATTGTTGCAATACCAGTTCTCTACCCCCCTCTCTTTCAGTAGATAGCCTTAGGTTGGGGTGGATGGACTAGACACTTCCCTCCTGTACTGACTTTCTGATACCCCAACCATCGGTATTCCTCCCTCAGTATGACTTTAAACCTGAACAGCAGCTTAAGAGACTTATGGTCGGACTGCCTTCCTGGGGAATTATTTCCACCATGTCAGTCTCTGCTCTGATGCCAAACCATGCAAATTTCATTGCCAGGACAAGATAAAAGCTAAAAGTGATGTGAGAGCACATCCCTTTTATACCATGCCCTTCCCACCTAGACCTCAAGAAGTCTATATATCCAGCCTGGAGAGGGAATGATGCTGTGCTGTGTAATCTGGATGAATTTTCAGGCCATCTGCAGCAGAGGTCACAAGAGTTTACAATCAAGCAAACCTACTAAAACATCTGCAAATAGGGTACATTTCTGACACAGCTGTACTTTTCTCTGATTTCCCTGTCTCTGTCGTACGAGGGAGTGCAGCAGGAGGACAAATACAATTAAATGGATGAATGTTTTTATGTATTTTTAGATTGTAGATTGTTGGGTGGTTTAAATTATCTGCATCTCAAATAGGTGATAATAGCGCATGCAGGAAGATTAGTCTGAGGTAACTTTAAAAGTCTGGTTTTAGGTTATATGTAGCTGTCGGAAAGGCATTGAGATGTCATAAGCAAAATGTTGAGGTCGACTTGTTTGTTTAAACCTTTGGACTAAGCAAAGTATTGCCATCTAGTGGTGAAAGATGTAAATTAAGGCGTACTCTGTTCAGCCCTCAAGCATTTGGTTCTATGGTGGTCTGCACACCTTTCCTGTGTCCATGTTTTTTGCCATGTTTTCTGGTTGCCTGCGACATCTGGAAAACATACGTTTGAATTGGAAAACCTCAAAGTTATCTGTATTGCCCACAGGTGCGTGTGTACAAGTGGCTCTTCACATACTGCGATTAGTTGGTGGCCCACTCAGGCTTTGTTCAGAGCCTTGCACCCACTGAGTACGGGGTTAGTTTCTGGATCCCCTTAATCTCTGAATAAGATTAAACTAATCAGAGAATAAATGAATTGCAAGATAGTCTTTAGTTGAACTGTCAAGCATGGAAAGAATTCCTCTTGGCTAAATTGCTTAAAGATGCTATATTTAACTTTTACTTGTGCCTTTCAGAGGTTAGCTGTCTGTGTAGAATCTCAAAAAATAGAAAGGATGAATTTTCTTATTTCGAAAAAGCTCTTATAGCCATTTGTGCATCTTTAAATTTGGAAGTAATTTTTTTTGCCTTTCTAGAAGTGACTAAATTGGCTCAGTCATGCTTTATTAGAAAAAAATGATGCATTAGAGTTGGTGCACTGTGGTTGTCTTTAAGATCTGTAATATATTACTCCACACATTGTGAAGTCTTTCATTGTCTGACTCTATTTTTACCAGTTTTTCTCCTGCAGTTTTTTAATGAATTAACAGCTTGTGTACAGGATGTCTGTTCTCTGACTGTAGAAAAGGTACTGTAGAAACTCACAGAAGCAGTGTACTATGTAGTTGCCTGTTAACAGCGGTAGCATGATGGGTAGGTCTGTGTTTCATCTTTTTTAAAGTAAGCTTTATCCAGTGCTGAAGTAGTGTGTGCGGGGTTATGTCCAGGGGAGTTCATTGACTTCATTGTGGATCATTCTGTTATGCTTGAGATGGCTTCATCTTTTCAGTGAGAAAGTTTCAGCAGTTGTAAGTGGATCCTGAACTGCATTTTAAGCCTGGCAAAGAAGTGAAATTTATTCTTATTTTTGTACACATGAAGATGAAACATTCAGCAAGCTCTGCAAGTGTATACAGCCATAACATGTATTTGATGCACTTTGAAGGCTAAACGGTTGATTTATCTTTGTTTGACCAAGGAAACCTAGTGAATGTGTGAGAGTCCTGTGTTTTTTCAGACCACCGTCATTTTGTGATATAGGCCTTAAAAAATGTAATTGTACTTTAACCTCTAATTAGGACTACATGTAGCTGTCTGCATATACACATGCGGTATGGCGGTTTGCTGCAGCTCTTCTTTTAATTTGAGTTTCTTTGACTAACAGTTCCAGTCTATAGAGTCATTGTTTAGAACAAAAGGTGGTAGATCATTTAATAAAACATTTTTAGATATAGTATTTTCATATTTGCCCATTTGGTCTGATGTCAGAAGTTTGATACAGTGCATTTTAATGCAGAGGTTGAAAGCTCTGGTCTCATGATGAATGTTTATATTAATGTATTAATTATACTTATTAATTTATATTGTGTGCAAATTCACTTCCTTTGTACCAAGTCCCTGCTTTGTATTGCTAACTGAGGCAAGCATTGCTTGCTTAAACAGTCAAAACAGATGTAGTAGTCAAAATTAAAATTTAGCAGAACAGCTAATTTTTTTTTTTATAGAAAATGGTTATAAAATTGTATTGAGATTTTTTATAAGTATACTGACCAGTTTTGTCTGTTTAAATGTTTGTTATAGGTGCCAGTATTCAGGCCTATGGACCTGATGGTAGAAGCTAGTCCTCGAAGAATATTTGCCAACGCACACACATATCACATCAACTCCATATCTGTCAACAGTGATTATGAAACATACCTATCGGCAGATGATTTGCGGATTAATTTATGGCACCTTGAAATTACAGACAGAAGTTTTAGTATCCTCCTCAGTGGCTTGAAGAAATGTTTATTCCTAGTACCAGTTGATATTTTGTCAGACAGAATAGGAATTTTATACATGTATGTATGTGTATGTATATATATATATATATATATATATATATATATATATATATATATTTTTTTTTTTTTTTTTTTTGAGGGGGAGATTTAGAGACATTTATTTGGAAATGTGACATACTTTACATCTGCACATTATGCTTTGCTTTCATACCACATTAGGTTTGTATTTTGAATTTTATGGGTGAACACTGGTCTGTCATTAAGCCCTGTGCACAACCATCTACTTTTTAAAGATTTTTTTTAATTGAATATCAAGTAACATTGGATTGCAAGTATGACCAATGCATTTATTTTAGGGTGACAGGAAGTGCCTGCATCTTCAAATGTTATGATTTACAGTTTGCGAGTCTAAACAGAAATCACACACGCCACCCTCCTGAAGAATAATAATGATATATATAGATGCTGGTAGTTAATGCTAGCCTAGAATGGCATTCAGCAAATGACTCATCTGTTTTGTTTTTTTCCCTCTAACAAGGTGAATGTTAGTATTGTTTAGTAGTGCTGCTTTCAAAGTAGAATAGTGAAGGTGGTATGTCTGTCTGTTAATGCTGCTTTGAAAGCAGTGCTGTAAAGGTAAGTGATGGTCAGCCTGTGGACAGCCACAGGTTAACAGGTGATAATGCAGGGTAATTAACTGTGGTCTTTTCCCTTTGCCTAATAACATACTTTGCATTTCCGAAGCCCAGTTGTGCATTTCTGAATACCGTAAGGCATTCAAAAACTGAAATTGTCTTTTTTCTTGTATGTATTTTTATTTAAACAACTGCATTACATTTTAACGTAGCTATCAAAAAGTATTTATTCGTGAGAGCACACCACCTTATAAGGATGAGTTTGAAGTCTGGATGTTCTGGTATCTTCAGAAAGGATTTTGTTTAAGTTAGTGTGATGGCTTTGGTACTAGCTATATATTATTATTAGTAGTATATATTTATTATACATATGTATATATATATATGTGTATATATATATATATATATATATATATATATATATATATATATATATATATATATATATTCTATTATATGTAATATATTACTATTAGTATTATTATTAGTAGTAGGCATCTTTTGATCCCAAAGGATCATGGGTTTGCACCCTATTGGACTGATTCAAGCAGTGTCTTCTGTGGCTGTGCACTCCAATCCAGGAGTGGCAGTCCTTTCTGCATTCTGAACAGCAGTAGGCAGATGGCAGTCTAGTATCACAGGCCCGGATCTTCCTTGAGAGTCTGTCTTATCCGCTGCTGTCCTTGCCATGGTTGTTTTATACAAAGCGAGAGATTCCGTCACTTCCCATTTTCAGGCATTCTTGTGTGAGGAGAGAGAATGCCAGGTTTTCGATCTGATTGAGGCGAGGGAGAGCTGAGGTCATGCTTGCACATCTCCTTGTAGTGCAATTCAGGTCACCCTTTCAGACATTTTCTAGACTTCAGCTCTCCAGAAAGGAAGTCTTTTGGTGTTTGGCCATCTGTCATGAGTGAAACACGACCCAACCAGTGCATACGCCTCTGTGTCAGGCGGGTGAACATGGAGGTGGTGGCCACCATCACGTGCACTGTGCTGTTGAGGATCTTGTCCTGCTGTGACATGACATAAGTATGCAGCTAAGGCAGAGCATGTAGAGTACATTGAGCTGCTGCTCCTGCTTTGTGCACAGAGTCCATGTTTCCCTGGCATACAGTAATGTGCTCAAAATAAGACTGTGTAAACCTGCACTTTGGTGTGTACAGTGAGCTTATTAGCCCATACTCTGTCAGCCTGGAAAACATTGTGACAGCTTTTCCAGTGTGGTGGTGGTTTTCACTGTCAAGCAACAAGTTGTCAGAGGTTGGAGAGCCTAGGTACACAAACTCATGGATGACCTCCAGCTCATAGTCACTCACCCTGATAGATGTCTCATTGTACACATTTTGACCCATCACCTGGGTCTTCTTTAGGCAGATTATGAGGCCAAATTCCATACATGCATCCACAGCGACTCATGAGTGGCTGAAGGATAGGTGAGGCTTGTCAGCCTGGGAAGGTAGCCAACCTAGAAGGAAAACTGTGATTTAAGACCTCCACTGCCTTGTGGCAATACCTAGTCATGGTGAAGGCTTTTGTGAGTTAACCCTGAGGAATAATGCTGAGATGGGGCCCCTAAGGCAGTTTGAGGTTGTACTTCACCTCACTCTGGCAGCTCCTGCAACAACACTGATGCCAAGTTGTACTGGCCTTGTCTTTCCCTTGAATTTACATCAGTGACGTGGAGAGGAGAACCTGCTGCTGGGCTTCAGCTATTTCCTCAAGATTCACTTGCCCAGGCCTGCACATTGGAGAGGACATTCAGGCATCGCTTTGTGAGCAGTGATACAACATGAGACACAGCAGTTACTGGTATTAAGTTACTACACTCAGTTGGTGTAGAGTGAGGCATCAGGGGCTGCTTCCATCAGTGGGGGGAGAGATCCTCTGATCTCATTGGGCAGCTACTGTCTGCCTTGAGTTGGGCAACCCTCAGCCAAATAGGTGTTGCCTCACCATGGTCCACTTGCTTCACCTCTGTGTGGAGCCTAGGGAACCCCCAACAGGTGTTATTAACCATACACCTGGAAAAACAAAATATGCTAATGTTTAGACTGGGCACATGGATTGAAAAGACAGTAACTCCCAGGCCTTATGGTAGATCTATAGAACATCAGGGATGCTCAGAAGACAGCAGTCATTAACAATGAGCTGATCAGATTGCAGATGGGCATTGTGGCTGTCCAGGAAACAAGGCTGTCATCCATTGGATGTCTCAGAGAGAAGGACTTTTTTTGTTATGGGAAGCTTCCAGAAGAGACTAAGGAACATGGTGTTGAATTGCAGTAAGAGCAACCATGTTTGCTTAGTCAGACCACCAAATGTGGGAAATGAGAAAATGCTAAAAACTCAGCTGCAGACACCAGTGGTCATGGTCATCATCTTCAGCATCTACACCTGCTTTAATTTCTGCCCAGCAAATCAAGGGCAAGTTCTATGATGAACTTTGCTGCCATCAGTGAGGCCCTTCCCATGAACTGTTACTCATTCTTGGTGACTTTAACGCCAGAGTTGGCTTTGACCATCACAGCTGGCCATCATGTCTGAAACACTCCGGAACTGGAAAGATGAATGAAAACAGACAGCGCTTCCTTGAACTTTGTTCCCAATATGGTGTCTGCATAACCAACATCTTCTATGTCAAGCCCTAGCATAGAGTTTTGTGTTGACACCCAAAATCAAAACATTGACACCAGCTTGACCTCATCCTTACCAAAAGCAGCAGTTACCTCACGGCAGACCAATACTGATCACTTGCTCATGTGTAGTAAGGTGAACATCCAGCTGCAGAGTTTCTTTCACTGTATAAAGAAAGGGAAGCTGCATATTGACACAGGCAAGTAAGTTTGTCCAAGCACTTGAAAGAGGACTTGCCCAGCCTAGATGGCACTGACATCAGCAAGAAATGGGAAAAACTACAGGATGATATCTATAACACTGCAATAGCTATCTTTGGGAAGAAGACAGTCAGGTGTTCTGATTGGTTTAAAGCCCATACCGAAGCACTGACATCTGATTGAGAAGTATGGACAGGCACTTGCTGTGCATACAGGTTCTTTCCCAATGAGGACAACTTGCAGGCACTCCGTTGTGCTCAGAGGAAAGTGTAGTAGGTTGCTCAGTGTTGTGCTAATTACTGGCTCCATCTTTGCTTCAGTATTCAGTAGGCTGCAGACATTAGTAAGATGCATGGAATGTATAATGGGATCAAGCAAGCCATCAGTCCAACACAAAAGAAAATCGTTCCACTTGTCAGCCACAGGTGAGGTCTTGAATGACAGAACCAAGCAGATGGAAAGCTGGGTGAAACAGTACTTACAGCTGTATGCCAGCGAGACCATAGTTACAGAGAGAGCCCTAAATGCCATGGAGTCTCTGCCAGCTATGACTGAGCTCAGTGCTAAGCCCATTTTGGAGGAACTCAACGATGTGCAAAAAGCACTGTCTTCTGTAAAAGCCCCCAGGAAAGATGGTATTCCTTCAAATCCATAAGTATGCCACCAGTACCCTAATCTCGGAGCTGCATTCTGTACTTTGCCAATGCTGGAAAGAATGTGGTGTACTGCAAGATATGAGGGATGGTAAAGTTACCATCTGTGAGAACAAGGGTGACAAAAGTGATTGTGACAGATGTTACAGCATCTCCCTTCCCTCAGTACTGTGGAGAAGCTGTTTGCACGTGTTGTCCTGAAGAGGCTCAGCATTTTTGCAGAGAGTTTACCTAGAGTCTCAGTGTGGGTTCAAAGCTTAACTGTCAGCCATAGACATAGTTTTCTCAGTTGGGGCAACTACAAAAGTGCAGGAAGTAGCCCTTATTGATCTGACCAAGGCATTTGACTTTGTCAGTAAGAAAGGTCTGTTTGTGTTTCTGGCAGAGGTAGTCTACACCCCCCAGCACTGGTTAGCATTCTCAGGGCCTTACATGAATGTGTGAAGGGGACTGTCATGTTTGATGGATCAACATGTAGCCCTTTTGAGATTCTCAGTGGAGTGAGGCAGATGTGGGTGCTGACACCAATATTGTTTGGTATCTTTTCTATTTTCAAATTTGCTTTTGAAACTTCTACAGAGGATATCTTTCTTTGAACCAGAATGCACAGCAACCTCTTCAAACTGTTGAGGATTAGATCAAAGACCAGCATGCTTAGGAAGCATCTAAAAGAGTTCCTGTTTGCTATAGAAGCAGCTATTCCTGCTCACACTCAGCAGGAACTTCAGCCAGCTTTATACAAGCTGATATATGACCCACCTCCCCTCCTACATGCCTGCATATATTTTACAGGTAGGTAAGGTAAAAATCCCCAGTGGCAACAAAACTGGTTTCTAGTAACCATTTCTGTGCAACAAACTACTGTCCTCATTAGACGATCACTGTGGTCTAATTATGCTCTACATACACTAACCAGTGGGATTTCCTGACTTCTTGACTTTTTCCCTTTGTTACAAAGGTAGTAAATTTTCACTTCTTCCTGCTTTACAGTCAAACACTAGTCTAGTCTACTGACCAAACCACGTCATTACATTCTGTTCCATTTGAGTCCCAGCCAGTACTACAGGCTTAGTAAACTAATTTGTGCCACCAAATAGACAGTAACTTTATAACCTTTGTAGTCTTCCTTGAGTTGGCAATATTTTTGCTGAACTATTTATTTTAGTGCAGACCTTAATTCAGTAAGTATTCTTACCAAGATGACTGTCTCCTGCAGCCATCAAAAACGAGAAAGTATATTTTTAGTGTCATTGACTGTCATTAATCAACAGTAAAATAACAAACACAATATTGTGTATCCATTGTTATTAATAAAAGATTTCTTAAACAGAGTATTGCACAAAAGCATTTCAGCATGTAAAACGATGAAAGCAAGGAAGCTTTATAGAAGGTCTCTTGTGCAGAAAGTTGTGTAATATATAACTGAAGAGTTAACTGAACTAGTTATGTTTTATATTATTTAATTTAGAGCTCAGCAGTTTCCAGATTGTTCAGGTTGCTTTCCATCCACTTTCAGATAGTAAACATTCTTCTGCTCCAGATTCCCACTTATAAGAGAGTGCAACTTCCATAAATTCTCTCCAGGTATTCTTCCCCTTTTTTATTAAACAGCAGCTCAATTTCAGTGGTTACTAATGCAGGCATTCCCAGCACTTTTCCTTACACCTTTATTGAGTTATCACTTAAGACATAAGCAAACATACATTTATATAAAAGAAGACAAGCCATGTTCATAGTTAGACATTATACGTTACATGCATACTTTTATACAATTATCATCAGTTCCCAATTACATACATTTTAATTATCCCTTTTTTAACATCATCTTCTGTTCTAGATTCAGTTAAAAACTCTTATCATTGCAGGTCTTTCACTTAGGATTCCCTTGTCCCTTTCTGTTTGCCCTCCCTATCATGGCTTGATAGAGTATAGGCAGTCTCCAACTTGCAGTCCAAGTGTCATCTTGGCCTTTTCCCATTCTGTTACCTTCCCTGTTTCTTTGTTCCCAGTAACTTGGTTCCTTTGCCAGTTTTCTCAAGTAAATTCCAACCCCCACTTGCCTTTTCTCTGTACCCATAATTACAGTCATCCCTGTTAACAGAAATGTTCTCCATTGTAATGTTTGCTTAGTTCTTAAAATGTTTTCTACTACTTTATGAATATAATAATCTGTATGGTTGCTATTATTCTCCTTAAGGATCTTCATCCAAAATCCCACCTTTCCAAAATTTATTGAATTCCCCCCACTTCATCATCCATTTGCAGTTTGAATTAGAGTTTTCAGCTTGTGTTATGTATATCAGCCTAAACTGTGTAGCTCTAAAATATCTATTCAAATCAGGTAATCCTAAACCACCTTATATGGGAAGGATCAGTTTATCCCACTTGACCCTTGCCCACTTCCCCTCCTTGATAAAATCCTTCAACTCTTTATTATCATCCACAACTTCTTCTATCGTTGATAAAAATACGCCTGACCTGTATATAAAATTAAATGGGACTAAAATCATTTTCACTGCTTCTATCTTGCTATCCAATCCATAACCCAAGTTCCCAGTTTCTCATTTTTTAACCCATACTCCTAAATACTTTTATCTTGTCCCCATAAATAATGGGTATTGCTAGACCAGTTCATGTATGGGTATATATTTTACAGTTATAGCCTTTGTTTTATCTTCATTAATTTTATAATCCAAAATTTCTTGAAATTGTCTCAGAATGATCCACAACACCAGGATGTCCTTTTCCAGTTTTAGCAGGTACAAAATAATATAATCTGTTAATGAAGCCAGTTGTTCTTAATTACCAGACCAATTATATCCTTGAAATTCTGAGTCCCTTATTTTCTTTGCCAGTGGCTCTAACTATAATGCAATTAACAAAGAAGAAAACTACACCCCTTTTCAAACCTAACCTATTAGAGAGGAACCCTCCCACTTAAAAAAATGTTGCCTCCAGTTCCTCATATATCATCCAAATTAACGTTATTATTGCATCAGGGAATGCTACTCATAAAATCTCAGCTTACTCTGTCGAATGTGTTCTCTGCATCAAGATCCAAAAACAATAGCAGTATTTTCTTGTGTTCTTCTTACCTCTGGCTCATCATTGTTCTGTTAATGTTGTCATATGTTTGCCTCCCCTCCAGAAAACCACATTGATCCATATTTAGCTGTAATGGACATAAACATTTTGTAATCATGATTTAAAATTGAAATGAGCTTATATGAAGGTCGAACAGATTGGTCTTTACCTTCTTTAGGTATTACAGCCACCACTGCTTTTTTTTTCCAGGATGTTGATGCCTCCCTTTCTTTTAAAGTTACTGTTAAAACTTCCAGATTTGTATCACTTTCTTCTCTCCTGTCTTCCAAACATCCACCAGAATATCATCTATTCCTGGAGAGTTTCCTCCAAATTGACTATACGTCATCACTTCTTTCTAAGCTCCTCTTAACTTAATTGTTGAGTCTCATCTGCCATTTGTGCTTTTCTTGATTTCCTCACTTCTCTGCTTTATACACATTTTCACAAAATTTCCAAAATATTTTGAATAACCCTCCAGAATCTCTGGTTATTTTTCTTGTTGTAGGCTCACTAAGCTTGGCAACGATGCTTTCTACTTTCTGTTGCCTAATTCGTTGTGCCAAAAGTTTTTGTGCTGTGGAGTTAAAAAGACAGTGACAAAGAGCAGCCTTTCTAAACACATGCATATTATCCAGGTACTCCTTTATTTTCTCTCTAGAATTTTGCAATGGTACCGCTTCTTGTTCTGTGAAATATCCCTTGTTCTTTAATACTTTACTTTTGTCAACCCTGTAAATAATTCCTGTTATTTATTAACTGTATCTCTCTCTCATTTTTACCATATTTTTAAACTTCATTTTATCCCACTCACAAGTTATAACTTCAGGAGTTTTTTCTTCCCTAATAACACCTGAATAATTTCTATTACCCGTTCCTTAAATTCTTTTTTTTAACGGGTAGTTGAAGTGCCACCATCTCATCTATACTTTATTACCTTGCATTTTATCTTGGAAATTATTGGTGCATGATCTGAAGTAGTTAATGGATGTGTGTGTCAGCATTCTCAATTAGATGCACGTTCATTTGAAGTATAATTGCCGCCTAGTCTAGCCCAGTTATTGTACCTTGGGGAGTACTATGTAAATTTTCCCAGAGTTCCTGATACTAAATTTACATCTTCCTTAACAAATATTTTCATAAATGTCTTGAGAAACCTACCTTTTTTTGTTATATTTTCCCCTTCTAGCCCCCCCCCATGCATCCTCATTGTGGCAAATCAAATTTCATTCCCCACCTATAAATAATAATCCCTGCTGAAAGCTGATTATTTCTTTTAAAAAAAAATAAGTTCCATAATAACAGTTTTAGGTGGAATATAAATACACACCATCTAAATCCTCATCTCTTGACAGTAGCCCCTTACTACAACAAGTCTGCCATTATCATATTTTCCCCTTCTGTAACTGTTGGAGCTCCAATTCTTAGCAGTTAATATAAGTATGAATATCCACCCCAAAATCTTGTCTTTATGAAATTCGCATGCTTTATTCTTTCCAAATGTGTCTCCTGTGGTACTGTTATTTGCACTCTGCATTTTTAATGTTAAATGTTTCTGCAGACCATTATTCACATTCCAAGATAATGTGGAAAATGTCGCCATTGTGATAAGTCATCGTTATTCCCAACTATTGTACATGACAGACATTAATATTTCCAGCTTTTGAGGTAACTGCACCCACTGATGTTTGACAGGTTAATCCTTTATACATTTTTTATCTTAGCATTGGAATCTGTCACATGTTACAAGACGTTCTGTTGTAATGAAAGTCCTCTAACAAAAAAATACACTCTCAGAACATCCCCGTAACATGTTAACTTAACACAAACCTATGTACATCTTCAAGTAATGAAATTTAACCCTCCTGATAGGAAGAATTGTCACAAGTACACAGCTACAAACCTGGACCTAGCCTAAAATTGAGGTTATCCGTGCTAACCATTGCCTTTGCATCTACTTAACACTAATTGATATCCTGTTCTTTGTTATATTTATTTCCCTCACAAATGTGAAAAACAACTTATTTGCCTTCAGAAAATATTAACTTTTAGCCTTTAAGAAACAAGTGATCTGGCTTTTTATTGCCCCGTTTTCAGCTTGCCTCTATGGAAATGCAAGAGAAAAATGTAGTCCTCGGTTGCAGGCTTCTAAAGACTAGCTGAATATATTAATTTCTAAATTAAAGCATTTCATCATGTTTGGTGTTCTCTTGTTCCCACTTAAAACTTGTTATTGGAATAAGCCAAGGGTCTTAATCCAGACATTCGCCTAAGCAAAAGTAAGAAAAACATTTCAGTTCTACATACACTGTGATCTGTGTACTTTTGCATCCCATCCCCCACCTCAACAACCCAAGATTGCAGCCTGTTAACTTAAAAATGCTTTTGTGTAGCCTTTTTCTCTCTCTGCAGTGTAATGCTTGCATTTCTTACTACTAGAAAAGAAGTAGGGAAGACAAAAAAGGCATCTGTTTACTTTAGTATCTTTATCGCATACAGAAACAGCTAAAAATACCTCACTATAAAACATGCAATTTATATTGTGAAAAGTTTTATAGAAATACTGTTAACAGAAACTGTTTTATTAAGTTATCTTTTTCATTCCTATCCCCCCTCCCCTCGTTGTTCTTGCAAACATTATTGACATGAAGTGAGGCAAATGCCTTTCAGTTCCCCACAAGTTTAACAGAGTCACAAAAGTCCATTATTTCCACTTTTTTTATACAGAAGTATTTCTAAATGAGCAGTGATTTGCATTTTCACATTTATTCACTAATTTCTGTGGTGCTGGTCTTCCTTTTTGTTCATCTCCATCTCCCAGGTCCAGATTCCAGTTAATTCCCAAGCTACCCCTGATTCTTCTAGTCAGTGCCTGTGCTTTTCTCTCTCAAGCATTTTCCTTTAGAACAGTGGAAAGGGTTTCACTGGCACAGTCTTTGCGTGTGCTTTCGTATCAGAAGAATGAGAAGTGGAGTCCCCTTCTGCTTTATGGCTTACTTTTTGTTGGTCAGACTATTTCCTCTTTAGCTTGTTCTGCATCAGAAAATTACTTTGATCCTCCAGGAAGAATATACTGAAGATAGCTGACTACATTTGTTTCTCTTTTGCCTGGTGCATACAGTGAATAATTATTTTTTACAAACACTCTCCTGTCTCCAGCGTTTAATACTTTGCTCTTTTGCCACAGTTTTGTCAGGTTTATAGGTAGATACTAGGCTAATGACCCCCAGGGCATGGGCATTTATTAGGAAGTTTCTAAAGGTTATGTGAGGGAGGGTGTTAGTATGGGCATAGTTGCTGTCTTCCTCTGCCTCGGAGACATGGGGGCCAGACCTGGGATGAGTTTGATTTCCTATCCATTGGTCAAGGTTACTGTTAAACAGAGTTAGGTATGGTCTCTGCTTCATATGGACGGGGAGCTTGTTCCAGAGCATGGACATTCTCTGAAATATATGTCTGTCCCGTTTATGTTGCAAGCAAAGTTTAAATCCTTGGATCTAGTGGTTCTGATACTGTTTGTTTTGTGGATGTGCAGAAGGTTTATTGAAGCTGGGGCCATAGATCACCTCTCAGTAACTTGTAGGAGACTGAGTACGAAGCTGGGGCTTTAAGGTGATGTGTGTAAGACGGTGCGTTTATACCCTGGATTCTCCTCTTAAGGAGCCTTTGTGGACGTTCCAACTGTTGCATATGTCTGGTCAAGGTATGTGCTGAAGGAAGCATTACACTTAGATGGGCCTGATAAGGGATGAATAAAGTGGCACTCTGATTTCCTTATAACTGGGTGCCATACCCATACTTATAAGTTGGGTGACATAAAATGGTTTTCTTACTGCCTTGGCCACATGTGGTCAAAGGCCAGATTACTGCCTACATATGTTCCCAGATGCCTGACAGCCTAATTCTTATGGGTGTCTTATCGATGGAGTAATTAGCCTGGGAGTCCATTTTCCCAAAAGGCACTATAATTTATAAGCATTGAGTTTTAATCCAGTTTAGTGAAGATGAACTCTTTCTGCTGGTAGGATTGCACCTTTACTTAAATAGGTCTTTGATGCTTTCTCATGACTTGATTTGGAGCATACATAGTGTGCCCTTTCAATTAACAGCTCCTCCTTTGGAATACCAGCCCAGTTGCGTATTTGTACCTTCATAAAATTAATATAGTCTGTTCCTTCTAGTTTTGTGGTACAGCAGAAAGTCTCAGATTATCCGTACATGCTTTGTACACTAATTCTATTTTTTTAAATGTCTCCCTTGAATTCGTACTTGGCCAGCCTTTTCTTCATTTCATTGTCTGATTTTTGCAGTTTTTATTGGCTCTTCTGAATATTTCTTTAAAGCTTCTTCCATTTTTTCTATCCTTTTGTTATTTGAGTTGATACACTCTTTCAGTATTTCGTTTATTTAAAGCTCTGAGCACATTTGGCTTCTGTTTTCCTCTAGATTACTGGAAACCATGTCTTGCAGGGCTTGAACTGCTTTTTGCTGAACAGCTACACATTCTTCCCATTCAATGGTTTATCTTTACCTTTTCTAGCTGATTTTCTTTCAGGCTCTCAGTTTTTTTCTTTGATGGTATCCAAGCAGTGTACTTATTAGCCATAACTGACTTTACTAATAGTGACAGAGTTCCTGGTCCTTATCTTTCATTTTCTTTTTTCTCTTTGGGAGAGCTGAAGTTAAGCTGTTAATCAGTGTGCAACCGTCTTGGAAAGTTCCAACATTTCTGATTTTTTCATAAGTTTATGCTTTATTTCTTGGATAAAGCTGTCTTATACCATTTCTAATCTTTTGGGACTGAAACTATTTTTCCTTTTTTTTTTGTGCTTTGAACTGTGTTACAAAAACTACTGTCATTTATTCAGTGCAGTGTTTAAAACTGTATCACTGCAGAAACAGACTTCAGATTGCCACTTAGAGGGAAAATAGTGCCATTTGTATATTTCTTATTCTGGCTGACTGTACAGCCATTATTTGGTATTGCCCTAGCTAGTTTTTTTTTGTCTTCTGACTTGATGGGCTCAGATATGGTACCACCCCACTCCCCATAGACCATCTACCACTTTGTGCACCTAAACAACATAAAAGTAAGACAAGAAGTGTGCCTCAGCCTGTGGCTTATGACTCAGCAGTAGCCTTGGTCAGGTTATCATACCATTCACCGACTTTTGGTTCCCCTGTTGGGAAAGTGCCACAACTGTGTTTGACACCAGGTTCAGACACGTCCACTGGGCCTGTGCCATTGCCTGTTTCAGGTACAGGATAACCAAATTCTTTAGGTGCAGAGGAAGTCAGTGGTGTACAGAATCTTTTGCTAGTGTTGATACACCCCCCAACGATTCTTCCCCTAATGTAGTGACTGCTAAAAAGAGACAGAAGTCCCACCTCATTGCAGGGAAACAGTCTGTGACTGTTTTCACCCTAGCTTGTGGCTAGATCCTTTTTCCAGGCCTTTAATTCCAGTTGCAAACCAGTTTGAATAACGCTCTTGCTCCTACGCCCTTTCAACTATCTAAGCATTCTGATTTTGAAGGGGATCTTGAATCTTACTTTTCAGAAGTGTCAGAGACTGACCATTTTCCTTCACCAGTTTCCCTGAGGACAAACAGGTTCAGAAACCCAAACAGATGTTTTCTTTTTCACAAATGCTGGCTAGGTTTAGAGATGTATTCAGTTGAGAATAATCATGGGCTTGCCCCCAAGATTATCAAGGTTATATGAACTTTTGGAGGATGAGGCCCTGGACTGACAACTCTCCCTCCCAGTGACAGAGGATGTTTTTAAGAAGACTTGTAATTCTCTGCTGAATGGGTCTCCACCTAAACAAAAAAAGCTTAAAAAGTTCAAAATGTGCTCTGCCATGCCCAGCCTCCAAGCCCCCTTGTTGGTGGGCCCTGTATCAGTTTCCCCTGTGACCTTTTCCAATAAAAAGACCATGTTGTCCCCAAACCCAGTCCCCCAAGGTAAAGTAGGTAAGTGTCTAGAATTTCCAGGAAAATAAATTGGCACAGTCAAGAACAGTAGCTTTTAAAGTCTTTAACTACCAGTGTTTTACATGGAAGTTTGTGTTGAGGTGTTTGTGTAACTCAGACGAGTTTGCTGCATCGTTACCTGCCGAGTAGAAAGGCTATGAGAAAGAGATTTTTCCAGTTTTTCTCAAATGTATAAACATGCTTTAAAGAGTGCCTTGAAAGGGGCCAACACTGTTTCTAGAAATGCAGAGAAGTTTGGTATGTTAAGGAGGTATTCTTTATTATATGGCCAAAGCTTTACTGTTGTAAAAAAAAAAAAAAAAAAAAAAGAGGTTATGAATGCTGTGCATGATTCTGATTGTGTTTGGTACAGCAACTAATCAGATCCAAAAACACTGTGATGACAGAATGACAGAGGTAAACTGATAAAAGGGATATTTAAAATGTTCCATACTCTCAAGTTTCCCACCAATAAGATGATTTTTGAAGTTCCAACAAATAGAAATCCCAGCTGAATAAAAAACAAGGCACCAAAAGGAAATGGCATCACAAGAATTCTGCCAAGCCTAACAAAAGCGGCTCCCAAAAAGGATACCCCCTCCCTTCCAACCTATGACTATGTTGAGACTCCGTTCCTGTCATTCCCAAGCCTCCCCCCCCCCCCCGGTGCCCTATCTGGAAAGTTACCTCTCAACAAAGCAGTCTGTCCATCAGTGGTTTCCAACAAGTGGGTGCTCAAACATCAGTGGTGATGGTTAGACATAACAGTGGAAGGAACCTCCATCGCTGTTCAGGGCCTCCCCCTCACCCATTGCACCAGACTTTCTTATACTCTGCCAAATGCTGGACTTCAGGAGTCATAAAGTCTGGTCCCACCTTCGGAGAGAATGATAGGTTTCTACACCCGAATTTTTCTGTCCTCCAGAAGAGGGGTCATGGAGACCACCATTGACCCTGTCATTTCTGAATACATTTGTCAAGTTCCCAAAGTTCAAGATGCTCACCCTGCAGTGATGGAAGAAGAGTGCTTCCTTTTCTGCCAGACCACTGCTTCGTGGTAATTCTGGACTTGACTGGTGCTTATCATCATATCCCCATTGCTCGTCTCTTCAGGAGGTACCTGAAATTTGTTGTCTGGCTCTTATCAGTTCTCTGTACTGCCTTGGGAATATCCACTGCACTTGGAGTGTTTACCAAGTACTTGTTCTAGTAGTGGCTCTATTCCAGACATCCTTGAAGCCATGCTTGGTGGACTGAAGCATTCTCATTCCCTTGGATGTATTTCCACCCTTTCCACTAATTGACAAAGTACTTCTGAAAATTTATAAAGAAATGCCAAATATCATTGTGGTGACCTCCTGTAAGCACCGACAGTTTTTGTGCTCCGTTCGAATGGTGTTAGCCAAGAGTAATGTACTGCGTACTTCCTCACACTCTGGATTTGCTCTCTCAGTGTCGGGGGGTGACTGGTGCACCCCAGTTTGGAGTAACTTCAAATGACAGCCTGGATGATTCAATTTTAACTCCATTTAGGTACACGCTTCATGAAGATGTGTGGCAGGTGTTAAATGTGGCCAGAAAACTTGCCGTTAGAATATTTTGTGTTTAAAATGGATGAGGTACTCTAAGTGGTGCCTAAGTGGGGACAAAGTGTATCTTGAGGTTAACATCCCTGTGGTCTTCATATATTTGTGTGAGCTGCTCCAGAATTTCTTATCATATGCATCCATTAAGGTGCATTTAGTAGCCATCTCTGCTTGTCTGTCAATGGAAATTCCCTCTTTCTTCTTCTCTTTTGGTAAAGCAGCTTATGAATGGAGTATCACATTTGAGATCCAGGGCAAGCTTCACTAGAACCATTCTCTAGGGGCTCTTGAACCCTTATCTATTCTCCTCCCAAGTTGGATAAGCTTTGGGAATCTATCCGAATGCCAATAATGGTGTATTTTTTGAACATAGTACAGTTGCACAAGTCCTAAGTACCTGCAACAGTAGATGTAAGTAGGACACACTGATTTACTGGCATTACCCACAAACCTGTATAGATGTGCATAGTTTGGTGTTTGGGTTGCCACTGAGTGCTGCTGCATAGCCTTTAATGTCTTTTGGTTTTGAACGGTGTATGTTCACAAAGCTCTTGTTTTCATCTTCTCTTCCTGATGGATCCTAGAAAACTGAAAGGGTCCTATCTGTGGGTTTTTAATGCAGTCCTGCTATTGCCAGATTATTGATCCATCACACCTTCAGACAGACAGTGGGAGGGTGTCCGGGTTTAGTAACTGCCAGAGGGAGGGTAACAACGCATTACTACCCAAATGCCACTAAGGCAGTGTATTTTATGAACATCTACTGTTGCAGGTAATTAAGACTTAAGCAACTGTACTTTCTCCACCCCTTCTGTGAAAGAACAGCTCTTAATATTAGTCTTAAATCTTCCCTAACTTGAAGTTTCATCCATGCCCCATCATTTACCTGCATGAACCTTTTTCACATTGCTAATCCTTACACCAACATTTACCTGAATGGTCAGTCCTTTTCATTTCTCTTTTCGGGTATCTAACACCTGATGGTGTACTCTTTCTCTTGGGACTTCTGACAGGTACAGTCCCAGTCCTTTGAACTTTTTGTCAAATTCCTTGGTCATAATTTCCATTTCTGGCTTTGTAATCCTCTTTTCCACACTCACAACTAGATTGCTTTTACTTCGTAGAATCACACGGTATGACAGTTTGCATTTCAAGATGTGTTATGCTGTTGGAGGTTGAGTACACGTGACTGCAAGCTTGTAACAAAAAAAAAAAAGAAAAGGAAAACAGACTCTCATAAAAACACATTAAAAATTCAGTATGCAATCCAGTTTTATTTTAACTGTAACCTTCTTAGGGTGTTCAGTGTACAACTAGTCTGTCCCAGAAAGCAAAATGGATACAATTTTATGTACTACAAGGAATAGACCCCTTTTGCAGTCACATCTCAGTAAACATGTTAGTAGACATAATAGTGCCTTTTCTTGGTGATCATTCTTCTTTCCTTCTAATCTGCATAAATGTATAGGGCAGGAAAACATCTCTTTGAGGTTAGCAGTTCTACCTGATACTTCCCTCTTGGCTTTCATTGCCAGAGTTGCATGATGAACATACTGGACAGAACTGTTTTTAAGAATATTTACCAGCTGGCAAGCTCCCAGGTCAAGTGAGGCACAGATACATATAATATGCACATGCACAAAACTTTTAAGAAACAATTTTAAACAAAAATGAATGAGAAGCTTTCTTTATATGAATGAGGCGAAACACTCTTACTAGGAAGCTATGTAATATTTCATCTGAGAGCAGTGAGCTGTTTCACCTGATACAAACTTAGATTTCATTACCACAGTAACAAGTTTTTGGTTGCACACTGAATGTTAAAAACAGAATTGCATTAAGTGAGATTACCGACTGACTTGTTCCTAAACTTGAACCAGTACATTGGGGCACAGACATGCGTATGTACACAAGTCTTTTCTGTTATGACCCCCCTCCATAGAAACTAAAGTAGGATTCAACTTGAAATAAGTTCATAATTACTGTGGCCATTTTTTTTAAAGTTGGATGTCAGTTTACCAGCCACCACTGCAATTTAATAAACCCTTTTATTTTTTGCTTTAACTATAAGTGAGGTATTGTGGAAAAAGACTTTATAGTGGAAGAAAGCATACAGCCTTTGTCCATTGTATACTATACAAGTATAGTTCATTTATTTTTACACTTCAAATAAAATGCTCATTCCAAAACCTAGCAAAACTATCCTTTCTACTTACTTGCATCAAGAAGTTTCATTTCCTCACTCGTCAGCTAAAATAGGTCTTTATACTTGGCCTGTGTAAGGTACTTCAGTTTCTGAAAAACCCACCTTTGAAACGAGTTGTAATTGTAGTTATTTTCTCTACCACTCTGTGGCAGAAAAATGAAGTTGTACTACCCAGCAACTTCCAAGATGTGACATCCTAGGAGGCACCTGTTAAATCATCGATGAATTTAGAAAAACATCAGAAAGTGCATTGATCCACACACAAGCTGATGAACTGCAGGAAGTGCTTCAATCACAAAGGTACACCTTTCTCAATGTTTCTACAGTGACCTGGTATTTTGCTAATGTAATTAAGACTGGAAAAGCTTTGTGGACTGTCTTAAGAGTATTTACAAGTCGTGAGTCTGAGATCCCTGCCTTAGTCACTGATTTTATTTCACTTAACACCCTCTAACAAATGCTACCATACGCTGTCTCTTAACCAGTATTCAGTGTGGCTCCACAACCCTAGTTTTTGGCTTCCTCTTTAGCCTCTAGTGGAGCACACTTTTTAAAAGACATTAATGAAATTCAGTTACCCAACATTCATTTGGGAGGTATTTTTTTTTGTTTTGGAGAGGGTTATTCCTTAGTGCATTTCTTCTAGAATACAATGAGAAGTGCGTGTGCTTCTGCATTTTAGTTTATCTTTATTCTTGGACAATTTTGCATTGTTGTTGACAAGTCATTGTGCTAAAGTGCTTACCACCATTCCACCATAATTTTATCTTTTATTTCTATAGAGTGATAAATTATGTTAATAGATTTTCATAAAACTGCACACTACCAAGTGTTGCAAGGTCCGTTATTATATGTAAGGAACAAATATTGAAGGGATATGCACAAGTATTCTGAAAGTAAATGCAGCAGCTTGTTTAATGTAAATTTACAGTAGTTTTGAGGCCATAAGTGAATGAGTTTCCTGTATAACAATACTGATGTTGACCTGCTGGGTAATGATGTATGAAGCAATTAGTTGCCAAAGTTATTCTATGCATTTGCTTGCTTACTACACATAGGTGTTTCTTCCTTGATTCTTTACTGCTCAGATATTGTGGATATCAAACCTGCCAACATGGAGGAGTTGACAGAGGTAATCACAGCAGCAGAGTTTCACCCAAGCCACTGCAATACATTTGTGTACAGCAGCAGTAAAGGCACTATTCGGCTTTGTGACATGAGGGCAGCTGCACTTTGCGACAAACACGCTAAATGTGAGTGCTTAAAATCGCCATTCACAAGCATTGCTTTATTTTAAAAGTGCATATCTTGTTACAGGAATGGTGTCTTATTAATTTGTGCTTTCTGTTTCTTCCTGTTACTGAAATTTAAAAGGGACTGCAGCAACACTTACCTTTAAAGGTCTTCCAAAGGGCGGTATCTCCAATCTTCTGACACGTTCCCTACATCCTAAAGAAAAGGCACAAAAATATGTCTTTCACTTTGTAATTTTTCTCCTCCTGTACATAGTAAAGGTTAATAAAAACAAGACCGAAGTTAGATAATTGCTGCTTATCAGTGTGATCTCCTCCTTCAACTCAGTGAAAGATATACTGCTCAGATTTGAGGAAAATGTGGGTTTGAAATTTGTCTTGACCTATGGATCCTAAGCTTTTAATCATATCCAAATATAAATTGTGGACTTGTTTTTTGTAGTAATGAATGTAAAGATACTGATTAGGTACATAGGGCATACAGTGTTACAGTCTGCGGAACAGCATTCGTTTTACAAATAGTAAAGGGCATTGCTCCAAGACCCTGTTAGGTGATTTTTTTTTTTTAGTGCCCTTGACTTGTTAAAGTTAAAAGTGATATACAGCTACAGATGTAAATAAAAAAACATTGACCTTCATGTTTTGTTTGCATGCAAATTTATAAGTTTTATTTAAAAAATAATAAAATCAATATTTTCTCCTGATTTTTCCTAAAACAATTTCCAGGAGAAAGGTACAACAAAGTGGTATAAAAACACTAAGAAGTGTGTTCACGGTCACTTTCCTGCAGTTTACATTTGAAATTCTCCTTGTAGCTGTCACAAGAAAATACCTGCTTTTTATTCCCAAAATGGAGAAAAGATATGTTTGAGCCTAGCCTACCTCCAGAGTCCTGAACACTGCAGCTATCTGACATGCCACACGGCCAGGAAGAGTACTCTAATTGATCTGCATTGCAAATGTTGATGATTTACCATTTTGATTTGTTAATAGGATGCTGCATCAGAGTTAAAATATTGATCAAGGGGATGATCTATTTGGAAACTTTCAGTATGATGATACACTGAGATTTCTGAACCAGGGTCTTGACTGGAAATCACAGTAATTTCACTGAGAACAAATGGCATAATTGAGCGAATACTTTAGTGTAATAACACTTTAATATCTCCTTTCGTCAACAAAATGACTTCTTCAGAACATTACAAACACTAATCCAAAACAAAAAAAACTATAAAAACACCAAGTGAAGGCAGGAAACCAAGACTAGATCCACAGAAACAGTTTACTTACTGCTTTTGTCCGCAGATCCAACTGGACTTCATCAAAATAACATGCTCACTCACTCCAAATGCTTTTAAATATGCCAGAAATGCTTAATTCAGTTGAATCAATTAAAAGCCCCTCCTCTCTTCAACAAAAAACATTAATTACAAAAGCAGCATAAACAGTATAGAGTGCCTACTTTTTCAAATCTCCCTACTTTTTAATACAAAATGTAATACAAAATAAAACACCATGCAAAATGATACAGTATATTAAAAAAGATATATATATATATATATATATGTGTGTGTGTAAAAAAAAAAAAAAATTCTAAATATTGAACACCATGCATTTCAACACTCAGTTGAAATAAGTGATCTGATATTGTTAATCCTTGTTCATTCCTTACGTGTGGGTATCTGTTCCGATCTCGGAACCGAGCCGGCCATCTTCCAAGCTCACGTCAGCTACAAACTCTCGAGCTAAAACTCTTATCCAGAATTCCCCTCTCCCTGTTACCTCAGATTTCATTTGCCGCATTGCCATTCGGTCGTGTCAAGCTACTTCTCTTGAGCTAAGTACAATATTTTGTTGTCATACTAGTCTAAAACAACTTTTTCTCTCAGAAAAGTTACTAAATAGTTTTTTCTTACCTTATCGCAATTAGCGACTATACCTTCTTGAATCTTTTCAATCCCCTTCATCCTATTTACCACGAGGTATTTTCTTCTTTACCATCGTTGGTAAACCTCTTTTTCTCCTTACCTTCAGGTATTTCTTGTACCATTGCTGCTATTCTTTCCTAACGTGGCAGATAAAAAGGTAGTCCAGGATTTAAGAGATGTTCAGATTGTGGCCATAAATTACCTACTTCAGATGCACATTCCCTGTGTGTCTATTGCTTGGGTGTGCCTCATTTATCAGTTGACCCGCCCTGTGGAATTTGTAAGAATTTCTCTGACAGGACGTTGATTGAGAGGAAAATTAAATTGTTATTGAAGGGGCTACTTAAATCTCCTTTTTCAGAGGCTATTTCTAGGTTGGAGGTTTCAACCCCTCCAAGATCCCATAAGAAAAAGACTGATGAACATACAAAGGCCAAGTCTCTTCCTTCGTCCCCGGCTGGGGACTCCCACCAACCGAGACCCAAGAAGGCTAAGCTTTCTACTTCGGATCTGACTTTTTCGGCTCCAGTGCTTTCGGTGCCTAGATCTTCGGCACCGAGGCCATCGGTGCCATCTGTGATTTCGACACCGTCTAGCATGCCCTTTACCGTATCAGTACCAAGGGGCTCCTCGGTTCAGACTTCTCCACTGGCACCGATTATCCAGTCGATGCAGACTGTTACCACATCGGCTCTGACACCTTACCTGGAACCGACAACTCAGTTATTGGCACCGATATTTTCGGTCCCAGCCTCAGCACCAACAACCACTTTGGCGCCGACCTTATCGTCGGTGCAGACCATGACTTCGGCACAGATGATTTCCTCTGTGCAGACACCTGTAGTTCAGTCCTTTATGGCCCCGTTATTTTCAGTGCTGACTGGTGAGGTGGGCACCGAGCTTGCCCCATCTTTGAATAGACCTGACTCTCCCTCAACCGTGTCCATGAAATCCACTAGAAGACTCTCTGAACATGACGTATTGCGTCTTGTTTATAAAGTGCTTTTGGCCAGAGTTATCCCGCCTCCCAGGACCTATCCTTTCTTGGGAGGTGATCACCCTTTGCCAAAGACCCCTACTTATTCTCCTCCTTCACTGCCTTTGAAGCCCCTTGATATAGCACAGTCTTCCCCCTCTACAGTTCCCTTTATGGACCTCACTAAGGAACCGCAGTTGCCTTTGTGGCAGGAGAGTTTTGCTACGACCCAGGATGTCAGCTGTGGTGTATGTAATTTGGTGTTTCACAGCCATCCAGGGACTCCGAGGTGGCAGGCTGAGCCACTTAGGGGAGGGGTGACCCCTGTTCTGGACACTCACCCCTCTTCAGGAGGACCGGCCTTCCAACTAATGGAGAAGGCTTTGGCGTTGGCTGGCGATACTGTGCTATCAGTCTCCCCGCCCTCCTCTGGACCGCAATGTACACAAGTCGCTCCTAGCGGACATCAGGCCCAAGGACCTCAGGATGTACAACCACAGGAAACCCCTTTTGCGTTGTCTTCCTCAGCTTCGCCCTCTGAGGAAGTTCATCGAAAAAGCTTGTGCAAGAGGAAGCAAATGGACTCCACAGAGGAGTCCCTTACTTAAGACACTAACTTTGATGATGGGGAAGGGTCCCCTTGGTCACCCTCTGAGGTATCCTTTGGTGATATCCTTGAAATCCTTAAACAGAGAGGTGACTGGCAGCCCTCCCGACTGCTGAAGAGTCTGTGTTCCTGCAGGCCTTTCGTGCCCGGCCCCCTACCTCCTGGGTTACTCTGCCTGCCGACAAACTGGTTCGGCTCATTGTGCAGCATGCGTGGAAGGCCCTCCCTGCAGAAAGGCTAGACATAACCATAAACTGGCAAAAGTCCAATCTCACCCCATCTCAGTCCACAGAATTCATAGGGGTCATCTTGGATACAAACAATTGCAGAGCATCCATTCCAGAGCACAGAATTGTAAGGATAAAGCAACAACTGATCCCAATCCTTTCAAGGGAGAAATCCACAGCTCACTCTGTCCTACAGTTGTTGAGTTCCATGGCAGCCTCCATCACCATTGTCCCCCTGGCCAGGTTTCACATGAGGCTTCTACAATGGCTACAGCTCACCCAATGGTATCCTTTTCAGTATCCTCTTTCAACCAAGGTTCGAGTAACTCAGGTGCAAACAGGATTTAAATTGGTGGATGATCCACATCCCGTCACAATGGTCTCACCCCTTCTCCCCCCAGCAGCCCAAGGCTACAGTGACCATGGACACCTCCCTGATGGGGTGGGGTGGGGGCTATGTCAGGGACAGACAGTCCAGGGTACTTGGTCCAAATTGGAGGCCCAACTGCATATAAATGTTCTAGAGCTGAGGGCGGTGCTTCTGACGTTGCAAGCATTCCACCCCCTGCTGCCATCTGGGACTATTGCGATACAATCAGACAATATGGCGGTGGTCTGGTACATCAGCAAGTAGGGCGGAACCAAATCTTACCTACTTTGTCGAGAGGCCATGAGGATATGGCAATGGGTGATGGCTACCAACCGTTTTCTTCTAGCAATGCACATTCCATGGAGTTCCACCATGATAGCAGACAGACTCAGCAGGTGCATTCTACAACGTCACGAGTGGTCCCTGAATCCCTTGATAGCAGCGGAGATCTTCCACCGCCGGGGTCTTTCTTGCTGCAGTCTGTTTGCATCCCCGACCAACTACAAATGCAGCAACTACTTCACCCTGATTCCCCCTCCGGGACAGTCACCCAGGGATGCTCTAGTCCACGATTGGCCCTCGAGTCTTCTTTATGCATTTCCACCTCTCCCCCTCATTCCCCAGTTTCTGAAGAAAGCCCAACGGTTGAAGAGCAAGGTGATCCTCATAGCACCATATTGGCCTCATCAGATTTGGTTCCCCTTCCTTTGGCTTCACCTGCTAGATCAACCATGGATTCTCCATCCAACCCCGGGGTTGATCTCCCATCCGCAGAATCTGATTCATCCCAACTTGGACAGCCTGAAGCTCACAACTTGGCTCTTCCAATTCCCTTGATTGCCAGGAAGAACGATCTTTCTTTGCCAGTACGGGACATTCTTATTGCATCTCATAAGTCTTCCACTAAAATTGCTTATCTAAGCAATTGGAAAAGATTTACCCTTTGGCTGAAAGAAAAGCAAGTAGGTCCCTTTTCAGCACCAGTGTCGATAGTACTGGAGTATCTAGCCGACCTATTTCATTCGGGTCTCTCGGCCTCTACCATTAGAGTTCATTTGGCTGCAATATCTAATTTCTATGAGGGTGTCCAAGCCTCCTCTCTTATGTCTCACAAATTATGCAAGATCTTCATAAAAGGTGTGAATCATCTAAAGCCCCCTTTTAGAGAACCTATTCAACCATGGGACCTATCATTAGTTCTACAATATTTTACAATGCCACCTTTCGAACCAGCTTCTTCTTGCGACCTCAAATACTTGTCATGGAAAACCTTGTTTTTGGTTGCCATTACTTCTGCCAGACGTATCTCTGAGCTTCAAGCCTTATGCATCAAGAGTCCATACTTGATTTTTCATAGAGATAGAGTGTCATTGAGAACTAATCCTTCCTTTCTGCCAAAAGTGATCTCTGAAATGTCCATTAACCAAACCATTGAATTGCCAGTTTTCTTTCCCAACTATTCAAACAAAGGAGAGTATTGCCTACATATCCTAGATATTCACAGGCAAATTTGCTTCTACTTGAACAGGACTAAGGCCTCTCGTAAATCAGACCAGTTATTTTTGGCATATTCTGTACCTAAATTAGGATGCGCTGTTGCTAAGGTCACATTGGCTAGATTGTTGAAAGACTGTGACCTTCATTTATACATAACGTTATATTCCATTGCCTACTACCATAAAGGCTCATTCGACAAGGTCGGTGGCATCTTCTGCTGCCTTCCATGCCAGAGCTTTTTTACATGACATCTGTGCAGCTGCAACTTGGGCTCCATGAGAGCCTCACAGGAATAGAGGTAGCTGGGGACTCTGTGCCACACGTAAGGAATGAACAAGTTTAACAATATCAGATAAAGAAGTTATGTCTTACCATAACGTTCCATCTGTATTGTTGATCCTCGTTCAGTCATTACGACCCTCCCTCCCCCTCCTGTTTCTTCTAGTGGATCTCACCATCCAGTTCTTTTAGGTCATTTGACCAGAGGTAGCCTCTACCTTCTTTTGACTTGCAACTCAGTCTGAGGTAACAGGTAGAGGGGAATTCTGGGTAAGAGTTTTAGCTCGAGGGTTTGTAGTTGACACGAGCTTGGAAGATGGCTGGCTCGGTTCCGAGATCAGAACTGATACTCACAAGTAATGACTGAACGAGGATCAACAATACAGATGGAACGTTATGATAAGACATAACTTCTTTTTTTTTTTTAGCATATTTAAAAGCATTTGGAGTGAGTGAGCATGTTATTCTGATGAAGTCCAGTTGGATTTGTGGATGAAAGCACTAAATAAATGGTTTCAGTGGATCTAGCTTTGGTTTCCTGCCTTCATTTGGTGTTTTTATAACATTACAAACATTACAGATCATTGACATGAGAGTTGGGGATTTTAAGAACAGGCTTGAAAGAAGAGAAACTTTATGGCAGTTGAAATTTGTGGCTGACAAATGTCCTGGTTTGAACGAGGTTGTAAACATTAAATGTTTTTAAAAAAACAGAAGGCTTAAAATTAACTAGTTGTAATGCTTTTTTATATCTTACGTACCAATCATTTTAATTGGTCTTATTTAGTTGATCTTTTACATGATTGGTTGGCTATAGGTATTTAAATGTTTAAACTTTTGATGTAATTGTTCTGAAGAAGTCATTTTGTTGATGAAAGCAGATATTAAAGTGTTATTATAAAGTATTCTCTTGGTTATTCCACTTGTTCTCATTGAAATTATTGTGATTTTAGTTGGGGTTTTTTTTCACTGTCCTTCGGTGGTTGTTTAATACTTTACTGGAAATAATCAGAATGATGACAATTTTAAGAAGGAAACCTCAACAGACTTGTCTCACCCTAGAAATATTTGCAGGGCCGGTGCTAGCATTTTGGGGTTTCATGTTGGGGGATGTACGGTGTGGCCACGCCCCCTTCCCCTTACTTCAATCCTCAAAGTTTGCTAGAAAACCAAATTGCTTTGAGGGACAGATAACAGTATCAAGCACAGGCTAAAGCAGTCTCAAAGCTTATACGCCCTACCACCAACCTCTCAGCACATAAGACTAGATTAGGGCTTTAAAACACTGGGCTTCTGAGCTAATAAAGATGTTAGGCGAGATTTTGCAGTAGCATTTGTTGCACGAACCCACATTTTTTTGAGAGTAACGGACCAAAAATACCAGGCAAACATCTCAACACTGGACATCATTCTCACAGCCCCAACCCCCGCCTAATGTTTCAGCACATTTCTAAGCAAAACCAAAAATAATTACAGAACAAAGACATAACATCAGAGCAATAAGCATTGCTTGTTATAAACTTACAAAGGTACTAGAATAACAGGGTCTGCATTAGTATGAATTAAAACATCAGTACATTCTCTCACAGCCCCTACCTCCCAGTGTTTCAGCATAATTTATTTATTCTACATTTGTTAACCGGGATGGTCTGACTGGACACGGGTCCATTTTCATTAGAGGCTCGGGAGAAAAGCTCCACAGTAATAACATTTTACACATTATGTTAAAATACAGTATACAGAGAATTTTCAAACAATATGTTAAAATACAGTAGAAGACATAAAACCTATATATACAGGAAAAAAGTTACACATGGTTAATAACAGAATAAGTATACAAATTCAGTCAGCATTAAGAGAAGACCTAGACTGTAATATATATATTACAGTAGGTATATTAGGAAGTGAGGTATATAAGTGGAATAATTTGAGGACTTGCGTAATACATGGGCATAGCCACTTATTCTTTAAGTGTGGTCTAACTGAGTTTTTAAAGAGAGAAGAGGTAGGGGCAGAAATCAGAGCAGGACAGAGATTATTCTAGGTTCCAGCTATGGAGTGGGAGAGCAGTCCTTTTCCTGCAGTATTGTTAGCCCTAGAGATACAGAGGAGGGGTTTGTCGGAAGATAGGAGAGGACGATTTGTAGTGCTTGAGAAGTTAGCCTAATGCAGGGTTTTTTCCTGGATGTGTTACCACATTGTAGGCAATGACTAATTGGTGATAGGTTAGTAGCAGGGGAAGTTCCAGCCAGTTCCCTTAAAGCATGACAGGCTTCTAAAGGTGGAGTTGTTTGCCAACTTGGCGATTTTATTATAACATGATTCAAGTCTGGCAAGGTCACGTTTTCTAAGCTGGGTAAGAATTGGAGCAGCATACATTAGGGTAGACAAGAGGTGAGTTTGGGCTAGGGTAATCCATACTTGTTTCTAGAAGGATTTCCTTTACCTATATAGTGTTCCCATTTTTTATGGACTTTTTTGATAATTTGTGAAATGTGGACGTCGAAGTATAGATTTTTATAAATTTCATTGCCTAGGTGTTTGGTACGGTCAGAGGGAGAGATAATAGTGCCATTTTTGGAGAAGATGGTGAAGGATAGAGAGGTGTAAATGGTTTTGTTGGGGGTGAAAAGTAGTAATTTGGTTTTATTAGGGTTTAGGATACGTTGGATCTGAGTGATCCAACTTTCTACAGAGCTAAAGGATTCCTGGGTGAGTTGTTGTAGGGTGGGAAGTGATGGAGCTGAACAGATAAGAGTTGAATCGTCAGCATATTGTATAAGTGAAGCATGCTGTGTGGTGGTATGGAGATTATTGGTAAATACAGAGAAAAGAGTGGGCCTAATATGGAGCCTTGTAGTACACCTATGATAGTTGGGAGTAAGGGGGGAATAGTACACTTTGCCATTGGACAGGTTGTTGCCTGTTTAACAGATAGCTTTTAAACCATGCTATAGTGGAAGGGGCAAAGGATAGGGATGTCAGGGTGTCTAGTAGTAAGGAATGTGAAACCATGTCATATGCTTTGGAGAGGTCTAGAAGTATTGCAGATACAAAGTTATTATTTCTATGTTGGTTGATCAGATTGGTGAGAAAGACCAGAGTGGTGGTTTTGCTATGATGTTGTCAGAAGCCATGCTGTGTGGGTGAGAGGAGATGGTGTGAGTTTAGGAATTGTGTTACATGAGAATGTATACATTTCTCTAGTATTTTAGATAAGGGGGGTTAGAATGGCAATGGGGGTGATAACTTGAGTATTCGTAAGAGTTTCTGCCTTTATGTAGTGTAATAATGTAGGGTACCGTCCATAGCTGTGGGACATGTGCTTCTTGTATGGAGCGATTGATAAGAATAGAAATAGGGTAGGATAAGGATTCAGCAGCTATTTTTAGGAAGTTGGCTTGTAGATTGTCAGCAGCAAGGATGGTAGGTTTCAGTTTTGGGAGGTGTTTTTTAATTGTTGAGGTGGAACAGGTGAGGGTGTAAAGGATGGGATGTTGTCAGAGCATTTGGTTGGGTTATATGTAGGGCGGATAGTTGGGAGGATAGTGTTAAGATGGATTCTGTGAAGTGGTGATTGAATTGGGAGGCAATGTCCTTGTCATTTGTAGAGTTAGTAGTGGGAGTGGTAGTTTTGCTTGGTTTTAGGAGATAGTTAATGGCATGCCAAAACTTTTGGGGATTTTTTGAATGTTTGTTTTGGATATTGAGGAAGTGATTTTTAAGTTGTAGGTAACTTTGTTTGGCTAGGCTAGTGTTGTATTTCTTCCAAATTCTCCAAGCCTTATCCCTTGACTTAGTTAGCCATGGTGCATAGTTTGACTTGGCTCTTATTTTCCTAATTGGTGCGAGTCTGTTAAGGATATTGATGAGAATATTGTTGATGTAATCAATGGCTTGGTCTAGATTTAGGGTTTGTAGTGGTCTCCAGTTGCTATGTTTTAGAATACTGTTTAGTTCTTGTATATTTAGTTTACAATCGTCTAACTTGTCTAAAAACAATGGGTTTGGCTATGTTGGTACGTTTCCACAGGAGGAAGGTGGGAAGATGGTCACTAAGACCATCAGGAAGGCATCCTGTCTGATAGTTTTGTTTGGGGCAGTTAACTAGTGTCCAATCTAGAATAGACTGTTTGTGGGGGTTTTTTTGTCAATTCTAGTGGGTTCTTGGATAATTTGGGTAAAACTGTAAAGATTAATATGGTTAGTGGGATTGTTAGAGATACAGGCTGACCAGTCAGTGTTCAAGTCACTTAGTAAGATGATTTCTTGGGGAGATTATTTGTGGCCCATTGTAACATTTCTTCATTGATGGAAGAGTTATTACCTGGGGGAATAAAACAGCAGAGAATGATAGTTTTTTGTCATTTATGCTTAGGGTTGAACCTAAGGTTTCGGCATTTTGAAATTTAGATATGGGGGTCAAGGGAGCCCGCAGGATTTTTTGCAGGGGGGTGCAAACCCAGAGCCCCACCCACATAGCTCTCCCCGCCCCCTGCCAACACAGCCCCGCCCAAGTCCACCCACCCCCACGCCCCGCCCACACAGCCATTCCAGTGTCCCATTACTTGGCTATTTCTCCCAATTTGCCGTAGACACTGTTCAAATCTCTGTGTGCATACTGTTTTATGCTTTAGTTCTACAATGATTACAGGCAGTTGGATTTAATTTACAACTTTTATTTCAAACATTATAGCCCAAACACTGATAGACATGTACTAAACCTAAACAAAGCAATAATCTTACAATGAAAACAGACTTGGCATTAAAGCTTCTCTACTTTTGAAACTCACATTCAATGAAACAGCATTGAAACCCACATTCAAAGAAAATGCATCTGGCCAGTAGTGGGCAGGTTATTTACCTTTGAACTGTTTTCAAGCAGTAGGCTCCTTGCACACTGTTGGGGCCATGCAAAAGTTATTTGATTTACCTGATTGTATTAATTATAATATATAATTGAATTATATCCCTTGTATCATACAGCAACACCTGTTTGAGTGTGTTTTAAATTTATAGTTTTGAACATTTTTCCAGTAAGCAATGAAACAAAACATGCAAACCAGTAATGACAAACTGCCCAATTCAGAACATTTCAACCATAAAAGGCCACTCATTACAATCCACCAATATCAGTCAATACACACAATCTCTGCCAAAGTAAAAGTAATCTGAATAATTCCACATAAAAGATATCTGAAACTAATGAAGAGGTTGTTGCTAGAAAACAACTGTATATTTCAGTGTTTCATCTACAAATTCAGTGCCTGCTGCCGTCAAAGAATAAATTGCCTATGTTAAATTAAAAAAAATGGTAAGCTGGTATATTGCAATAGAAAATGGATGGCAAGCTGAAAAACAGGTTCATAGTTATTAGGCATCTCATCCAAAGGAGGACATCCTCAGGACTGCAGCATACAAATGTACATGCTGTAGGAATAGAACCTCAAGCCTCTACATTAAGATGCAAGTATTCTACTTGTGGTGCTGCTAACATAGCTTTAAAACTTTATACCACAATAGAGATACCATTTGCTAAACAAAACAGTTGCACATTGTAAATAGACTTGGCATGAGCAGCAGTAAACTTCGCTTCCCTTAAAACTCACAGTTCCTTGAAAATGCACTTGAAAATAAATTCCACCTGCTAACTCTAACTTGGGCATTTTACTGTCTCTCTCTCACAAACATACCACATCCCTCAAGGTTCATAGGTTCATACTAGGCTATCTGCCCTGGGGCAATTATAAGCCTAGCCCGATTCTGTATGGCTTACACCACCCCTTGATTTGAGTATACTGTGCCCTTTTTAAGGTTTAGTTTACTGTGCCTCTGTCTAATAGTGACACGGGAGTAATCCCTGGGACAAACCTACGATCCCCCATCCACCTATCGAGATTCTTCTTGAAGAGATTCAGTGAGGTGCTCTGCCTCACATGAACTGGAATTCTATTCCAGAGTGAAGGGAGCCTCTGGGTTATGAACCTGTCCCTCCAGCAAGTTCTATTTATTTCTGTGCTGAGGTTCAAGTCCCTCGAGCGTGTGGCTCTAAGGGATTTAGATTTACTGAGGTGGAGCATGTCCATTAATTCTGGATTTGACATAGCTTTGTATGTCAGGCATAGATCGCCTCAAGTAGGCGGTATGCAACTAAGTAGAGCTGGAGTTTTTGAACCGAGCAGCATATGGCATCTGTTTGAGACCCTTGATCCTCTTGGTGAGATACTTTTGGGGTCTTTCTAATTGCTGCAGGTGTCGGGTAAGGTACATCCCAAAAGGGGCATTGTATTCTATGATGGGCCTGATGAGGGATGAATAAAGGGGCACGATTACCTCTCTTGATCTAGATGTGAAACCCTTCGTGATGAGGTGGGCTATGTAGAAGGTCTTTCTAACCACTTTGGCAATGTGGTTTTCAAAGGAGAGATTGCTATCAACTTGGGTCCCCAGGTCCCTAATGACTTTCTCTGTACTTAATGGGTTTCCGCCTATGTGGTAATTTGTGGGCACATTGTTTTTGCCAAAGGGTATGACTATACATTTTTTGGCATTTAGCTTTAAACCATGGCGCTGGCACCAGTTATCTGTCTTTGTGAGACCTTTTTGAAGGATGTTTGTGTCAGCTGGAGAGTTGATTATGTTACCCAGTTTGCAGTCGTCTGCGAACTTGGTGAGCCATAGTCCTCCCACGTTTGCCTGTACCTCGGAAAAGTATATACCGAACAAGAGTGGTCCCAGGACAGAACCCTGTGGGACGCCACTTGTGACCGGTTTCGAGTCTGACATGGCTCCAGCAACTCTCACTCTGTGGGTTCTGTCTTTGAGCCAGTTTGCGACCCATCTTGTGACATAGGGGTTTATATTTAAGCTGGATAGCTTATCTATGATGCCCGAGTGGGGTATTGTGTCATATGCCTTTGCAAGGTCCAGATAGGCTGTGTGGACTACCTTCCCTTCATCTATGGCTTTGGTGACTGTTTCGAAGAAGTCAACCAGGTTCAAAAGGCAGGATCTGCCCTTGACAAAGCCGAACTGGGTAGGATCTAGTGTCTGTAGGTCCCCAATGTCTTTGTTTATGAGCTCCATGATGATCCTCTCCATAGCCTTGCAGACTAAGCTAGTCAGGCTTATGGGGCGATAGTTTCCAGGGTCCATAGAGGCTCCACCTTTGTGGAGTGGGACCACTGTTGCTGTACGCCATTCTGTGGGCACATATTCTGTAGTGAGGCTGAGATTGTATAGCTGTTTTATTTGAGGGATTAGTTCCTCTTGGAGTTCATGTAGGACGCAACCTGGGACGCCATCTGGTCCCATGGAAGCAGTGTTTTTTGATTTGGAGAGGGCAGCCTTCACCTGAGCATCAGAGATGTTTGGGAGGCAGCCCTCTGCCGGGATAGATACTTACTCTTTTGGGGGGGGGGGGGTTGCACTGAACCTGTCTGCCAGGATATTGGCGTTGTCTGTGGGTTCAGTGTATTTTTTGTCGTTTAGAAACAACTCAGAACAAGTTGCATCCCAGGATTCTAACATAACTGAAAAAAGCCTTATGATTGTCTTTGGTGTCCTGTGCAATTTTTCTCTCGAAGCTGACCTTGGAGGATTTTATGAGGGATCGTAATTTTTTGTTAGTACTGATCAGAGATGCCTTCCCTATTAGGGATTTTGCTCTATCATGTAGTAGCTTCCTCCTTCTGTTGTACAGTTTATTTATGGCAGGGGTCCACCAGACTGGACGCCTGCCTTTGGATGATTGGGTCTTGGTTTTGTTTGGGATAGCATGATCCATGCATTCCTGGAGATGTCCGTAAAATGCGTTTATATAGGATTCTGCAGTTTGGGCCGTAGTTTCCACTGGCCCTGGGGCCTTGAAGGATTCCACTTCGGTTTTGAGAAGTGAGAAGTTCGCTTTTGAGAAGTTTTTCACTGTGGTTTTCTGGGCTGGGGGTGGGGTTGGGATGTGAACATCCAGTGAAATTAGTTTATGGTCTGATCTTACCAATGAGGGATATACTTCTGGTGTGGAGCATAGAGTCCCCATGTTGGTAATGATCAGGTCTAGTATGTTGTCCCCTCTTGTGGGAGTGGTGACTAGTTGTTCCATAGCATTTGAGTTTATAATTTCCAGGAACCTTTGGGCTAAGGTGCTGGTGCTTGAGTAGTGCTCCCAGTCAATGTTTGGGTAGTTGAAGTCGCCCAGTATAATGGTGTTCGGAGAGATCTTCATGTTCTCCAATGTTTTCAGGAAAGCCGAGTGGGATTCCTGACTTTGAGAGGGTGGTCTGTAGGATGCTATAAACTGAAAAGCAGTCTTGCCCACTGTTAGTTGCACATGGATGGTCTCCAATACTTCGTGCAATGCCACTAACCTGGAGGTGTGGATAGCCTTGATAAATATGGAAACTCACCCTCCTTTTGTGGTTCGGTCCGGGTTTTGGGGTCGAAAAGCATGATATGAAGTATAGCTTGGTAGTGCTGGGGTGCTCTCTGGAGCCTTGAACCAGGTTTCTGTCACTGCACAGATATCGATGTTCTCCATACTGAGGAGAGCTTCGAGTGCGTGCATATTGAGGCTAAGACTTGTAGCGTTTAGCAGCATTACCCTTAGTTTCTTGTTCCTTGTGCTGTCTATGGGGATGGGTTTGACTTTTGAGCCTTGCCTAAAAAAGGCACTATGGGGGTGGCAAGAGCCTTTGCCAATATCTGAAAGCCCAGTGGTGACAGGTGCAAGCCGTCCCTAGCAAAGCAACGTGGCTTGTCGAGCATGTCATCCCAGGCTGACAGACACTGGATCCCCTTTGAATGACACCAAAATTTTAGCCATTTGTTAAAATCGATCATTTTGTCTTTGTATTGTGGCATCATTCTAGGTGTGGGTAAGATGCTGCTCAAGGTCAGGGTCATACCAGCCTGGGCTACATGATCAGAGAGCTCCTCTATGTCTCTCTTCATGTAGTCCAGGGAGGTACGTCTCCGGTCATTCACACCAGCATATACAATGACTGAGTCATATTTGTATTTGCTTTGGAGTGACCTGAGTGCTTGCTTTATGTGGCGGATCCTAGCACCCAGCAGGCAGCTCACCGTGACCTTCTCTTTATTCAGCCTGGTGAGCGGGACGTCAGTGTGTCTGACAATAGAGTCACCTATTACAAGAGTATCAGGTGTGTTATTCAGCCTTAAGGGCTGTGGCTGCTTGGCACACTGACTTTGTGGGTTATGTGTTGTGCGTGTTTTGTTTTGAGGTAGCGTTTGCTTGGATGTCTGCTTTGGAGGTCTCTGTTGCTTAGGTAGATTTTTATTTAGAGCCTCCGAGTATGTTTTTGTGTATTTATGTATTTGGTTCGCTGATGTGGTGGGACTATGTGATACTGGAATTGTGTTGTGTGAGGTTACCTTCTCCTCCTGACTGGTTACACCAGTTTTGAGATGAGAGAGCTCAGCCTCCAGTTTGGCTAAATAGTTGCATCTCTCACATATATTTGAACCTGTTTGGAGGAGGAGAGGGTTGTCCGTGTACATGAGACAGTTGTAACATTGCTTCAAAATTCCCAGATTCACCAGCTGGATTGGAGAGGAAACCATTGAGTGACCTTTGGACATGCTAGAGTAATATAGGGAAACTGAATTTAATATGGACCAGTAGAGGACAGGGTAATCGTAGAGAGTATAACAGTAAGTAGTGCTTATGGTTTAATAGTGCTAACTTGTAGGATTACTTAATAGGACCAGTGAAGGGCCTTAGAATGAGAATATGGTGTTTAAATTGAGAGATAGACCAGTTCTAAGGGAAAAAGTGAAGAGCAGACTTTGTGGAGCCAGGAATAGTTTAAACCCAATTAGGCAGTGCTGCCCGCTGTTGCGCTATGCTCAAAACCGCCCAAAAGATGGTTTTAAGAGAGGAAGATGAAGGAGTTTTGGAATTGACCCAAAATGGCCAATAAAAGTACAGTTTCAAGTCAGTAACCACTCCCACAGGGGCAGACAGGCTGCTCAATGTTTTTCACTGCCACTGATCAACAGAGAGACTTCCCTTTAGCCCAAGCAAAAAATGGCCTCACAGAAACTTACAAACAGTTCAAGAACAGCAAGCCTGTAACTGAACTTTTTTAAATCTCAGAAAAGTGGGAAAAAAGCAAGATTTTTTTGTTTTTTTGTTTTTTCAGAGATAGCAGAGGTTCACAAGTATCAACAAGTTATAACAGTGCAGTAAATGACCCCACACAAGAGTGCTAGGCCAAAGACAGATAAAATGCAAGTTTTGAGAAAAAAAACAATTTTAAAAATAAGTGCAAACAGGAAATTCAGTAAACAGCTCTAGGTTGTGCTCTAAATACAGTTACTAATGCAGAAATCAAGTTTAACAAGGCAGAAAATGCTCAAAATAGGCGGCTATGCAGAAAAACTTTGCAGATAAACAGAGGAAAAATACTTAAAATCTCAAAAGTGGCTCCTTTCTTCTCTCAGCATTTTCTCCTCTTGGTGGGTGCTTCACCAGCAGCCAACAAGCCTGAAAATACGCCAAAACCACGAGGCAACCAGGTTTTAAGAGAGGAAGATGAAGGAGTTTTGGAATTGACCCAAAATGGCCAATAAAACTACAGTTTCAAGTCAGTAACCACTCCCACAGGGGCAGGCAGGCTGCTCAATGTTTTTCACTGCCACTGATCAACAGAGAGACTTCCCTTTAGCCCAAGCAAAAAATGGCCTCACAGAAACTTACAAACAGTTCAAGAACAGCAAGCATGTAACTGAACTTTTTTAAATCTCAGAAAAGTGGGGAAAAAAGCAAGATTTGTTTTGTTTTTTTGTTTTTTTTCAGAGATAGCAGAGGTTCACAAGTATCAACAAGTTATAACAGTGCAGTAAATGACCCCACACAAGAGTGCTAGGCCAAAGACAGATAAAATGCAAGTTTTGAGGAAAAAAACGATTTTAAAAATAAGTGCAAACAGGAAATTCAGTAAACAGCTCTAGGTTGTGCTCTAAATACAGTTACTAATGCAGAAATCAAGTTTAACAAGCCAGAAAATGCTCAAAATAGGCGGCTATGCAGAAAAACACCTTAGTGCAAGAAATCTGGACAAAGCCAAAAATAAATAGGGACAGATTATAAATATGGCTCTCATAAACTTAGAAAATTGCAAGAGTAACAGGATTTGTGTTAGTATGCATTTTTCTAAATGATATGATGTCTAAAACTGAAATGTCTCTCATTATTTAGCAACTTCAATCCTTTTTAGGAGGAATATGGGGCAAAAATCTAGACATTCTGCAAAAACCTGGACAGCTGAGGGGTATGCTGCCTCCCTCTTATACACACACACCAAATAATTCTGGTCAGACTTGAATTAGTTCTGGGAGGGTTGCACTGAACGGCACCGTGCTTGATCTGAAGTGGGTGAAATCCTGGTAGCCAGTCTGCAGCTCAGCAATGTGGAGCATTAAAGCATTTTTAGGAGAGCATTGTTTCATCACTACCTATTGTGTTTGCACATAAGCTGTAGTTATTTCAAACATTTGCCTTTTTTGATTACTACAGAGAACATTTACCCACCAGAGCTATTGTGTTTTGACTTCACTGTGGAGCTTACCTAGTTGTTGCAGGGCTTGGCTTTTAAGTAAGGTAGCAATGCTTATTTACCATATACCATTAAAGCCACCCAACTACAAGTGTACTAACCACACAGGCACTGCTATAAGACACTGGTTTCCAATAAAATGTAATGAGCTTCTGAAAATACTGTAATCCTGTCCTTTTATTACAAATACTGTCATATGCATTTCAATACCCAAGGCTTATACATTATCTAGTTATGTAAGTATTCTCTGCATGGCAACAACGAAAAGACTTTCAATGCTGGTAATTCTTTAACAGTATGCTTACTAAAGCTTACTTGCATCTTACAATCTCCGACAAGCTTACCTGATGTTCATTAAACCATGGCTACTTAAACAGAGCAACAGGGCACTGTGACACTATGCAGTTCCTGAATAATAAGAAGCATAAATCAACAGTATAAAAATCTGATAGAAAACCAGAACATTCTGCAAAATCAAGGACAGATGAAAAGCCACGGTCGTATTTGTGATTTACCTTGTATGGGGGAATACTCTGCACACTTACACTGCATAACTGCTCCTTGCCTTCCTTGGACACATTCAGAGCCACTACAATGGGGGGGGGGGTGCAATAAGTATGTCATAATTTGAAATGTCTCTGGCTGACGGACAGTGATGGCTCTGACACTCATACCTCTCAACTTCAGAGCAAGAAATCTGGGCAAAGCCATACATAGAACTAGAAGTGGGACACAGGCCCAAAAATAAGGCCAATTTTTAAATATTGCTCTTATTAACTTAGATAATAGAACAGTAGTAGATCTTGCATTAGTACGAATTTTCTGAAGGGTATAAAATCTGAAACTTAAATGTCTGCCATTATTTTCTAACTTCAATCTTTAATGACTTAGTTCATAGTTCATAGTTCATAGATTAGTACTAAGCTAACTGCCCTTGCGAGCCATTTTAAGCCTAGCCAATTATCCCTTGTGAGATTCAAACCCTACACCTTGTGTTTGTAAGGCAAACACCTTAACCATTAGGCCACCCTCCCAACCCAATTGCCACTAATTTGCTAGAAAACCACAATTTTATGAAAAGCGGACCAAAATGTGATGCAAAAATATGAAGTTGCCACACAATACAGCTGGGAACCTGTCAAAAAAGGGACACCTTTTTAATATTAACATTGTTAACTTGAGCAGCTAACAAAATAAGAGCATCTACATGCAGCTAACAAAATAAGAGCATCTACATGCATTTCTGAAATAAAAGTAATCTATAACTCTGATCATTACAGTTGTATACAATTGTTAACCTTCCACATTTTCTTCCAAAATTGCCATTTTGGAGGAGGGATTATTAGGGGAGAGCAACATTTTGAGCCAAAATTGGGGACAATTGAGAGGTTTGGATAGTCCTAATCTACAAAGTGATTTGCACGTACCTCTCAACCTCTTAATGCAGGAAATCTGGACAAGGCCAAATGTATTGGGGGAACATACAAACACTACTAAAAATTGCTCTTGTATAAACTTAAGACAGTCTTGCATTAGCATGCATTTTTCTGAAGGTTATGACGTCTGAAACTCAATGTCTTGTCATTTAGTGACTTCATTCCTAAATGATTTGCTAGAAAAACACAAATTTTATGAGGAACAAACCAAAAATAAGCAAATATCTATTCATTCTGCAAAGATATGGACACCTGAGAGGTATAGTTCAACCGGGGCTGTCTGAGTTTGCTACCCCCCCCCTCACAAAATCATGGTCAAATGGAGCCTCCCCCCCTGCAGCCATTCCAATGTCCCATTCCTTGGTTATTTTGCCCCATTTACCATAAACACTGTAATGTGCATACTGCTTTACTTCTGCGATGATTTAGATTTCATTTGAAAGTTTTATTTTGCATTTTATAGCACAAACCCTAATACATATCTGTTAAACAAAGCAATGCAGTCTCACAATGAAAATAGACTCAACATTAAAACTTCTCTGCCCTTGAAACTCACATGCATTGAAACAACATTGAAACCCACATTCAAAGAAAATACATTTTGCCAGTGGCAGATAAATATTAACTCTGGTCTGTCTTCAAAATCACAGGCCCCTCGAACATAACATACACATACTCTTTGATACACCTTCCTGACTGTATTACATTATATTCCTTGTACAATACAGTACAGTTGCTAGAGGGCATTTTAAATGTATTGTTTTGAACATTTTTCCAGTAAACAATGAAACAATGCACCAATGACAAAACTGTCCAATTCAGAACATTTCCATCATAAAAAGTCTACTCAACCTTCTATAGTCCACCAGTATCAGTAAAAAATATGCACAATCTCTGAAGTAGTAAAATCCACATTAAAGAAATTTGTAACTAATAAAGAGGTTGCTGCTAGCAAACAACTTTATATGTCATTGTTTAATCTACAAATAAAGTGCCTGTTAACCTTGAAGAATAAATTGCCTTTGTTGCATGCAATAAAAAAATGATAAGCTAGTAATACCGCAATAGGGAATGGATAGCAAACTGATAACAGGTTCATAGTTACTAGGTATCTTTGCCAAAAGGACTGCAGCATCCACCCCCTTTACAACACAGTACAGTATCAGCAATGCATCTACCTACTGTGGGAGTAGAACCCACAGCCTTCAGCATCAAAAGCAAGTACACTTATCTGTTGTGCTATTAACCATGCAAGCAGACTAAACATAAACAACACTTAACTTTTGCTCCCCTGCAGCTCTCAGCTCCTTGTAAAATCTACTCGATACTCAGCTGTATCTCTGAACTTTGCAGCACAAGAAATCTGGAAAAAGCCAAAATTTATTGGGGGGGGGGGGGGGGGGACAAAAGGCCAAAAACCAGGGACACATTTTAAACATAGCTTGTATAATGTTGGAAAGTTGATAGAATAAAATGCTGCGTTACCACCATACATTTCACTGCCACGTCTTGAACCCAGGGGACCCTGTGCAAAACAGTCAGAGCAACATACCACTACGCCAAATCAGCTGTTTTGTGAAAGAGGAAGACTGAAACTTAAATGGCTACCATTTAGTGAATTCAGTTCTCACCATAGCGCAGCTGTCAACCTCTTAGCACAAAATAGCTGAACAAAGCCAGTAATGGGTGAATACAGCCCTCAAACATTCAGTGAATTCAGTTCTCACCATACCTCTCAACCAACACCAGGACAAAGCCAGTAATGGGGGAATATAGCCCCCAAACATATTCAGTTCTTACCATAGCTCTCAACCTTAGCACAAAACCTGGATGAAGCCAATAATGGGGGGAATACAGTCCCAAAGATAGGGATACATTTCAAATATCCATCTTGTACACTTAGAAAATTGCTAGAATAAAAGCTTTTGTTACCATGCTACCATGCACTTTCTGAAGAATATGAAGTCTGATATTCAAATGAGTGTCATTTTTTTAACATTTGTTAACCAGGAAAGTCTGACTTGGGGAAAAAAAGCTAATTTTTAGCAGAGGCCCAGGGAGAAACACTCCAGACAGACACATGTTTTTGTAAGATGGGAGGAAACAAAAACAGGGAGGGCATATAGATTCCACACAGAAGGTAAGGCACCCCAGCCAAGAATCAAACCAAAGAACATGTAGCTGTCAGGCAACAATGCTACCACTGGCTTTGCAAGGACACAAATACAGAAACCACAGATTTTTTGAGGAACAGAAAAAGTATGAGGGAAAAACCTGCAACATGTTTACAAATGGTGGTGGGTAGGGAATTCAGGCTGTTGCCACTTGGGCCCAAGTTACAGGGTTCAAGCCTTATTCTCTACCCACCACCATGTAGCACCTGGGGCATTTTACACACACACACACACACACACACACAATCTTCCGTTCAACTACTCACTCTGAAAGTGCCCCATCTTCCGTCAGTTTCCGCTCGCCCTAAGTATCCATCCATCGCGCTTGTGAACCCGAAACCGTCCGTGTTCCGCCTCCATCTTCAGTGAAGTTCGTCTCAGTTCCCGCTTGCGACCCCGAAACCGTCCGTGTCAGTTTCCGCTCACAAACTTGAAAATATGTGTACTGCGCAATGATGTCAGCACGCCCGCGACTGGACTTCTTTCTTAAAGAAGAACGCGCCCAAAAAAAACTTTTTAAAAATTATACGATTAACTAGTCAGCCGATTCCAGAGGGTTGCAAGTGCACCCCCTCGCACCTGCCTGCGAGCGCCCTTGATGGGGGTTTGTAGAGGTTTGATGTTAATTGTATTTTTGCAGAGGATAGCAACTCCACCACCCTTTTTGCCCACTCTTTCCAGTCTTCGGATATTATACCCTGGTGCGAAAATGTCTTCATTTTGGGTACTAGGTTTTAGCCACGTCTCGGTAATGCTTAGTATGTCAGAGGAGTAGTGAGCTATAAATGCATGTAGGTCAGAAAGTTTGTTAGAGATGCTTCTGATGTTGACATTCAGACTCGGTAGGTCAGAGATTTGCCTAGCAGAGAGTAGAGAGCTATGTGGTCCAGGGTTTGGGTGTATTCCCTAATTCCAGATAAAGCCAGAATTTGTTGCAGAGCAGAGGTATAATGTTGGTGATAGTTTTAAGCATTTTCTTTTAAACATTGTTTTAAACTTATAACTATAATGAATAAGTTTTCCATTAGCGTGCATTACAACAATTGCTGTACATTCGACATTCTCACAGCCCCCACCCCCAACCCTTCAGCACAAGAATTCTGGACAAAGCACGAAAGCATAAGGCATAAAGCTAAACATCAAGGAAAGCATTTAAAAATGATTAATAAAAATGACTGAATGGGTTTTCCTATAATTTGGTGTATTACTTTGCTTCAAGCTCAAAGTTTTGCCAGAAAACCAAATTGTTTTCAGGGACAGACCGCAAATGTCAAGAAAACAGTCCCACAGCTTTCTCAATGCCCATGCCCTCACCACCAGTCTCTTAGCACAGTAATTCTGGATGAAGCAAAAATATATTAATTAATTAAATAAATAAACATAACGTTAGGGATTTAAAACACTTTGCTATGGACCAATAAAGATGCTAGTGTAACTGGTTTTGCAGCAGCATGCAATGTTTGAACCTGCATTTTTTTTTTTAAAGAGAAACAGACCAAAAATACCAAACAAACATTAGAACACCATGCAACATTTTCACAATGCCTACCATCCTCCTAACCTCTGAGCACAACAATTCTAGATAAAGCCAAAAATAATTACAGAACAAAAGCGGAACATCGGGGATAGTTTTAAACATTGCTATTATAAATACAGAAAATTTTGCAGAACAGGGTTTGCGTTAGTTATATCTGTGCATTCTGCAACATTGTCGCAGCTCCTGTCCCATCAGTACAACATTTCAGTACAATTCTGGACAAACCAAAAAAAAAATGCAGGGCAAAGGCATAACATCAGGCATTTAAACACTCATCCAATAAATTTATAAAGATGCTAGAACAGGTCTTGCAGTAGCTTGCATTGCATAAACTCAACTTTTTCATAAGAGAGCAAAAAATCCCAAGCAGATATTATGAGGACATTCTACAACATTCTCACAGCCCATACTCCCCTCTCAACCTCTCAGCACAACAATTCTGGACAAAGCAAAAAATCATGGTCTAAAGTCATAGCACGAGAGAGTTGTAAATGCTGCTATTAAAAATTAAAAAAAAAAAAATACTAGAATAACAGGGCTTGCATTAATCTACATTAAATCATCATCTACATTTCCACAGTTATTGTCTCCCCACTACCAACCTTTCAGCATATTTCTGGCCAAAGCAAAAGTAAATAAAAAATATGACCATTCTTATGGAGGACTGCCTAAAAAGCTATAATGTGGACATTATTATCACAAAGAAACCCCTCCCCCCATCTCTTAGAACAAGAATTCTGGATGCTAAAATAAAACTATTTAAACCAAAGCCCTTCTCCACCCTCCATCCCACCCCCAATCCTCCAAGAATTCTGGGAAAAATATTACAATCCTCATCTCCCTGTGCCCCCCCCCCCCCACAAAAAAAAAGTAAAAAAAAAAAAAAAAAAAATAAGTAATGCAGCAACTTATCTTTTTCTGTAGTGGAAGGCTGCCACAAATCCTTTGCTCGCACTAAATTAAAGGTTGACCCCTGATTGCTACCACATAGACCAGGTCAGCCTTTTTAAGTTTGTCCTTAAAAGGACAGTTTTCAGACCTTTTAAAAATAGGCCCATACAAGGCCAGTTGAAAATGTAGCACCTTGGCTTGTCCCAGTGATCATTGCTGAAAGGCTTTCTTCTAAAGTCCTTGTTCTCTTCACACCACCAGTAATCCAATAAACAATCTCCCAAAAATCGAAGTAGCAAAGCAAACTTTTTTCTTGAAAAACAAGAGAATGGAATGCTTGCTACACACGTGCCTTTTTAAAAGCAACTGACACAGAAAGTGCTTTGCAAGGACCACTTCCTTGAAGAGAGAAAAAAAACACACAACTTACTTCTTTGGCTGCTGAAGCCAATCAGGTCCTTGCTTCACTGAAATAGACCTAATGAGTGCAGCTTTCAGCTGACATCACAGCTTACAGGCAGGCAGTTTAAAAAAAAAAAGTTTCAGTGGTGCCACGACTCACGCGATGCTGCTGTACTAACGAGCCTGTGAGAACTGGGCTAGGAGGAAGGAGAACCCCACGACCACTTGTGTGCAAGTTGGCTGAACATTGTTAGTGGGAGCCCTTGTATGCAGGGAGATAACTGGGGCCCGCCGCGGGTTTGGCGGGTGCCTAACGATGGCTGTGAATATTAGGTTTCGAAACCACGGGTTGTTGATGCTGATGTGGTTAGTGACTGATGGACTGAACTCTTCTCTGGTGTTGACTGGTCTTTATTTGTGAGGTATCTTAATGACCATATCTCTTTCAAAAGAGTTGTCCTTGAAACCGAATAATACCCAGTCAGTTTGATAGTTTCTGTGGAGCGGAGGAAGATTTGAGAAGACTAGTGTTTTTATACTGTTCCCTTTGGATGAAACCACAAGCAGAATGCAAAGGAAAAGAGGATTGCAAAATGTGCATGTATTCCAGTTCTTAAGAGTAATGAATTTGCTTGCCTAAAAAATGTAGGGGGGGGATTTCCTCTCAGAATTTACAAGTAAAAGCAGTTTGAGGAAAACATTCTAACATTTAATCAACATGTTCAACATTGTGTCACTATTGGAGTAGCCTGAGCTGTTTTGGATCTTACTCCACTGCCACTGGGCAGCTTTTCAAAGCTAAAGGGCTCCCTCCACATGCTGTAACTGTAAGGAGCTTGAGAAGAGCTCCATATAAAAAGACAAAGCATGAAAATCTCAAGTAAGCTCCTTCAGTGGGTCCCATGGAACTGTTGGTCAGCTAGCAATCCTTCAAGGTTGAGCAGAGAAGTCCCTTGTTGCAGAAACCCTTCCACCAATTTTTTTTTTTTCTGAGGAAAACTTGTGATCAGATGTCTTTTCCATCTGGATTCAACCTGTAGGAGTTCAGATCCAGCATTGGCCAATTCAAAAATCTATAGGCCATTTTGGTTCTGCCTTCTTTACCCATAGCTCCCCACTTCTCCAACTCCATAGATCTAGTTTGCCATCATTCATATCTGCAGCTCGGTTTTTTGATCCACTTGACTGATTTGTTTTCTTCGAAGAATTGGCATAGTGTTGGTGAGATACTTTCTTCCCTTAACCTCATAGAGTAGTCGGTAGTGGTTTTGGTAGGTTTGAGGTAGTTTTTAGTGTCAGGTAGTTTAGATAATTTCCTCTTCTTGCCCTTTTTCTGTTTAGTCATTGGGTCATTTACCTTCTCCTTGTTTGTGTACTGTAATAGGACTGTCAGTGGATAATGGGTTCAAAAAATGCATTTCTGTGGGTACAAGTTGCCCTCCCAGAATGCACACCTTAAATGTGTGTATTGTCTGGGTCTTTTAAAATTGAGACGCTGGATACTCCATTTGTAAGAGCTTCAGCTCCCTCTGTTAGTGAGTGTAAGGCCAAACTCATTTTGAAAGGACTTTTACCTTCTAGCTGTTGTGGTTCTGCTGCTGCTTCTGCTACTAGGGCTTCTCCCCCGGATCCTAAGACTGGGTCAGATAGTTCCAGCCATGAGACTCTAAATACACCAAAAGGGAGCCCAAAAGATCATCTTCGGCCTCCATCTGTGGACCGCTTCCCTTGGGCTTTCAAGATCTAAGGTCACTTGACTTTCGGCCTGCCTGGCAGGCTTAGCACCAACATTGGCTGTCTCCTGTTTCAGAGATGATCGCCTTCAGCACCAAAATCAGGCAAAACAATACCTCCAGCTCATAGTATTCAGAACTCTTTCCTGATCAAAGGGTCATCTTCAGGTAAGGTGGCGCCCCCTTTTCTCATCGTACTCCTTCACTTCCATTGCCAGAGGTTTTCCTCATCTCCATCCAGATTAATGGCCTTCCCAGCTCGGATCTGGCATGCGACGTCCTCTTCCGTTAGACCTTGAAGTTATCCTCAGTGGCTTCATCAGTTCCGTCATTGAGGTTGGTGGGCAGTATCAAAACTACTGATCTGTAGCAATGGATGAGGTCCTTTTTTGCAAGCACAGATCTAGTTAGACCTTAGCCCCTTGGGTCCAACACCAGAATCCTTTGCTCAATTATTCTGGCTTCCTGTCTTTGCCCCTTCTGTTGCAAGGTCTTCGGGGCCTGTTGAGTTTCCACCCTCCAGATCGGATTTGACAGCATTGCTGTCTTTGGCTCTATCCTGTTTCTGGATAGCCATGACCTCAACTTGTTTAGGGTCTTTAGCACCTTGGATCTGTGGTGTCAAAGCTGAAGTCTCTGGATCAGGGTCGACGGTTCCTGCTTCCAGATTGTTACTCCGTTTTGGAGCTTCAGCATCGGATCTAGGCAGGACTCCCTCGGATTTAGGGCTATCTTTGGTGCTCTTGGGTTTTGGGATTCTCATACACAAGAAGCCCACTTCTGCCTGTAATGTTGTTGAGAGGATGTTCTCTTCTTGAGAGAAGTGTTGGAGGTCTTCAGCTGGCACCCCCTCCTACTTTTCATCTGTTCCTCTGGCCAGTCATCAGTCTGTTGCAGGATAGCTTGCATCAGCCTGCCCCCTAGGTGGGGCTTCCCAACTATTTCCCTCTTCTCTCTAGCTTTGTCAGAATGGGAGGTTTCAGGAAAGAGAGAGTGCAAAAGGAAGTAATGGGATTCCCAGTAGAGGTCCCCCCCCCCCAAGTCCCCATGCAGTGATGCCTCCTGGGGCAATTTGTTGGAGCTGCATAGTAACGGTGGGGGCTGGAGCACTGAAGCCCTGCATCTGGAGTCATTTTTTTATGGAGGCCTTTGGCATAGGCCCATCCATGCCTTGTGTGGTTCTCCCTCCGGATACCCTTAAGAACCTGGTAACCTGGAAGAAGTGGAGGGAACCTGACACATTAGAACCTATTCCAAGGAAGCTAGGCAAAGTTCTTGCCGCCCCTCCCCCCCAAAGCCAGTCTTCATTGGAGTAGGGGTCTGGCCGTTGATCCCAGTGGTGGCGACAGCCTCCAGAAAGGAGATATCTGAGGAGCACTCCTGTCTTCACCCAGTAGGGAGTGTCAAGTGCTGGATCGGTTAGGGAAGCAGCCCTGTGCCTCATCCACCTTTGCTTTGAGGGAACTTAACTACTTATTCATAGGTTCGTAGGTTCATACTAGGCTATCTGCCCTAGGGCATTTATAAGCCTAGCCAGAGTGTGTTTGACTTTCGCCACCCATTTTAAATGAATTTTGCTATGCCCTTTTTCGAGGTTAATATACTGTGCCTCTGTCTAACAGTGACACAGAAGTGATACCCGGGGTAAACCTACAATCTCCCAAGATTCCTCTCGAAGAGAGTCATTGAGGGACTCTGCCTAACCTGGACTGGGATTTTATTCCAGAGTGAAGGGAGCCTCTGGGTTATGAATCTGTCCCTCCAGCATGTCCTATTTATTTCACTGCTGAGGTTCAAGTCTCTCGAGCGCGTAGCTCGATGGGATTTGGATTTCTCTGGTAAGGTACATCCCAAAAGGGGCATTGTACTCAATTACGGACCTGATGAGGGATGAGTAAAGAGGCACGATGACCTCCCCTGATCTAGATGTGAATCCCTTCATGAGTAGGTGGGCTACATAAAATGTTTTCCTAACCACTTTGGCCACGTGGTTGTCAAATGAGAGATTGCTATCAACTTGGGTCCCCAGGTCCCTAATTACTACTTCTGTACTTAATGGATTACCACCTATGTGCACTTGACAAGGCTTCAGCTAGACCTAGTCTTTGAAGTGTTGAGCACCCTCAAGACACAGCAGTCTTCAGATACCCAGAAAAAGCTGGAGACCCAGTTGTTTACCTCGATTCCCATCACCAATGTTTCGGTGATACCCCATCTCTGAGGCAGCTGATGGAGCATTTACAGCAGCAGGCTCCAGGAAATGCAGTGTGGAACTATGCCTGTATGCAGTTGTGCAACTTTGTGAACTGCTTCAAAGTGTCTTTCATAAATGCCCCTTTTGATGGGTCCTCCTTGTTTGGACCCAAGGTTAAGGGCACTTTAACGAGAAGTGAACAAGAGGAGAAGACACTGTATGCCATTGGAGTGTGGCAGTCGCATTTATTTTCCCAGGATGCTCCTCCAGAAGGTTCCTCCCGAGGGTGGGGGGATTATAATGGACACCACATGCAAGGCAGAGGGCATCTGCAGAATCATGGCTTCCATGGTGGGGGAGGGGGGTTCCAGTGGGACATTTCAGTAATCCTGAGGGGGTTGCCCGATCGCACTTCTCTGGAGGCTGTATGGATTTGTCCAGATCTTCACCAAAGAGTTTGGGAGGCCACCACCTCAGACACCTGGGTGATGATAGTCATATCTAGAGATCATTCCCTTTATAGATGTTCTAAACTATCACCCCATACGTCTCCCAGATTTTCCACACCATCACAGACCTTTGCACAATGGCAGAGATGCTAAAGCTGCTCACAAATCGAGCCGTTCCTGAGGTCCCACCAGTCCAGATAGGATCTGGGGTGTATTCCAAATTCATTCTTTGTAGTAACAAAGAAAACAAAGGACCTCAGGCCAGTTTAGGATTTAAGCAGACTAAATCAGTTTGTCAAAAAGACCAAGTTTTAAATGGTCACGGTGCTGCTCATATTACCTCTTCTGAGGAAGGATGATTGGAAGTGCTTGATAGACCATAGATTGGCATTCCTGGGGGTTCCTTCACTTATGTCTGGGAGCCCATCATTATCTGTTCAAGGCCCTAACATTTGGTCTCACCACAGATTGATTTGACTGTTGTCTTGGAAAACATTACTTTTGTGGAGATTACCTCCACTTAAAATGTTTCAGAGTTGCAAGCACTTGATTCTTCACCCCTTATTGGTGTGCCATAAATACAGAGGATGAGGTAGCTTCCTAGAATAACCTTAACAGTTACATTCTTGATGTTCTTCGTGTTTCACCGTTGCAGTCTTTACATTTGGGTAATCTGCTGGCAGGTTGCCCTCAGTCGGCCTGAATTCCAAAGTCTTGGGTCCTGCGTCGGTTGCGGTCTCCTCTTCCATGACGTCAGGGATATAAAACATGCAGCCGGTGCCATTTTCTTCAGTCTTTCTTGCTGCACGGTGCCTGAAGCAGAAGCATTTCGCAAGTGCCGGTCGGCCGACTACTGAAATATTCGAGTTTGAGTTTCAGAACTGAAGTCTTCACTAAAGCTAAGTACCCCATTGGGGAAACTTTTCTCTTGCATTTTACCGATGTCAGAAAAAGTTAATAATTGTATTACTTGTGGGAAGCAAATACCTCATAAGGATTTCTATTTATACTGTATTCCTTGCCTAAGCCCTGATCACAACGTGCCTGGCTGTTGGTTTTGTGCTACATTTAACCAACGCACTATTAAGCGTCTGTATAGTTTTGCATCTAAGTATTTTGGAAACAGATTTAACTACCCAGAAATGTCGTCGGATAGCAGTCCGACTACCAGAGTACATAAAAAAACGCAAAGAAAATTACAGAGAAAGGCAGTCGAGATCCAAAACCGACGACGAAGCTTCTCCTAAGCCAGTCGCCGGTACTCAATGAGGCGCTTTCGCAGCCCCTGATACCCGCTACCTTCGAGTCGCAGGCCTCTACCGACACCTATGTGGGGGCCGGCATGCCGCAAGATTCTCAAGGTATTGGACCGACTGATGTATCTCCCTCAGATGGGTCCGGAGCCGCTGAGCTGGCACCTGCTTCAGAGGGTGTCTTCAGACCTCAACATTTCTATATCAAACCGATGAAAGCTGCAAACCAAAGGCAAAGACACCTTCTAAAACTAAAAAACGACGCCTGAGCCACATGCACAGGCCTCTATGCCTAAAACACAGATGATCAAAATGGCTGAAGACCTTATTACCTCGATCAGGGGTACCCATCCCCCTCCAGATAAGAGGCCTAGGCAAGACACTGACTATGAATCTTCAGATCAGATTTCTATTACTTCTGATTCCTCTTCTGATCAGGAATTATCTATACCTCCCTATGAGGATTCTGATACTGAGGAGTCTATTCCATCTGCATCTCCTCCTGAGGATTATTCATTTGGAGAAACCTTGCATACTTTGAGGGAGCATTTCCACTGAGAGAGTCAAGACTTCTCAGAATCAAAAAAGAGGCTCAGGGATTTCCTTCTCCCTCAGCACAAGCCTTTAGCCATTCCTCCTGTTTTAGACATTGTGGAGGATGTGTTTTTGGAGTCAAGCCTGTCCCCTGACTCCTTATCTCCTGCTCCCAGTAAGCCTGACAGGTGTTACAAGGTCCCTGACTCTCATAAATTTTTATTTAGAAACCCTGCTGCTGATCCTGAAACTATTTCACATGGTCCAAAGGGAGTTAAGGCCTCAACAGCAAAAAAACCCTACCCCCTCCGACAGAGATTCAAGGGCACTGGACAGATGGGAAAAAAAGGTTTATACATCTGCAACTTTGGCAATCAGGGCCTTAAACTGTCAATTTCAAAGTACCAACAACATGTTATGGGATGGCTGAAACAGAAAATGATGATTTCAGAATGTGCAGAAAATAAGGAATTGCAGGAATTATTGCATGCAGCTGGACAAGTTGGAAAGCATACTTTGCAATGTGGTTTTGATTCTTTAGAGGCCTCCTGCAGGGCCGCAGTTACTGGATCTGTGATTAGGAGGCATGCCTGGTTAAAGGAACAAAATTTGCCTGATCATGTTAAAGCTAAATTGCTAGATGCACCTTAACAGCGTGATTCTCTGTTTGGTATTAAGACAGAAGAGGTTTTAAAGAAAATGGAAGACAAAGCTAAGTCTATGCAAACTGTTACAGATTTCTTGCAAGTGCAGCCACCTAGATTCGGTAGACACTGGCCTACAAAAAATTGGTCCTTTCCTGTGTCAGACAGAGCTCTAAGGGGCAAATCCAGATGCCCTAAGGGTTCCAGGTACCAGGCTCAAAACTCATACAGGTCAAAGCAATGGGGGGCATTCAACTCCAAATCTGGAGGAGATAAAGCGCAAACCTACAGAAAGCAATCCCAATGACTTCCCTCTGCCTACACCAAGCGCCTATCTTTTGGCAGCACCCATAGGGGGAAAATTACCACTTTTTGCACAAAATTGGCAGTTAATAACTCCGGACAAGTGGGTACTAAACATCGTATCACAGGAATACAGATTCCATTTCCACACACTGCCAATGGCAAATGGTTGGCCAGATATGCCAAAAAATCAATGGGCAGAGGCACAGAAACAGGTTACGTCCCTCATGGATATGGGGGCCATTCAGACTATACCAGAACAGGAAAAACTACAAGGTTTTTACTCGACTGTTCTTGGTACCCAAAAAGGACAAGGCCTGGTGGCCAATACTGGATTTATCGATTTTGAACACATACCTGGACATTCCAAAATTCTAAATGCTCACTTTGCAACAGCTTCTGCCCATGCTGGGCAAGAATGCTTGGCTGGTGACTTTAGACCTAAAAGAGGCATACCTGCATGTCCCAATAAGACAGTCGTGCAGAAGATACCTCAGATTCAAGGCTGGCTTAATGCATTACCAATTCTCTGCACTGCCCTTTGGCTTATCTACTGCGCCCAGGGTCTTTACAAAGCGCCTGGCACCAATAATTGAATTTTGCAGACAAAGAAGTATTCAAATATATCCTTACTTGGACGACTCTCATTCAAGCAGAGAACAAGGAAACTCTTCTACGACACCTGACGTTTGTGAAAAGGCTTCTAACATGCCTAGGGTACACAATAAACGAAAATAAATCACAACTGGTACCCTCTCAAAAGATAACATTCCTGGGTGCAAGCTTGAATACAGCTGCCCAGATGTCTTACCTCACGCCAGACAGACAACTGACTACTTACTTCAAACTGATGGCAACAAAAACCCAGTCTTCTGCAAGACAAATTCTGCAGGCTCTGGGCTTCATGGCATCCTGCATCCTATTAATTCAATATGCAAGACTGCATATGAGGAAACTACAGTGGTACCTAAAAAGTTTATGGAGTCAACATTCACACAGTCCGGAAACAATGATTCCTGAACCTGGCAGCATGGTTAATCCTGTAATCATACAGACAACACCTCTCAGTAAAGCTGTGATGGATGTCATTTTGGAAGCCAGAAGGCTTAGTACTAGAAAATCTTATGCTGACAAATGGAAGAGATTCTGTGCTTGGAATCAAGCACAAGGAACTGATACAGCAGAACTGCATATTCCTCAGATATTACAATACTTAACTGAGATGCTTGACAAAGGCCTGACTTTTTCATCAATCAAAATCTATGCCTCTGCCATTTCAGCTCATTACAATACAGAGCCACCAATCTTTTCTCATCCTTTACTAAAGCCGTATCTTAGAGGAGCCAGAAATTTAAGTCCTCCTTGAAGATCACCATTACCTGCATGGGACCTCAATTATGTGTTGGAAAAGCTCACCCTGCCTCCATTTGAACCAGCTGCTACCGCTGATATAAAGGTCTTGTCATGGAAGACAGCTCTGCTACTAGCTATTACTTCAGCAAGAAGAGTTTCAGAGCTACAGGCCCTCATGGCTGTAGAGCCATTTATCATATTTTACCCAGACAGGGTGTTCTGAGGACAAATCCTACCTTGATGTCTAATGTCGTTTCCAGTGTGGCTCTTAACCAAACAATTCACCTGCCAACTTTTTATCCAAATCCGCAGAACAAAGGGGAGAGAATTCTGCATTCCTTGGACGTACACAGACAGCTAAAATTCTACTTGAGCAGGACTAAAGCTCTAAGAAAAACTGAACAATTACTAGTGTCATATGCTGCAGGATCAGAAAGAAAGGCTATTTCAAAGCAGACAATTTCAAAGTGGATAAGCCATTGCATCCGTTTCTGCTACTTACACCATGGCAAACCTGTGCCCAAGGGCATTAGGTCTCACTCCACCAGGGCTGCAGCTACTTCAGCAGCCTTTCTCAGAGGAGTACCAGCCAAGAACATTCTAGAGGCTGCTACTTGGTGTTCTATTCGCACCTTTACAAAGCATTACCATTTGCCTCTCTACTCTAAATCCAGGGCAGGCTTTGCCACTGCAGTGCTACAGGGCCTTATAGCTTCACCTAATGCTGTTTAGCTCCAGCCTCCCAACCATAGCTTTGGGATTCTACCCAAATGTAATGACTGCAACAGTGAAACACGAAGAACATAGTACAGTTGTGTACACTTACCATAAATGTAGATGTTCGAGTGTATTCACTGTTGCAGTCTGGGTTACCCTCCCACCATCCCCCTGTCATTCTACAGTTTGTCTTTCCTTCTCTATCTTCTATAACTTATGTGGTGTATTTGCTTGTAGATGAAGTTAAAGTTTATATTGATGCATGTATTTATATATATATATATATATATATATATATATTTAGAGTATTGCTACCTTTTTGGGTGCACCTGACATCAGGGGCAAGAAAAACTAAAGAAAATGACGTTGGCTGCGTGTTTTATACCCCCTGACGACCTGATGTCATGGAAGAGGAGACAGCAACCGACACAGGACCCAAGACTTTGGAATTCAGGCCGACTGAGGGCAACCTGCCAGCAGATTACCCAAATGTAATGACTGCAGCAGTGAACACACTCTAACACCTACATTTATGGTAAGTGTACACAACTGTACTTTACTGTGTTTTTTACCAGTTTTTCCAACAAAGGTGAATATCTTTTGCATTGTTTGGATGTGCATAGGCAATTAAGATTTTATCTTGACTACCAAGTCTTTCAGGAAATCTAGCCAGCTATTTGTCTGCCTAAGAAAACCAAGGTTGGCCAGTCCTGTGTCTAAAGTAACTTTATCCAGGGAGATGTTTGATTGTATTTTGTTTGTATCTTCCTTGAAAGGTAAGAGACTCTTACACAAGACCAAAGGTCATTTAAACTAGGACTGTAGGTTGCCTGTGCAGCTTTTTTCTAGAGTACCTGTGGATGATATTTGTACTGCCTTAACTTGGCTGGTGCACCACACTTTTCTGTCTCATAAGTTGGACATCCAGTCCAGGGCTTCCTTTGACTACTGTGTTGTGGAATATCTTTCCTTAGTTCCTCCCAAGGAATTGTCATGGCTGGGGACTCTGTTCTACAGGTTGAATCCAGACCGAGCAGACATCGGATACGAAAGTTATGTACTCACCATAACGATAGATCTGTGTTGTCTGTCACCATCTGGTTCAACCTCCCTGCCCTTCTGCCCCTACCTTATTGCTGACATATGGCATATCTTCTCCTCTGTGATGACCGGGCATTGGAAGTTCTTCATTCAACTTTTTTTCAGAGTCTTGCATTCCCACTGGGTGATCTCTTTCCAGTTGTGTGAGATATATTATTCAGTTGGGTATGTTATGTCATCATGTTTTGACCCATGCGGAAAACTCTATCTGCAAAGTTGATGGCAGAGAGGGAGGTATGGGTAAGGGAGGCAAAGCCAAAATGGGCTAAAGACCTTTGAATTGGCTGGTGTTAGATCTGGGTTGTCTGTCTCCTCCTGGTTCAACCTGTGGGACGTCTGATCTATCATTGTGATGAGTACATAACTTTTTTTTTTTGTAAAGAAAAAAGTGTTTTGGATAGAAAACTTTAGTAGTTTGGATTGTCACTTTTGATCAGTGAAATGTTATGTGAATACTTGTGTGAAGGAACTGTGTGAAATCTATTTTTTGACACTTTTTCATACAGGTTTTGTAGGTTTTATTTGTTAGGCCTGGGCGTTGTGTTTTTGGAGACTGTGTTTTGTTTTTGTTTTTACCACAGAACCATTTCTTCACTGTTTAAAGCTATACTAATTCCTTCAGGCTCTGCTGTTCATCTTCAGTGCTTACTTCTTGACTAAATCTGAGGAGCAGTTCCTGGTCTCACTGATTCTTCCTCTGTGCATAACAGGAAAGTAGTCCTGTAGTCTTTGAGTGTCAAGCCGGCTCCATGTATGCCTCAGCTGTTTGCGATTGTCTCAGCTGTGGCCAGACTTGGTTCCTCACTCTTCTTATCTTCTTGCCCCACTCCCTCTGGTATAGCACCTACTGCCATTAAAGACTTAGGGGTAAACACTTCCTGTGCAGCTGTAAAGATGCCCTACTTGGGCAAGAGAGAACCAGTCTTGTTAGTCTGAAGGGGAAAGGTCAGTTGAAGGTATTTCACATAGCTAGGAAAGGGAGAATGAGCCAGGACTTGGTATGCTTGCTATGTGCTGGCCTTTTTATAGAAAAAATTGACTTCTCCTGTGTCAGTTTCTATTGACAGGGAAGATTGCTGAGGTTTTCTACTAGAGAACTTATTTTTGCTTTTTCTTTACTATCTCTTAAAAGAGAGTTTTGTCTCTCTTAATAGTGAATTCCAGTCAGAAGAGCAAAGATTCAAGGGGAAATGTTGTGCTTCAGGACTTTTTCAACCTACAGGTTCTGATTCTGAGTAACCTGTTGCTTCAGATTTCCCTGTAGAAGACCCGTTTTTTTTTTGAGGACTTTATCTAAAATGGAAGTTTTTTTTTTCTGGAAACAGATATTGCTATTTATCAGCAAATGTATTATGATTTCTTACAGATGGATATGCCTAAATCTTCAGTTGTACCTCATGTTTATCTGCTTTGGAGAATGTTTTTCTCACTTTCTTGTAGTTTTCCCTGACAGTCAGCTTCCTGCCTTAGGAAGTCTCATAGGTTGTACAAGGTACCTCCAACTCAAGGATACTTGATGTTAAGTTGTCTATCTCGCCTTCATTCCTGCTGGATGGGTTCGGAGCCGATCCTCAGCTCCGACTCGGCAATCTACTAAAGCTGCAGGTATGGATGCATCTTTACTAATTTAGGTCTTGGTTGCTTTCCTTATGACCAGATTTGGAGCAAGCATTTGATGTGCTCTTTCAATTAACAAGTCTTGCTTTGGAGTACCAGTCCAGTTGCTTATTTGTGCTTTCATAAAATTAATATGGTCTTTTCCTGCTAATTTATGTGGTAGAGAAAATCTCAGGTTTTCTCTGTACCCTCTGTCTTCTAACTCTGCCATCTTTTGAAACGTCTGTTCTTGAAAAGCCTCATACTCGGCCAGCTTTTTCATTTCATCCTCTAATTTTTATAGTTTTATTACTTCATCTGAATAACTACTTAAAGCTTCTTTTAATTTTCCCACCTTTTGATGTTTGAGTTGATGTATTCCTTCACTGTTTCTGTTTATATTATTTAATATGTTTGATTTATTTTCTCTTCTAAATCACTGGAACCCATTTATTGCACCACAGCTGAAGCTTGAACAGCTATAGGATTCTTCACAGTTGGTCTTTTCTCAATCTGTTCTGGTTGATTTTCTATCTGGTTCTCTAAATTTATTCTTTGCTGATGTATACAGGCAATGCATTTACTAGCCAGTAACTGAATTTTACCCAAACTGACAATTTCACTGGTTATTATTTCTCAGTTTCTGCTTACTCACTGGGGGAGCTGAAACTGAATTGTTGATCAGTGTGTAGCTGTGTTGGAAATCTAGGATGGGAAAGCTTAACACAAATGTGGAAAGAAGATTTATTCCTTGGCCACTTTTAACATTCAGAATTTTACATGTCCAGGCCCTTATTTTAAAGTTTTTGCTTCTGTGTTTTCAGAACATGAAAAAGTTAACCGTTAACCATCCCTCTTTTGCATCTAGAATTCTTTTCCAGTACTTTGTGCTTCTCATACAGTCATACATTCTTTAAAGTATTCCTATGATGCTACTGACATGGTCTCCAGAGCTGCTTCTGGGTCAGTTATGAGAAGGTTTTGTTGATTACATTTTTCAGAATCTTACTGAAGATTTTAAAACTGAAATATTTAATTATCCACTGGACAAGAAAGTTCCATTTCAGCCTTCTACAGCTGAAATACTTGAGAAGTGATGAGAGGGGAAAATTAATTCAAAGGGTGACTCAAAATTTTCATCCCCCTTTTTTTTTTTTTTTTAAGGCAAATAAAAATTTACCTTCCTCCTGATCTCCTCTTTTCAACAAGCAGTTCAAGCTGCAAGGAGTTGTCAAACATGATTTTAAAAAGCATTGGCAAGGCGCATCTAAAAAGAAAGGTAAAGCCTGTCAAAACCAAGGACAGTGTACTAAGTCAGAATGACTGTTTGCCTCTTCAGACTCCATCCCCTTCCTACCCTTGCAACATTACCTTTCTCCGAGTTGTCTTCTTCCTTTGTGGCACCAGATTGTTTCAGACAAATGTGTTCTAAAGGTAGTTCAGCAGACATACGCTTGGCAATGGGAGTCCATTTTTCCTTTCTAGGGGCTTCTTCCTTACCCAGTAAACCAAATCTGTCTCTGTTTCCCCTAGTTCTTCAACATTTGTTCTCGCAGAGAGTAATATAGTCAGTGCCTGCTTGCATGCCAAATGGCCGAAGAGTTTTATTCAAGGATTTTTCTGGTGCAAAAGATAGGATTTGGAGGCATATGCCAGACCTCTTTCTAAAATTTTTTTATCATGGTCCCAAAATTCATAATGTTATCCCTTTAGTCCCTTTTGCCTCTACTCTGTTTATCAGTTTTCATGGTAAAGCTAGATTTAATAGATGTCTGGTAGATCTGGCATGTCATTGGGGCACTGGGGAGCTGGGCCTCATCTGTGAAGTTAAGAAGAGACCAAAAAAATAAATAATAAGAACTATCTGGTTGACATTCTGTTTTCTGTGATACTCTTTGGGCTTTCTGTGGCACCCAAGGGTGTTTACAAAGTGTCTGTCCCCAGTAACTTCGTATTGCTGACCACAAGGCATTCACATCTTCCCATATTTGGATGATTGTTTTATCTTTACAGAGACCACCCCCCCCCAAGTTGTTGAGTCTTTAGCAGCTGTAGAGAATCTTCTAATTAGTGTAAGTTTTCATATATTCTTACAAAAGTCTTCTCATTCATTCTCAAAAAATTGCTTTCCTCAGAGGTTTGTAAGATTCTGCCCTGGGAAAAGTGTTTCTTCTTCCAGACAAAGTAAAGATGTTCCAACTGTACTTTGTGAGTTTTTTTCCCCCAATCAAAGCCAGGTATTCGCAAGGGAATTTCTCAGGGTTTGAGGGTATATGGCATCTATGATTCTCATGCTTCCCATTGTCAGACTCCACATGAGAAGTCCAGTGGTATTTCAGGTCAGTCTGAACTCGGCATCTCTTTTCAGATCTCTGTCTTTGGGTTTGTAAGGAGAGAGGTTCTGAGGTGGTTAGATTACATCTTTTGCATTTCAGTTCTCACATTCTTCCTTCAATCT